>NC_135742.1:3135833-3747500 GCF_041903045.1 Epinephelus lanceolatus
AAGTTAGGAGCCTTCTAAGAGTGTTCTCAGAATGTTTCTGAATACAGCCCCTGAATATAAAACCTATAAAGTGCCTTAAATCATAAATAATATTCAATTCCATTCAATTCCAAACAATATAATTTCATTTATCCCGAAGGATATTCTTGTGTCAGAGAATGCCTCAATTACAGTAACACAAATTACAGCAACAACAATTAACATTTACAAACCAGTAGCAACCATAACAACCAGTGGGTTCCCGAGGTCAGGGTCACACACTGGGCCCAGTTTATAAAACAATAGGATATTAAGCATCAGTCAAAATATTCAAAATATCACAATATATAAAGATACAAAGTGTTTAAGGAGCATATAAAATGGTTGCTTGATTTTTCTTTTTACTATTTCCTTGTCACATAATGAAACAATACTGTACTTACTTCAAGTTGTTGTATCTGTTACGGCAGTACTCTCATAGTTTCAGTCTTTAGATCGGGCGAGACCATTCTGACACCTGCATATGATCAGAAAACTCTTTTCATTAATCAAATTAATGTCATAGGCTACATTTACACACATATCCTGTATCCTTTTGGTTATTTGTGGCATTTATTATCAGTTAAATGTACTCACCAGATAAAAGTTCTTGTTGCAAGAAGTGTTTTCATTAAGTCTCAGCTCCAGAATAATGGCAGTTCATCCACACCTGTCTTTTGTGCCAGCAGTTAGGTATGACAACAAAGAAAGGGCAGGGCCTACAAACTGAACTAACAAAGAGCTAAGAGAGGATTGACTCCTGACAGTTTTTTGTAGACTTTTAGGTTTGGAGTTCCCGTTTCAATGGTAGAGGGAAAAGTTCTTAAAATATTTTTTGTAGTTCGCTCCACTTCCTGTTGATGAACAGAAAAATATCTTCAAAGAAAAAGCAGGATATTTCCTCTTCAGCTTAAGTGTAGCTAATCAGTGTTTAGTCTTTAGACCTTGTCACCTTGATTATGACTTTAAAAGAGAAAGACAGTTACCTCCTTACTTATACTACAGCTTGCCCTGTAGCTACATTGCATTCTGGTTTACAGCATTCTCCTTTGGGTCTTTATGCTTGAGCTTTAATTCTCTGTCTGAGCCCGATTAGCCCGAACCAACCCGTTGGGTGTGTTGGTTGTTGACGTTCTGGAATGCTGTGCCAACTTCAGCCTGTTACATGCATTGTCTGTTTTCAAAATACACTTCTGTTTTCACAGGAAATGTACAGTTTGCATACAGTCTCTTTCAAAATAAAAGCACTATGTCGGTACAACACCGCGACTTGCACGTGGTTGGGCTTGGGGAACAGAAGCACATGGTTTGGTTTAGGAAAAAGAACAGGGTTTGGCTTTACAATCGTATGGGAAGCAACACCAGCCTCACTGAAAGTCAGTGGTTGTTGGACTCATCCACCTCCACCCCCCACATGCCCTACTCGGACTTCCGTTGCCATAACTTTCACTGTTGTCCCGCCGTGTTTCCCTCTGACACCACTGGGCGCTGTTAAACAATAACGGCAACCAGCTGTCTATCATGCCAATATGAAAGGGCCGCGTTTTCTGTGGTGTTGACTGCATCACTGTGGACCACCATGGGTACTGGAAGATGGAGACACACTTGGGGGCACAGCCCGCTCTGCTATACCTGTTGTGCATGAGACACAATGCTGACGACAGACTACTGAAATAATGAAAGGAAAAAAAAAAAAAAGAAGCAGAGCGAGGAAACAAATCAGCCCTGAGCTTGTAATAAGTGTACGAATATTGAAATAGACTTTTTTTACAGTAGAAATTCATGTCTGTGATCGGGCTCAGGTCCAAAACTGCTGCTGTGGTTCTGGCTCGGGAGAGTCTTGGACAGAAACTTTGAAAGTTCATGTAGGGTTGGGCTTGATTTTCTGGGCCTGATCACTTCTGTGGGCCTCTTATCCAACACTTCTGAATATGCCCGAAATGCTAATTTGAAGAAAAAGTTCAAAGATCAGTTGAAAGACTGAAAAATGGACTGGTTGACCTGAAGCACACTTTCTCCACTGATGTTTTCCTTCTTCGGTTAACTGGCTTTGATGAAAGTTTCAAATCACTGGCTGTTGCAGCTCTGACTTGTTAGATGATTATCTAACTGCCTGAAAAGTCATTTTGGTTGTCGACTCTGCAAACCCCAGAAAATGGCCGCTGAGTTGGGCCAGACCACACTGAAATTGTGGACCCTCTGTCAGCATGAATGTTTTAGATAAACATGTTTATACGCATGCAGACACATTATTACACCTTGTAAGGTATTTGGGTTGTTTGATTTATACCCTCACACTGCTCGTATGTGTGTTATTATTTGAACGCTGATCATAAAGCTATTTTTGCTTTGTATGAAAACAGAACAGAGGAAAGATCAGAGAGCGGACGATACTGCGTCCCACTGATCTGCCAGACGAACAATTTTAAGCTCAACCACGCTGCTGTAAGGCGGCGGGGGTCTTTATTTTTCATACCTGAGAGCCTGTTGGATATGTTTGATTTATAACGCAGCCCCGCCTGGATGTAGCAGCGTGTATGTATTAAACACATACATTTGTTTTAAATACATACAAGCCGCTGCATGTTTGTAGACCCCTCGCTCCCTCTTTTTATCCTGGGAGGTCACTGGGTATGTTTGATTTATAGCCTGGTCCCTCCTGGCTGTGTTTTCACATGAATCCAACACCACCCCACCCCTCCCCCGGTGTGGAAAGAATTAATAAAACACACACACACACACACACACACACACACACACACACATCTTCAGCAGGCTCAGTTGGACCTGTCTGGCTGAACGAACTGCTCTCTCCAACATTTCTGATCTGTATCAGAACTTTGACTCACTCACACTAACAGAGGAAATACATGCATCCACAGTGAGTTTTTTTTAAATCTGTGCCAGTATACTTTTCATACACAACTGCTGTTGCCAAAACTGTGAAAATGGATTCTCATCAAACGTTGCTGAAATTGTACTTTTTGTGCTGAAATGTAAAATGGCTTCACACCATGTTTGCCGTGGATTTTATACACTGCAACTTTGTTTGTTGCAGGTTTGCTGTTAAACTTTAGGACAGATGAATCCAGTGTCAGACAGCATCTGTTTTCATACATGCTCTGATTTCATCTTGTTGTCGACGACCAGTGTCTCTTTTAAAAGGCAAAATGTTTAGAAATGTGCGCGTAGCGTAAAAGTAAAGGACTGCAGCATAAAAAAACAGTTCACTCACTCAACATAAAAGTTTTTGGAAACAGCTTACACTCAAAACCTTTAGGATAGTACAATACAGTAACTATAAAATAAATATTTTGAATTCACCAGACACAGAAATAAATGTGTAACATGACCCTTGTCTGACGAGAGTTTTGTGTCAGTTTAACATAATTTTTTTGTTGTTTGAGCATTTAACTCTTGTCATATGAACATGAAAACATTGAGCACACATTTTAAACACCATTTTTTGATACTGGTATTTAAACTGATTAAACTAAACTGGCTTTATAGATTTCAGTCAAATTAAATAAAACATTATCTCAAGCTCTCAAGTGAGGAGTTTTTGTGTCAAGTGAACAAAGTCTTTGTGTCATTTTGACAATCGGACATTTGTATAGGCTTTACATTAAAATTTGTGTCATGGATGAATTGGGGTTTACAGTGTACTATTGTAATATAGGACTGAGCAATTTATTGATATTATATCTATCTTGATATTAGACTAGATTTTAGATCTTGGATATAATATCAGAAGTGTCGCCTTTTCCTGTTTTTAAAGCTGCATTAACTCAACTTTATTTAAATAGCACGTTTTATACAAAACATGCAGCTCAAAGTGCTTCATTTGACAAAACTGGAATGACACAGACACAATTTAAAGGATTACACAAACAACTACACATAAAGTTTTGCAAGAGTAGAAAATTACGACAGTAAGACAATAAAATATTTAAAAAAAACTACCAGACAAAACAGAAAAAACAAACAACAACAGATGATTACAAATTCTTAGAATAAAAAGAAACTAACAAAATAAAATTTAATTAAAATAAACAGTGAGAATAAAATTGACTGAAATGCTACTCTTTGTTAAAAAGCCAGATTAAAACGATTTTTTAAATTTATATATACATATATATGTATGTATATATGACTTTTTTTTTCATGTCGCAACACCACCAGGCAACAAATGTGGTATTGGTTTGGCTGTCCTCGTCTTTCTGGGTGATGCAAGTCACCAACTTTCTATACATCAAGATGACTGAACCCTCTCGAACAGCGAGACTTGAAATAAAATGGGCTGAAAGGTTTTTCTGTTGTTGTGCTGCTGTTAAATATCCTGCTCCTGGAGTGCATGTGTAGTGTATATACAGTATGTGTGCTTTATTTCTCCAGCTTGCTTCTGTTTTCCTCTTTTAATTTCTTTGTCTCTCTTTCAGACTGTTTCTTTTCTTTTGGGCCCTCTCAGTATTTTAGCTTGATGTATTTTCTTCTTTATTAAATAAGCATTATGTCATACAGCTGACATTTCCCCTCCCCCTCCCCCCCCCCTCTCTCTGACTTTACATTTTGTCTTCTTTTATTTTGTGTCTATTTTTCTTTCCTCCTTTAGTTATTTATCCTCCTCATATTCTCCCTCTCACTGTTTTCACTCCCCCTCTTCCCCTGAGAGTCACTTTGACAGAGAAAATAAAGTTGTCTAAATTGTGACCGTGATGGATTCTCTATCTGCCGACACTTTCTCAGAAATCAAACGGAGCCAGCGTCTGCCCTGAAGGAGGGAAATCAATCTAGAAATAATTGGCTGATTTAGAAAATGGTCAGCGGGAATGTTTAATCAACATGAGTTTTAGGTAAAAACACCAGTATGGTTAATTATGTTTGTGCATGTCTTCACAGAGAAGGTTTGGATTCAGTGTTCAATGTTTAACTCTGGTTTCGAACATGTTTTAACAGTCTGAACGTTAAATGGGGCTTTTGATTGCATCAAGAGGCGTTTTAGTGAAGTCGAGTCAAACTTCATTAGTTGAGCGTTTCTCACATGAGGAAACTCAACGTGCTTTGAATTATCTGGACATTAAAGAGCAGTTGTGGTTTGGATTTAGTATCATTTCTTTTCACTTTAAGTGGTTGTCTCAAGCTGTTTGCAAAGAGTAATTAGTCTTCTGGCTCGAAGGCACTTTGGCAGGAAAACCAGGGAGTCGTGTGAGAGTTGAACCTGTGACCTCTCAGTAACGATCTGGTCCGTCTGACACCCTGCCACCCCGCTGGGAGAGAAAAAACCTGTGGGAAATAGTTTTAAAATAGTTTGGGCTGGATATGAAAATGTGGTTTTGAACGTGGCGTTTGCTCATGTTGTTAGAATGATGTTTTTGGGTGGACGAGGTGTTGTTTTAGCGGAGCTGTGACCCAGGAACCAGTCAGCTCACTGGCTGCGTGTTTTAACAACATCATGGTCATTAGCTGCTTCGAACAGAGTGAGAGACACCAGATATTTCCCATAAATCATTTGGGTTTGGCCAGATGTGAAATCTTGCTGTTATTAGATGGGAAACGTTTCCAAAATCAGACCTGGACAGAGTCACTGACACGTCACACCGTCCCGTCTGCAGCTCTGTTGGTCAGCAGTTTGTTTTTGCCCCGTCAGAGGCACAGTTGAAGGTGATGATGATGTCACACGGCCTGTTTGTTTGACACTTTAGTCAAGTGAATCTGAACATGTTCTGACAGACATGAGCAGCAGGTCAAAATGTCATTTTGTAGACGGGAAAATGATCAAAATTGAGTTTTAAAGATGCTGCAGTTGGTGCTGCTGGACTTCAATGTGTCAAACTTAAAAAGATAATAATAATAAAACCTCACAGCTGCTTGAAGAGAAAGTGTTTCTAGAAAGCATTTAACCTTGTGACCCATCAAAACAAAGCTACGGCTACTTGAAGCCTTTCATCACCAGTTGTTTCAACCTGGTATCAGTCTGAAGTCTTCAAAATCCAGTGCTTGGTCAGTGACTTCCAGTGTCAGACACAGACGAATAAAGCCCTCCTTTTACATTGACATGACACGCAGCTGGTCGCAGTTATTGTTTAATGGTGCCCAGCGGTGTCAGGGGGAAACTTAGTGGAACAACAACGATAGTTAAGGAGGCAGAAGTCCAAGTAGGACAGGTGGGAGGGGTGATGGATAGATCCAACAATCACTGACTTTCACCCAGGAGGCTGGTGTTCTCTTCCCAGAAGACCAAAGCCAGACTCTGTTCTTTTTTGTGTGGTGCCAAAGTAGTGCTTTTATTTTGAAAGAGACTGTATGCAAACTGTACATTTCCTGTGAAAACAGAAGTGTATTTTGAAAACAGACAATGCGTGTAACAGGCTGAAGTTGCAGTGTACCTTGCGCGTCATATTTTGATGTGGAAAGTTGATGATCAAACGTTGAGATGAAATTGACATTCAGGGAAAATTGTTTTGCTAATGTCCCACCTCAAGGCTTGGTAACAGTTCAGGGGCATTGTAGATAGACATACTCGGGCTCTTTGAATGTAAAGTGAAGGTAAAAGGAGCAATTGAACACATCCAGACTCTGAACTGGACCTGCATCCCTCCTGCTCTGCATCTTCACACTAACGACAGGATATTTGATTTTCTCTTCAGGTATTTTCAGGATGCTGCACTTTGACGTGTCACAGTTTCCATAAGCTAACAACAACTGTAAACTTTGTGTGGCATTTTTTTAAATCAAACGTGTTTGTGTTTTCATCGCAGGTCCTGTATCTTCTACAGAGCGTGTATGGACATCCCCAGAGGAACAGAGCTGCTGGTGTGGTACAATGACTCCTACACTTCCTTCTTCGGCATCCCGCTGCAGTGCATCGCTCAGGATGAAAACTGTGAGAGAACAGCACTCACCTTTCTAACTTTATTAACCTTTATCTTTGTCTTTGAGCCTCCTCTGTCTTGTTTTCTCCTCTTACGTTTGATGAACATCACTTTCAAAATGGCAGCTCAAGAGATAACCCTTGATTTAACTAAACAGCAACAAGACATTTACTGTTGTACGCAAGCCAGCAGTTAGGAAATATGGGCAGGGGGACAACATGTTCCAAAGTGGCCCGTCATCCACACCCTGGAGGGGGCGGCTTATTCTCTTATTTTGAAAAGCAGAGGTAGTCACATTTGTTGCGGGCTGAAAAAATGCCCTCCAGTGAACGATTAGAGAAAAGTAAAAGAAATTACTGCAAGGTATTAACATGTCCTCACGCGTGAAGCATACATGGCTGTCCACTCTCTCGTTTTACAGTTATACCTATTTTATGTCATTTCAAGACGGTTTATGGACCTCAGTATGCAGAAATATCTAAATACACCATTTATTTAACCTCTCTAACTCCGCCAGGACGCCGATGTCCTCCCCCCCTGTTTTCAATAAGGTGCAATGTTTGAAGCTGGCTGAGTGTTTGATCACTGATAGTACTGTTTTGAAGCCGAGTGGCCGCTCTTGTCATGTGGAGCTCCGCCTGGATCTTTTCATGGAAAAAACACTGTAGAATGGTCATACTTTGAGCAGTCTTCTTCAAATTTGAAACAAGTGTTCATTGATAGTGTGCCTACAGCCCCACAGTGTCATTTACCTGCTCAGATGAAGCCACAGACAGTTATTCATCCTGAAAAACATTTTTTATTTTATTTTAGGCAAAATCCTCAATTTGTTACTGACTTCAGAGGCCCATTACTCTGTCTCTGTATCACCTAGAGTGTTTCTGACACTTTCACAAGAAACTTCAGGGAGTTTTCTTTCTGGCAAGACCTCATGCATGCATGTAGTCAGAACGGTTCAGACGCTACAGTCATTTTTAATTTAGGTATGTCATTTTAGGCGTTTTTGCTACAAAATGAGGGTGGAGTGCAAGAGGTTTTTAAGGAGCTCCTGATTTTTGGTGACACATTCTGACTCATTGCGCATCTGCCTCAATATACATAACCTGTGTTGTCAGGGATTTCAGTCAGCAGGTAACTTGTAGTACTTGATCCCCTTTAAGGGTCAACCATAGACCTTTTCGTGGCCCCCCGTGGCCTCAGGCTGGGGTCATCTGCACTCTTTGACTCCCCTGACGGCGGACCTGGTTGTATGTCTCTACCAAAGCTGTTGTATAGTGTGTCTCGCTGACGTCTCCTTGAGCCAGAAAGTGAAATATTTACACTAGCTGAACAGTGAGGTCATCCTCTGATGAGAAGGTGACAGGTTCAGGTTTGTTCAGCTGCCTCGTGATAACGCTGATAAAATCATCAGCTTAATGATTCAGATGTAAATGTGACATCCAAACAAACCTCACGGCTCTGCAACCGCTCCGTCTGCAGGGAAAAAATCTGCAGGTTTTTTTTTTTATTTCGCTCCAATTTTGTTACTGACAATATTTAAACTCTTAGACGTGGACAGAGCTTTTGGCCCGCCACAAAAACAACGCAGTGAACGCAGTTTTTTTCAACAAACTTGCTGCTGTCTGATTTATTTACCTGACAAACCGAGCCAGTCAAAACAAGACTGGAAGAGCTCTTTTGTTTGCTAAGATGTCGGCATTCTGCGGCTGGGTGTCGATCCGCCGCCCCTCACTCCGTGTTCCACTTCTTCAACCAACACCAGCGTTTAGCCCCAGCCCGTTTTTTTTAAAGAAAAGTTTTCCATCAAAACTTCTTCTTTTCCTGCAAACAAAAATACACACATTTTTTGAACCTCTGTCTTTTATTCAGGATTTTATTGTCAACATATTTCCGCTGATTTATGAAAACCTCATGACTCCAGTTTGGCGTTGTTCATGTTTGAACTCAGGAGTCCGCTTGGTTCTTGTTTGGATCCACAATTTTCAGGCTATGTTGCAAAATCAAATGACTCATTTTGAATAAATGGTTTACTTTTCTGGCAGAGGGTAAAAAGTATTCCTGAAATTTGATTTTTACAAATATCAGATATCTTGGAGTCATAAAATTGTTTTAATTTGATTTATGATTTAATTCTTGTCAGGTTCAGTTGATCTCTGACGAAACAATCAGATGTTTTACAGCCTCTTAAACTTATGCATGAATAATGTTTCCTGTTACATTTAGCTGTTGGGGAAAACATTTTATGTAACTCACTTTATTTGTCTCACTAGTTGGAAATATATTTCCTTTTTAATTATTTGTATAACAGTCTTAAAGTTACATCCTTGGGGCGTCCAGTAGCTCAGCAGGTCGGGCGGGCAGTGTCCCTGTCGCAGCAAAAAAACGAAACATCCTGAAGACGACGCTCAAAATCCGGCTGTTTGGTGAAGTCCCCTCAAAGTTTTTTGTGATTTCAGTTGGTTAAAATGTTTTTGACAAACTGTGATGTGACGTTCATGTCATTGAAGAACACGGGACAGTGTGTGTGTGTGTGTGTGTGTGTTAACATATTAAAAAAATACAGGCCGCCTTCTTTTTCTTTTCCTCCACTCTGTGTCCTCCTCTTCCCCTCCTCCCTCCTCTGCTTCTCCTCTATCCATCCCCTTTTTCTTTCTCCCTCTGTCACTAATTTGTTTTTGTTTACATCTCCTCCAGTTTTCTGCTCAGTCAGCCTGTTTATATCTTTTCCATTCAAACTGTTTTTCTGTGGATTTGACAGAGTAACTTTACCCTGCAGGGGGAAAAACAAACTTTGACATTTCTTTTTTCTTACACAATTATGGAGGAAAAAAAAAAAAAGCATCAACATGAAGAAGAAGTTTTAATCTTTGGAATCTAAATTGAAATGAATTGAATTAGGAGCTCGTCTTTCACAGAGACGCAGTTAAATGAGATCGTGCTGATTGCAAATTAGAGACCTTTGGCCACAAACTGGTTTGTTTTACAGACGGAACGACTCTTTTACATGACATCGTTGGTCATGACGGGACCGTGGCAGCCTCAGCAGTCACATACACGCACAAACGTGTACTGCTATGTTCATGAGGACATGTTAAGCCTGTACATTACTCACAAAACCTTTGTCCCCAATTTCAACAGAAATTGAATATAGATTTATAAAATATATATAGAACTATTAGTGCTTCGGCTGAAGTGATTGTCATGTCTGTTCATTGGTGCAGCGTGTCAGCCCAAAGTAAAATATCTTGACAATAACTGGATGGATTGACATGATATCCAGTGCAGACAGTTCGTGGCCCTCAGAGGATAAACCCTAATGACTTTGGTTATCTGTCTAACTGAGAATGTTTGACCCTCTGAAAACAAACCTCTCGCACTCAGCCGTGAGGGGTTGTTGTTTTTGTGATCCCGTTTAAAATCGATCTAAAGTAAAAAGACCTAGAGTGTTCATTCTTTTGCAACAGAGAGCTAAGACCAGGGGCGTAAATATAGACAGTGCAGGCAGTGTGGTTGCACCTGGGCCTATGGGGTGCGGGGTCCCGTGGAGAGAGTGGTTGGAGGTAGGCTTGTCGCGATATGCGATAAGTCGGTTAATTGCACGGTAAATTTAAAGGGAGACAGTAACTTTTCCAGCCGCGATTAATTGCCATATTCACGCATGTTTGTTTTCCTCGTCTCTCTCCACCAAAGAGACTGGACGACAAGAGCGTTCCCTGCCATGCATCGTCTGGCAGCCAGGAGTTGGTTCATTGGCGTAATGAACGGAGGTACCAAATGGCACGGCCCCTGTGTGGGAGTGTTTTGGATTTAAACCAAATGACAGAGGGGAGCCCAGTAATTGTGCCGGGTTTGTTCTAAAACCATCTCAACAAAAAGAGCAAATACGACCAACTAAACTGCACACCTGAGAGTGAGAGACTGACAGTCTGTTTTCTTGTATTTATTTATTTATTTCGATATTTTTACGTGTTATTTTGGATATTTCAATTTTCTTTTTGCATTCCTAAATATTCTTGTTAAATAAATGTTTATTTCTCTTTAAAGGGTGTACATGCATCAATATGCCTTTATTATCATTATATAAGTTTAAAAATGGTCTAAAAACAGCAAAATTACAACAATAATAAAAATGGTCTTCAAAGCACAATATTACGCAATATTATTGCTGATCGCAATAATTTCTGACGCAATTAATCACCCAGCAAAATCTGTTATTGTGACAGGCCTAGTTGGAGGGCCCGCTCTCCTTAGAGCAGGGAACGGGCCCTTACAGGTGATTCAACTTGCCTCCTCAGAGACACACCTGTGATCAAAGACGAAGTTAAACTACAAATTTGTCACCCACTGTATCTGCCCTCAAGATGACAAACTCGTCTCCATCAATGTTTATTTTTTTCTTTTGTGAAATAGTCAGTAGAAATCCAAAACAGAATTATATGTTCATTTTACATAAACTATAAATAAACTATTTTAATAATGCATTTAATTAATAATCTCCTCTTTCATTTGGTATTTGTGTCATATACATATTTGCAGTGATGATTGGTAATACATATGTTGATGTTTTCCAACGTCAAGTCTGTATTTGATCATGTGACGATACTATAAAATATACAGTAGCTGTTTTGATGCAAAATCTGGCACTGGGGCCCGTCCTACCTACCGTACGCCACTGGCTAACACTTTTGTGCCATTATGTTGTCCACATGCGATGACATCATTAAATTATGTTACAACAGTCCAAAAGACAGCAAAACATGAGGTGACGCCTCAGTGTTCTCCTGTCATGGCTGCAGGAGATCGTTGTTTACATGATTCTGTTTAAAATCTACCTAAAACAAGTCTCTAACAGCGAGAGCATTCAGTCTTGATTCTGCAACAGAGAGCTCAGACTCCTGTCTTTTGCTCCATAATGTTATCTGCTTGTGATGACGTCATTACGTTATGCTACATCGGTCCAAATGAAAATTGTGCGGTGGCACCAGAGGAGCAGGGAAGCAGGTTGATAGGAATGTTGGATTTTTTTTATGACACATTTTCAGTATTTAGTTAAATTATTATGGTTCATTGACCTACATAACCTTAGCTTTCTTTAGCTTCCAGGTCGTACAGATTTTAGGCATATGAAATATCAAAAAATACCAATATAGGTACTGGAGAAATAATTCTACTGCAGATGAAACTATCAAAACTTGTAAAAATGAGCATATCTCAAAAACTCAAAACTGCACATAGTTCAAGTAACGTTTTGAGCGTTAAGTAATATTTTGATCATGTTTCTTTATTTAGACGTTTTTTGAATATTTGGATATTTAAAAAAAGACATAATTTCAATACTTTATCAGTTATTATGTTTTATTGTCTTACATAACTTTTAGCTTTTAGGTTGTACAGAGTTTAGGGATATGAAGCATTTGAAAATACATACATCACAATTAGGAAAAACACCAAATTATGAACTGGTGGACTGTTTCTATAGCAGAGTTCAAAGGATTAAATGTAATAAATATTATCAGTGTTTTATGTCACCTGCAGATTAACATTGATATGTGCAGTTTTGTTTTGTTTTTATGAGCTGTGCACATTGCTGTCAGTAACAGAGTCAGATCAAAATATACACTGAACAAACATGAACATTATGACCCTTAACGACAGTTAGATTAGTCGCTGAACTGTTGTGTTAGACTGCATTAGTATTAGCTAGGTGTACCTAATAAACTGGCAACTGAGTGTAGATTGAAATAGACCAGTCCCTCTTTCATATGGTAGTAAGTATGCTACAGTAATGTGCTGCACCGGAGCCAGTGATCCAGTGATGGACCAGTTTGACAGGATGATTTTTCTGTCAGTTCTTTAATAATCTGAAGGATGTACGAGGGCCAACACAACAAACTAAAGTCGTATGCTTCAACTAACAAAAACTCAGATTTGAGATGACTTTAATTGTCTCTATCCATGTGAAGACATTTGATCTTCAAAAGCACAGATGTACAAGACACGCAGATACATCGTGTACCAACGCACACACTGACAGAGGGCAAACAAAGACTGGAGGATTTGCTTTTGTTCCACCCTGCAGTGAAAAAAGTTTGTTCACATCCAAATTATGTGAAATTAGATTACTCTTCTTTTGTACAAACTGAGACAGCAGCTCTGCTCTGAATTAAAGACAGTTTGCTACTAACTGCATTTGGGTTTTCCATGGCATCGTTATCTGCTGATTGTGCCCACAAAGGATGAGTGTGACGTCAAAACTCTGCAGAGGAGACAGCACGACTGTGACTTTGTGTCCTCAGTGGAACAGACATTTAAAGTTTTGACCTTTATTGGCGCACGGAGCATCGACGGAGCACTTTCAGACTGAGAACTGGACAGTGCAGCCAGTTTCCCAGTAGTTTCCCTGGTTAACTACTGTATTTGGGTGCTGCAATGTGCCCGTGAAGGAAATGTAGGCCACAGAGTGTCTATCAATTAAACAGCAATCCCCAAACCTGCTGCATGGAAATCAAACAGTTTGGTGGTTGTTCTCACTTCACATCATTATCATTATATTTACTCCGAGCATTCAGTGAAATGGATTTCAGTTCAACTAAAAATACTTAATCCATCCCTCAAGGGCCAATTCAAGGCAAATGAGCCCGCAAACCAGGGCTGCCAGAGGGATTGTGCTTATTGAATTTTTTTTGTCCCTGGTTGGGACCGATTTTGCATGCATATTACACAAATAATAGAATATTCTGGTATTCTGCCGGGTTTTGGGGTCTTTTTGATTGGCCACTGGTTTGGTTTTGTCACACAGACCTGGCAACCCTGCTGCAAACCGAAGTACACATAAATAAATAAGAAAATACAAATATGATTCATTCATTTTCTGTAACCGCTTATCCTGTTAGGGGTGGCGTCGGGGCTGGAGCCTATCCCAGCTGACACGAGAGGCAGGGTTCACCCTGGACAGGTCACCAGACTATCACAGGGCTGACACTTAGAGACAGACAACCATTCACACTCACATTCACACCTACGGACAATTTAGAGTCACCAGTTAACCTGCATGTCTTTGGACTGTGGGAGGAAGCTGGAGCACCTGGAGGAAACCCACGCTGACACAGGGAGAACATGTGAACTCCGCACAGAAGGGCTCCCCCACCCTGGGTCCGATCTGGGAACCCTCTTGGCGACAATGCCACTGCACCACTGTGCCACCCAAATATGACAGATATGTTATTTGACATGTGTGCAAAGCATGTTTTATTCCTGTCAATCGCACCACACCTGCCCTTGAATTTGATTAAATTCTTACAGAGGAGTTAGTAATTGCTCTGACAACCGCTTACCTGCAAGAATGTTCCCCCCAAAAGCAAAGTGTTTTTAAAAGCGGCTGCTGCTGCTGTCGTCTGTGGTCGGTCTCACTCTGATGTTGTCAAATACCAGCACCTGGGCAGTGACTTCTGGCATCAGACACCATAAAAAATGGCAGGTTGACAACATGGGTCCAACAACCACCGACCGTTTTTTCCAAAACCCAACATCATGTGTGTTGGCTTTTTGTTGAAGGATTAAATATGTGGTGTTGGACCAACATAGTGCTTTTATGTTGAAAACAGACAACGCATGTAACAGGCTGAAGTTGACACGGCGTCTCAGAACGTCAGCGTACCTTGCAGATCATATCTCATGGAAAGATCATGACCAAACATCCATATGTGGCGAGGTTGGAGTGAGATTGTGTCGGTGTCTGAAAACATTTGAGGCAAGAAATAGGCAGTGCAGTCACAGAATCTTGATTCATATTTGATCAGCACTGTCTTGTTGGTAGTTTGACCACATGATTTGTGATTGACAGCTGCTATAGAGACTCCTCGGCTCTGATTGGCTGTTTCATTCAGCTACAGCGAGGCCATTAGAAGCGCTACATGGCAACAGACTATCTGCTGTGTGAATATACCGTTACAGCAAATATGACAAATTAATTAAAGTTACCGACTGCAGCTTCAAGTTTCCAAAGATTTTGACAGTCAGGGTTCATTTCTTTCAGCAGATTCAAACACACACAACAAACACCATTAAACACACACACCTGTGTAAACAAGCTCACATAAGCACATACAAGAACAAACTCGTACACACACACACACTCACAAACAGAACATGATCACTCGCACACAAACCACACATGAACACACAACAAAGAAAACACACACACACTCCTAACACACACTCATACTCAGCAGACTATCAAACACACACACACACACACACACACCCTGTGGTTGTTTACTCATGCACGTTCCATCCAATCACAGCATGTCGGCTTGACGCTCCACAGCCCAGCCGCCGCCTAACAACATCAACATGTGCACCGACGGAGGAGGATAAATCACTTTAGGGGAGAATCATCATTGTCTTTCTCTTCTACTCTTTATCCTTCTCCTCCTCCTCCTCATTTCCTCCTCATCATCTCATACTCTTTCTCTGTAACACCTTTTTTTCTCAGGTGAGGAGAAAAGAGGAAAAGGTAGAGGATAGAGGAGGAGACAAGGGGGAAAAGGGAAGAAAGAAAAAGAGATTTTATTGTAAGTGTGAGGGACAGATAGAGGAGAAGAAAGAGGAAGAGTACGGTTCAAGGAAATAGAGAGTGATGAAGAGTTCACTACAGGAAGAAGGGAGCAATAGGAATTAGGGAAAGTAAAAGTGAGGAAGACTTTCACCCTGTTCTCCACCTCTGCAGTAAACTCCTCTGTGCTCCATATTCACATCTCTTCTTTATATGATGTATTATTATTACCATTATTATAATTGCCTCCATTGATTTTATGAGACTTTATTATCTCTGGTAACTTATCGTTATTGATTTCTAACAAAGCTTTGGCAACATCATCCAAATTGTACTTCATACCAGTAAAGAGAGGAAGACAGAGACACTCGGAGGAAGCAAAGACACAAACAGGAGAGTCTCTGGAGTCACAGTCAAACTTTCTCCCATTTAGTTAGTTACATTTTATTGATGTCCATATCACAATGCATATATACATGTAAAACTCCCATGTGCAGTGAACAAGTATTGTGTGTATCAGAGCCTCATATATCTTCTTCCTCTGTGCCACAGTGTTCATCAGTTTACATGACATTAGAGAAAATGGATTTATTGTGTCAGTCCGATGAAAACGGACTGAAATCGTACTAAATCGAATTTCTCAAAGTCAGACTAACACACCCAGATCATGTGACTCCTGCATGTATACAGTCAATCAGACCCAAACTGGCCGAGGCGCTCTGAGCATGCTCCACAGTTTCCGCCCCGGGCTTTGACCCGGAAGTCCAATAGCATTAAATGTGTAAGAGAAGAAGAAGCCGGTAACAACATGGAGAAATCTACATCCAGAGCCGTGACTTTTTGGACGGACCAAATGTACAGAGCTGTAAAGTTGTCCACCATGGTAGCAGTTAGCTGCTAGCTAACCGTAGCTAACTTGTTTGTCCATTGTTTGGTCTGTGACGTAATAGGTCAACAGGAAAAAGGTCCAATACTAACAAGCTGAAAGGGGGCATATCTCCACCTATCGTAGAGGAGTCGCACATACCGTAAAACTTGGTGTATAAGTCGCACTTTTTTTCCCTTTTTTTTTCATCTAAAAAGTTGGGTGCGGGTTATAGATCGGTGCGACCTATAGACCAAGGTAAATGCTGACATAGGTAATTTGACCCACAATTTAATTTTATTCCTGAAGAGGTTGTTTGGAAAATTGCAATCTGAAAAGTAACCAAAGCTGCTTAAGAGGTTATTGTGTTTTGAATGTGTTTCAAATTAAAAATAAAGGGAAACAGTGTAGGAATAACTTGTATAACGTTTTTATTAACAAATAGTAATATAAAACCTTGTTTTCCCTGTTTGAGACCTTAAAAAATAGACTGCGACTTATATTCTGAGTTTTACGGTACTTGGCTCAATAAATGGATTCCTCTCCCGTGCTTGTATACTGGGACAAGGACAGTAGGCCAGTTAGATGTCCTAGTCGAGCTGTATCTGTAGCTCCACTTCACTGTGACTGGAAACATACTAAGTGAGCCACACTGTTGCACTTGGTGACATGTTTCTTGGTCACCATGAACACACACACTGCAGTTTATTTCGACTTAATCCCATAAACACCGCCCTGCTGCCACAAGTTCGCACTAGAGCAACAAAGGTTGCTTGGTCCGGGATTTCCATGTCAGACACCGATGAAACATAGATAGATAGATAGATAGATAGATAGATTAGGATACCTAGCATGGTGTATGTAGACGTCAAACGTCCACTGATTAGGTGGCCATATGTGACGAGTTAGGAGTGAGAATATGTCACTGTATTCACTATGCAAAAATACAGTACAGGCCAAAAGTTTGGACACACCTTCTCATTCAATGCGTTTTCTTTATTTTCATGACTATTTACATTGTAGATTCTCACTGAAGGCATCAAAACTATGAATGAACACATGTGGAGTTATGTACTTAACAAAAAAAGGTGAAATAACTGAAAACATGTTTTATATTCTAGTTTCTTCAAAATAGCCACCCTTTGCTCTGATTACTGCTTTGCACACTCTTGGCATTCTCTCCATGAGCTTCAAGAGGTAGTCACCTGAAATGGTTTCCACTTCACAGGTGTGCCTTATCAGGGTTAATTAGTGGAATTTCTTGCTTTATCAATGGGGTTGGGACCATCAGTTGTGTTGTGCAGAAGTCAGGTTAATACACAGCCGACAGCCCTATTGGACAACTGTTAAAATTCATATTATGGCAAGAACCAATCAGCTAACTAAAGAAAAACGAGTGGCCATCATTACTTTAAGAAATGAAGGTCAGTCAGTCCGGAAAATTGCAAAAACTTTAAATGTGTCCCCAAGTGGAGTCGCAAAAACCATCAAGCGCTACAATGAAACTGGCACACATGAGGACCGACCCAGGAAAGGAAAACCAAGAGTCACCTCTGCTTCTGAGGATAAGTTCATCCGAGTCACCAGCCTCAGAAATGGCAAGTTAACAGCAGCTCAGATCAGAGACCAGATGAATGCCACACAGAGTTCTAGCAGCAGACCCATCTCTAGAACAACTGTTAAGAGGAGACTGCGCGAATCAGGCCTTCATGGTCAAATAGCTGCTAGGAAACCACTGCTAAGGAGAGGCAACAAGCAGAAGAGATTTGTTTGGGCCAAGAAACACAAGGAATGGACATTAGACCAGTGGAAATCTGTGCTTTGGTCTGATGAGTCCAAATTTGAGATCTTTGGTTCCAACCGCCGTGTCTTTGTGAGACGCAGAAAAGGTGAACGGATGGATTCCACATACCTGGTTCCCACTGTGAAGCATGGAGGAGGAGGTGTGATGGTGTGGGGGTGTTTTGCTGGTGACACTGTTGGGGATTTATTCAAAATTGAAGGCACACTGAACCAGCATGGCTACCACAGCATCCTGCAGCGACATGCCATCCCATCCGGTTTGTGTTTAGTTGGACGATCATTTATTTTTCAACAGGGCAATGACCCCAAACACACCTCCAGACTGTGTAAGGGCTATTTGACCAAGAAGGAGAGTGATGGAGTGCTGCGGCAGATGACCTGGCCTCCACAGTCACCGGACCTGAACCCAATCGAGATGGTTTGGGGTGAGCTGGACCGCAGAGTGAAGGCAAAGGGGCCAACAAGTGCTAAACACCTCTGGGAACTCCTTCAAGACTGTTGGAAAACCATTTCAGGTGACTACCTCTTGAAGCTCATGGAGAGAATGCCAAGAGTGTGCAAAGCAGTAATCAGAGCAAAGGGTGGCTATTTTGAAGAAACTAGAATATAAAACATGTTTTCAGTTATTTCACCTTTTTTTGTTAAGTACATAACTCCACATGTGTTCATTCATAGTTTTGATGCCTTCAGTGAGAATCTACAATGTAAATAGTCATGAAAATAAAGAAAACGCATTGAATGAGAAGGTGTGTCCAAACTTTTGGCCTGTACTGTATGTTGTCAGCACATTAACACGATTACAAAACAATGTGACCAGCGTTCCAACATTTTCAGTCTATCTGTGCAACATACCCAAAAGAGTCACTGTCACGAGTCTGTGGCTATAAATGGCAAATAAAGATCATTTTAGTTTGGCTCAAATTTAAAATCATAGTTCGTGTTCTTCACTCCTAAATGGATTAATGGATTAATTTTGTGTTTTCTCTGCAGTTGTTAGACTTTATTCATGTTGATGAATGTAACCTGCACACTGTCAGACTGCAGGGAGAAAGAGATATAAACAGAAAATAAAGACAGGTCAGCTGGGAGGGGTCGTCCCGTTTCTCACAGTAAAGAAGAGAAGGAGGAGGAAGAGTTTTAAGAGATGAACAGAAAGACTTGTACAGAAACAGAAGCCGATACTCCTCCTGAAGTCTCACCTCTTTAAGGCTTGAAAAGTTGATTGTAAAACTCCGTTGTGGAGCTCAGAGTCTGTGGTCAGTTTGTATTCACGTCACACCCCTGTGGAGGAGAACACACCCCCTTATGAAGAAAGAAAACACAGACTCTGCAATGTTGCAAACTGCATCTGCATAATTCTCCCATTTTGATGATGCATTTCATGCGCAGCCCAAACCGTATTGACTTGCATTTTTTGTATATGCGATGTTTGTAGCAAAATGAATTAAGTGTTGGCGAGTGGCGCGTAACGCGGGCGTCGATAGTGCCGGCGGGCAACTTACAAATGGTGTAATTATCTCCTCATAAGGTTATTAGAGGATCAATGGAGCCTGGTGGCCTGATGACAGAGGTGAGCTGATGACGGATGGAAATGGTTATGATGACCCGACTGCAGAGGGGCAGCACGGCGATGTTGGAGAGAGGGGAAAAGACAGTATAGTCTTCCTGAATTAGTGCATGGTGTGTTCAGAAACTGAAGTGTCAATCTTTCTATCCTTTTTATATTTCTTGACAATTGCAGAACTTGCTTTTTATCTTTTGATTCTTTTTAACTTGCTTTATTTATTGTTGTGCACCAAAACACACAGGCAGATTCCTTGTATGCGAATACCTACTTGCCAATAAACCTGATTTGGATTCTTATTTACATGTTCTGTGATGCAAGTGAAGGAAAAATGGTCCCAAAGTGATGGTTGATCAGTAAAATATGGTACAAAAAAAGAAAAAATACAGTAACTTTTCTCTAATGACCCCTCGAAATTAACCTCTAGAAATTATGCTACTGTTGATGTGAGGGTCGACCCAACGCCCGCACATCCATGTTAGAAAATATTGCAGGTTTAAGGCAGGCGGGTTATAAAATGACAAAGCAGCCTTCTGAGCAAGTTCTGAATACTTCTGCCTTGCCCCTCTCTCTGTCTCTTACACATCAAGCAGCTTTATTATCAGTACTGCTGTGGTCAGGCTCTCCATTACTTTGCTTCTGATCAGGAAAATCTGTTGTAGTCCGACATGTTTAAATCAGAGATGGGGGACTCGAGTCGTAAATATGATGACTTGAGACTTGCTTGACTAATGCTGATAAAAGACTGGACTTCACTTTGACTTTGTATGTTTCTCTGGGCATTGCGTTCACGTGTGCGTGTTTGTGCGAGACCGTGAAACATGGGCACTGCGTTCACGTGTGTCTGCTTGCTTTCGCTGGTCTCGCACTGGCTGGTTGGTGCAGCCTGAACCCAAATGTTTTTGTTGCCATATTGCGGAGCTGGGAACTGCCCATTGGTCCGACAGCCCATTGTTCCGACCATATTAAACCCATTGTTCCGAAGTCCGTTACTAAATCATCATGATGCCCTGTGGTTAAGGTCTGGTTAGGTTTAGGCACAAAAACCACTTGGTTAGGGTCAGGAAAAGATCATGGTGTGGGTTAAAATGAAAAAGAAAGTGACAAACACATAAGCTGTGAGCCTGCTCCGCCTCAAGCCTTTCCCAGCTGACCCAGAGCCGGTCGCGGTACACCATCAAGGCAGAAATACGCCCGCCGGGAGCCGTTCAGCACCGTGGACCGTCGGACTAATGGGATGTCGGACCAATGGGCTGTCAGACCAATGACATGGACCCGCGGAGCTTGGGCTGCCTACAGAGACCGGACTTTTTCACAGCATATTCAGAGGACATGTAGCTAGCGGATCGTGAGGAGATGTTTGCTGTATGTGACATATGACTTGACTTGTGACTTGCTTGACCTGAGCAATGACTCGATTTGACTTGCTTGACTTATAGCAGGGACTTGACTTGCTTGATTCTCACCCCAGCTAACTTAGGACTTGCTTGAGACTTGAAGGTAAAGACTTGAGACTTGCTTGTGACTTGCACATGTGTGACTTTCCCCCATGTCTGGTTTAAATCTTCTCGGCCATAATGTCCAGTAAAAATATTTCCCTCTGAGACTATGTAGGCCTAACACCGTGTCCTAATCAACCCAGTCTCACTCAAAAGTCATTGAATAACAGTGCTTGGTCAGTGGTACGAAAAAGAAAGTCCTTTCACATCAGCACGATACATAGACGGTCAGTTCTGTAACAGTGCCTGGCATCAGGGAGAAACACAGCCAGACAACAACATAAGTTAGAGGGGCCAACGTCCAAGGAGGGTGGCAGGAGGGATGGTTGATGGGACCAACAACCACCGACTTTCACCGCCGGTCTTTGCTTCCTGTATGAATGTGAAGTCGAACCCTGTTATTATTTCTAAACCCAACCATGTGCATTTGTACATTTGAAAGAGACTGTATGCAAACTGTACATTTCCTGTGAAAACCGAAGTGTATCTTGAAAACAGACAATGCATGTAACAGGCTGAAGTTGACACGGCGTCCCAGAACGTCAACAACCAACACACCCAGGGTACCTTGGACGTCATATGTGGACGTGGAAAGTCCATGACCAAATATCAATATGCGACAAGGTCATAGTGAGAATGTGTTGTCCTAACAGCGAGCAAGCGTCTCTCTGTCCACACCGAATCTGTTAAATACGCACTTCTGTAACATCATACAAAACAGACCACTGAACTTAACAGCTGTCCGCTCATGTAAACAAACCACGTAGAATATTAGCTCAAGATACTATTTTAAGATGTGACCACTTAAAATATTGGTGAGTACTTCATGTCTTCCTGCGTTTGTACTTTTTAAAAAGAAAACACGTTTCATATTGTAATACCAATGAAAACATACAGTATAGCCAACAGGAAGTAGGTTGTCGCCAGAAATTCAGCTCTGTTTTGCAGGCTCTGGTCAGGTTTGGGTCATTGATTAACGTGTGTGTTTACAGGTCGGGCAGATTGGCTCTGATAATGGGCCGGGTTCATGTGGGCTTACCTGTGCAACACTACTTCCTGCATGAACGACAAAATAAGTTATTTGTCATTGCCTTCCAGAATAATCTATCTGCCATCATGTTTAATATCTGGTTAAGTTGTGGTAACTAAAACAACTTGGTTCAGGTTTGGGAAGGATCACAGCCATGGTTCATTCACTGCTGGTAGACGACGGGACACAAATGACCCTCTGGTGTCAGGGAGAGGAAGTCAGACGGTTTGACTCTCTGCCACTTGATCATGCCAAGTTTTTCCAAACAAACCAGTTTTACAAAATGAAAAGTGAAACCATCCACAGTGAGTTAATGTAAGACAAGCCTTCTTAATGTCATTTCAAACCTAATGTAGGGTTATGGAGTCCAGGTCTGTCAGTTAATCAGACTGCAGAAAGAGAACACAGCAGTATTCTGGGTCAAGTGAGGACAGCTGGGATCAGCTGGTTCATCCAAAATCTAATTTACACACTTTTATGTAATCTGTGTTTTCTTGTTAATGTCATTGTACTTGGACAGCAACACTTCTGTATCCTTAATCTGTCCATTTTATCTGCTTTGTACATTTATCTCGCCAGCTTCTAACTTTAGTTATTTTATTACAAAGCACTTATCGAAACAGACACAAAGTGTCCCACAAAATAAATTAAATTATGAGCACTTAATAAAAATATGAAGAACACAGTACACTAAAGATGACTGCAGAAGAACTAAAACCATAAATGAAATAACACATGAGCGTAACCTCAAAGGGACAGTTCACGCCAACATTTTTTCCCCCTCTTAACTGTAGTGCTATTTTTGCCTGAACTTGTAACACTTAGTCGGACATTGTTTCCGCTCCGACTGATTTTCATGGGGGAGGGAGATTGGGTTTTCCCTGATCAATCACTAGAGACCCACATATCCACCTGAATCTAATGTCATTTACGCCTGCAGTGTGCCAAGTAGGCAGAGTCTGCACATCATTTGACATTTATCGAAGCCAGCGGAGATACACAGGAGGAACTACTGTGGCTTTTGCCCTGCAGGTCATGGTTGCTGCTGCAGGTTGACAGATTACACTTAATTTAAACAGCAAAGTAAAACAAACAATTATGTCGGACAATATTGAGAAGACAGTTGACTAAGCTTCGTTAGCAGCGTCTATCTTGTCTGTAGCGCCCGCCATTGTTGTTAATACTCCTAGTTGGTTTCAGTGCAATGCTTGACAATGGCGTTAGTCCCCCCTAGGGTGCTGATTGGTTAATTGTTATTCCCCCCATGGAGCTCATTGGTTGGTTTTTATTTTAATCGAGAAACTGCTGACGAATCAGTCAACCTGAACTGAGTGTAGTGGGCGGATTCAAAAGTCTGGACCCAGGCAAGTGCCATCAGTCTAGATTGGTTTGGTGTGAGTTGCTGAGTGTTGGAGATATCAGCCGTAGAGGTTTCTGCCTTCTCTCCAGTATAATGAAACTAGATGGCATTCAGCTTATGGTGCTCAAAGCACCAAAAGATACATATGAAAAACTCACCAGCAATGTCTCCTTGAAATTATGAAGTGTGCAACCACTGCTAGCTCACCTAGCACCACTAAGCTAGCTAACGTTACAGCTCAGCCGCGGAGGATGACCCATTAATGTTTACATCTCGCACTGTCACGAGCACGAGCTTCTCATCTAGAGGAGATGCACGCTTCCTTCTGTGTGGTGATTTGGATCGTGGATGTAGTTCAGTTAAAAGAGTTCCTACATGAAGCTGCTCACAACAAGGTCTGTGGATTATCTTGGTCATGGTTTCTGGAAAGAGACATTGCTGTTGAGTTTTCAAATGTAATTTTGGGAGGCTTTAAGCACCACAGGCAGAGTGCCATCTAGTTTAATTACACTGGACAGAGGGCAAACATCTCTGTGGCAGATGTCTCCAACTGCCAACATCAAAACTATCTGGACTGATAAACAGCGCTACACGCAAGAGGAAAAATATCTATTTCCATTTTGGGATGAACGGTCCCTTTAACGCTCTTAATACTGGTAGAATCAGTAGAAGCAGCATTTTCCCTACTGGTTGTTGTAACAGTAATAATAAATATCGTAGTAGTGCTATCATAACAAGCTGTTCTAGTTGTAGCAGCAACTTGAAGAGGAAGTAGGAGTAGGAGCTGAGTACTAGTAGCAATAATAGACATAGTATTAGTGTTAGTATATGCAGCAGCAAGAGCAGAGGTAGAGCTGCCAACTGGACCGGTAATAGCAGTATTATCACTGTTAATGTCACCATCACTGCAGTAG
Source organism: Epinephelus lanceolatus (assembly GCF_041903045.1). NCBI lineage: Eukaryota > Metazoa > Chordata > Actinopteri > Perciformes > Serranidae > Epinephelus > Epinephelus lanceolatus. The sequence goes on from NC_135742.1 coordinate 3,160,313, forward strand.
AAGTAGAACAAGTGCAGAGGTAGTGATATCAGGAGTAGCAGCACCATTAACTGTGGCAGAAGCATTATTATTAGTAGTAACAGTACACATTGTAGTGGGTTGTAGTGGCTGAGTAACTGAAACCTCACCAGAACTGCCCATCATGTGGTCACCCACCAGAAACAGGCTTGAGGCCCCGTTTGGGCCCTGAGCCACAGCCATAGTTTGAGAAACATATCTGCGGTCAGAGAGAGGAACAGTATGTCACTGTAACTGCACTAACGAACAGACTCCAAACAGCTTAACTAGACCCATAATTCCATTCACTGGAACCAGGAGCTGCAGTTTGCCCTGGGCTAGCCAGGCGGATCTGGCCTCAGTTAGGACAGTGTGGCTGGCTTTCTGTTTCCATCACAGCAGCAAAGTCAGAATTGCTTTTATTCATCAAGCACGGCACACAGACGAGAATTTGTCCCCGTGACAGATTAAAGAGAAAGTGTATTTTTTTGCATTTAGTGTGGCGTTGCTCTGGAGATTTCAGCAGGCCTAGCTGAGGTTAGCCTAGCTGGCCTTCACCCTCAGCCATGTCCTCCAGCTCCTCCTGGGGATCCTGAGACTCTCCGAAGTCTGCGTCAATGGACTCCTCCCTGCTGGACATACCCAGAATGCATCTACAGGAAGCTGTCCTGAGCAAATACTGAACTACCTTAATAGACACCTTTCAACATAAAGACATGCTGGTTCTACTCTGTGTTCTTTGCAGATATCTCAGCTCCTCATTCTGTCTCTACAGCTGAAAATCAACAAAGAAAACTAATTTCTGCTGCTTGCATCTGAGTCTTTGAGGCACTAACCAGAGCTCATGACCATGGGAGAAGCTTTCAAACATCAGGGTTCCCAGGGTCATACAATTCCTGGAAAAGTTATAAAATCAGAAAAAATCTTTTCCTGGCCTTGAGATGGCTTGGAATTGACAGAATGTTTTGGAAAAGTTTTATCCAGTCTCACTCCAAAGTTGTCAAAAACCAATGCTTGGTCAGTGACTTCCGGCATCAGATACCGACACAAAAAGCCATCCTTTCATGTCAGCATGATTCACTGTGATTGTTTAATAGCGCCCAGCGGCATCAGGGAGGCATGCACATCTGCAACAAGAGAGACAAACGGTGCAGAAGTGGCCAACAAGAAAAAGACAAAGTGAAAATATGTGGCAGCGTTGTCCTTTTAAAATCTTCCACAACAAAGAGATGGTAATATTAGCTTATCCAGGAATGCACAACAGCAGTGATGGTGCTGCCTGCAGAGTGCAATTTAATTGCTGCACAGTATAATTTCATAACTCAGGTAGCTATGGTGCCAAATGTAAGATGTGGGCAAAGAGTGGTGACAGCCTTGAGAGGTAACTGCAGTTGAGAGAAACAAGTGAGCAAATGCGTCAGACATAGTGTGCAAGGTTTATGTGCGCAACAGTTTTGATCAAATATCAGAAATGCTTATGCACTTGGTGTGCAAATGCCTTTAGATTGGAGTCCAGGACAGATGTTAAGGGTTCAGTGTGCTTCACTTGGGGCGGCAGGTGAAGGATTGAACCGCAAAATATTTACATCCTGTTTTTGTTTCTGACTCCTTCTACTTCAAGTGCTAACGCTGTGAGTTCAAAAGAAAGTGTAATGGAGAATTAAAAATGAGTTAGAAATACTTCAGTCACTGCTGTAAGAGACTCTGATTTAACTTGATGTTGATGTGTTTAAGTTAACATGCTAGTTTCACCAACTTTAGCATAACCCAGTTCAGTTGTAAGCAGTGTATGAAAGCACTGTGGTTTTGATCTTCCTCATTTAAGGGAACTTTTATTGTGAAAGTCTTTCTCCAAACCCGTTCTCTCGGAACCACCAAATACCTGCGTAACCAGATCATTTCTGTCTGTTTTGTCTCCAGTAAATGTCCCAGCCACGGTGGTGGAAGCCATGACCAGGCAGGAGTCCCTCCAATCCTTCAACAAGAACGGCAAACCCTCTTCCTCCTCGTCTTCCTCCTCTTCCACCCCCTCCACCACCCTCATGCGCTCCATGGTCTTTCCTCATTCACCTTGCCCGAGGAATTTCTCCCTGTTGGACAAGGTCGGGGTCGGGGTTCAGTCGGACTCCAGTTACGGCCAGTTAGGGTCCAAGAACCAGCGAGTCCTGGCGAGCCCGACCTCCACCAGCCAGCTGAGCAGCGACTTCAGCGACTGGCACCTGTGGAAGTGTGGCCAGTGTTTCAAGACCTTCACCCAGAGGATCCTGTTGCAGATGCACGTCTGTCCGCAGAATCCAGACAGGTAAGTTGGCATCAAATAAGATGCTTCATTTCTTCTCTTGAGTCCAAAAGTCTTTATTAACAGGTATGAGGAGACTGTAATGTACTTCCTGTCTACGCTTGAAAAAACTACCAAACCACCAAAGTTGACGTTGACATTTAGCTCGAAAAACATTAATAACATCTATCAGAGTTCTCTAAACAGCTCCAAAGCCCAACACCATTGTATCAGCTTTAACATTGGGCCCCATGGTGCACATGTCTTGGTGAAAAACATTCAGACTTTGATGCACAAGTTGCTTCAGAAGTTTGCCAATTTATTTTTTGAGCTTCAAAGTTTTGATCAAATCAAGATTTTGACTACTAAGAAAGCATTGTGGATAAATGTAATATGTATCTGCAACATTGATAGCTGTTATTACGGCCCTGAGATTCCCAAATAGAGTGTTTTACATTTCAAGACTCTGATTTCTCCCATCCAGGCTAGTTACACAGTTGTTTCCTGTTACTTCTGATGGCTGTAAAGAAAAGAAAATTAGATTTTTCCATCCATGTCCTTGAAGGTATGGAGGCAAAACTGACACTTATAAATGACACTTACACAACATTAGTGTCTGTGTATCTCTTGTAATATAACCAGAAACACTTGTATTTGCATTAACGTGATGAATATGACACAGCATTCGAGTTTTTAAAACCTGTTGTCGCAGTTTTTCAGAGGAAGCCGGCAAACCAGACGTTTAGTTTAGCTATTTATTACTTTGCTTGTCTCATCATCACACAGTTTGTGTGTGACAGAAAGTGGGAGTTTGTGGATAAGAGTGAAGAGAGTGTAAAAGTGTCTGAGTGTGTATAACATCTGCCAACTTAATTATATACAGCGTGGAGGGAGGAAGAGGAGATGTGGTGTGTGTGTGTGTGTGTGTGTGTGTGTGTTGGGGGAGATGGAGGATGTATTGGAAATTTTTTGCTTAGCTTTATTTTTTTGCAGGGAGAGTCAGAGCGGCGTATAAATCAACGCTGTGCGTCAGTGAGAAATACCTCGCCTTACGGTGACGGGGCCAGGAAAACAGATGCCACTTATTCAATAAACTAATACTCATAGGGAAGAAAAATGTGTGCTGGATATGGAGGGGGGAGGGAGGGTCGATGTGGAGCTGCCTGTCAATAGGAAGGTTTTATGGGACAGAGGAGCAGATCAGATTCAGCTGAACAAGCCAAACAGGCCTGAGTCCTGGAACTTCAAGGCCTCACTGTGCCTCACACTGGTGTGGACTGGGGTTAGACCAGTATGCCCATCACAGCATCACTCCACCTACAGTCCTGTCACTTTAGAGCTTTCACCTGAATGTTCATCAGTTGTAGGACATCCAACTCAAACCTCGTGTTGTCACTCAGAGACTTTTTTTCTGCTCCATCATATACACAGAAATCATGTGCAAGTATGGATCATTACACAGTTTTAAAAGTAGCGAGAAGTCACACAGTGAGAAAAAGTTAATGATGTATAGAAATCTAAAATTTTGATGCATCAAATGCATCAATTGTTTTATAGATCGTATCATCGGAATTGAATTGAATCATAAGGTGCCTTGAAATTCTGCCCCTACTTTGGGATGCTTCTAAGAATCAAATTATCAAATTTGTTCCCATCAATGCTGGTGAGTCAGATCAACTTGGAAAACTCTTTGGTACAGTTCCCATTGAAGATTGTCTTCCTTAGTGTTTCAAAAGACACACCAAGATGACGGTCAGCTGACGGGTCAGTGTTGGGCTGTTGCCCTAGTCGGTGCAGTGTGTCCTGCACTGTTGCCCTGTGGGCGTTTTTTTTTTTTTTTTTTTGGCCGAATCAATATGTTCAACTGGCATCGACAGAGACAGTGAAGCCTGTCAGCGAATGAAATCACTCTGATTGTCCGTTCAGCTCAGCACACCAGAAGAGAAACAGAAGTGAGGAAAGTAAACAAAGAGCTAAAGTCAAGCAGCAGTGAGATCAAAACAAACTTGTTCCATAAGGTCAGATTATTTTTCTCTTTAGTGGATTGTTTCCTGATGGTTTGTGTTATTGTTTACTGGTGCACAGTGAACATGCTCTGTTCTTTCAACATTGGATTGTGTTGTAAATGTGCTAACGGGCTAACTAGCATCAAGACGGTCTTAGGATTTCCATTTTTAAATGATGATTACAGTCTACTGCCGCCTGCTGGTGTGGGGAGTTACTTCCTTTCACGCATGCACAGAACGTACATGCTGGTTGACTGTCGCCTGTTGTCTTTGTGGTGTGTTCATGTGCAACTGTTTTGGCCGAGACATAGTGACAACAGGCGACACAGAAGGGGGCCTTTGTCACCACTTGTTCGTTGAAGTCTGTGTGGTGTTTCTCGGCCTTAAAAGCAATCACAACAGTCTTTTTTGCAAGCATCCAACAACCAAGGCCCCCATGAGTCTAAGCCATAGATACACTGTCAAAACTACAACTTGACAAAAGTACTCCTTTTTCTCAGGCTGTTAAAACTCTAGTTAGTGTCTTCTACAAAGGCACCACTAATTGAGTTTTTGAGGTTCTATAGTTGGTTCAGGTGGCCCTTAAGGACGTCCTACAGCTTCTCTAGGTGACAGGTGTGGTCCTGTCCTGTAGAAGTCCTGTAGGTGGTTCTAGCTGTCCTGTAGAAGATTCTGGCAGCAACTGAGGGGTCCTCGAGATGGTTCTTGTGGTCATTGTTCTTGGTGGTTCTTGTGTCATTGATCTCAGGGACCTACAAGAGGTTCTGGTGGTCCTTTGGGAGATTCTTACAGTGACTGAAGACATTCTGCAGGTTTCTTTAGGTGGTTATAACAGCTACTAAGGAGGTTCTAGCTCAGGTTTAGGTGCTTTTTGTGGTCAGTAGTGTTTGTAAATTTCCTTTAGGTGGGTACTGTGGTCCTTCTGGAGGATCTTGGGGTCTTACAGGAGGTTTTGGTGGTCCCTTGGGAGATTCTTGCTCTAATCACAGGTGATCTACAGGTCTTTAGGTGGTTTTAACAGGCACTGAGGAGGTTCTAGCTCAGGTTTAGGTGGTGTTTGTGGTCAGTAGTGCTTGTAAATTTCCTTAAGTTGGTTCTTGTCGTCTTCTGGAGGATCTTGGGGTCCTACAGGAGGTTCTGGTGGTCAGTGGGAGATTCTTGCAGTAACTGAAGACATTCTACAGGTCTTAAGGTGGTAAGGCCACTGAGGAGGTTCTAGCTTAGATTTGCTTGTACATTTCATTTAGGCAGTTCTTGTGGTCCTTAAGGGGGTTTTAGGGGTCCAAGGAGCTTTGAAGCTTTGACTGTACTAACATCCTTTATGTTGTCAGTCACCCAAACTACCTATAAGGACACTAATGTCCATCTTTAGACACTAAACCAGTTTGGCTGTTTGGCTTTTCTTTTCTTTTCCTTCTTGATTTCTTAACGCCTCTCTCCCCCTCTCCTCCCCCCTCCCCCTCTCCCTTCATACATATTTATTGATGTTTACTTGATGGGAACATTTGGAGCTGAAGACTGATGGCTCTTTATATCAGCTTAAAAAAAACGCCACACACCTCCTCTCAGCTCCATCTCTTTCAGGTTTGTTTTTTTCTGCTGACTGTTTCTTTTTCTGAACTTTTTCGTCTTCCGTGTCATTTTTTCTCTCCCCCGAGTGTCATTTCAACAAAATCCATCATCAGAGGTGCAGTTTGTTTATGTCAGTGAGGCCTTGGAAGTGCTTTCGATTCAGCTTTAAACTGGTGTCGGGATGTAGGATACTGTTTAAGTTTTGTGATGACGATGAGTGATGGATCAGGAAAGAAATCGGAACATAAATGGACTGCGTTCCCACTCACAGCTTTGACGTGTTACAAAAGCAACTCAGTATAAACCACCGCAATGAACAAAATTAATAAGCACTGCTTTTATGATTGATGTGTTTACTGCAGTGGTGTTTAAAAGCGTCATTAGTGCTTTAACTGAAAATGGTGTACTGTTGCTAAGCACTTTGATCTCCAGTGCTCACAGTTCAGATCTCATTCTGGTGGTTCATGTTGTTTATGAATAGAGCATGCATGTGTATATGGATATAATCATGCTTGTAAATCAAAGGACAGAAAGTTTACAGCTGATTGAAAGTGTGCATCATCACACAGTTGACTTAATGGAGGAATTAAATGTTAATTTTGTCATTTGTTTTTATTATCTAGCACTGCCTTGTCAATGACTGGCCCAGCACATTGTTCTTCAGTTTTTCCAGAGGTACAGTCAAACATTTAACATCCTGTATTACTCATGTAAGGACTAAACTCACATGAGGAATGGAGCATGTTAATGTTTAACTCCATCACTTGAAAACCTGAAAAATATGAAGCTCAGATGAGGCAACACTTGCTGGTAAAACTTTTGATTTTGTCATGTGAGTGATGTGAGATTTATTTTCATGGTGAAATTTGCCATTTGAGTTTGACTTCACAAAGTCCTGCCCCTTGAACGCAGACTGGCCAGTCGTAGCATCACATCGGCCAAGTGCGACAAGGTTTGGTCATGCAGTCATTTCCGATTTCCTTCCTGGATTTTGAGCTAAATGTTTTGCCTGTGGCACGTGTATTAATGATACTCATTACCTGGAGAACTTGAAAGGAGATAAACGTGTCCTTCCTGTTCTAAATCCAAAATCAAACCCTGAAACATGTAGGGTTAGCTACCTAGCTACTGAAGATATAGCCTACTGAATGTATACACATGCTCCTGTTGATTTTTAAAGATGATAAAGTGATAAAGAGCGACCCTGCTGTACAGGAACCAGTGAAGGGAGGCAGGGAAACTTTGCTGATATTCAACCAGCTGTGTGTCATCTCAGTGTGTGCAGATTACCGTTCCCCCATCTGCCAGCAGAGGTCTAGTTATATTTGTAATAATAGCTGGGGTGGCTGTGGCCCAGTAGGTAAAGCCAGTTGTTCAGTTAACGGAAGGTCGACTCCTCCAGTCCACATGTCGAAGCATCCTTAAGCAAGATACTGAACCCTTGATGGCTGTTCCCTCAGTGTGTGACAGGTGGCACCCTGTACGGAAGCCTCGGCCTGGGTATGAATGCATGCATGTGTGTGAATGGGTGAATGCGACTCGTAGGAGTGGTCAGGAGACAAGAGAGGAGCTATACAAGTGCAGGTCCATTTACCATTTACCAATAAAAATCAAAAAGACTTCTGATTTCCTTCACAACATCATTTTCTTCTCCAGTCTTGCAGAAATTAAAAATAAGCACCATAAAGCTGCAGAATTTCGAAGATAATGTTCCTGCATTGTCAGACATTTAATGTTGATGTTTACATTGGCTATTTCGACCTGTGGGACTCTAACCTGCTCATTAACACTCACTCACTGATCAGTAAGTATCTATTTGTGGTAACGGTTTGTTTATTGAAGCAGATAATGCGTGCGTAACGTCAAAGTCTGACCTTCATCGTTGTGTCTCTGCAGACATTATCTGAGAAAGAACTGAAGGACATCTATTGATTAATTAGCCTTCAGTGATCGACTCTAAAGATCAGCTTTTGTGTTAGTGTTTGATATTGTAAGCTTGATTTACATACACACATACATTTGCCAAAACAAAATGATGGATGGCCCACAGCAGGTATATTTAGTGTAGTTTAGTTTTGCACAATTTGCACAAACAAACGTGTGTATAGAAAGTAAGAATTTAAAAAGTTTAAACACTGCAAAGGAGAGATTAGAGGCCAGAAATGGCTGATTAAGATACCCCCCTATTACATACAATATTTAGTCACTTGTTAAAACTTTGGCGTGTTTACAGTCTGTATCAACTGTAGAAAATTGGAAGTGACTGAATATAAATATATATCATGAAGACAGTGTTAAATGATTTCAGTTTTCCTCTGCTGGACTAACAAGTCAACTCACTGGTATTTTCGAAGCATTGTGGGTAATCAACTGCATTAATACATTCTGGCTGAATTGCGTAATCAAAGTAATCTCTCAACATACAAATGATGTATTGATGTTAAATGCAGCATGTTTTAACATCACTTAAAGCCTCACTTGCTGCTCTGTGAGCTGAGAAAATTCACAATACCAACATTTAAATGTTTGCATGTCAGGCTAAAACAAGACTGTTGACTTTTAGGAGATTTATCAGCCCGCACTGACGACATATTTGCATTTAACACTAACACAGATGTGTGTTGTCCCTGCTGGACACACAGATGTGTTGAAAAATTACTTTATTCTTTTTTTTTTTTTTTCTCCAGTGTGTAGCCGCAGGAGTAACTAATAATGATCCATCACTGTGATGGACGGGCTTGTAGAAATTCCTTCAATGTCTATTTTTATCTGTCACGTTTGCCACTAGAATGAAAACCTACTTTGTGTTGCATCTGCATACGGCTGGATTTTAACATGTTTAAGCAGAGACGTCTGTGTGGTGGTGATAAAGTAAATGTTTCATTTGCTGTAACTCTAGTAAAACAATGAGTGGGATTTTATTGTTTTCTTAAAGCTATTTTTTCTGTTTTAATTTTGTGGCACTTATATTTTTAAAGCTGGCTAACATAAAACATCTGGATGTCCATCATCACTTGTCTTTTGTTTTACTTTACTGCATCTGGATCGGCTTTTAGAAGATTTCAGGCATCTCATTTGGTGCCACGAGACTCTTCACATGTTAAAATGAAAGAGACTAAATTAGGAAATGCTGCAGAGGTTGGATGCAACTGTTCAGAACACGCTGATAGTGAATGCACCATTAAAACAAAGACAAACAGTGGGACAACAGTAAGTGCCCTGTGTTCTTTTGGAATACGTACATCAATGAATGAAGAGGTTTAGCTCTCCTTGATGTCTGCAGTGTCCTTATAAACTACACTACCCATAATCCACAGCCCCTCCTCCTCAAAAACACAAGGTGCTCTTCAGTCAACACATTCTCACCTTGTCACATTTGGTCTGTGTCAACTTCAACCCAGCACTTCAGGATCGGCAACCACATCTTCTCCACCATTGTTCTCAACACCGACGACCCCCCGTGGCTGCGTCCTCAGTCCAGACCTCTACTCGCTATTTACGCATGACTGCACTCCCTCCTACAACACCAACTGCCTTAACAAATTCACAGATGACACAACCAAAGTGGGACTATATCTTAAATCAAATATATCCATTATATCCATATTTATCCATCCCTATCCATCCATCCATCCATCCATCCATCCATCCATCCAGCCAACCAATCAACCAACCAACCAACCAACCAAGATGGTCATCCCAAATTTCTGACACTGTCAAAATTAATCCCAGGCTGTCTTTGATTGCAGGACCGTGACAACAACCATCCTTGAACCTCTCTCACTGTGCAATGTAGGATCACCATTTTAGAGCCATGACCAACGATATCGTCACGTTTATTTCATGTTGGTCTTCTTTCGTTTCAGACAGCCCAAAATCACACAGTGTACACCAAGCTTAACACTGATGCTTCAGTATTAATAATGATATCTCTTATATCAGTCAGTACGACTACTTTTGATAGTTGGAGTAAATTTAGCTGATATTGTTTCTGTATTTTAAATGCAGGTCTTCTGGAGTGTTTTTTTTTTTTACAGTGTTGGGTTTGTACTTTTACTTACGTGAAGGATCTGAATTCGTCTTCCACCACCATCACTCTCTGTGATGACATGATATTGGCTGTTTGCTTGGTTTTTGTTCTGGGCTCATTTGATGAGTACAGCTGGTTGATTAGAGGACATTATGTGAGCTTTCTGCTTTAATAGGTTGGTCAATAGAGCCACAGAGACAAAGAGAGAGGGAGAGGGAGGAAGTAGGAAAGACAGAAACAAAAAGAGAGGCAGATGTTTGGAGGAAAAGACAGAGAGAAAGGTAGATGAAGGAAAGGGAGCCTGGTGTGTTTGTAGGGGGGTCTGCCAGTGATTTTATTTGGATGTCTGCTCACATACATACAGTGTGTGGTGTGTGTGTGTGTGAGTGTGTGTGTTCAGAGAGCCATTGATTGTGTATTGACGAGGCGGGAGCAGTGATTTATAGCTGCTGGTCTCGGGGGGAATAATGTCTTCATACATAGGCAGACAGACGAGTCGTCCTCACAGCGCAGATATAACTCTGTATGGATTAGACCGACTCCATACGGGTCAATCCACACACTTCACTCTGCATCACTGCATGCTGCAAACACACACACACACACACACACACACATTCACTAAGTCACAAAGGTCGAGTGTGAAATCCACTTTAAAAAAATCAGAAAACAAAAAAAACTTCTTTAAATGATTTTGTTTCGTTCAACTCTTTCTGTTTTTAATTGAATAATTCATTAGTTATTTAATGTTTTGTTTTTAATTGTGTGGCACGTCAGTTAAAGGTTTGGGACAATGTCAAAGTAGGCAGTGTCTGTACTCATTAAAGACATTATCATTCACTTATTATCTCAAAGGCTATAATGCGATATTAGATTTTAATTACGCTTGAAACACACACACACACACACACACACTTTCAATGATGTGATGCACGGCTCCAAAAATTATTTTAGACAGGATGATAAAAATAAATGAAGATAAAACTTAAACAATGTTCCCGTTCGCCTGAATTTAGGACATCCCCTATGCTGTCATGGATGTCTCAGTTGACACTGGACAAGGACGAGGATTCACTGGGTTGATGTTAGTGACATTATTCTTTTCTTTGCCCTCAATCAGAGACCTGTAATTGCCGTTTTTCTGGTCATCGGAGGCCAGGCGATCAATAAAATATTCTTGAATACCTAAAACAAAACACAAACACGTGTTGTTGTTTTTAGTCACGTAGCCTGTCCATAATGATTAAATGTCACGCTGCTAGCTTGCTAACGTCAGCACACGTAACGTATGCTAACGTTATATTACACAGTGTTTAATGATACAGTCTATTATCTCCCTATTGCTCTAATCTTTCCTGCTTATCGCTCAAACAAATGATTAATTTCTATATTAATATCGGTACTCATTTAAGATATCTTCATCAGTTACTGGAGGCCACTGTCTAACATCATCAATCCAGCTATTCATGATGCTGTCATTGTAGAGAGTCAGTTCACAATGACAGCATAATGAATTGATGACTGACACATGTCACCACAGCAATGGCACCGCCGCAAGATGGCGGCATACACAAATCGCTCGTCAAATTCATCTATATCAGCAGATTTCAGAGCACTGCGCTTATGAACATCTCGTAAGACAGCAGGTATGCAGGCATTTTGAGGAAGACACTCTGCCATCGGACCATCTTATCACAGAAGACAATTTTTATTTTTTTAGGCTACTAGTTTGCCAGTTGCCAAAGGATTTTTAATCGACACAATGACACATGAAACAGTTCACTTCCTGTGATTCCTTCAAATGGTTTTTACACCAGAAAGAAGACCACGCCTTCGAGGCTAGCCAGGGAGCAGTTGTGTGGTTTGTTCACACTAACCAACCCAGTCTCACTCTAAAGTTGAATAATACCAGTGCTTGGTCAGTGACTTCCAGTGTCAGACACCACCAAAAAAACCCATCCTTTCACGCCAGCATAATACACAGCCGGTTGCCCAGCGGCATGAGGGGAAAATGCGGTTGGACAACAAGGTAACTTAAGGCGGCAAAAGTCTGAGTAGTTTAGGCTGGAAGGATGGTGGATGGATCCAACAACCACTGACTTTCAACCAGGAGATCAGTGGTTACTTCCTGTTAGACTGTAAAGCCAAACCACGTGCGTTTGTTGTTGAAGGAGAAAAATGTCAAGTCAGTGATGTACCGATGTAGTGCTTTTATTTTGAAAGAGACTGTATGCAACTTTACATTTCCTGTGAAAACAGAAGTGTATTTTGAAAACAGACAATGCATGTAACAGGCTGAAGTTGACACGGCGTCCCAGGACGTCAACAACCAACACACCCAGGGTACCTTGGACGCCATATGTGGACGTTTAAAGTCCATGACCAAACGTGGACATGTGACGAGGTTGGAGTGAGAATGTGTTGCACTAAACCAAACGCACCGCACGAAGGACGTAAACGCTTCAGAGTTTGGTTCAACCAGACTAAACAAGGCTGGTGTGAACGCACCCTGAAAGACATGTTGAGAAATTCCCATCACAAGAAAACAACCCCTCTTCCCATGTTGTGCAGTGACCTGATTGAGTTGGATTCAGAAGTTAACGTATATTTTTCTGTTTTAAACTTTGGCACATTGAGAGTTGTTCCTCCAGCAGTCAGTGGGCAGCACTTACCTCCTGCTTTCCTCGCTCCTGACCACCTTCTTGCCCTCTGACCTCTCTGATGAAATGAAAACATGCATGTGTGCCAAGAAACTTAATTCCCATGTAGTGTTAATAGTCAGAGCAGCGAGGAGCTGGTTGGCACGCAGTTCGGGTCTCACACACAGACCTTCTGTCTCTTTCATCAGCTCATGTGTTAAAGGTGTGGACACAGCGACACGTTGACACTGACTCTGTTGTTGTTACCACATGTTGTGTTGAAAGGTGACACAGCGTTTATTGTCCTGAACCGTGTTTCGCAGATGTGTTGAAAAAGACTAATTTTATAGATCTCTCTCTCTCTCTCTCACACACACACACACAGGGAGGTGAGGATAAGTGGGAACAACATGGCAGCCGGCTCTACTCTCACCGCCCGTCCAAACCAAGTATTATTAGTTTGTCTGTGAACCAAATCGAAGCGTCTATTTTGTGTTTGTGTTCGCCTGTTGCGGTGTTGACTCTGAACATATTTGGCTGTGTGTGCTGTCAGCAGACTGTAACACTGTCAGACTGAAGGACCGAGTGATGCTAACAGGCACCAAGAGAGATGCTGCTCAGCAGAACGAGAGGGGCAGGTTGGTTTGTGGTGAAGATTATCTGTAAAGGACTGAACAGTTGTAAGATCTTCTTGATAAATCGATCAGTCCATAGACAGGAATATAACTGGCATCTGCTTTGAAAATCAGTTTCAATCATCGTTTATTTGTCACATGGAAATTATAAATAGTAACAACTCCAGTAAAACGTGAATCCGTCAGCTCCTTTAACTTGTGCTCTGTAATTTACTCCTTTTTTGTCTTTCTTCATCGTTGGCTGCTGCTTTATGATTGTCCGTGTTTCTGGATGGTTCTGGTAATGCATGGTTCCTCTCTGTGGAATGATTTAACTGTCCACACATCCCAACCTCAGCAAGACGGCCATGTGGTCGCTTCTCCCAAACACTGGCAGCGCCGCTCTGCAGCCGCCTCTAAATGGCATTTGTGGAAAAATCTTTTTTGTGTTTCAAAAGGTGTGGCTGCATTAGACAGATACAAACAAATACAAATTATATTTTTTTGTTTATTGTTTACAAGAAAAACTAACAAAACTAAATTCTTGACAGTTTCAATATGTCAGTTCTCAACATTGTCAGTATCAAAGTCAACAAATAACAGAGAATGTGTTCAAAACTGAACAAAAAATAAATAAACCATCACATCATCAAATTAATATTTAGTAGTCCTGCCATTGGCACGTAGTAGAGCTCTAATCCTGGCTGGCATGTTCCCCACGAGCCTTTCACACTGTTGAGGGGTAATCTTGTCCCATTCTTCTTGAATTACTGCTTTTAATTCTTCTAAATTCTTTGGTTTATGCTTTGAAACAGACCTTTTGATAATCCACCACAGATTTTCAATGGGGCTCATGTCCGGGGATTGAGCTGGCCACTCTAAGACCTGGATACTGTGCTCCTGCAGCCAAGTTCTACTGGCCTTGGATGTGTGGCAAGGGCCATTATCTTGTTGAAACATCCAGTTTTTACCTCGACGGAACAGTGCACGCGCAGAAGGGAGCATGTGGGTTTCAAGAATGGTACAATACTTGGTAGAGTTCAATGTGCCATCACAGACAGTGAGATGACCAACACCAGCAGCACTCATGCATCCCCAAACCATGATACTGCCTCCACCATGCTTGACCGTAGGTACTGTACATGCTGGAGATAATGCTTCGCCTGGCCTTCTGCGTCCCCTCACATTAGTAGGAGGAAGATAAAGCTGGAAACTGGACTCATCTGACCACAAAATCTTCTTCCAATTCCTGGCTGTCCAGTTCTTGTGTGCCTGGGCCCAACGACGCCGGGCTAACCTCTGTCTCTCATTGATCAGGGGCTTCTTGATAGCCTTGTAGGACCTTAAGCCATGATCTAAAAGTTGGCCACGTACAGTGCGGGTGGAACACTGGACACCAGTTTGGTTTGACCACTGCTGCTGAAGCTCCTGTGATGTCATTCGGTGGTTTTGCCTGCACATGCGGATCAGGATGCGGTCATTTCTTGCTGAAGAAACCTTTGGACGCCCAGATCTTGGTTTGTCTTCCAAGCTGTTGGTTCGTCTGTATTTCTGCAGAGTGTAACCAACTGCTGAAGGACTGCATCTGCACTTCCTGGCTATCTGGCGGCAGCTGTACCCTTCCTGGCTGAGAATCTTTATCTTCAGGCATGTTTCCTGCGTTAGGTTCCTTGTTTTAGCCATTTTTGTGTCTGAAGAACTTTCAAATGTGCTGGCTTTATGTAGACACGAAGCTTGGCAACAAAAATTGTGTCTTTTAATAAAAAGAACGACCTTCATCACTGGTACCAAAATGACCCAATACTCAAAATTTCTTATGTATTTTTATGGAACCAATCAATTTTAAGTTTTTAATGGCTTTTTTAGGATTTATTTAGTATTTTGGCTGTGACTGTACTAAAAGAAATTGCACTTGAAGACCTAAGACTGATTCTTAATGCAATATTTCACAAATGCATGGGGTGTCCGAAAACTTTTTTCCACCACTGTAGTAGCAATCCACAGCAAGGCAAGGCAATTTTATTTATATAGCACCATTCATACACATGGCAGTTCAATGTGCTTTACAAGAGAAATACATTAAAATAAAACATTAAAGGAACAATAGATCATTAAAAACAAAAGCAAGACAATAAATAGTTAAAAACAGGGCAGCATTTAAAAAGCAAACATAAAGCAAAAGCAACAGCAGACAAATATAAAAACAATAGCTACAGATTATCCTAACAATAAGTTACATATCTAGTTCACTGGTAAACTGCAGTAAATAGTAATGTTTTAATTCCTGATTTAAATGAGTTGACAGTTTCAGCCGACCTCAGATATTCTGGAAGTTTGTTCCACAGGCGGGGAGCATAGAAACTAAAGGCTGCTTCACCTTGTTTGGTTTTGATCCTGGGAACACTGAGTAAACCTGTTCCAGATGATCTGAGGGGTCTGGATGCTTCATAACGTACAAGTATATCAGAGATGTATTTAGGCCCGAGACCATTTAGTGCTTTATAGACAAGTAACAAGATTTTAAAGTCTATCCTTTGACACACAGGAAGCCAGTGCAGTGATTTAAGCACTGGTGCGTAAGTAAGTAAATTTTATTTATATAGCACTTGTCACAGAGAGGACTCACAAAGTGCTTCACAAGATAAAATACAAAAAATACAATAACAGAAACAATGCAAAATACACAAAAACAAATAAAAAGTAAAGTGCAGCGAAATACAGAGATGATACAATGGACAATTAATGGAACGCAAGCCTAAACAGATGTGTTTTTAACTGCTTTTTAAAAATGTCCATGGAAGAGGCCGCTCTCAGCTCATGACATAGTGCATTCCACCATTTCGGTGCAACAGCCTTAAAGGCTCTATCACCTTTCGTCTTTAATCTTGTGTGAGGGACAGTAAGTAGGTGGCCTTCAGCGACCGCAGTGACCTGACAGGACAGTGAAAGGACACCAGATCTGTCTGGTGTAATGTGCTCCACTCTCTTGGTGTTGGTGAGGACTCTGGCAGCAGCGTTCTGGACCAGCTGCAGTTGTCTGATTGATTTTTTGTAGCAGGAACAGCAGGAACAGGACAACAGCTCACATTCCAGTCCTTATTCACCATAAAGCAAACTCCTTCTTTGACTCTTCTTCTTCTCCTCTGCTTCGTCGGATCGGCAATAGAAAAGGAGCCACCTGGTTGAATGGTGCTGTTCAGGATTTAGCCAAGTTTCGATGAATCAATAAATCCTGTACAATGGCTAACAGGATGCTAGTTCAGCTGGCTAGCAGCTAGCTAGCAGCCAGGTAGATGTCAGCAGGAGTAGAGTTCACAACTCACAGAGTTGATTTCCTCATCTTGATGATGACACGCAGCCACAGAAAGCTCCACCAAGGCTCCAAAAACAGACACAAGAGTCTAAATTTAGCACAATTTTAGCAGAGCTGACAGAGATTCAATGATGTTTTTAGTCATTTTTCGAATATAAATGTTAAACATTTGCTGTTGCAGCCTCTCTTGTGTGAGGATTTGAGTTTTTCCTCTGTGTAATATGATTATAAATTTGGATTTTGGACTGTTGGTTCAACAGAACAAGACATTTGTAAACTTTGTGTTCCAATAAGGAAACTTGGGTGAAAGTTGGTGGTTGTTGGATTCACCCACTCTACTTGAAAGTTCAACTTTCACCGCCTTAACGTTGTTGTCCTGCCGCGTTTCCCCCTGATGCAGCCAGGCACCATTAAACAATTATGGAGTCTAGCCTCATGTCATGCTGATGTGAAGACACAGCTTTTTCATTGGTGTTGTTAGACGTCACTGTCCAAGCGCCGTGATTCAACAACTTGGGAGTGAGACCATGTTGGTTCTTCACTTTAATGTTGCAGCTGGTAAAGGTGGAGCTACTTTTTTTACTATGTTTACTGCTGGGCAACATGTCAATTTCACCAAGGAATCAAGGAGTCAGTTTGGTTGCATGTCACGAGTAATCTTCTGTTGCTAACCTAACGTAACGACAGATCTAAAAAGCCCACCCTGGATCCAGAGGTGTTAGCCAACTATAGACCAATATCTAATCTTCCCTTTATGTCAAAGATCCTTGAGAAAGTAGTCACAGACCAGCTGTGTGATTTTCTTCATGATAATAATTTATTTGAGGAATTTCAGTCAGGATTTAGAGTGCATCATAGCACTGAGACAGCACTAGTTAAAATTACAAATGACCTTCTGATTGCTTCAGACAAAGGACTCGTCTCTGTACTTGTTTTATTAGATCTTAGTGCAGCGTTTGACACAGTTGACCATCAAATTCTACTGCAGAGACTGGATCACTTAATTGGCCTAAAAGGTTCAGCACTAAGCTGGTTTAAATCTTATTTATCTGATCGTTTTCAATTTGTTGACGTTCATAATGAATCATCCTTACGTACTAAAGTTTGTTTTGGAGTTCCGCAAGGTTCTGTGCTCGGACCAATCCTATTTACTCTATATATGCTTCCTTTAGGTAACATCATTAGAAATCACTCTATAAATTTCCATTGTTATGCGGATGATACTCAGTTGTATTTATCGATGAAGCCAGAAGAAAGTAATCAATTAACTAAACTCCATAACTGCCTTAAAGACATAAAAACTTGGATGAGCACCAATTTCCTGATGTTAAATTCAGACAAAACTGAAGTTATTGTTCTTGGCCCCAAACAACTCAGAGACTCTTTATCTGATGACATAGTTTCTCTAGATGGCATTGCTCTGGCCTCTAGCACTACCGTAAGAAACCTCGGAGTAATATTTGATCAAGATTTGTCTTTTAATTCTCATTTAAAACAAACCTCACGGACTGCATTTTTTCATATGCGTAATATTGCGAAAATTAGGCCTATCCTGACCCGAAAAGATGCAGAAAAATTGGTCCACGCTTTTGTTACCTCTAGGCTGGATTACTGTAACTCTCTATTATCAGGTAGCTCTAGTAAGTCCTTAAAAACTCTCCAGCTAATTCAGAATGCAGCAGCACGTGTACTAACAGGAACTAAGAAACGAGATCATATTTCTCCTGTTTTAGCTTCTCTGCACTGGCTCCCTGTAAAATCCAGAATTGAATTTAAAATCCTACTGTTAACTTATAAAGCTCTAAATGGTCAAGCTCCGTCATATCTTAGAGAGCTCATAGTGCCATATTATCCCACCAGAACACTGCGCTCTGAGAACGCAGGGTTACTCGTGGTCCCTAAAGTCTCCAAAAGCAGATCAGGAGCCAGAGCCTTCAGCTATCAGGCTCCTCTCCTGTGGAATCATCTTCCTGTTACGGTCCGGGAGGCAGACACCGTCTCCACATTTAAGACTAGACTTAAGACTTTCCTCTTTGATAAAGCTTATAGTTAGGGCTGGCTCAGGCTTGCCCTGTACCAGCCCCTAGTTAGGCTGACTTAGGCCTAGTCTGCTGGAGGACCCCCCTATAATACACCGGGCACCTTCTCTCTCTCTCTCTCTCTCTCTCTCTCTCTCTCTCTCTCTCTCGTATTCTATTACTGCATCTTGCTAACTCGGCCATTCTGGATGTCACTAACTCGGCTTCTTCTCCGGAGCCTTTGTGCTCCACTGTCTCTCAGAATAACTCATACCGCAGCGGTGCCTGGACAGCGTGACGTGTGTGGTTGTGCTGCTGCCGTGGTCCTGCCAGATGCCTCCTGCTGCTGCTGCCATCATTAGTCATTAGTCATACTTCTACTGTTATTATACACATATGACTATTGTCACACATGTATACTGCCAGATATTAATACATACTTTCAACATATTGTACCACAGTAGCCAGAACTATAACTATAATATTATTACTTTCAATAATGTTGTTGTAAGCTACTGTCATTATGGTCTGTCCTGCATCTCTCTCTCTCTCTCTCTCTCTCTCTCTCTCTCTCTCTCTGTCTCATTGTGTCATACGGATTACTGTTAATTTATTATGCTGATCTGTTCTGTACGACATCTATTGCACGTCTGTCCGTCCTGGAAGAGGGATCCCTCCTCAGTTGCTCTTCCTGAGGTTTCTACCGTTTTTTTTTTCCCCGTTAAAGGGTTTTTTGGGGGGAGTTTTTCCTGATCAGCTGTGAGGGTCATAAGGACAGACGGATGTCGTATGCTGTAAAGCCCTATGAGGCAAATTGTGATTTGTGATATTGGGCTTTATAAATAAAATTGATTGATTGATTGATCTATTTTAGGTAGCTGTCGCTGTAACGTAGCTCTAATATGTGTTCATGTTTGACAGTGGTTTGTTTACCAGCTTCTCCACACAATTTCAGCCAGTTGAAGTCATGTTTGAAAAGAGTTTAAATCTGATATGTTTAAAAAAAAAAAAAAAAAACGCTAGGCAACTTTGGCAAGAAAAAAAAATACTATGGGTCCTTGAAAAGTCATCGAAAAGTTGTTGTTTTTTGTCCATGAAAATGTGTGAGAACGCTGTAATGATGCCAATTTGAAAAAACACTAAAGGTATCATAAATTTAGTGTAGTAAAGAATATAATATTCTCTGGGATGCAGTCTGGACTAGACGTTCATATTAGCGTGAAATGGAAGTGCTCAAGTACAGTACAAGTATGTCAAATTTGTACTTTAGTTAATGAACTTAATGCTGCTGTGAGACAATGAAATGTGATCCAGGAAGTCTGGTTTGAGTAACAGAACACTGCACAGTCTTTTTGCTTTGTCTCTACGATCACCAGCTACACTGAAAAGTTACGTTACTCACATTACAAAGTAATCCACCAGGAATGCATGTTCGCTTGAATTTGACCAGTGACATGACAGATGTTTTTCTGCTGGAGGCCTCTGGCTCAGGATCCCTGCTATAATCCAACACAGTGGTTTCAGTGAAATGAATGACAGGTCTGCGTTTGTTCACATACAGTAGTGCTACATGTCGGTATAAACATGGAGCAAGTTTGTGCTTTTGTATTTGTGCCACAAAGGCAAATCAGTGTCCTCATACCTTTGGAATATGACTTAACATGTTCTGAGGATGTTTTTAATGCTTCTTTATCGTGGTCCTGGCTAATTCTTGGGTTTCAGTTTAGTTTAGCATCAGTTTTTTATTCACTGAAGAGCTGGTTTTGCTCAGTTAAACTATGAGCTGCAGGTTGTGTGAGGTTTATGCTACAATATACCCAAACTGTGTGTGTGTGTGTGGTTATTCATGCATATGTGTGATTGTGTGCAGACGTTTGTGCACAGAAACATATTTGCATGTGCTTGTTCGTGCACATATTTTAGTTGCATATGCACATACCTGTGAGTGTGTGTGTGTCTGTGTCTGTGTGAGTGTGTGTGTGATGGAGGTGTTTGTGCTTCACCTCCTCCTCCTCCCTCCACTGTAATAAACAATAACCGAGCATTAATCTCCCGGCCTGCTGCCTTAATAAATAATATCCACACATTCATCAACTTAAACTATTCACAATCAATGCAGCTCTTCATAGAAAACCCACCTAATAAATAGTGGTGCGGCCCACTGAGGCGTGAACTTATAGACCAGCCGGCTGATAAATGAACCGACCCCCACGGCGAGACGCCTTTTATGTGGAAAACTGCAAGTGAGAATTTTTCGATTTTATATTACACTATTTTACTCTTATTACTTTCCTCTGTGTGTGTGAGTGTGTGAGTGTGTGTGTGTGTGTGTTCTGTCCACATCCTCTCAGGGTACAGTAGGTGTTTGTGATTTATTGGAGCGGTGAAGATGTTGGTCTATTTGTTTTATTCTGTTCTGGGGTGTTTACCTATTTGTAAGGTACTGATGTCAGAGTTTTGTCTTATTGGTTTCAGAATAAGAATCACTTTATTTTCTGACTACAGGCAGCACACGGGAATTTGTCCCGGTCGCACCGCTGCAAAGACATTTCAACTACTGCCGCAGTAATACACAGTGATAAACAGGTTGCAGCGAGGGGCATGTGTTTATGTCTCAGAGGGATACACAAGTACAATATGTAATATACATTCATACCAACACCATGTGGAGAATGGTGTTTGGAGCTGAATTTAGAGATTTAATGTTAAAATTCATCAGTGTTTAGTTGGAAAAATCAACACATGCTCTTTAAATAAAAGAAAATCTTTGAAGAAAAAAGATGATGAAGATGAATTAAACATAAACATGATATTTTGTTACCTCCGTCCCTCTGGGAGGAACAGTTAAAAAGAATTATTGAAACTGAATACAGTTTTGTAGAATTTGAGGGATAAAGACTGAAGCTCATTAACATGGTCATGAGTCCGTGTTGGCTGTTATTAAGATTGAGGGCAAGTGTTGTGTGTAGTGATGACGGTGATGATGGTAGTCCATATGGCATTACCTTTCCAAATGATGTCATCAGGTATTTTTGACTTTTATCACATTTTCATTCCATAAATTCTGTTGTCAAGTCTTTCTAGCTGGGCAAAAGAAAAGCAAAATGAGTTTGAAGTAAAGTAAGTAGTTTAGTTTAAGGAAAGTAATAAGGTACTGTAACAAGTTTAGTTTGTAACTTTACATCGTTGCAGCTGCTGCTGATTGAAGATATTAACAACATGTATGCTGGTGGCAAAGTAACTGCTCACAATAATGTTGAAAATGATACGGCATGTTATTTATTATTTATCAGGCTGTTCTTTTCCACTGTTTGTATGTTTCCTATGAAAAGTAATGCCAGAAGGCTGCGATCATGTGACCAATGAGCTGACAGTAGTGAAGAAGGAAGCAATCCTGAGTGGACCAGTTGGGCCCCGATCACACAGAAAGCATTTTAGCAGCCGGAGGCGGCTTTTTGTAATTGTTTTCAATGAGAATGAAGCTTTTTGCTCGTGTTTCTGCACTCTAGGTGTTTTTGCCGGAGCGCTCTGAATGCCTCGAGTTGAAAAAAACTTCAACTCAGAGTGGAAAAATGCCTCACGTCATATATTGTCATTTATTTTCCCATTGTCCAAGCAGGTGATTTGAGAGCCGGGGTTTCCTTTCAGTTGGTAAACAATGGAGGAGAAACTGGTGGTAGCAGTTGCTGGATACCCAGAGCTATACGGCCTGATGATAGACAGCAGGTTGTCAAACTGCCCCTGAGTCGTCCTAAAATATGCCTGTAAACGTCCATGATGGAGGAGAAGCTCCTGGACCAACTGGTGGTACTCCCCATGATCCAGCCTCTTTTTTAGGGTCTCATGTACCCACACAGATCTCTGTTTATCTGCTGACAGCCTCTCACCCTCAACCAGAGCTACAGACAGCACCCTCTGCCTCAACATGGCAGCAGCTACACACTGATTACTGGGAAACAAAAAATGATAACACACAGTAAGGTGAGGGTGAGGATGTGATGGGGTGGTTAACTGGCAATGATAAAAAGGTGCAGCAAGCATTTTTTATTTGTTTTTATTTTTTACTAGTGGCAGTGCAGTGCACCTTGCATTTTGGAATTGGCAAAATGCTTTCTGTGTGATCAGGGCCCAACGAGGCAGGTTGGGGCGGTGGATGGATCACAAAGCACAGGACTTTCCTCCAGGAGACCAGTGCTCGAAACTGTGTGAACTTTGAGTTAAGGACGTAACGTAATCATTTGTGGGACGCTAATTTGTAGGATATCATACAAATTGTAGGTTATAAAATGAATCGTTTTATGAGGTTACGTAAAAATATCGATGGCACTGATGAAAGTGGTGGCAGAGGTAATAGTTAATTGTGTGACAGTTGGTAAAGATGATAGCATTGGGTATCATTTATGATGTTTGTTCTTTGTTTAACAGGGAAGGTTTTGGTTATAGGTGCCTACAACTCAAACTGTCAGAATCTGAGATATCGTCAAACTCAGTTTACGACTTGTGTTTGATGACCACTGTGTGGTAAACCTGGAAAATGTTTGACAAGAACTCTCTGAACATGCTGTTAGGTTTAGTCTCATTGCATGTTCATGTGCATGTTCAACCTGGCTCTCCAGTCCTTTCGAGGATCCTTCTTTATGGTCCACGTCTTAAGTCTGAAAATAGCACCTGCCAAATATTGTTGGCAGCAGACAGAGAAAACGGAAGGACACAGTTGGTAAGGTTAGTATATGATTGGACAGAGCTACACATTTGAAAGTTGTGATAGCAACATGGTAAAATCTACATCCAGAGCTGTGACTTTTTGGACAGATGAGGAGACACAGTTCTAAGGATAGACCGATATGGATTTTTTAGGGCCGATGCCAATACCGATTTTTTTCCATCACCCTTAGCCGATGACCGATTATGGACTGCCGATTTTCTTGAGCCGATATTTGGGGCCTATACTGCTTTTGCTCCCTCAATTTACATAAAAAAATGACACAATGATAACAAATATTACAGGTCTCAAGTTTAAAATAAGAAACATTTATTGAACAGTAAAAAATACTAAAACAAGATGGAAAGTTGAGGTAGAACAGGTAGAATGTTATTATTATTATTATACATTCAAATAAAAAAAAGAGTTCAGTGCTCTTAAATCTTCCAGTAATGTCTTTATAAAATAAACAAATATTTAAGCTGAAGCATAAATAAAACAACAACTACTGTACACAGTAGGATTCGCTGCACGTGCGCTGCAGGGTCTTCCGGCAACACAGAGCTGCCCGTGGATGCCTGTCTGTAAATCATGCCAGGGAAAAATAAATCCGCAAACCCCTGCATGTATTGGCCGATGCCGATACAAGTAAAAAACTCAAATATCGGCCCGATATCGGTCTATCCTTACACAGTTCATGCTGTGTCAGCTGTCGTACAGCACAGACCAAATGTACAGAGCTGTAAAGTTGTCCACCATGGTACCAGTTAGCAGCTAGCTAACCGTAGCTAACTTGTTTGTCCATTGTTTGGTCTGTGACGTAATAGGTCAACAGGAAAAAGGTCCAATACTAACAAGCTGAAAGGGGGCATATCTCCACCTATCGTAGAGGAGTCGCACATACTTGGCTCAATAAATGGATTCCCCTCCCGTGCTTGTATACTGGGACAAGGACAGTAGGCCAGTTAAATTGCTGTGTCAAACAATAACCATAGCTCTATGTCTTAGTAATCTAAATGTTATTCTTTCATTTAGTGTCTAATATCAGAGGCATCAGATAAAAGTTCTGAGTGACAGATTAAGAAACAAATACCTGCCTGACACAACAGCACGCAGTGACAGTGTCTTCATCCCTGTTTTGTCAGATTTGGTAAACAGTTTGCAACCGATAAAATAAAATTCTGAACAAATGGCTGACAGTGTCTGTGCTGATGTGCTTTACCTCATGTCAAGCAAAAAAACAAAGTAACACTCTTCCTTTAATTACTTTAATTGTGTTTACAATAAGGAAGTATTTCTTATATTTGTGAATGGGAATGAAGCTGGAAACATGATCATGGAAGACAGAGCGCGGGGACGCAGAGATATGAGGAGAGGCTGTGATCACACTGGAAGTGTCCTGTAAGTTAAAACCAAATAACTAGATAATGTTAGCAGCAGACTGTGTGTGTGTGTGTGTGTGTGTGTGTGTGTCTTCGGCTCAATAAATAGAAACAGTGTAAGATTAGATCTGCTGCTATATGGAAGCTGGACACTCTATTAGCAGACACACAGCTATTGTTTGGTCGTTTGTTTCAGTCTGATTCACTCCCACTGTGAGCACACACACACACACACACACACACACACGCACGCACCATCTCTTTATATCTATCTCTATCTTCTTTTCTTGTTCTGTTGCTGTCTCTATCGCACACTCTCTCTAGCTACACACACACACACACACACACACAAACTCGCAGTGATAAATGGTCCAGTCGTGATCTCAGCCTGCATTGTTGATGAGGGTCATGCTGCCATGGTTACCGGAGCAGTGTCCGACTTCCCCTGCCCCGTCTTTGTGTGTGTGTGTGTGTGTGTGTGTGTGTGTGTATGTAGGCTATCTGTGTTTCCAGACCTAACACTGTGGTTACTTGCCCCATCCTTCTCTCTCTGTTTCAGTGTCTTAATGTATGTTTGTATCCCCGTGTGTGTTTTTTGTGTTTTGCTCATCTGTGTAATGAACTGTTTGTTCATGTGTTTATTTGTTTTCAATCTGTATGTCTATGTGCTTGTTTGCATGAACCTGTGTGTCCCCGTAGTGTTTGCTCATTCTCTTGTTTGTCTCTTACTTCAACATTTCTGGCAGAAAATCACAGGTTTGTCTCGGAGGCTTTACAGTCTGAACAACATAAGACACTCGCTGTCCTGACACCCTCGATTTGGAAAGTGCAAAACTCAGAAAAAACTATTGGCAAAAAGTTTGAGAAATGAAAGAAAAATATAATCACTGTATCCCACCAAGACCTGCCAAGTACCATCACTGCAAAGTGCTAGGAATGAATGACTGAATGATTCTTGTGTCACACCACTGAAATGAAAGATAGAACCACATATAATTTAAGACTGTCAGTAGTTCACAGTCGTGTTCATATTTAAAAATGATTAATTTCTGCATACCTCACATTGTACACGATCCTTAACAACATAAAAAAGAGATTTTTAAATGTGTCCATATGTCGAGTAGAATAGATTATAGGACAAACTGTCAATTTCAGGATTTTCATTAAATCAGTCTTCCAACAAAAGGTAATCACAAGGCTTTTAAAGGGGTAGTGTATGGAGCTACATTAGGGTCAAATGTTTTGTACTTGAAAAAATAAAACTGAAAATTCATGCGTTGATCTTGAATTTTGAAAAATACAACAGTGTATTCAAAATAAAAATAAGTGTATGAAACGTTTTTTCAAGTTAATTTTTAGTTCATTTTTAATTTTTTTCAGGTTTATTTTTTCACTTTCAGATGTTTTTTTTTTTCAGTTTCAAATCTGTTTTTTGAGTTTCAGACTTTGACCCTGATGTGGCGTGGGGGGCGTGGCATCAACTGAGAGGGGTGTGGAATCATGAGTGACAGTGTCTTCAGAGAACGTGGGAACTAAAAAAATTCTGACTCAGCACTTATATACACCATAATCATGTGACTGGCAGTGTAAAAATTGATGCCAGTGACAAACTTCCATTTAGAAATCTGTTTTAGACAGTACTGAGCACCAACTGCAGTATAAGAGTGATAAATTATGCCAGATTTTGCAGTTCAACAGCCACATTTTAAGTGCTGATATGTCCGATTTCCACATAGCACTGTGAACGCAGCGTAGTGTCCACTTCGCTTGCAATGATGGCGTCCAGTCGATCGGGTCAATCTGCTGGAGCCCATACATCCAGCACACAGGTGAGACATGTTAACTAAGTTTTGGGAAATCATAACAAATATTAAGGGGTCGTTTTTGTGACAACATACATTTTTTTTGTGACGTCTTTTAAGTGGCGAATTTGTCAGAGCTGGAAAGTGTGATTGTCCACAGCTCCATCATCACGGCCCTGTTGATGCTTCCACATCCAGACGTGTCCCCTGGATGAAACTTTTGAGCTTGGGGAAAAGGAAACAATCCTAAAACACCTCCCTACTCACCTGACCTGGCTCCAGGTGATTTTTGTGGCACCAGGTGAGTAGGGAGGTGTTTTAGGATTGTTTCCTTTTCACGTCTGGATGTGGAAGCATCAACGGGGCCGTGACGATGGAGCTGTGAAAATGTATGTTGTCACGAAAACGACCCCTTAATGTTTGTTATGATTTCCCAAAACTAAGTTAACATTTCTCACCTGTGTGCTGGATGTATGGGCTCCAGCAGATTGACCCAATCGACCGGACGCCATCATCGCAAGCGAAGTGGACACTACGCTGCGTTCACAGTGCTATGTGGAAATCGGACATATCAGCACTTAAAATGTGGCTGTTGATCTGCAAAATCTGGCATAATTTATCACTCTTATACTGCAGTTGGTGCTCAGTACTGTCTAAAACAGATTTCTAAATGGAAGTTTGTCACTGGCATCAATTTTTACACTGCCAGTCACATGATTATGGTGTATATAAGTGTTGAGTCAGAATTTTTTTAGTTCCTACGTTCCCTGAAGGCACTGTCACTCATGATTCCACACCCCTCTCAGTTGATGCCACGCCCCCCACGCCACATCAGGGTCAAAAGTCTGAAACTCAAAAAACAGATTTGAAAGTGGAAAAATAAGATTTGAATCTGAAAAGATAAAACATGCAACTGAAAAAAAAGACCTCAAATGTTAAAATATGCAGTTACAGCTTGACCTTCAAAGGTCCAGTGAGTATTTAGGGGGATTTAGTGGCATCTAGTGGTGAGGACTGCAGATTGCAACCAGCTGACACTTTCACTGATTAGAATTCCTTCAGTGTTCGTTGTTCAGGAGGTTTTAGCCAGGAGTCAAATTATCCACAGAGGTCTCTTCCTCTCTGAAACAAACAGACCAGGGGTCACATTCATCTCATCTCACAAAATGTATATACAGACAAAACCCAAAAATGGTGTACGCCAAAAAATATTTGACAATTTCTACAATCAGGCTTCCCCCTCACCATCTGTGTCGGCAATTTCCCATCCCCAAAATGTTCGTAAGCATGAGTCAATGTTTCTCCCTCACAACTTGTTGCTTGGGTAGTGGTGTACACCTTTGTTAGGCCTCATTTTGTGCATACGCAATGTTTATAAATGAGACCCTGAGTGATTTAAGGCAGTAAGAACACTGAATAAAACAGTGTCACGTTACAAATCAGTGTTTCTCCGACCCTGTTTGGCATGTCAGAGATGGGCTGTTAGCACCTGCTGATGTGTGCTCACCTTTTTCCTCTAATAACCAAGATCCAAATGTTTAGAGCGCCGCATTATGCACAGAGGTCTGTTCCTCTCCAAAACAAATGGACCTGGTGATTTAAACCAGTAAAACACTGAATGAAGCAGTTTCGGGCTTGGCTTTTAACTATGATGGCCGACGCAAAAGCGTGAATGGCCCTGTCTGGAGCCAGTGTTTGGTTTGTCTGTTCTAGGCTACTGTAGAAATGTGGCAGGGCAACATGGCGACCTCCATAAACGAGGATCTGCTCCCTGTGTAGATATAAATTCTAAGGTAACAAAAACACAATACTTATTTTCAGGTGATTGATTCACTTCCAGGTGCTTCAAGGACCTCGATCATAACTGAAGAAGAAGATCATAGACTCAAACAGACACCTCTCTCACACTCCCTCCTGTGTCTCTCTCTCAGACCGTACCAGTGTGGCCACTGCTCCCAGTCCTTCTCCCAACCATCAGATTTGAGGAACCACGTGGTGACGCACTCGAGCGACCGACCCTTCAAATGTGGATACTGCGGCCGCGCATTCGCCGGTGCCACGACGCTCAACAACCACATCCGCACGCACACCGGGGAGAAGCCGTTCAAGTAAGTAACAGTGAGTACCCCCCCCACCCGACCCTCTGCCCCCTCCCCGCCTGCTGCAGACTCCGGCTGGGCTGACCAATTTCACTTAGAGATGACACCCAGCTAACACCTACTGACATCCTCTTAACCGCCAACTGACACCCTCATTACTTCTTCCTGACACCCTCACTATCACCTGCCGCCATCCCAGCTCCTGGGGGTGTCACCTTTTCTAAAGATCATGTTTCCATGAAGGAAAACAACCAACGAGCCTCACCTTAAACTGCGTGATAGAGCTGACTCATTTAGGTTAAGGTTTTTATTTTATTTTGTTTTTTACCTGCACATACATAAAGAACTAAAAAGAACTAAACCTGTGGTGTAAGGTCGTTACAGCTACCATGACGGGCCCTAAGGTTAGGCGCCTAAACATGTTACCATATAATCATGTTGTCACGTGATCACATAGAGACTTGACACTAGAAAGTACCAACACCCAGAAATCATCGTTGCATATATATATATAGGACAAAAATACCAATATTATCCGTACCATATTGGCTATTGAAATAAAAAAGAAAACCATAATGGAGGTGGGTTTGCCTTTTCAAAGACATACGAAGCACACAGCATCATTTTTAATTAAATGTGAGTTTTTCTTTAAACACAGGCATATTTCCAAAGTGGCATCTTAATTACTCACAAGAGCCCCTTCTTGTCTCGCTGCAGTTTGGCTGCTGCTACTTTTATTTATTTTATTTTTTCGACAGCAGTTTACAAAACAAAACATAAAATGTGATAGTTATTTCTCCTGCTGTTCAATTATTTTGTAAGGGTCTTATGTATTTCACCCACTTTGCCCAGAATTAAATGAACACTTTTTTCTGAAGACGAAGAGAAAAAGTAATGTTTTCCATAACATTAATATAATTTACAATATCTATCCCCTCCTCTACTGTGGGGGGTTCAGGAAGCAGCCAGTGCCTTGTGAGGGCTTTCTTGCTAGCAGATATTAAAATGCCAAACATATGTTTGTCAGAACACTTTGCCTTAGAATCAGTGCATCCTAAAAATAATGTGGAAAATTGCAAAGGAAGATCAGTGTTAAGTATCTTTTTAGTGGCCTGATCACAGCACACTCCCAGAATACATGCCAGGGATTGGCTTCCTAACACCCACACAGGCTGCTGCTACTGAAGCAAAAAATGTGCAACTATGAGAAGATGAATAATCTAACATTTTTCTTTTTGGTGAAAATAACAGCACAACATTCAGAAAATGCAATACTCAAACTATACTTAGCTTATTTATTATTGTTATTATTTATTCAATTTGTTGATTATATTTATATTTACTAGTCCATACCCATTGAGTGCACAGTTGCTCACGTACAGTTTCACATGGTGTGTGTTTGGGATACAGGTCATAGGAAATTGCAGATTAAATAGTCAACTGAACCCTTTAAGAAGAGCAATGTATTCAGACAGAGAGTTTGTGAATTTGATAGTACAGTTGCTTTATTGAAAGTACAGTAGTACCATTGCCAATAGTGGGATAGTTAAAACTGTACATTAGTAGTTGAGGTAGCACGTTGAAAGGCAGATAGTTAAAGTCATTGCCTTATAGAAGCTCAGTTTTAGTAAGTTTTCCAACTTTTGCCAAGAGGGAACTTTAGATATTGGTCCCTAGATTATGTTCACCCAGTTTCATGCAGATCGCTCAAACTTCCTAGCCTGGAAATCCAGACCCTAAATCTAGAAAGATTTAGGGTCTGGCTATGAGTAATGAAAATGGCCCAACTCGAGGGGCAGCACCAAGCATGCATTTGAAAATATCACTGCACGCAACTGGATAACACTACAACCAATCAGAACAATACTTATAGCTTAGCCACCAGCGGAGCTAACTGGTAGATTAGACTCTTGCCGTATCCAGTCAGCAAAACAGCAAAAACGTCCTTCTTGCAAAGGAAAGATTCGAGCGCCGTCTTCTGTTCCTCTTTTAGAGAAAAAGCCAAGTCTGACTCGTTCATTGTAGCGGCCAAAGCCGTTTCAAACAGCTGGTGTTCATCCGTAGCCATCTTGCAATGTTTACTGACTGATTCCGGACTTCGTCGTCGCAGCGCTGTCGTCATCTGTTTAGCTCGCCTCTGGCCCGCCTATATCAGATACACCGATGTGATTGGTGCAGCTCGGCTCCAACAGCATGGGTAAAGAGCATCATTACTGATTGCCAGAGTGACTCGCTGAGCAAATTCAAATTGTGCTCTCGCGAGAACTCTGGATTTCCAGGGTACAAACAAATTTCACATGGATTGACCAAGTCAGTGAGGAGAAAAACGTGAAACAGACACACACAGAGTTTTCATCAGTTTATAGTAAGATATATTACACTAAAGTATATTTATCAGTTGGTGGCATTTGTGAAACAGTATTTATTTTTTATTTTATGGAATATAAAAATGACAAATAAATCTGAATCTCATTATATACGTGATGAACTATTTGAACCTTAAATGTCACACTTATCTCTAAATGTGTGTTTTTATTTATTATAAAAACAAATAATGGATGAAATCAATAATTCCTTGTCGATCAGGCAGTTTCCCTCTCAGAGGTTTAGTCTCATGATTATATATTAAGTTGATCTCCAACTGTCAGTATCTCGACTTCACACTAAAATGAACTCTCAGTTTGTGTTTGTTCTGAAGATATTATCTCCAGTTATGAGAGGTGAAGCTGTGGAAGTTTAGTTCAGTGTGATCTCTGCTCCGACCTTTGCTCCTCTTCTTCAGTGACTTCCTGTGATGTTGGCCATTCAGGAAAATCTCCTCCTCTTCTTGTGTTGTGCTCGTTGTAAATCACTGTGCATGTGAGCATCACACAGCGTTCAGTGTAAATACAGAAGCAGCTCGATCACAGGCATTAGCGTCCTGGTGATGAATCTCTGCGCACTGACACTGCTCATTTCCATTTTTCTTTTTACCCAATAAAGACTGATATAATTAGAGGCCAGGCCACACCGCAATTAGGGGCTCCTGGAAGCCGCTGTTGTCATGCTGTCATCTCGTCAGTGGTGGAGGACAATAAAGAGTTTCCCTGTGGACGCAGAGGTCAGTGTTCAGCGAGAGGGCAGAGAGGAAAGAGGTATTAAAGAAAGTGAGGAAAGCGAAATAAGGGATTTGAGTTGTGGGGAATCCAAAGGACAGGTACCAGGGGAGAGTTGGGGGAAACAAATTAATGTCCTTAATAAGCAATCAGAGAAATCCGAACTTGTCATTGACGTGGGGAGCTAAAGGGCGAGAAGAATGAGCGAGAAAAGGAGTGAGAGAAAGAGCTGGAGGAACAAGAGATCACGGTGTAAAAAGTGAAACGACAAGCGCCGGCGAGAAATCCGGTTAAAGCAAATCAGCGTTCTTAATAAGCAATCGGAGGAAACCCCCGAACCTTTTCATCAGCACTTCAGAGTCTCGGTGGAGGCAGAGCGGGACAAAGACAATCATGAACGGGCGTCAGAAATCTTTAGCGGATCGATGGCCTCGGGGAGTTATCTCCTTTCGGACGGTGCGGCGAATAGATTAAAGCTGCCACTGTCACTTTGTCAGGAGGAAAACGCTCAACTTTATTTTCCCCGCTGAGGAGACGGAGGCAGGGAATCTGTGTGGTCGGCAGCTTTTCAGCACTGATACTCGCTGGACTGTGGAGGCTGTCAAACTGCTGCTGCTGTTTGCTCCGCTGCTCAATTGTTCTACCGTATTCAGTCACATCTTAAAGCATCCTCCTGAGGACTGAAGGGAGCACGAGACATTCAGGACGTTTCCTTTTCTTTCTGTTGATGATTTGAGACTCAACACAGTTCACAGCTGAGTTTCTAAACATGAACGCTGACCATAGACGAAAGCTCTGGGTTTGAGAGCACTATAACTAAATAATGGTTTACATCTCTACAACATCGATAGTGACACAGTGATCAAAGTTGTTTTATAGAAGCAAAAGCTGAGATGACGACATGTTTGCTAACCTGCAGGCTGCAGTTTGTTTTATTGCTAGTTTTGGGAGTGGGAAATGGACTTAAGAGACAAAACCCAGGGCAAACACATTCTCACTCCGACCTTGTCACATATCGACGTTTGGTCATGGATTTTCCACGTCCACATATGACGTCCAAGGTACCCTGAGTGTGTTGGTTGTCGACACCCTGGCACACCGTGTCAACTTCAGCCTGTTACATGCATTGTCTGTTTTCAAAATACAGGAAATGTACAGTTTGCATACTCTTTCAAAATAATAAAATAAAATAAATTGATGTTTTCTTTTTCCTTTCAACAACAAACGCACGTGGTTACGTTTAGCCAACACACGCATGTGGTTGGGTTCAAGAAAAGAGAACAGGGTTTGACTTTATAATCACACAGGAAGCAAACACCGGCCTCCCAGGTGAAAGTCGATGGTTGTTGGACCCATCCACCACCACTCCCACCTGCCCTACTTGGACTTTCGCCCCTTTTACTTATGGCGCTTTCTGGCTGCGTTTCCCGCTGACACTGCCGGGTGCCATTACAGAATAACGGCAACTAGTCACATATCATGCCGACATGAAAGTTCAGCTTTTTTTGCTGATGTCTGACACTGGAAGTCACTGACCAAGCGCCTGTTTTCGATGACTTTGGAGTGACATCAGGGTGGTCTATCCCACTGACACTGGGCAGAGGCGGGTTACACCCTGGACAGGTCACCAGACTATCACAGGGCTGACACATAGAGACAGACAACCATTCACACTCACATTCACACCTACGGACAATTTAGAGTCACCAATTAACCTGCATGTCTTTGGACTGTGGGAGGAAGCTGGAGCACCTGGAGGAAACCCACGCTGACACGGGGAGAACATGCAAACTCCACACAGAAGGGCTCTGGCTCCAGCAGGTTCAAACCTGGAACCCTCTTGCTGTGAGGCGACAGTGTTAACCACTGCACCACAGTGCTGCAAACAGTTTGGTGAGACTCCAGAGAGCCAAAACTATGAGCTAAAAGAGGCTGGACGCTGTATATGGCCACAGTGGGTTCGGCACCACAAGCGGCTCTTTCTCATGATGGATCAACTGATTTGTTAATATCAAAAATCTGCACTCTGTAGAACTTTCTGAGCAGCATCAGATTCTGGGCCGGATTTAGTCGTGACAGGCGTGTTTTTGTGATCTGGTTTCATCTAAGCTGCCGTCTGAATGCTCAGACAGTAAATTTAAACAGAGCTGTTGATGGAGACTTCTTGTACATGTCTGTCTGCCTCTTTCAGGTCCCATCAATCTGTGACTGAACACAATCTGTTTACTTCCCATTCTGTCCTGTTTTATAGAACAGATTAAGATAAGAGGTGAGCTGAAGTTCCACTGATCCTTGAGGGGAAAGTGATTAAAGCTGAACTCTGTCATTTTGTCAGGACCAAACTGCTCAACGTTATTTTTCCCCGCTGACAGAAGAAGAAGGAGGCGACCGGTAACAGACGCCGGCTGGTCGATAGCCAGCGGACTGCAGCCAGTCTTGTTTCAGCTCCGCTCTTTGTTCTGCTGGAGGACGGTCCTCGTGTCTGTCCTGGTGGATAAGTCGCTGTGACAGAGGAGCTTCAGAGGAGCTTTGATGTCGGTAGCTGTTGTGGTTTAGTAAATTTACAGACGGAATTACAGCAGGAACGTCCACCTTCGGGGCAGAGCACTTCAGTTCAGTCAGGGGCCTGTTTTGTTTTTCTTGCACTGCGAGAAAATTTACAAAATGAGAAATGGAAGCTCCGTCTGCTGAAAGTCGTTCCAGAGAGAATACTGCTGTTTACAAGTCTGAGAGAGGCCGCACGCACACATTTGGACAGCGCTCTGCTTTCATGTGAATACTGAAGAATACTTCAACCTGTTTTATTACATTATAACATTCACTCACATCAGTCGTGTAAAGCGAAGATCTTACAGTTTCTCTCATCCTGGTTTTTATTTTTTGTTTGTAAACATCAAACTTCAACAAAATTATGGCTTATTGGACTTCAGTTGCTCACCATGTACTCTGAATATGTTTGGGCTTATCAGTGATTGTTATGAAGACCCTTAAACTTTGTGTAGAAAAAAAAACTTTAGCGTGGAATTGAACTTTAGTAAAGTTTGTCATGTAAAATCGCATCTTTTTCTGGGAGGGTCTGGATACTGCTAGCATCACAAAACATCTGGTGGATCGATGATGCCACCTCACTTGTATATTATTCATATTTTTACAACACATTCTCACTCTGACCTCGTCACATATCAAGGATGTTTGGTCATTGACTTTTCACATCGTCATATGACATGCAAGGTACCCTGAGTGCTTTGTGTGATGACGTTCTGGGATGCCGTGTCAACTTCAGCCTCCTCCAACAGTTAGGACAAAAGAACAGGGTTTGGCTTTACAATCATGGGAAATGAAAACCAGCCTCCCTGGTGAAAGTCGGTGGTTGTTGGACCCATCCACCACCTCACCTACTCTCCTGCCCCCTTAACTTACGTTGTTGTCCAGCTGCATTTCCCCCTGATGCCGCAGAGTGCTGTTAAACAATGACAATGACCAACCACGTATCATGCTGATGTGAAAGGACGTTTTTTGTGCTTTTTTTATCAGTGTCTGACGCCAGTAGTCATTGACCAAGCGCCGCTATTTGCCGACTTTGAAGTGAGACTGGGTTGTTTTTACTGCACATTTTCTATTCTATATTCATGTTCTTGAGTGTTGCAGGACTTTGGCGTGTTCGTACTCCTCTTAATATGTTTACTGTATTTTTTATGTATGCACAAAAAAACAAAAACAAACTCCTTATAAGTGAAAACCTACTCGGCAATACATCCTTGTCTGATTCTGATTCTGAAAAGTAAACTGTCTCCACCATGCTGACCTGGAGAGTCCAAAATGAAGGAAGCTAACATATTAGCAGTGATACAAAACCCTCACATATTCACTACTTCACATGCAAATTTATTTGCCGTGCCACTTGGCAATGAAGCACCAGACATATTAAAAAACGAGTCAACGAGTGCAGGCCTCGCAAAATCGAGCAGACCTGGGCAGTTCATGAAATTTACAACATGTTGAAAAACGTGATAATCTTCCATAGTCTCTGCAATGCTCTGTGCACGTTAGAAAGACTTTTAAAGTAAAAGGGGTTATTTTATTAAGACACCAAAAGAAAAATCAATCCAAGTAACAAGTACTGCGTGTGTAGCCACAGAATGACACAGCTTCTGCCACTGTCGTCAATATACTATTAAAAACCAACTCAGTCTCATTCTGAAATTGTCGAATACCACTGCCGACACAGATGAAAAAAACATTCTTTCATGTCGGCATGATTTGTGGCGTCCGGGGGAAATACAGCCAGACACGGCTGGACAACAACTTAAGGAGGCGGAAGTCTGAGTAGGGTGGATGGGAGGGGTGGTGGATGGGTCCAGCAACTACCGACTTTAACCTGTGAGGTCGTGCTTATTTCCCGTAAGATAGCAAAGCCAAACCCTGTTAGTCTATCCTGAACCCAGCCACAGTGTTGGCCATATGTAACCACCTGCGTTTGTTGTTGAAGGAAAAAATATATCATATCTCAACGTGGAAAGTCCATGACCAAATGTTGCTATGTGACGGACAGTGGCCGCGGCAGCCGATTGTTACTGGAGGTGCTGGGGGGGAGCTTGACTATTAATTGGAGGTGCTAAGGAGTTGTGGATATAACCTACCAATATAAGCACGCAGAGTCCAAATCAACAAAAAATCATGCACACTGTGGAATTAGAGGGACCACCAACAACACATCTTTATTTTAATTTTGCTGGACTGTGACAGAGGAGCTTCAATCATGAGGCAACCCTGGATATAGCAGCACCTGAGAGAGAGAGAGAGAGAGAGAGAGAGAGCGCGCACATATTTTCACGGGCCATTGCCGGCAAAGGCATCGATGATTTTATCTGCGTCCAGATCTTTGGTCCTCGTGGTGTTACTGTTGCGCGTATGGCCACTGCTGTTCCTCAGGTATGTCTTCGAACGCTGGAGGCAAGAGATGCTGCGCTCGGGCAGGACCTACCTAACGTACCATAAATAATGTATTATCGTGTGCCTGATAATACATTATTTATGGTATGTTCACTAACTGATGCATTAGCCTTTTCATAGATAGCCTATTAATAATATGACCACCAGATAATGTCACACAATTGAACAAAAACAGTTTTATTCAGTGACAGTGAAAAAAGGAAATTTTGTTTGAACATTTCTTGGGGGTGCTACGCTGGGGCTCCGAAAAGGGGGGAAAAAGGAGAAGGATTCTAGGGGCCCATGATTAAGAGGGGCCCAGAGAGGCCCCTAATAAAATTATAATACTGACAAAAAATAATATGACACTAAGTTATTAACTAACTTATAATCACAAATATATTTTATTTACAATGTACTGCTAACAATAACTTTATTTGTTTTGGAAACATTAACGCCCCCCCTCTCTATTTATGTAAAATGGTTCAGTCCGACTGGATCAGCGGCAGTGCACCGTAATTTGTCACAGACAGCGGGTAAGGAGGCGGAGACGGCAATATGCCTCAAAAATCAGGTAGCCGAAAACGGAAAGAAAGGAAGCTAAGAGAGGAGAAAGAAGCAAAGGGTCGAGAGTATGTCACCCAGTATTTCAAAAAGCAAGGTGGGTTTGTTAGTGGTTCATGTGGTGGAAAGTTATGGAATATTAACTGTGTCCCTGGTCCATAAGGAGCTTATAGATTAATAAGTTAATATTCAGAAGAAGGTGATCATTTTAGTTAGGGATGAGCAAGCAAACAACTTTTTTGTTTGTTTGTTTTTTTGCTGAGCGAAAACTAACTAATAACTTACAAATTATGGTGAAAAGGTAGTTTCTCGCAACTCTAGAATTAAGATAAAAATATTCACAAACAAAAAACACTTCTGGTTGCTGATAAGTAGTGTTTAACTTTTGATTTAACACTAAAAATTAAAACCCTCGGCGCTCACTGCAGCGCAAGCAGACAGATGCGCGACTCAGAGCCGCATGTGTCACTGACACCAGACTCAGAGCGCAGCGGACCGGTGGAAAATGTCACCATCAGCATATTATTTTACATCAATAAAATCTATTTTAACATTATTTTGAGTCACATTGTTGAAAGAATTTAGTCGTCTGTGTTCAAGCAGGATAACAGGTCTCCATTCATTGCACGTCGGGCTTTCTATTTCCTTGTTGGAGATGGTGTTGCGTTCAAGGTCCCCCCAAAAAATGGGAGAGAAAAAAGGCAGAATATTCGTTTTTTTTTTTTTTTTCCACAATCAAATCCCGTGCCATCGAACGAAGATTCAGAGCTTTGAATTTTTTGTGTCAGCCCTGTAACGTACACTCTACAGAGCCAGGTCCAGGATCCTCCTCAAGTTTGTCAGGGAGGAATGTGGAAGTGGAGGAAGAGATTGTTCTTTATTCACAAATGTCTTTTTCAAAAATACCATCAAAATGCATAGTTTTATGTAAAATATCAAAAATTTTCAGCAGCCTCCCGGCCAGCTGTGTGTACAGCCCAGTAAAAATTCTTTTCATGGGGCCCAAAATCCCTGGCAGCGCCCCTGGTGATATAAAAAAACATAGATAAGCTGTATTGTTGCATCAGGTGAGATATTCCTTCACTGTGTTAAACCCTTCCAGTTGTAATTTTATTCCAACATTAGATTTTGTTATCTTGGTTATTAAGCAGCACAGGTACGAGGGATTACTTCTGGACACACTGAAATTCCAAAAAGAGTTAGAAACAAATCTCTGCGTGGCCAATAAGTCACCATTTTTTTCCACTGACACATAATATAACACGTCTGGTTCCTACAAAAAGTCAACATTAACCAAGTGAGTAACTCATTAACACAGACTGTTGGTTTCTACTGTGTTTACCACATTTAATTAGCAAGGCTGCCGGTTAAATTGCTTCCAAATGACCATCGTTGAGTCCACACTGAGCTGCGATACAAAAAATGTGTCTCTCACCTTATCTAACTAACACCGCCTCCCTCCGTCCCTCCCTCCTCCTCCTCCTATCTATTTAACAGCATGTTAGTCTTGTTTCAGGGCTGCTAAGTCCAATACCTCAACACAGCTTTCTCTTTGAAGCCCCCCCCCCCAACACACACGCACACACACACACACACACATTCATACACATTTAACTGCCCCTAACTCCCCTCCATCTCAGACTAAAAGCTCCCTCTCTTCTCTCTTTCTATTGAAAGTGACAGTGACGCTGTTTTATCAGGCCTGTCTGTGCTGCTGTGTGTGTGTGTGTAAAAGTGTGTGTGAGATGGGAATACCCTCCCCAGACCACTTGATAGATTATTGACAGGTGGACTGTGTGTGTGTGTGTGTGTGTGTGTGTGTGTGTGTGTAATTTGTCGGTCAGGTTGTGAAGATCAGGGCAACAATTACAGCTTGCTGCTCCGCTGGGCCTCACACACACTTTATACTGTCACTGGATATTAGAGTTAACAGAGAGGTGTGTGTGTGTGTGTGTAAGTGTAGGTGTGTGTGTGGGTGTGGGTGTGTGTGTTGACAGATCTGAAGGTTGTGTCTGTGTGTGTCTTTGTGCTGTTTAAAGTCTCAAACAGTGTTGTGTTTTTTCGACCTTCCCTACAAGCTTAAACTAATCTCTGTCTCTTATTTGTCTTTTTGTGTTTCTCCTGAATGTGTGTGTGTGTGTGTGTTTCTGTATACGTGTGTGTGTCAGGTGCGAGCGTTGCGACCGCAGCTTCACACAGGCGACTCAGCTCAGCCGCCACCAGCGACTTCCCAACGAGTGTAAACCTGTGAATGAGAGCAGCGAGTCCATCGAGGTGGATTAACACCCAGACTGTTTACTGACCAACACCACGTCCACATTAAGACTAAATATGAAAATGCATCTTTTTGTTTTGACTCTCCGTCCACATGAAACCGCTGATTTCCTCAATGGAATTTTTTTTTTCCCATAGCAGATTAATCTGAAAAAGCCGACTTGATGTTTTACCGGGACGTCATATCAAAAGCAACTTCAGCTGCAGCTGTAGTGACAGTGTGAGTGCTGCTGTCCGAGCATTCAGTCCACACCAACAGTCCCTTTTTCCAGGAGCAAAACTACGGTGGCCCAGAGAGCTCAACACACTGCAACTCAAGAAAACACATGAAAATTGACAAGCAGATTATGAAAAGGTTTTCCCCAGTTTGACAGTACGTGCGCAGCATTTAGGAAAAATACTGCAAATTGAGAAAACACAACCAAACACAGAAACACGCTGCAAGTTGCGTAACTGCCTAGAGTTGGTTTGTGTTCTCACGGCAGCATTAAAAATGCCTTGTGTGAGAAAGCTGCTCTTGATTGGTCAGAATTTCCATGTGGGGAAAAATCAAACACTTGCAAGATAAATGTGACACTTTCTAATGTCCTGAACCTTCATTAATATAGGCCTATATTTTATCTCCAAGTGCACGTCACACACTGAGCGAGCCGCCTGTTAATGACGCTGTGGGCTAATGGGCATGTAGCTACTTCCATGTTTCAGATGATACGTCATGTTTGTAGTCGACCAATGAAGATGAGTTTACATATCACCTTGGGTTCGTCCTTCACCTTCTCAAAATGATCCCACACTTTGGATTTCCTGCCCGACATGTTAATAACTAGCCTGTGGAATAACCGCAGGTACCAGCCCTGGAAATTAGGGGCTGTACACATGCTGCGTCTTTAACCACCTGGAAAACGTGAGGTCCGGCACTGGGTGCCACTCTTGTGCCTTTTCTGTGCCAGCTTTCAAGAGTGCGCCGGCAGGTGCAGAGCTGATCTTCTTCCAGGAGCTGTTTATAAGTGTGTAGGCCGATCGTCCGTGGGACAGATGTAAAGCTCTGGTTAGCCCTGCACTAACATGATCGACCTTTCCGTGTTTATCAGACTGAATATTTACAGAAGAAGGGAAAGATATCTGTCGGCTGTGATTGGGCCAACGACTTTTAGGGGGCAGCCCTATTCTGGACGTAAGGGAAGAGGCTTGTTTAGTACAGAGCCTCGTAAATGTTGCAGTAAAAATGACCATTTCTGATTATGATTACAGTGTGCCGCCCTGTTTTATACTTTTAGTGTAGTTTCTGACAGCAGAAATAAAATGTGTAGATGAGAATGACTTATTTATGAAATGGTCTTTATTGTGTTGATGCTCGACAAACATTAGCTGTGAGCCACAGTTTTCTGACCAAAATACGAAGACAGAGATTTTTCTGTTTCCTGCTGTCCTGGTGTTTCAGTGTGGACGGAAGTTTTTAGGAAAACCACCTGAAAATGGAGCATTTTCACATTTAGCTGTCTCAGTGTGACCACAGTCTGACTGCTGACAGATTTGACTTTACTGACTGACTGACTTCTGCAGAGAAGAGACTTTGAAGCCACATTCATCCTGCTGGAGAGAATCCTGATTCAACCAAACCAAAGATCCTTTTATTTTCCCAGCAGAGAAGAAGAACTTCAAGACGAAATAGTTGGACTCACAAACTTAAAGTTCTTTTGGATGAGGATATTTATTGGAGACTTTTTGGGGAATCCAGTCAGGATTCCCTCCAAAGAAAACTCTTTCTTGAAACCGGGACAAAAACAATGAAATACCAAAAAATGCAGACTGATCGGTCTGTCTGTAGCTTTACTTCTCGGTTTCTCTCTTTTTTTTTTTTTTTTTTTTTTCTTATTTGCAACAGCGATGCCAAAGGAGGGCGCGACCAAAGCAAACAGACTGAGAATGCACAACGAGCAACAACACGGACGTCTGAGGACGACGCTCCAGTTTTACATCACAAAATGAACAAATAAAATGACATGGAGTATGTATTGTAAAAAAAAGAAACAAGAAAAAAATCCCAAAAGAAAGGACAAAACAAACATAAATTATATTTATCTTCTTGCTCATATCATGCTTCGGGCACTTTTGTTTTGAAATGTTGATTATTTAATTTTTGATGTTGTCAGATGTAGAGATGGCAGAGACAGGAGGGAAATACTGAAGAGATAATGGACGTGATTTCTTATAGAAATAATCCCACAGTTCATAAAGCGTTAAATATGAAGTTGACACAGCATGTGTTTAAAAATGTATTTGGGTTAAAGCCAGTTTGTTTGTTTGTTTTTTCATCTTGCCGTTTCAAACATTTCCAGGGTCAACATTTCTTACATTTCTTCTTTTTTGATAACAGGTAAAGATGACGTCTGATCATCTTAGGCACAAACACCATCAGTTCCAAAAAGGGCAAATGTTTCTGGTTTTAAAAAAATACTTTCTCATCTCTCTCTCATGATTCGTGTTTGTCTCATAGAGTATATTTGCTACGCGATTCAAGTTTGAATCCATTCACAAGCAATCTCAGATGTGTAAATAGTCCCGTGTCATTACGATACACTTTGTATTAAAACGAGTGAGGGTTAAAGCACAGTTATTATAACATGAACACCAAAAAGGTTTTTGTGCCTGAGAGTTAAAAAAGCTTTAATGATAATAATCTGTAACTTCTCTTCCCAAAGACCAACAGAGTGTTGAACCTGCTGGATGTAAATCTACAGTCCAAACCAAAACTCAAAAAGATGTTTCACTGCAGGAAAAACTGCTTTTACTTTAATCACACAAACGTCTGTAAGAGTTCTGGAGCAGCATCAGTCACTGACACTCAGGATCAGTCTATTTATTTATTTTAGAGGTGGAAAATCTGCACAACTAGAACATGTACAAGTTATGTGTAAATACTCGCTATAAAATGTGCTACATTTGGATGGAAACTCAACTTGTGTCTTATCTGCAGCGTTGATCTACTTCTGTGATTGGCTGCTTAGCTCCACAATCCAATCAGCATAAGTATCAGTTTGTCCTACAGAACCTCCACACCAACATGTTTCTTGTTTACTGGATTCTTTGACTATTTAACAGTTTTCATACACTCTGTCTAATTTTGTGAACTTATTTCATTTGCAGTTCTGCCAATACTTTTAAACAGATGCAACTATCAGTCAATATATAAAAGTCTGCAGATGAATTCTGAAGTTACAACCAGGAAAATGGAAGCAATTCATAAAAATAAAAATAACCTATTGTTAACCTGTGTTTCCATGTCTTCCATACGTTTACGTGCACAGTGAAGTCGAGCTACGGTTATAGCTTGAGATGAGAATCCATTTATTGACCCAACTGTGTGCGACTCCTCTATGATAGGTGCAGATATGCCTCCTCTCAGCTTGTTAGTTTTGGATCTTTTTCCTGTTGACGTATTACGTCACGGACCAAACAATCACCATTCTGTATCTCCTCATCCGTCCAAAAAGTCACGGCTCTGGATGTAGATTTCTCCATGTTGTTACCGGCTTCTTCTTCTCTTACACATTTAATGCTATTGGACTTCCGGGTCAAAGCCCAGGGCAGAAACTGTGGAGCATGCTCAGAGCGCCTCGGCCAGTTTGGGTCTGATTGACTGTATACATGCAGGAGGAATTCAACTCCCAATCGTGCAACTTTGAGAAATTCACTTCAGTAAGATACATGTATTTTAAAAGTCCAGTTTTAGTCGGACTGACACAATAAATCAATGTTCTCTGATGTCATGTAAACGTACTGAGTGACAAAGTAGTTTCACATTTTCACAGATGGAGAGTTTATTCCCAAAACTTGATGTGTTAGCTGCAGATCATCAAGTGTTGCATAATAAAACATGTTCCTATATTTCAAATTCATCAGGTTTATCTCCATTTATAGTAAACCTCTTCAACTGTGTGATGTGA
Organism: Epinephelus lanceolatus; assembly: GCF_041903045.1. NCBI lineage: Eukaryota > Metazoa > Chordata > Actinopteri > Perciformes > Serranidae > Epinephelus > Epinephelus lanceolatus. The sequence goes on from NC_135742.1 coordinate 3,203,577, forward strand.
TAATAAATCCTAAAGTCTGGGAGGTGTTGGCAGCTCTACAGGACCGAACAACTGCTCGTCAAACTCTTACAGACCTGTTCATGTTACCAAAAGTAAAAGCGGTTTGCACCTGACTGAGACATGTCTTTATTCAGAATACAGATTGATCCAATGCTGTAAATATAGAAAAATACAAGCTATGGGGATTTTTATATGATGGATCAAAGGGAGGTGAAATTATCGGACTAAAACACAAAGGTGAATACGAACCAGAGCTCTGAGCAAATTCACTTTATGTTCACATCTGTCGGGATCCAAAATATGATTAGAGACTAAAAGTCCTTCAGCAGTCACTAGTTTGAAAGAAAAATACCCCAAATTACAAGAAAAGTAAGTAAGTACTAATTAGTTTTTGGAAATGTAGACATTCGCAGACTGAGGTAGAAGTACCCAAAGTAGCCTCAAGGAACTTGTTTTAAAAAGTTTATTTTTAAATCCAATCTTCATTTAAGACCCACCTTGGAAACAGGTCTCTAAATTTAAATTCATCTGTTCTTCAGGTGACAATTTAAATCCCAAACAGAAATTGAATGTCAAGTTATCAATTGGAAATCTTGAACAGACAGCATTACTTTATCCACAATTGGTTGGAAATATAAAACGTTTTTCTGGAAGAAATCAGCGTCTCGGATCAGCTGAACACAAACTGAGTCTTGCTCTGACGTTCTGATGATGATAATCATTTCCTCTGTAATATGACTGACAGATTCTGATGGAAAACAAAACCAGTCATGCCAAACAGACTCTTATGGCCCCATTTTGACTTGATCTTGTTTGCATGATTTCTCTGACTCACCCCCCCCCCCCCTCCCCCCCTTTTTTTTAACGAATGACAAAATGAGATCAAAAACCAAAAAGATGTTGTTCCATAGGAAATAAAGCTGAAATCCAGTTTTGATTCTTATCAGTTATTCTCTCTGTGGTTTTATTGTTCGACAGTGTTTGTCCACGACACCTTACAGATGATACATTGATCAACACATATTTTTCCTGTGAAACTGCTTCACTCTTCTCTAGAAATTAACAAAAACCTTTGATAAGAATTTTGACATTGACGAAAAAATAAATACAAATACAAAGTGATACGTGCCTCAACTTTTCAAGTGATTTTTACCAGTTAAGACTGAAAACTACAATGAAGTCACAGTTTTGATAATTAAGTCATAATATTATGGGATAAATTAGATTTTTCAAGAAAAACATTTGTAATGTTTCAAGTAAAAAGTTGTTAGATATTGGGACAAAAGTCATATGAGAATATCCTTTGACTCGTACATTATCTTTATAAATTGATCAGATTACATGCCCATGTTTTAGCATTTCCTGACAGTCTATGGGCTCGACTGACTTTATTCTCATTTAATTATGACTTTATTCTTATGATTACAACTCCTCGTAATGTTACTTTTTTCTTGAGGTAATCTGACTTCATTCTCATTAAATCATGACTTTAAACTTGTAAAATGTTTGTAATTATAACTTTATTGTCATATCAATGACTTTACTCTTGTAATTTTACAACTTATTTTCTAAAAGTATTTTGACTTTATTCTCATTAAATTATGACTTTATTCGTACAGTATTAAAAAAATTCTTAAAATTACAACTTTATTCTCATAATTATGTCCTTTTAAGATAATGTTTTCTTCTTGTAATATTCTGACTTATTTCTCATTAAATCATGACTTTATTGTCGTAATAATGACTTAATTCTCTGATAGTGACTGTATTCTCAATATTATGACTTTCTTGTAATCACACAACTTTTTTTCTTAAAATATTCTGACTTTATTCTCATTATATTACAACTTCATTCTCCCAATATTACATTTTTTTTTATTTATTTTTTTTTTTTTTTTACAAATTTTGACTTAATTTTCGTATTTACAACTTTACTATTGTAATGATTTTTTTTGTCAAATTTACAATTTATTCTTGTAATATTATGTCTTTTCTCTAAATTGCCTTTAATGCTTGTAATTATGACTTCTTTGTAGTAATATACTTTCTTCTCTTATTTACAACTTTATCCTTGTAAAATTAGGACTTTTTTCTGTGCTCAAAACTACAACATAAGTCTCGTAATTATGTTTTTATTTTTATATATTATGACTTTATTCTTTAAATCTTTCCCCCCTCAGTGTGGTCCTAATAATCATTGTAAAAAATGATTCAATGCAAAGGAAACTTAAAGATCAAGGCAGAGATTATTCTGTATTTTTTTTTAACAATAATTACTTGTCAGCTGTTGCTTAACCGTGACTGGTGCATTTAGAAAAGGGGGTGTGGCTTCAAATCTCCTGAAATTATCACTTAAATGTGTTTCGAGCTCAACCAGTAATTTATCTTTATATCAGCTGCCACACAGAAAGTTTAGTGGCCGATCAACAGCTGCCTCTACTTTCTGCTCATAACACACACACACACACACACACACACACACAGCCCCACCTTGACCTCAGCTCCAACAGTCTGCAAACACAAACTGGACTTTCCACTTTCCAGTCTGATTTCGGAGATTATTCCTGCGAGGATTCGACAAATTCACCAAAACAAACACAGTCCGAGTTTTTAAACATCAATCACAGCTGGTTTTTTTTCACCGTGGGAACCGGATCCAAACCTCCAGGCCAAACAAATGATCACACAACCTAAAGGTTCATGCCTTTTTCTTTTTTTCTGTCCGACAAACGTGAATGAGTCCAGATTAGATTACATGTAATGAGATTATGGAAGTGGTAGTTTTAATTAGAAGCAGTTAGTGTGAAAGAACAAAAACAGATTGAGGGAAACTGCTGACTGAGAGCGAGGAGCAAAAACAGGGGTTATGACTGTTTTGAGTTTTATTTATTTGAACAAGTTAAAATTGAAAAAAGACATAGAGACAATATCTGATTCTTAACCTCCACCTAAATAATAAAAAACATCTTCACAATGTGATAGTTATACTTGGATTGTGTAACAAATAAAACACTTGGAAGCAGCAAAAGAAAAAATAAATAATTGTTGATCATAGTTGTAGAAAAACAGGACTGACGTGACTGCAGGGACACTGAGTGTAATCAGGTTATAAATAATGGAACTGAAGAAGGTTTCTGTAAACAAACAATAGCTTGATGATATTTTAGTGAAAAGTCACTTTGGCATAATGTGCCTATTGTGAAAAATCTAAAGTCAAATATCAGTAAAAATGTCCTCAGTGTCTAAAGTGCAAATAGACATTGTGAAGAAATCCCTTTTAGAGTGTTTAAAGTGATGAAAGTCCACCAAATTAGATACAAATAAAACTAAACTACTACTTTTTTTAGCCACTTGAAGGCAGCAGAAATAAGCTCCGACCTTTGACATACAAGTTGACATGCTGACTTTGTTAGCAAATCAGTAACAGAGCAGCACGATAACTCATTAGGAGACTTTAGACCCTTTAACACTTCCTGTTGAAAGTGGGATTTGTACTGTTTTTTCTAATATTGTACATCATGTTAAATAAACCTTTACTGATTGCCTGAGGGAGTATTTGGTTGTTGCAGCAGCAGGTTGGAAATAATTACAGACAAATTAAATAAAAAAAATAAAAAAAATACTACAATAATAATAGAATAAAAACAAGACTGCAAAAGAACATTTGGAGACAGAAATTATAAAAGCTTTCTAATCTAAATGACAAAGTCCAGTGACAGTGGTATGAGTCAGTTGAATTTAAGAAGTTACCTGTAACTACAGCTGTCAGATAAAAGAAAAAACCCCAAATATTTTTCCTACTGAAATGTGACACAAGAAAAGTAGAATTTCTCCCAAAATAGAAATCAAGTAAAGAAGGCAAACCTTTAAACTGAGGTCAGAGTATTTTTATCAACTGTGACAGTGACAAGAGAGAAAAGAATATTATACAGAAACAGGACGTCAGTAATAACAGTGTTAGTCAGGTATCAGTGAAGTTCATTGGCTTTACCGCAGTGTGTGTGTGTGTGTGTGTGTGTATGTGTGTGTGTTTGATGGTTGTAATGGTTTGCTTTTGGGTGGAATTTCCTGTCGGGGGAAAATATTAAGCAGACGAGAGGTCGCACTTTCAAAACCAATTAGACATGAAGCCACTGAGGTTTTTTTAGTTTTAATTGGAAACATGTTGGAAAATTTCACTGTGAGAAAATCTGTCTGCTGGTAACCGTCTGTGTGTGTGTGTGTGTGTGTGTGTGTGTATGTGTGTGTATGTGTGTTAGGCCTGATTGTTGATAATGTGACTCAACATGTTTGTTTATGTGTGATTTTTTTTTGGTCTGTATTTTGTTGTGTTTTTCATCATTTCCCAGGTGAAGATGTCTCAGAGACATCTCGCAGCCCTGTGGTGTGTATGTGTGTTTGAAGAGGTGGTGTAGGCCTACAGTATGTGGTAATATCTGCAGTTCCACAACAACTGAGGAGGAAAATCATGTGATATGATGAAAAGCTCCACAACTGGAGCTAAAAGGACCCTGAGGTGAGATTTGTTTTGCTGCTGCACTTTAAACCTGTTTCCTGAAAACAGGTTTGTTTTGTTTTTATTTCAGAAATCTAAACTTGATGGATCTGTCTTCTTCTGTCCTCATATGTGAGTATAAAAGTGAGTTTTGTTTATTCTGTAATCTGTGTGTGTGCATACTTGTACAACTACCTTTATGGGCACCGATTGGAATTTTAGACCATCAGAGTGAGGACATTTTGGAATGTGAGGACATTTTGGCTGATCACCTTTGGACAGACCTTCAAAGGCCTGTTTGAGGGTTCAGACTCGATTTTAAAAGGGATAGTTCAGGATGTTTGATGTGGGGCTGTGTGAGATATTTATCTATAGTCAGTGTATTACATACAGTAGATGGTAGTTGGCATGCTCCCTGTTTCGGGAGCAGACTGGTGAGTCTTAAAATGTGGTCTGTTGTGCTACTGGGAGCCAGAATAGAAGGAGTCATGGCTCAAAACCAGCCGCCACTGCCCGTCAACAAAAGTACTTCCTGTTGTAGGGATGAATAATGTTATGTGTGTTAAGGGTTATCATGTCCACCTCATCAGAAACTGGGGAGGGATTAAGAGGAATATTGGATTTCTCTGGAAAGCTAACTTTTTAGCACATTAGCTAACGTTAGCTTCGTTAGCGTCCGTAGCAAAACAAACTGGAGGTGACATCATCCATCCACTGAGAGAGAGCATACGGGTCGGCCAGTCTGGTCCAATTGGTCAGTGTTTACTTATTCAAGTAACGCTGGTGGTTCCGGAGAGTGAGTGACCTGACGTGGTGCGTTGGTAAATTCAGTCTGACTCTGTCACTCTGAGAGTGCGGAATTTACGAACAGTCGAGTTTGTGCCACAGCACAGTCGGCACTCGGAATGAGTATTTCTGAACGCACCACTCGCATCATCTTCCTCCACTGTCTTAAACAAATCAAAATAACTTGCTAGCTTGTGCTGGTTAATGTCTTTGGAGAATTGTTTTGCCTCCAGCTAAGCCCCGCCCACCAAAAACACCATACTGTCTACAGTAGAAAGGTTTATAGATAGGTATCTCACACAGCCCCACTTAAAAATCCTGAACTATCCCTTTAAGTTTCAGGTTAGAATTAGGTTTGGATTATTCAGATTAGTGTAAGTGGTTATGGAATGCAGTTCATCAATTAGTGTCCACACAAGTATCGAAATACAGGGGTGTGTGTGTGTGTGTGTGTGTGTGTGCGCGCGCTTGCAGGATTCAGTCAGTTATCAGTCAAACTAAGTTTTGCAGGAATTTCAGATAAAAACACTCAGCTGATAAGATTTTAAAGGAGGATTTCACTTTACACATTTATTCTGCTGCTCTCTCCTTTCTTCTCCTCTCTATCTTCCTCTCCTCTCCACCCTCCTCCTCCTCCTCTCAGCAGATGGATGAGTTGGGAACATCTGCTCACCGTCAGCGCTGAGGGCCCACATGTCAACACACACACATGCAGCACTGTGTGTGTTGTTGTACATGTGATAAGACGTGTCATCTGTCTGCAGCTGATCTTCCACTGCTTCACTTTTATTACTTTATCTTCAAGGATGTTTTCAAATTTATTTTTATGTGTGTTTGTTTGAAATTTTAATTATTTCATTTTTTGAGTACCAAAACATTGTTATAGAATAAACTATTAAAATGTACATAGAGTAGTTAAGTCATAATATATACCATGTGAAAAAAATGCATTAAAAAGTCATGGTATAGTATACCATACAAATTTCAATTGAAAAAAATCATAGTATAGTATGTCGAACAAAATGCCAAAAAAAAAAAAAAAACACGTCATAGTAAAGTATTTTAAAACAATTGCAAAAAAGGCCATAGCATAGTATGTAAAAAAATGCAAAAAAAAATCACCTTGTCAAAAAAAGAAATGCATAAAAAAGGCATAGTGTAGTATGTCTTCAAATATCATGAAAAAATGTCATTGTATGGCATGTCGTCAAAAACAAACAAAAAACCCATCATTGCATATTGTCAAAGAATGCAAAAAAGAGTCAAACTATAGTATGTTAAAAATTGCAAGAAAAAGTGTCATAGTATAGCATGTCAAACAAGTTGCAAGAGTCACAGCATAATATATCCAAAAAAAGTGCCATAGTATAGTATGTCCCAAAATACTGCAAAAAAAAGTCATAGTATAGTATGTAAAAAAAAAAAGCACCAACGTATATCATGTCATGAAATACAAAACAATTATCACAAAAAGTCATAGTATAATATGTCAAAAATGGCCCAAAAAAGTCATAGTACTGTTTGTCCAAAAAAATTCACAAAAAAAGAAAAAGTATGGTATATTAAAAAAAAAATCTCATTTATCTCATCATTATCAATTCGCTCCTGTTCATGATCATCTCTGTGCACTAAAGTTTGTTTTGGTGTTCCACAAGGTTCTGTGCTTGGACCAATTCTGTTCCCTTTATATATGCTTCCTTTAGGTAACACCATTAGAACTTACTCTGTAAATTTCCATTGCTATGCACATGATACACAAATGTATTTATCGATAAAAGCAGAAGAAATAGATCAATTAACTAAACTTCAAAAATGCCTTAAAGACATAAAAACCTGGATGAACTGCAATTTCCTGACGTTAAATTCAGACAAAACTGAAGTTATTGTTCTTGGCCCCAAACACCTCAGAAATTCTTTGTCTGATGATACAGTTTCTCTGGATGGCATTGCTTTGGCCTCTAGCACTACTGTGAGTAAACTCTGAGCTATATTTGACCAAGATTACTCTTTTAGCTCCCATTAAAAATAAACCTCACGGACTGCATTTAGTATGGTATATCACAAAAATTCCAAAACAAGGGTCATAGTATAGCATTACAGGTAAAGTCATAGTATAGTCTGTATAAAAATTGCAAGACAAAGATTTTTGGTATAGTATGTCAAAAAATGTATAGTATAGCATTTCATCAAAAAACATGAAAAGAAAATGTCATCTGAAAGCATGATGTCAAAAATCATGAAATATGTCATTTCATAGCATGTTGTCAATAACCATGAAAAAACATCATAGTATAGTATGTCATCCAAAATTAAGAAAAAGTGTCATAGTATTCTGTGGCATCCGAAATCATGAAACAGTGTCATAGTAGAGTATGTCGTCAAAAAACATGAAAAACACATCATAGTATAGCATGTCATCAAAATCATGAAAAAAAAGTCATAGTAGAGCATGTTGTCAAAAACCATAAAAAAATGTCATAGTATAGCATGTCATCCAAAATCATGAAGAAAACAACATAGTACAGCATGTCATCAAAATCATGAAAAAAGTCATAGTATAGCATGTCGTGCGAAATCATGAAAAATCGGCATAGTATAGCATGTCGTCCGAAATCATGAAAAAAGTCATAGTATAGCATGTCGTCCGAAATCATGAAAAAAAGTCATAGTATAGTATGTTTTACGAAACCATGAAAAATGTCATAGTATAGCATGTTTTACGAAACCATGAAAAATGTCATAGTATAACATGTCGACCGAAATCATGAAAAATCGTCATAGTATAGCATGTCGTCCGAAATCATGAAAAATCGGCATAGTATAGCATGTCGTCCAAAATCATGAAAATTCGTCATAGTATAGCATGTTGTCCCAAACCATGAAAAAAAAGTCATAGTATAGCATGTCGTCCGAAATCATGAAAAAAGTCATAGTACAGCATGTCGTGCGAAATCATGAAAAAAGCCATAGTATAGCATGTAATCCAAAATCATGAAAAAAAGTCATAGTATAGCATGTCGTCCGAAATCATGAAAGAAGTCATAGTATAGCATGTCTTACGAAACCATGAAAAATGTCATAGTATAGCATGTCATCCGAAACCATGAAAAATGTCATAGTATAGCATGTCATCCGAAATCATGAAAAAAAGTCATAGTATAGCATGTCGTCCAAAATCATGAAAAAAGTCATAGTATAGTATGTCGTCCAAAATCATGAAAAAAGTCATAGTATAGCATGTCGTCCGACATCATGAAAAATCGTCATAGTATAGCATGTCGTCTGAAATCTTGAAAAATTGTCATAGTATAGCATGTCGTCCAAAATCATGAAAAAAGTCATAGTATAGCATGTCGTCCAAAATCATGAAAAAAAAGTCATAGTATAGCATGTCGTCCGAAATCATGAAAAGTCATAGTATAGCATGTCGTCCAAAATCATGAAAAATCGTCATAGTATAGCATGTCGTCTGAAATCTTGAAAAATCGTCATAGTATAGCATGTCGTCCAAAATCATGAAAAAAAGTCATAGTATAGCATGTTGTCCAAAATCATGAAAAAAAGTCATAGTATAGCATGTCGTCCAAAATCATGAAAAAAAGTCATAGTATAGCATGTCGTCCGACATCATGAAAAATCGTCATAGTATAGCATGTCGTCTGAAATCTTGAAAAATCGTCATAGTATAGCATGTCGTCCGAAATCTAGACAAATCGTCATAGTATAGCATGTCGTCCAAAATCATGAAAAAAAATGCATAGTATAGCATGTCGTCCGAAACCATGAAAAATGTCATAGTATAGCATGTCGTCTAAAATCATGAAAAAAAGTCATAGTATAGCATGTCGTCCAAAATCATGAAAAAAAGTCATAGTATAGCATGTCGTCTGAAATCATGAAAAATCGTCATAGTATAGCATGTCGTCTGAAATCTAGACAAATTGTCATAGTATAGCATGTCGTCCGACATCATGAAAAAAAGTCATAGTATAGCATGTTGTCCAAAATCATGAAAAAAAGTCATAGTATAGCATGTTGTCCAAAATCATGAAAAAAAGTCATAGTATAGCATGTCGTCCAAAATCATGAAAAAAAGTCATAGTATAGCATGTCGTCCGACATCATGAAAAATCGTCATATTATAGCATGTCGTCCAAAATCATGAAAAAAAAGTCATAGTATAGCATGTTGTCCGACATCATGAAAAATCGTCATAGTATAGCATGTCGTCTGAAATCTTGAAAAATCGTCATAGTATAGCATGTCGTCCGAAATCTAGACAAATTGTCATAGTATAGCATGTCGTCCAAAATCATAAAAAAAAGTCATAGTATAGCATGTCATCCAAAATCATGAAAAAAAGTCATAGTATAGCATGTCGTCCGACATCATGAAAAATCGTCATAGTATAGCATGTCGTCCAAAATCTTGAAAAATCGTCATAGTATAGCATGTCGTCCGAAATCTAGACAAATCGTCATAGTATAGCATGTCGCCCAAAATCATGAAAAAAAAGTCATAGTATAGCATGTCATCCAAAATCATGAAAAAAAGTCATAGTGTAGCATGTCATCCAAAATCATGAAAAAAAGTCATAGTATAGCATGTCGTCCGACATCATGAAAAATCGTCATAGTATAGCATATCGTCCAAAATCATGAAAAAAAATTCATAGTATAGCATGTCGTCCGACATCATGAAAAATCGTCACAGTATAGCATGTCGTCTGAAATCTTGAAAAATCGTCATAGTATAGCATGTCGTCCAAAATCATGAAAAAAAAGTCATAGTATATAGCATGTTGTCCAAAATCATGAAAAAAAGTCATAGTATAGCATGTCGTCCAAAATCATGAAAAAAAGTCATAGTATAGCATGTCGTCCGACATCATGAAAAATCGTCATAGTATAGCATGTCGTCCAAAATCATGAAAAAAAGTCATAGTATAGCATGTCGTCCGACATCATGAAAAATCGACATAGTATAGCATGTCGTCCAAAATCTTGAAAAATCGTCATAATATAGCATGTTGTCCGAAATCATGAAAAAAAGTCATAGTATAGCATGTCGTCCAAAATCATGAAAAACAGTCATAGTATAGCATGTCGTCCGAAACCATGAAAAATCGTCATAGTATAGCATTTCTTACAAAATCATGAAAAAAGTCAAAGTATAGCATGTTGTCTGAAATCATGAAAAACGTCATAGTATAGCATGTCGTCCGAAATCATGAAAAATCGTCAAAGTATAGCATGTCGTCCGAAATCATGAAAAAAAGTCATAGTATAGCATGTCGTCCGAAATCATGAAAAAAAAGTCATAGTATAGCATGTCGTCCGAAATCATGAAAAAAAAGTCATAGTATAGCATGTCGTCCAAAATCATGAAAAAAAAGTCATAGTATAGCATGTCGTCCAAAATCATGAAAAAAAGTCATAGTATAGCATGTCGTCCGACATCATGAAAAATCGACATAATATAGCATGTCGTCCGAAATCTAGACAAATCGTCATAGTATAGCATGTCGCCCAAAATCATGAAAAAAAAGTCATAGTATAGCATGTCATCCAAAATCATGAAAAAAAGTCATAGTGTAGCATGTCATCCAAAATCATGAAAAAAAAGTCATAGTATAGCATTTCGTCCGACATCATGAAAAATCGTCATAGTATAGCATGTCGTCCAAAATCATAAAAAAAAATTCATAGTATAGCATGTTGTCCGACATCATGAAAAATCGTCATAGTATAGCATGTCGTCTGAAATCTTGAAAAATCGTCATAGTATAGCATGTCGTCCAAAATCATGAAAAAAAAGTCATAGTATATAGCATGTTGTCCGAAATCATGAAAAGTCATAGTATAGCATGTCATCCGAAATCATGAAAAAAAGTCATAGTATAGCATGTCGTCCGAAATCATGAAAAAAAGTCATAGTATAGCATGTCGTCCGAAATCATGAAAAAAAGTCATAGTATAGCATGTCGTCCGAAATCATGAAAAAAAGTCATAGTATAGCATGTCGTCCAAAATCATGAAAAAAAAGTCATAGTATAGCATGTTGTCCAAAATCATGAAAAAAAGTCATAGTATAGCATGTTCTCCGACATCATGAAAAATCGACATAGTATAGCATGTCGTCCAAAATCATGAAAAAAAGTCATAGTATAGCATGTCGTCCGACATCATGAAAAATCGTCATAGTATAGCATGTCGTCCAAAATCATGAAAAAAAATTCATAGTATAGCATGTCGTCCGACATCATGAAAAATCGTCATAGTATAGCATGTCGTCCAAAATCATGAAAAAAAGTCATAGTATAGCATGTCGTCCGACATCATGAAAAATCGACATAGTATAGCATGTCGTCCAAAATCTTGAAAAATCGTCATAGTATAGCATGTCGTCCGAAATCTAGACAAATCGTCATAGTATAGCATGTCGCCCAAAATCATGAAAAAAAAGTCGTAGTATAGCATGTCGTCCGAAATCATGAAAAAAGTCATAGTATAGCATGTCGTCCGAAATCATGAAAAAAAGTCATAGTATAGTATGTTTTACGAAACCATGAAAAATGTCATAGTATAGCATGTTTTACGAAACCATGAAAAATGTCATAGTATAACATGTCGACCGAAATCATGAAAAATCGTCATAGTATAGCATGTCGTCCGAAATCATGAAAAATCGGCATAGTATAGCATGTCGTCCAAAATCATGAAAATTCGTCATAGTATAGCATGTTGTCCCAAACCATGAAAAAAAAGTCATAGTATAGCATGTCGTCCGAAATCATGAAAAAAGTCATAGTACAGCATGTCGTGCGAAATCATGAAAAAAGCCATAGTATAGCATGTAATCCAAAATCATGAAAAAAAGTCATAGTATAGCATGTCGTCCGAAATCATGAAAGAAGTCATAGTATAGCATGTCTTACGAAACCATGAAAAATGTCATAGTATAGCATGTCATCCGAAACCATGAAAAATGTCATAGTATAGCATGTCGTCCAAAATCATGAAAAAAGTCATAGTATAGTATGTCGTCCAAAATCATGAAAAATCGTCATAGTATAGCATGTCGTCTGAAATCTTGAAAAATCGTCATAGTATAGCATGTCGTCCAAAATCATGAAAAAAAGTCATAGTATAGCATGTTGTCCAAAATCATGAAAAAAAGTCATAGTATAGCATGTCGTCCAAAATCATGAAAAAAGTCATAGTATAGTATGTCGTCCAAAATCATGAAAAAAGTCATAGTATAGCATGTCGTCCGACATCATGAAAAATCGTCATAGTATAGCATGTCGTCTGAAATCTTGAAAAATTGTCATAGTATAGCATGTCGTCCAAAATCATGAAAAAAAGTCATAGTATAGCATGTCGTCCAAAATCATGAAAAAAAAGTCATCGTATAGCATGTCGTCCGAAATCATGAAAAGTCATAGTATAGCATGTCGTCCAAAATCATGAAAAATCGTCATAGTATAGCATGTCGTCTGAAATGTTGAAAAATCGTCATAGTATAGCATGTCGTCCAAAATCATGAAAAAAAGTCATAGTATAGCATGTTGTCCAAAATCATGAAAAAAAGTCATAGTATAGCATGTCGTCCAAAATCATGAAAAAAAGTCATAGTATAGCATGTCGTCCGACATCATGAAAAATCGTCATAGTATAGCATGTCGTCTGAAATCTTGAAAAATCGTCATAGTATAGCATGTCGTCCGAAATCTAGACAAATCGTCATAGTATAGCATGTCGTCCAAAACCATGAAAAATGTCATAGTATAGCATGTCGTCTAAAATCATGAAAAAAAGTCATAGTATAGCATGTCGTCCAAAATCATGAAAAAAAGTCATAGTATAGCATGTCGTCTGAAATCATGAAAAATCGTCATAGTATAGCATGTCGTCTGAAATCTAGACAAATTGTCATAGTATAGCATGTCGTCCGACATCATGAAAAAAAGTCATAGTATAGCATGTTGTCCAAAATCATGAAAAAAAGTCATAGTATAGCATGTTGTCCAAAATCATGAAAAAAAGTCATAGTATAGCATGTCGTCCAAAATCATGAAAAAAAGTCATAGTATAGCATGTCGTCCGACATCATGAAAAATCGTCATATTATAGCATGTCGTCCAAAATCATGAAAAAAAAGTCATAGTATAGCATGTTGTCCGACATCATGAAAAATCGTCATAGTATAGCATGTCGTCTGAAATCTTGAAAAATCGTCATAGTATAGCATGTCGTCCGAAATCTAGACAAATTGTCATAGTATAGCATGTCGTCCAAAATCATTAAAAAAAGTCATAGTATAGCATGTCATCCAAAATCATGAAAAAAAGTCATAGTATAGCATGTCGTCCGACATCATGAAAAATCGTCATAGTATAGCATGTCGTCCAAAATCTTGAAAAATCGTCATAGTATAGCATGTCGTCCGAAATCTAGACAAATCGTCATAGTATAGCATGTCGCCCAAAATCATGAAAAAAAAGTCATAGTATAGCATGTCATCCAAAATCATGAAAAAAAGTCATAGTGTAGCATGTCATCCAAAATCATGAAAAAAAGTCATAGTATAGCATGTCGTCCGACATCATGAAAAATCGTCATAGTATAGCATGTCATCCAAAATCATGAAAAAAAGTCATAGTATAGCATGTCGTCCGACATCATGAAAAATCGTCATAGTATAGCATATCGTCCAAAATCATAAAAAAAATTCATAGTATAGCATGTCGTCCGACATCATGAAAAATCGTCACAGTATAGCATGTCGTCTGAAATCTTGAAAAATCGTCATAGTATAGCATGTCGTCCAAAATCATGAAAAAAAAGTCATAGTATATAGCATGTTGTCCAAAATCATGAAAAAAAGTCATAGTATAGCATGTCGTCCAAAATCATGAAAAAAAGTCATAGTATAGCATGTCGTCCGACATCATGAAAAATCGTCATAGTATAGCATGTCGTCCAAAATCATGAAAAAAAAGTCATAGTATATAGCATGTTGTCCAAAATCATGAAAAAAAGTCATAGTATAGCATGTCGTCCAAAATCATGAAAAAAAGTCATAGTATAGCATGTCGTCCGACATCATGAAAAATCGTCATAGTATAGCATGTCGTCCAAAATCATGAAAAAAAGTCATAGTATAGCATGTCGTCCGACATCATGAAAAATCGACATAGTATAGCATGTCGTCCAAAATCTTGAAAAATCGTCATAATATAGCATGTCGTCCGAAATCTAGACAAATCGTCATAGTATAGCATGTTGCCCAAAATCATGAAAAAAAAGTCATAGTATAGCATGTTGTCCGAAATCATGAAAAGTCATAGTATAGTATGTCATCCGAAATCATGAAAAAAAGTCATAGTATAGCATGTCGTCCGAAATCATGAAAAAAAGTCATAGTATAGCATGTCGTCCGAAATCATGAAAAAAAGTCATAGTATAGCATGTCGTCCGAAATCATGAAAAAAAGTCATAGTATAGCATGTCGTCCGAAATCATGAAAAAAAAGTCATAGTATAGCATGTCGTCCAAAATCATGAAAAAAAAGTCATAGTATAGCATGTCGTCCAAAATCATGAAAAAAAAGTCATAGTATAGCATGTCGTCCAAAATCATGAAAAAAAGTCATAGTATAGCATGTCGTCCGACATCATGAAAAATCGACATAATATAGCATGTCGTCCGAAATCTAGACAAATCGTCATAGTATAGCATGTCGCCCAAAATCATGAAAAAAAAGTCATAGTATAGCATGTCATCCAAAATCATGAAAAAAAGTCATAGTGTAGCATGTCATCCAAAATCATGAAAAAAAGTCATAGTATAGCATTTCGTCCGACATCATGAAAAATCGTCATAGTATAGCATGTCGTCCAAAATCATAAAAAAAAATTCATAGTATAGCATGTTGTCCGACATCATGAAAAATCGTCATAGTATAGCATGTCGTCTGAAATCTTGAAAAATCGTCATAGTATAGCATGTCGTCCAAAATCATGAAAAAAAAGTCATAGTATATAGCATGTTGTCCGAAATCATGAAAAGTCATAGTATAGCATGTCATCCGAAATCATGAAAAAAAGTCATAGTATAGCATGTCGTCCGAAATCATGAAAAAAAGTCATAGTATAGCATGTCGTCCGAAATCATGAAAAAAAGTCATAGTATAGCATGTCGTCCAAAATCATGAAAAAAAGTCATAGTATAGCATGTCGTCCAAAATCATGAAAAAAAAGTCATAGTATAGCATGTTGTCCAAAATCATGAAAAAAAGTCATAGTATAGCATGTTCTCCGACATCATGAAAAATCGACATAGTATAGCATGTCGTCCAAAATCATGAAAAAAAGTCATAGTATAGCATGTCGTCCGACATCATGAAAAATCGTCATAGTATAGCATGTCGTCCAAAATCATGAAAAAAAATTCATAGTATAGCATGTCGTCCGACATCATGAAAAATCGTCATAGTATAGCATGTCATCCAAAATCATGAAAAAAAGTCATAGTATAGCATGTCGTCCGACATCATGAAAAATCGACATAGTATAGCATGTCGTCCAAAATCTTGAAAAATCGTCATAGTATAGCATGTCGTCCGAAATCTAGACAAATCGTCATAGTATAGCATGTCGCCCAAAATCATGAAAAAAAAGTCGTAGTATAGCATGTCGTCCGAAATCATGAAAAAAGTCATAGTATAGCATGTCGTCCGAAATCATGAAAAAAAGTCATAGTATAGTATGTTTTACGAAACCATGAAAAATGTCATAGTAAAGCATGTTTTACGAAACCATGCAAAATGTCATAGTATAACATGTCGACCGAAATCATGAAAAATCGTCATAGTATAGCATGTCGTCCGAAATCATGAAAAATCGGCATAGTATAGCATGTCGTCCAAAATCATGAAAATTCGTCATAGTATAGCATGTTGTCCCAAACCATGAAAAAAAAGTCATAGTATAGCATGTCGTCCGAAATCATGAAAAAAGTCATAGTACAGCATGTCGTGCGAAATCATGAAAAAAGCCATAGTATAGCATGTAATCCAAAATCATGAAAAAAAGTCATAGTATAGCATGTCGTTCTGAAATCATGAAAGAAGTCATAGTATAGCATGTCTTACGAAACCATGAAAAATGTCATAGTATAGCATGTCATCCGAAACCATGAAAAATGTCATAGTATAGCATGTCGTCCAAAATCATGAAAAAAGTCATAGTATAGTATGTCGTCCAAAATCATGAAAAAAGTCATAGTATAGCATGTCGTCCAAAATCATGAAAAAAAAGTCATCGTATAGCATGTCGTCCGAAATCATGAAAAGTCATAGTATAGCATGTCGTCCAAAATCATGAAAAATCGTCATAGTATAGCATGTCGTCTGAAATCTTGAAAAATCGTCATAGTATAGCATGTCGTCCAAAATCATGAAAAAAAGTCAAAGTATAGCATGTTGTCCAAAATCATGAAAAAAAGTCATAGTATAGCATGTCGTCCAAAATCATGAAAAAAGTCATAGTATAGTATGTCGTCCAAAATCATGAAAAAAGTCATAGTATAGCATGTCGTCCGACATCATGAAAAATCGTCATAGTATAGCATGTCGTCTGAAATCTTGAAAAATTGTCATAGTATAGCATGTCGTCCAAAATCATGAAAAAAGTCATAGTATAGCATGTCGTCCAAAATCATGAAAAAAAAGTCATCGTATAGCATGTCGTTCGAAATCATGAAAAGTCATAGTATAGCATGTCGTCCAAAATCATGAAAAATCGTCATAGTATAGCATGTCGTCTGAAATCTTGAAAAATCGTCATAGTATAGCATGTCGTCCAAAATCATGAAAAAAAGTCATAGTATAGCATGTTGTCCAAAATCATGAAAAAAAGTCATAGTATAGCATGTCGTCCAAAATCATGAAAAAAAGTCATAGTATAGCATGTCGTCCGACATCATGAAAAATCGTCATAGTATAGCATGTCGTCTGAAATCTTGAAAAATCGTCATAGTATAGCATGTCGTCCGAAATCTAGACAAATCGTCATAGTATAGCATGTCGTCCAAAACCATGAAAAATGTCATAGTATAGCATGTCGTCTAAAATCATGAAAAAAAGTCATAGTATAGCATGTCGTCCAAAATCATGAAAAAAAGTAATAGTATAGCATGTCGTCTGAAATCATGAAAAATCGTCATAGTATAGCATGTCGTCTGAAATCTAGACAAATTGTCATAGTATAGCATGTCGTCCGACATCATGAAAAAAAGTCATAGTATAGCATGTTGTCCAAAATCATGAAAAAAAGTCATAGTATAGCATGTTGTCCAAAATCATGAAAAAAAGTCATAGTATAGCATGTCGTCCAAAATCATGAAAAAAAGTCATAGTATAGCATGTCGTCCGACATCATGAAAAATCGTCATATTATAGCATGTCGTCCAAAATCATGAAAAAAAAGTCATAGTATAGCATGTTGTCCGACATCATGAAAAATCGTCATAGTATAGCATGTCGTCTGAAATCTTGAAAAATCGTCATAGTATAGCATGTCGTCCGAAATCTAGACAAATTGTCATAGTATAGCATGTCGTCCAAAATCATAAAAAAAAGTCATAGTATAGCATGTCATCCAAAATCATGAAAAAAAGTCATAGTATAGCATGTCGTCCGACATCATGAAAAATCGTCATAGTATAGCATGTCGTCCAAAATCTTGAAAAATCGTCATAGTATAGCATGTCGTCCGAAATCTAGACAAATCGTCATAGTATAGCATGTCGCCCAAAATCATGAAAAAAAAGTCATAGTATAGCATGTCATCCAAAATCATGAAAAAAAGTCATAGTGTAGCATGTCATCCAAAATCATGAAAAAAAGTCATAGTATAGCATGTCGTCCGACATCATGAAAAATCGTCATAGTATAGCATATCGTCCAAAATCATGAAAAAAAATTCATAGTATAGCATGTCGTCCGACATCATGAAAAATCGTCACAGTATAGCATGTCGTCTGAAATCTTGAAAAATCGTCATAGTATAGCATGACGTCCAAAATCATGAAAAAAAAGTCATAGTATATAGCATGTTGTCCAAAATCATGAAAAAAAGTCATAGTATAGCATGTCGTCCAAAATCATGAAAAAAAGTCATAGTATAGCATGTCGTCCGACATCATGAAAAATCGTCATAGTATAGCATGTCGTCCAAAATCATGAAAAAAAGTCATAGTATAGCATGTCGTCCGACATCATGAAAAATCGACATAGTATAGCATGTCGTCCAAAATCTTGAAAAATCGTCATAATATAGCATGTCGTCCGAAATCTAGACAAATCGTCATAGTATAGCATGTCGCCCAAAATCATGAAAAAAAAGTCATAGTATAGCATGTTGTCCGAAATCATGAAAAGTCATAGTATAGTATGTCATCCGAAATCATGAAAAAAAGTCATAGTATAGCATGTCGTCCGAAATCATGAAAAAAAGTCATAGTATAGCATGTCGTCCGAAATCATGAAAAAAAGTCATAGTATAGCATGTCGTCCGAAATCATGAAAAAAAGTCATAGTATAGCATGTCGTCCGAAATCATGAAAAAAAAGTCATAGTATAGCATGTCGTCCAAAATCATGAAAAAAAAGTCATAGTATAGCATGTCGTCCAAAATCATGAAAAAAAAGTCATAGTATAGCATGTCGTCCAAAATCATGAAAAAAAGTCATAGTATAGCATGTCGTCCGACATCATGAAAAATCGACATAATATAGCATGTCGTCCGAAATCTAGACAAATCGTCATAGTATAGCATGTCGCCCAAAATCATGAAAAAAAAGTCATAGTATAGCATGTCATCCAAAATCATGAAAAAAAGTCATAGTGTAGCATGTTGTTCAAAATCATGAAAAAAAGTCATAGTATAGCATTTCGTCCGACATCATGAAAAATCGTCATAGTATAGCATGTCGTCCAAAATCATAAAAAAAAATTCATAGTATAGCATGTTGTCCGACATCATGAAAAATCGTCATAGTATAGCATGTCGTCTGAAATCTTGAAAAATCGTCATAGTATAGCATGTCGTCCAAAATCATGAAAAAAAAGTCATAGTATATAGCATGTTGTCCGAAATCATGAAAAGTCATAGTATAGCATGTCATCCGAAATCATGAAAAAAAGTCATAGTATAGCATGTCGTCCGAAATCATGAAAAAAAGTCATAGTATAGCATGTCGTCCGAAATCATGAAAAAAAGTCATAGTATAGCATGTCGTCCAAAATCATGAAAAAAAGTCATAGTATAGCATGTCGTCCAAAATCATGAAAAAAAAGTCATAGTATAGCATGTTGTCCAAAATCATGAAAAAAAGTCATAGTATAGCATGTTCTCCGACATCATGAAAAATCGACATAGTATAGCATGTCGTCCAAAATCATGAAAAAAAGTCATAGTATAGCATGTCGTCCGACATCATGAAAAATCGTTATAGTATAGCATGTCGTCCAAAATCATGAAAAAAAATTCATAGTATAGCATGTCGTCCGACATCATGAAAAATCGTCATAGTATAGCATGTCGTCCAAAATCATGAAAAAAAGTCATAGTATAGCATGTCGTCCGACATCATGAAAAATCGACATAGTATAGCATGTCGTCCAAAATCTTGAAAAATCGTCATAGTATAGCATGTCGTCCGAAATCTAGACAAATCGTCATAGTATAGCATGTCGCCCAAAATCATGAAAAAAAAGTCGTAGTATAGCATGTCGTCCGAAATCATGAAAAAAGTCATAGTATAGCATGTCGTCCGAAATCATGAAAAAAAGTCATAGTATAGTATGTTTTACGAAACCATGAAAAATGTCATAGTATAGCATGTTTTACGAAACCATGAAAAATGTCATAGTATAACATGTCGACCGAAATCATGAAAAATCGTCATAGTATAGCATGTCGTCCGAAATCATGAAAAATCGGCATAGTATAGCATGTCGTCCAAAATCATGAAAATTCGTCATAGTATAGCATGTTGTCCCAAACCATGAAAAAAAAGTCATAGTATAGCATGTCGTCCGAAATCATGAAAAAAGTCATAGTACAGCATGTCGTGCGAAATCATGAAAAAAGCCATAGTATAGCATGTAATCCAAAATCATGAAAAAAAGTCATAGTATAGCATGTCGTCCGAAATCATGAAAGAAGTCATAGTATAGCATGTCTTACGAAACCATGAAAAATGTCATAGTATAGCATGTCATCCGAAACCATGAAAAATGTCATAGTATAGCATGTCATCCGAAATCATGAAAAAAAGTCATAGTATAGCATGTCGTCCAAAATCATGAAAAAAGTCATAGTATAGTATGTCGTCCAAAATCATGAAAAAAGTCATAGTATAGCATGTCGTCCGACATCATGAAAAATCGTCATAGTATAGCATGTCGTCTGAAATCTTGAAAAATTGTCATAGTATAGCATGTCGTCCAAAATCATGAAAAAAGTCATAGTATAGCATGTCGTCCAAAATCATGAAAAAAAAGTCATCGTATAGCATGTCGTCCGAAATCATGAAAAGTCATAGTATAGCATGTCGTCCAAAATCATGAAAAAAGTCATAGTATAGCATGTCGTATAAAACCATAAAAAAAAGTCACAGTATAGCATGTCGTCCGAAATCATGAAAAAAAGTTGTAGTATAGCATGTCGTCCCAAACCATGAAAAAAAAGTCATAGTATAGTATGTCATCCCAAACCATGAAAAAAAGTCACAGTATAGCATGTTGTCCGAAACCATGAAAAAAAGTCATAGTATAGCATGTCGTCCCAAACCATAAAAAAAAAATCACAGTATAGCATGTCGTCCGAAATCATGAAAAAAAGTCATAGTATAGCATGTCGTCCGAAATCATGAAAAAAAGTCATAGTATAGCATGTCGTCCAAAATCATGAAAAAAAGTCATAGTATAGCATGTCGTCCAAAATCATGAAAAAAAAGTCATAGTATAGCATGTTGTCCAAAATCATGAAAAAAAGTCATAGTATAGCATGTTCTCCGACATCATGAAAAATCGACATAGTATAGCATGTCGTCCAAAATCATGAAAAAAAGTCATAGTATAGCATGTCGTCCGACATCATGAAAAATCGTCATAGTATAGCATGTCGTCCAAAATCATGAAAAAAAATTCATAGTATAGCATGTCGTCCGACATCATGAAAAATCGTCATAGTATAGCATGTCGTCCAAAATCATGAAAAAAAGTCATACTATAGCATGTCGTCCGACATCATGAAAAATCGACATAGTATAGCATGTCGTCCAAAATCTTGAAAAATCGTCATAGTATAGCATGTCGTCCGAAATCTAGACAAATCGTCATAGTATAGCATGTCGCCCAAAATCATGAAATAAAAGTCGTAGTATAGCATGTTGTCCGAAATCATGAAAAGTCATAGTATAGCATGTCATCCGAAATCATGAAAAAAAGTCATAGTATAGCATGTCGTCCAAAATCATGAAAAACAGTCATAGTATAGCATGTCGTCCGAAATCATGAAAAAAAGTCATAGTATAGCATGTCGTCCGAAATCATGAAAAAAAGTCATAGTATAGCATGTCGTCCGAAATCATGAAAAAAAGTCATAGTATAGCATGTCGTCCGAAATCATGAAAAAAAGTCATAGTATAGCATGTCGTCCAAAATCATGAAAAAAGTCATAGTATAGCATGTCATCCGAAATCATGAAAAAAAGTCATAGTATAGCATGTCGACCAAAATCATGAAAAAAAGTCATAGTATAGCATGTTGTTCAAAATCATGAAAAAAAGTCATAGTATAGTATGTCGTCCGACATCATGAAAAATCGTCATAGTATAGCATATCGTCTGAAATCTTGAAAAATCGTCATAGTATAGCATGTCGTCCAAAATCATGAAAAAAAATTCATAGTATAGCATGTCGTCCGACATCATGAAAAATCGTCATAGTATAGCATATCGTCTGAAATCTTGAAAAATCGTCATAGTATAGCATGTCGTCCAAAATCATGAAAAAAAAAGTCATAGTATAGCATGTCGTCCAAAATCATGAAAAAAAAGTCATAGTATAGCATGTTGTCCAAAATCATGAAAAAAAGTCATAGTATAGCATGTCGTCCAAAATCATGAAAAAAAAGTCATAGTATAGCATGTCGTCCAAAATCATGAAAAAAAGTCATAGTATAGCATGTCGTCCGACATCATGAAAAATCGACATAGTATAGCATGTCGTCCAAAATCTTGAAAAATCGTCATAGTATAGCATGTCGTCCGACATCATGAAAAATCGACATAGTATAGCATGTCGTCCAAAATCTTGAAAAATCGTCATAGTATAGCATGTCGTCCGAAATCTCGACAAATCGTCATAGTATAGCATGTCGCCCAAAATCATGAAAAAAAAGTCATAGTATAGCATGTTGTCCGAAATCATGAAAAGTCATAGTATAGCATGTCGTCCGAAATCATGAAAAAAAGTCATAGTATAGCATGTCGTCCGAAATCATGAAAAAAAGTCATAGTATAGCATGTTGTTCAAAATCATGAAAAAAAGTCATAGTATAGTATGTCGTCCAAAATCATGAAAAAAAGTCATAGTATAGCATGTCGTCCGAAATCTAGACAAATCGTCATAGTATAGCATGTCGTCCAAAATCATGAAAAAAAAGTCATAGTATAGCATGTTGTCCAAAATCATGAAAAAAAGTCATAGTATAGCATGTCGTCCAAAATCATGAAAAAAAGTCATAGTATAGCATGTCGTCCAAAACCAAAAAAAAAAGTCATATAGCATGTCGTCCGACATCATGAAAAATCGTAATAGTATAGCATGTTGTCCAAAATCATGAAAAAAAGTCATAGTATAGCATGTCGTCCGACATCATGAAAAATCGTCATAGTATAGCATGTCGTCCAAAACCATGAAAAAAAGTCATATAGCATGTCGTCTGACATCATGAAAAATCGTAATAGTATAGCATGTCGTCTGAAATCTTGAAAAATCGTCATAGTATAGCATGTCGTCCGAAATCTAGACAAATCGTCATAGTATAGCATGTCGCCCAAAATCATGAAAAAAAAGTCATAGTATAGTATGTTGTCCGAAATCATGAAAAGTCATAGTATAGCATGTCTTACGAAACCATGAAAAATGTCATAGTATAGCATGTCGTCTGAAATCCTGAAAAATCGTCATAGTATAGCATGTCGACCGAAATCATGAAAAAAAAGTCACATATATGCAAAAAAGTGCCATAAAAATTCACAATGAACTTACAGTGTAGTACACCAGACAGAATGTGTAGAGAAGTCTTAGTATAGTATGTAATAAAAAAACATGAAGTCTATGATGTCATGTGACAAATTATAATCACGTCATAGAAATTCACTGCTTCAATTAAACAATTAATTTTTTAAAGATATTTTTTGGGCATTTTGCCTTTAATGGACAGGACAGACAAGTGTGAAAGGGGGAGAGAGAGAGAGAGAGAGAGAGAGAGAGAGAGAGAGAGAGAGAGAGGGGATGACATGCAGCAAAGGGCCACAGGCTGGATATGAACCCGGGCCGCTGTGGCAACAGCTCTACCACTAAGCAACCGACGCCCCGAAACAATTAATTTTCAAAAAGCTTTAAACTAAGCAGAGTGGGAGGTGAAGAATAAATTAACACAAACACACAAAAAAACTCAGTTTAATCAGAATCAGATCAGTCATTATGATTTAGAATTAATCTTGTGTCCTTTAATTCAAATAAGTAAATATTCAGTTTTGTTCTGCGTGTCTCAGCTTTTAAATCAGTTTAATATTTAATCACTTCATATTTCTGCATCTACTTAGAGTAAACATGATACATTAAAATACATCAGTATTTACAAAATGTGTGAACCACAGAAAAAAAACAGCAAATGATTAATTTATTTTAACAGGGCAAACATTTCTGTTGTCTCTGTTCTTAAATATCTTTAATTAATCAGAAATACATTAAAACATCTCCATGAGAAAATAACAAGAAACCAACATTCACACAGCAGATTTTATCCAAATATAATTTATTGCAGACAAACACAGAAATGGTCTCTGCTCTGATGATAAAATAAGTTAATGTTTCACAGCTTGTGCAGGTCAGAGGAGTGTTTGTTTCTGAGGCTGCGACGCCACCTGCTGTCAGATAAAAACCTCATCACAACAAGCATCACTAATATTTTACAGACTGTACACAAACTCATCATTCCTCTAAAAACCTAAAAACTTTACAATGCTTCAGATTTTAACCCTCTGTTGCTCAAACAATCACATTTAAAGGAACACTGCACTGGTTTTGCAGGTTTTAGTCCTTCATGTATATATGATGTATATGTTCCATCATCTGGGAGTTTGTTAAAAATTGATTAAACAAATAGTTTCTTAGTTTTAATCTTCAAATTCCTTTCAGGCAGACACTGGTTTGAGTTCATGTCCATGGAAATTATCTTGAGAGATAATTCAGCAAAATTATTGTTTTACTTGAGAAAATGTGGATGAATTTAGCAGTTATTTTCTCATCGATCAACCATTTAGTTTCTAAAATAAATATCCACAAACTCTCAGAGTGCAGCATGTCTTCAAACTGACCACAAGTCCAACAAACTGTTAATATTTAACACTGTAAACATTCTGACAATCAACAGAGCGATAAATCAACTCATCCTTTCAGCCACAGTGAGTACTGTGAATAGTTTGTGTGGATTCTGAGATGTCAGACTGTCCTTGAACACATCAGCAGCTCATAAAATGAAAACTTTTTCTGCAGGAAAAGAAACGTTGATGGAAACATGTTTGTGTTTTTAAAGGTTCAGACATGCAGAACTAGTGGAATGATCCTTTAAAGGACAGGGTCAAGTCTATCTTAAATACAAACATGTACGTATTTACACCTGTGAGATTTACTGATCCCTGTACTCACTTCTTCTCTACATACTGTGTGATAGAAAAGACACACTGTAAAGAATGATCACAAACAGCAGTCAGAGCTCGTTCACACTCGCACATCAATGTGTGAAGTGACCACAGAACTTCATTTGTTTCTGATTTAAGGCAACGTTAACTGGATGAAAACAGGTGTTAACAGCCTCAGAACTCAGCAGGGTTTCCGTGTAAACATGCTGGTTCACCTGCTGTCTCAGGCATGTCTTTTGATTGGACGTCAGAGATTGCCTCTGTCCCTCATGGCGTCCTGTATCTGTCTGTTGAGCTCAGCGATGATTCTGTCTTCATGGGTGTACACGCCGGTCCTCAGCAACGTGTCTCTCTCCTCCAACAGGCGGCTCAGGTGTTCGTCAGCACTCTCATTAACGCTCTGAGCAGGGGCGGGGCCACACAGGGACGAGGCGGGGCCTAACCTGTCCTCCTCCTGCTTCTTCAATCTGTCACAGGAAATGTAAAACAATATCACACTTTGCCTTATTACATAGCTTAATAGATATTATCAATAAAGTGACAAACTATAGCATAACTTTTTCCATCCTACTTTCATATGACTTTTTGTTCTGACTTTTATGACAGATCGCTTTTATTTACGACATACTATAGCACACAACTTTGTTCATGACATGAAATACTACTATTTTTCATGGTTTCAGACGACATGCTATACTATGACGATTTTTTATGATTTTGGACGACATGCTATACTATGACGATTTTTTATGATTTCGGACGACATGCTATACTATGACGATTTTTTATGATTTTGGACGACATGCTATACTATGACGATTTTTTATGATTTCGGACGACATGCTATACTATGACGATTTTTTATGATTTTGGACGACATGCTATATTATGACTTTTTTTCATGATTTCGGACGACATGCTATACTATGACGATTTTTTATGATTTTGGACGACATGCTATACTATGACTTTTTTTCATGATTTCGGACGACATGCTATACTATGACGATTTTTTATGATTTTGGACGACATGCTATATTATGACTTTTTTTCATGATTTCGGACGACATGCTATACTATGACGATTTTTTATGATTTTGGACGACATGCTATACTATGACTTTTTTTTCATGATTTCATACGACATGCTATACTATGACTTTTTTTCATGATTTCGGACAACATGCTATACTATGACGATTTTTTATGATTTCGGACGACATGCTATACTTTGACTTTTTTTCATGATTTCAGACGACATGCTATACTTTGACTTTTTTCATGATTTTGGACGACATACTATACTATGACTTTTTTTCATGATTTCGGACGACATGCTATACTATGACTTTTTTCATGATTTCGGACGACATGCTATACTATGACTTTTTTTCATGATTTTGGACGACATGCTATACTTTGACTTTTTTCATGATTTTGGACGACATGCTATACTTTGACTTTTTTCATGATTTTGGACGACATGCTATACTTTGACTTTTTTCATGATTTTGGACGACATGCTATACTATGACTTTTTTTCATGGTTTGGGACGACATGCTATACTATGACTTTTTTTTCATGGTTTGGGACGACATGCTATACTATGACTTTTTTTCATGATTTCGTACAACATGCTATACTATGAGGATTTTTTATGATTTCGGACGACATGCTATACTATGACTTTTTTTCATGATTTCAGACGACATGCTATACTTTGACTTTTTTCATGATTTTGTACGAAATGCTATACTATGACGATTTTTCATGGTTTCGGACGACATGCTATACTATGACTGTTTTTCATGATTTTGGACGACATGCTATACTATGACTTTTTTTCATGATTTCGGACAACATGCTATACTACGACGATTTTTTATGATTTCGGACGACATGCTATACTATGACTTTTTTTCATGATTTCGGACGACATGCTATACTTTGACGATTTTTCATGATTTCGGACGACATGCTATACTATGACGTTTTTCATGATTTCAGACAACATGCTATACTTTGACTTTTTTCATGATTTTGTAAGAAATGCTATACTATGACGATTTTTCATGGTTTCGGACGACATGCTATACTATGACTGTTTTTCATGATTTTGGACGACATGCTATACTATGACTTTTTTTCATGATTTCGGACAACATGCTATACTATGACGATTTTTTATGATTTCGGACGACATGCTATACTATGACTTTTTTCATGATTTCAGACGACATGCTATACTTTGACTTTTTTCATGATTTTGTACGAAATGCTATACTATGACGATTTTTCATGGTTTCGGACGACATGCTATACTATGACTGTTTTTCATGATTTTGGACGACATGCTATACTATGACTTTTTTTCATGATTTCGGACAACATGCTATACTACGACGATTTTTTATGATTTCGGACGACATGCTATACTATGACTTTTTTTTCATGATTTCATACGACATGCTATACTATGACTTTTTTTCATGATTTCGGACAACATGCTATACTATGACGTTTTTCATGATTTCAGACAACATGCTATACTATGACTTTTTTTCATGATTTCAGACGACATGCTATACTTTGACTTTTTTCATGATTTTGAACGACATGCTATACTATGACTTTTTTTCATGGTTTGGGACGACATACTATACTATGACTTTTTTTCATGGTTTGGGACGACATGCTATACTATGACTTTTTTTCATGGTTTCGGACGACATGCTATACTATGACTGTTTTTTCATGATTTCATACGACATGCTATATTATGACTTTTTTTCATGATTTCGGACAACATGCTATACTATGACGATTTTTTATGATTTTGGACGACATGCTATACTATGACTTTTTTTTCATGATTTCATACGACATGCTATACTATGACTTTTTTTCATGATTTCGGACAACATGCTATACTTTGACTTTTTTCATGATTTTGGACGACATACTATACTATGACTTTTTTTCATGATTTCGGATGACATGCTATACTATGACTTTTTTCATGATTTTGGACGACATGCTATACTATGACGATTTTTCATGGTTTCGGACGACATGTTATACTATGACTGTTTTTCATGATTTTGGACGACATGCTATACTATGACGATTTTTCATGGTTTCGGACGACATGCTATACTATGACTGTTTTTCATGATTTTGGACGACATGCTATACTATGACTTTTTTTCATGATTTCGGATGACATGCTATACTATGACTTTTTTCATGATTTTGGACAACATGCTATACTATGACGATTTTTCATGGTTTCGGACGACATGCTATACTATGACTGTTTTTCATGATTTTGGACGACATGCTATACTATGACTTTTTTTCATGATTTCGGACAACATGCTATACTATGACGATTTTTTATGATTTCGGACGACATGCTATACTATGACTTTTTTTCATGATTTCAGACGACATGCTATACTTTGACTTTTTTCATGATTTCGGACGACATGCTATACTATGACTTTTTTTCATGGTTTGGGATGACATACTATACTATGACTTTTTTTTCATGGTTTGGGACGACATGCTATACTACAACTTTTTTTCATGATTTCGGACGACATGCTATACTGTGACTTTTTTTATGGTTTCATACGACACGCTATACTATGACTTTTTTTCATGATTTCGGACGACATGCTATACTATGACTTTTTTTTATGGTTTCATACGACGTGCTATACTATGACTTTTTTCATGGTCTGGGACGACATGCTATACTATGACTTTTTTTCATGATTTCGAACGACATACTATACTATGACTTTTTTCATGGTTTCGGACGACATGCTATACTATGACTTTTTTTTCATGGTTTGGGATGACAATACTATACTATGACGTTTTTTCATGGTTTCGGACGACATGCTATACTATGACTTTTTTTCATGGTCTGGGACGACATCCTATACTATGACTTTTTTTTCATGGTTTGGGATGACATACTATACTATGATGTTTTTTCATGGTTTGGGACGACATGCTATACTATGACTTTTTTTCATGGTTTCGGACGACATGCTATACTGTGACTTTTTTTCATGGTTTGGGATGACATACTATACTATGACTTTTTTTTCATGGTTTGGGACGACATGCTATACTATGACTTTTTTTCATGATTTCGGACGACATGCTATACTGTGATTTTTTTTTTATGGTTTCATACGACATGCTATACTATGACTTTTTTTCATGGTTTGGGACGACATGCTATACTATGACTTTTTTTCATCGTCTGGGACGACATACTATACTATGACTTTTTTCATGGTTTCGGACGACATCCTATACTATGACTTTTTTTCATGGTTTGGGATGACATACTATACTATGACTTTTTTTCATGGTTTCGGATGACATACTATACTATGACGTTTTTTCATGGTTTCGGACACATGCTATACTATGACGTTTTTTCATGGTTTGGGACGACATGCTATACTATGACTTTTTTTCATGGTTTCGGACGACATGCTATACTATGACGATTTTTCAAGATTTCAGACGACATGCTATACTATGACGATTTTTCATGATGTCGGACGACATGCTATACTATGAATTTTTTTTCATGATTTTGGACGACATGCTATACTATGACGATTTTTCATGATGTCGGACGACATGCTATACTATGACTTTTTTTCATGATTTTGGACGACATGCTATACTATGACTTTTTTTCATGATTTCGGACGACATGCTATACTATGACTTTTTTTATGGTTTGGGATGACATACTATACTATGACTTTTTTCATGGTTTCGGACGACATCCTATACTATGACTTTTTTTCATGGTTTGGGATGACATACTATACTATGACTTTTTTTCATGGTTTCGGATGACATACTATACTATGACGTTTTTTCATGGTTTCCGACACATGCTATACTATGACGTTTTTTCATGGTTTGGGACGACATGCTATACTATGACTTTTTTTCATGGTTTCGGACAACATGCTATACTGTGACTTTTTTTCATGGTTTGGGATGACATACTATACTATGACTTTTTTTTCATGGTTTGGGACGACATGCTATACTACAACTTTTTTTCATGATTTCGGACGACATGCTATACTGTGACTTTTTTTTAAGGTTTTATACGACATGCTATACTATGACTTTTTTTCATGGTCTGGGACGACATGCTATACTGTGACTTTTTTTATGATTTTGGATGACATGCTATACTATGACTTTTTTTCATGATTTCGGACGACATGCTATACTATGACTTTTTTTTATGGTTTCATACGATATGCTATACTATGACTTTTTTTCATGGTCTGGGACGACATGCTATACTATGACTTTTTTTCATGATTTCGGACGACATACTATACTATGACATTTTTTTTCATGGTTTGGGACGACATACTATACTATGACTTTTTTCATGGTTTCGGACGACATGCTATACTATGACTTTTTTTCATAGTTTGGGACGACATACTGTACTTTGACTTTTTTTCATGGTTTCGGACGACATGCTATACTATGACTTTTTTTTCATGGTTTGGGACGACATACTATACTATGACGTTTTTTCATGATTTTGGACGACATGCTATACTATGACTTTTTTTATGGTTTCATACGATATGCTATACTATGACTTTTTTTCATGGTCTGGGACGACATGCTATACTATGACTTTTTTTCATGATTTCGGACGACATACTATACTATGACATTTTTTTTCATGGTTTGGGACGACATACTATACTATGACTTTTTTCATGGTTTCGGACGACATGCTATACTGTGACTTTTTTTCATAGTTTGCGACGACATACTGTACTTTGACTTTTTTTCATGGTTTGGGACGACATGCTATACTATGACTTTTTTTCATGGTTTCGGACAACATGCTATACTGTGACTTTTTTTCATGGTTTGGGATGACATACTATACTATGACTTTTTTTTCATGGTTTGGGACGACATGCTATACTACAACTTTTTTTCATGATTTCGGACGACATGCTATACTGTGACTTTTTTTTATGGTTTCATACGACATGCTATACTATGACTTTTTTTCATGGTCTGGGACGACATGCTATACTGTGACTTTTTTTATGATTTTGGATGACATGCTATACTATGACTTTTTTTCATGATTTCGGACGACATGCTATACTATGACTTTTTTTTATGGTTTCATACGATATGCTATACTATGACTTTTTTTCATGGTCTGGGACGACATGCTATACTATGACTTTTTTCATGATTTCGGACGACATACTATACTATGATATTTTTTTTCATGGTTTGGGACGACATACTATACTATGACTTTTTTCATGGTTTCGGACGACATGCTATACTGTGACTTTTTTTCATAGTTTGGGACGACATACTGTACTTTGACTTTTTTTCATGGTTTCGGACGACATGCTATACTATGACTTTTTTTTCATGGTTTGGGACGACATACTATACTATGACGTTTTTTCATGATTTTGGACGACATACTATACTATGACTTTTTTTCATGGTTTCGGACAACATGCTATACTATGACTTTTTTTCATGATTTTGGACGACATACTATACTATGACGTTTTTTCATGATTTTGGACGACATACTATACTATGACGTTTTTTCATGGTTTGGGACGACATACTATAATATGACTTTTTTTTCATGGTTTGGGACGACATACTATACTATGACGTTTTTTCATGGTTTGGGACGACATGCTATACTATGACTTTTTTTCATGGTTTCGGACAACATGCTATACTATGATGTTTTTTCATGATTTTGGATGACATACTATACTGTGACTATTTTCATGGTTTCGAACGACATGCCATACTATGACTTTTTACGACATTGTATATTATGACTTTATACTGTGACTTTTCTCTGACTTTTTATGACTTTAATAAAGAACTTTCATGGTATACAATACTAGACCTTTTTTTTTTTTTTTTTTTTTAATGACATACTATACCCTGTCTTTTTCGGACTTCCGTATGACATACCGTACAATAACTTTAACAGATTTTTTAAAATGACATACTATGCTATGACTCTTCCGACTTTTATGACATAGAATAGTATGAGTAGTAAGACATACTGTAATATGACTTTTTAATTAAGGTTAATGAAGGTTTGTATTACTTATGACATACTATACTATGACTTTGTTTTAGATGTTTAGCATTTTTTATGACTTTTAAAGCATACTATAACTTTAACGTTTAGTCCTTTTTTTGCATGTTAATGGCAAACTATACTATGACTTTTTTTCCTGACAGTATTTTTTTTTTAAATAATTTTTTCAAGACATACTAAACTGACTTTCTGACTTTCATGTCATACAATGCTATAACTTTTCATTTCGTTTTTACGAATTACTTATGACTTAAAAAAAATATCCCGATTGTGTATTTTTAGTGAGTTTTTTATGACATATTGTACTGTACGACTATGTTTGTTGTTGTTTTTTCTAGTTTTTAATTCCTTATGGCATCTCTACTAAGAGTTTTTTGTATTGTATGACTTTTATGACATACAATACTGACTTTTTTTCTGGCATACTATGGAATTACTTTTTGACAGTATACATATATTTATATTACTATCTGTTCATAAGCTGTTTATCCATCACAGTCTATGTATTTATTTGCGTAGCTGTCTACTACAGTATTATATTTTATGCTCTATTTTAGCTGTTTATGAAAATAAAGAACCTGAAACCTGAATGACTCATCTCCACATTACCTCATTAAAATGATTCAGTATTTTTATCTAACGGGATGAGCTGACCTGTTGAGTTCGTTCCTGATATCGTCCAGCTCCTGTCTGTCCTGGTTCACTGCCTCCTTCTGCTCTGTAGCTAGGTAACGCAGCCTCATGGCCTCAAGCTCCGCCTGCTGCTTCTTGAGACGTGTCATGGCGTTTTCTTGCTCCCGCTGCAAACACACAAAAACATAAACCTAAACAGCTGCACTGATTTGCTTATGGCAATCGAGACTTTAACTGCAGGACCATCACAACAATTTCAAACATGCTGGACTTTCACAACCTGTCCTGACGTCCTGCGCTGGTCTACCAATCAGATCTGAACTGACAACATTTGAAAATAAACCTCTGACCCTGGTGCTGAAATGTGTGCGTTCAGATGCCAAGGAACTGTTTTCCTAATTACACAGAGTTTGGTGATAAATGTGTCTGGTTTCACATTTTCGTGAAACCTCCCTGAGAAAAAATGCTGCAGGACTTGGAAGAATTCACACAAACACGATGAGAAACAGAAAGAAAACTTCATAAAAACGTCTGAAAAAGTCGTATTTCTCTCAGCTGCTCCGGCCTCCAGCTCAGACTTCCCAAAATCACCCATAATACCAATCTGGGCTCTGTCTACTGGCTTACAGCTGGACGTTAATAAATCAAGGAAACAGTCTGAGCAGAGAAAACAAAAACACTAATATGCTGTTTGGTTATAAATTAGAAGGGGTTTAAAGTTTGCAGGTTTACATCCAACAACCTGCTGGGAAATTTTAAACATGTTCAACAAATAACCTGTTCAGCAGATATTTCTTCTCATGGACCGACAAGTGCTGGATGAATAGACCATCGTTCAGCCACTCTGCTAACGGGGCAGAAAAACATGGAAAACATGGCGAGCGTCAGACTGGAGGTGATTTGAGAAGCTGGAATCTGTCTGTGTGTTCTGGTGATACAGAGCAGAACGAGCAGCCGGCTGATTCTGGATGGGAAAACTAACATTTTCGCATTACTGCCTGACCACTTTTCACACGCCTGATCACCTCACCTCCTCACAGAAAAAAAACACACACAATCTCTCATGAACACATCATTCACACACACACACACACACACACACACACAGGCGGTGTGTTGACACAGGCCCAGCTCTCTGTGGACCATTAGCAGTCTGTATTACGGGCCGTTTTAAGGCTAATTACTAGAAAAACAAACATGCTAAACATTTTCTCTAGTGCCCGCTGCCAAGGACAATCTGAGGCCGAGTCCTGAAACAATTAGAGGACGAGGTGATACCGAGGCCTCGGCGGGGGGGAGAGGAGGAAGAGGGGGTGAAGGAGAAAACCTACTAAAACTCAGGACCCTGAAGCAGATATTTCACAGTTATTACATCATGAATCTTCCAGAAGCTCCAGCTGAGGACCAACTCCGCACATACACTGATAGAAAGGTGCATTTTAACTGTAATAATATAAATATCACTTCCATTATAAATTATATTTTTGGAAAAGGAAACACTGACTGACACCACAAATGGCTTTCCAGTTCTCTACAAAACAACTTAGACTAACAAGAGCTTAAGAAAAGCAAAGTTTGGAAACATAAGTACCTAGGCTTCCTGCAGATCCTTACGAAGCCCTAAAAGGTATTAAATTCATTATACTAAAAATAAGGCCTTAATTGGTATTAAATGTCTTAAAATCAGTCTTTCAGAAGTCCTAAAAAAGTCCTACGAATGGGAAGTAGGATTTTATCAATTGTTTTTTTCCTGACGTTGCATTCAATGAAATTTGGCTGTTTAACCAAGATTTCATAGCATGGCTGAATCTGGTACGAGGTAATGCACACAAGGCTTTGTGTATTTTATGTAAAACATTTATCAAACTTGGCATGATGGGAATTAAAGGTAGGCAAACATAAAATTGCCAAGAAAACCTGGCAACAAATACCAGGTATTTCCAAATAAATCATGTTTTATGTTACAATAAACATTCGGGCAAAACTGTCACAAACCCTGAGTAACTGATGTTGGTTCGTGTTTTTCTTTCCTTTAATTTTAGTTATTATAATATTGGTATTAAATTTAAATCCACGTGGTATTAAAAAGTCTTAAATCTAACTTGCCTTAAGCCCCGATCGCACACAAAGCGCTTTAGCAGCTGGAGGCGTTTTTTTTTTTTTAAATTGATTTAAATGAGAATGAAGCTTTTTGCTCACTGTTTTTGCGTTGTGACGCACCTCGTGTTTCTGCGGTCTAAGCGCCTGGGATTTTTGCCAGAACGCTCTGAACACCTCGAGTTGAAAAATCTCCACTCAGAGCAGAAAAACTCCCCACGTCATCTCCGCCTTTTCTCCATTGTCCAATCAGATGATTTGAGAGGCGGGCCTTGTGTGGTGGTCATGACAACAAGTTCACAGTTGGTAAACAATGGAGGAGAAACTGGTGGTAGTGGTTGCTGGATATGCAGAGCTATACGGCCTGATGATAGACATCAGGTTGTCAAACTGCCCCTGAGTCACCCTAAAATATGCCTGTAAACATCCATGATGGAGGAGAAGCTCCTGGACCAACTGGTGGTACTCCCCATGATGTCAACAGTTTTACAGACAACTCTTTTGTAATGTTGGTTTCTGGGGCAAAGTATGTCATATCCACTTCTCTTATTACATCCATGGTTATGTCGTATGTGGGTCACCTGACCTTTAGTCTATGTTCAGACTGCAGGCACATTAAAATCTGTTTCTCAAATAAGACTGTCCACATTGTCATTATAAGTGATCAAAACTGATTTGTAAGTCCAGACCCCAGTCTATCTCCATGGGTTGCTGTGGTAATGATGTCAGTAACTACACAGCTATGCATGTGACGTGGCTTTCCAACGGGAAAGCGTGAGAAATTGAGGTCCATTATTTCACCCTCCGAACAATTGTGCTGTCAACTCACGAAGCACTGTGATGTTCTGAGCTGCAGTCACAGTGAGCTTCACTGTGCAGCGAGAGGTGTGGTGACTTCCACAAAGTCCTGACTGGTGGGAACAAGTGGTCCTCGGGACCTCTGGGTCCAACGATTAGCAAAAATTACTCATGTGTGAACCTGGATTTGCCAAAAAACAGATGTGGGCTGGCAGTCTAGACACGGCCTTAGTCAGCCTCCATATGAGCATCAATGTTAAGTTCACATAAACATCATGATGAAGATGAAGCACAACATTCAAAGAACATTGTCATCATGGCAGAAAGTTCTGTGCTCGTTATGTCTTTTCTTTTTTTTAAATCAGACATGTGACATTCCTCACATCAGCTCACACTGGAAACACAGTGTCTGTATCATGCAGCTCAAGACAGAGGCACTAAAAGATGGCGTCCAGATCAAAGAGGCCAGATGATGTTAAAGTGTAGACAAGCTGTGAGCCGCAGAAGGATTGAAAGCTCTGACAGGAAGTCCAGGAGAGCAGGATCCAGGTTTCAGATTTTTGGGATGGATGACCAAAGAATGACTTCTCCTCCCCCAGGCTCTCCTCCGCCTTCCCTCCATCACTCGCCTCCACTTTCAGAGGTCAACAGTCCCGAGCAGCTGGGGGAGGACGGCTCTTACATGAGAACACACTTCTCTCAGCTCAGATGGAGTTTTCTGAGCAGCTCTCCACCTGTGGGAGTTCAGGGGGAGTTTTTCACCGAGGTTTTTTGGGGATGTGATGGATAAAACACGACCAGAGACAAATGAGTTTCAGGAAAAAAAATGCTGAAAACACAGAAAAAATATGACTAAATATAAAATGTCTGTGTTTTGCAAAGAGCTGACAGACTGAAGCTGAGGTAGCTCTACACCTGAGGGGGTTCAGGGAGTTTTCCTGCTCTAATGTACGGGAAACTCAAATATCAACATAATCTAAAAAGGGAAAAGAAACCAGGACTGATTAAATGACTTAACTTCTATTCTACAAATCCAAATCTTCTCATGGCCGTCACTTTATTACCTCCGCCAAAGAGGTTATGTTTTCAGTTTGGTTTGTTTGTCAGCGGGATTACAGAAAAAACTACTGGCCTGATTTTCATGAGACTTGGTGGACTGGGACCTTGTTCATTTTGGATCTGAATAACAAATTATTTTTCACATTCATTTGCATTGTGATATCGTGCATTTGGCCTTTGCTGATGTCTGCACTCTCTGAGAACCTTAGTTATTATTATATTCTATAATGGAAGTAGAAATGTCCATAAAAATGTTGCAGAACCCAAAGGAACGCCTTCATATATCTGATGAAGTAGCGTGCAAAATGCTTAGATTGCTCTCTTTTGTTTTTAAAGTAATCTATCACAAAAATAGTGTCGGCCTAGAATCCTAGCTACTACTGTTTGTAAACCCGACCTTTGACTTCCTTATGGTTTAATGTGTTTAACATGCACCAGTCTGCACCCAGGAGAGAGGCACCGCTGTGCACGGGGTGTATTCAGTTCTTTGAACACCTTCATATGTCTCACTTTGTCTGACCAACAGTCCAACACCCAACAATGTTTGATTTTTAATGACAGGAAGGCAAGCAAGTCCTGAAATAAGGAAGCTGAAACCAGAAAATATTTGACCCTAATCTGCAGACTATTTCTAAAACCACAAACCAACACTTTGACTATATTTGGTCTGTTTTATATTAAAAGAAACTTGATACAGCATCGTATCATGATATTTTGCATGGCAATAATCTATCAATACACAGATGCCAGATATCTTTTTTTTAAATTAATAATAATAATTTTTAAATTAATTAAAAATATTGCAAATGTAAATTAAACTTTTGGTAGCCTGCTAGAAAGATACTATCAGTTTGTTTTTCAGTTCACTAGATACATTTTGCTGAGATGAACAGAAAACGTTATTTTATCAGATTAAAGCAGATGTTGTAGTTTTTCCTTTGCAGTTGGAAAAAACATAAATTGCAACACATTCAAAAGTGTATGATATCGCAATACTCAGGTGTAACATTCCTGGTTACGTTTTAAAAAGTCACTGCAAACAAACAAGATGCAAGATGCAAACAAGATTTAAGTTGGAAGTTAATTAAAGTTTGAGCGCAGAGACAAAAGCAGTGCTTTTACTCTTCAGAAAAAAAGTGCAAAATGATTTTGCTGCTGATTGTGCACAGAGCCAAAAAAAAAAGCTACAACTGCCAATGCAGCTAAGATCAGAAATTCAAGGGAACACAGGACCAAGTGTGGGACTAATCTTCTTAATTACATTTTATACAACTAAGGCTGCAGCTAATGACTATTTTGATTATCAATTAATCTGGTCTCTTTATTGTGAAAACAGCAGGGTTGGGCGATATGTTTAAAAATTTCCAACCAGCCACCGTCAGGCCATCAACCGGCGGTTGTCGATATATTCGGCAGTTGTGTGTGTGGCGGAGAAAAAAAAAAAGAGGGGGGATGTTGCATTCATGTGATGTCAGAAAGAATCGAAAAATGACTTTCAGAATGGGATAATTCACATTAACGACACCTCATGTCAGAAGAACAACTCGGCAACTCAGATCTCCCGACACCACATGAATGCAGCAAAAAAATGCAGCGTGCTTTGCGAGCCCACTCATGTCCAACATGGCACGGAAATATCTGTGCATACCGGCAACAAGCACGCTGTCAGAGAGGGTGTTTAGCACGGCTGGTAACATTGTTAACCATATGCGCATATGAATTCACGTTACGGCCGGGTTCCACCGGCTGCAAACGTAAGCATCACGTCAAGCGTCTTGTTTACCGTTTGCTGAGCCATGATAGTTAAAGCATTTTCCACCTAAGTTATTACATGTATCTGAGTAATCTACAAGTTTACTGTACTGTTTGTCATCTACTCACTTTCAAATGTCCACCACGGACATTTACACAATGTCACGGATAAACATGGGTAAATGCATGAAAATGAAAATAATCACATATCACCTCTGATAATGGTTTATTCATTTAAAAACACATTGTGCTCGCTTAGCACACTATTTCATGTAGTTTTTATCTGCTGGAGGGTCGCGTAGGGGAGCGTAGCGCGACAAAAATAGAGGAGCATCCTAAAATAGAGAGTTGTCGCGCCGCTCCCGTTGCCAGTGGACCCAGGCCGTAACTTTCAGCTCCGCAATCACTGACGTGTTTTGTGAAAGACTCGTGGGAAATCAGCGTGAAGCTGCCAGTTCCAATACGCACACACTTTGAATTGTGCTCTACATAGTTATTATGGACTATATGTACCGAGTTTAATTCTGTGGAGACAGACCATTAATTTAGCAAAATAAAATGACAAAAATTGCCCAAAAAAATTGCCAAAAATGAAACCAACCGTGATGGACTCAGCCGATGGGCGATTGGCAATATATTCGTCCAATCGCCCAAGCCTAGAGAACAGTTTGGCATCTAAAACGTCAGAAAATAGTGAAAAATGCTGATGACAATTTTCCAAAGTGCTGATTTCAGATGTTTGATTAACCATCAAATGAGAGAAACAAAAGCAGCAAAATCATCACAAATAAGAAGCTGAAACTTCACAGTTTGGCTGATATGAAACAAGTATCAAGTTGCCATTTATTGTTGAATTGATTTAAGATAAGAAAATATATGTTGGTAGAGCAATCAGCGGTCTGGATAATCCTGTAACTAACCCAGAAGATGGGAACTGCTCCACACAGGGTTAAATGTCTCCACAGCAGTATTATATCTGAGTGTGTGAAGGGTTAAGATCAGTGTTTTCAGACTGCTCTGTCGGGTTTTTAGAACGATAAGTGAAAGATAAGAGACACAGGAGCAGAGTTTAAGAATGTTGTCTGTCTGTCTGACATACAAGCTGCGGCTCTGCAGCAGAAACATGCTAATATGAAGCACTCTGATGGAGTCACGTAGTATTCTGTCATTATTTCTTAATCTCAGTAGATTTTGACTTTAAAAATAACATTGGAATTAACTAAAATAAAACAAATAACTGAGACAATCTTAATGCAAACTTAGTATTCTGTTCACCACATACTAATCATCATGTAGCCTCTCATACTAATCACAGACTGCTTCACTTTAGAAAGACGTTTTCAAGCATCAAACTCAGGTAAAACCACATAAGCCTCTTTAGATGTGTCACAGTACAGCTCTGCTCTGAGGACATGTTTCAGGTCTCTCATACGACTTCTAATTCTGCTGAATTTGTTTTTCTCACCTGCTAATATCTGACAGCAGGACTTAGAGATCTGTGGTGTGAAATTCTTCTTCGTACTCTTATCATTACATTTCTGTAAATGAGACTTTGCCACTAACTTGAGAGGCAGTGATTACGCTACTGATCAAATCGAACATACACACAACTCCTCGTTACCAGCTGACGTTCATCAGGCTGAAACAAACGATTCACAACAAGTTTGTAAAGTAAAAGAAGTTTAAGTTTGGATAATGAAAATGTTGCTGAATAAATACTTTTAAACTTGTTCTTCTTTTTTTTTTAACTTTTTATTTATGCTGTGCAATTCATACCTTCATCTTTTCACAAATAAGCATTTCGCATTTCTCTTTGACTTTGTATGAATTTAAGTGAAGAAAAAAACAACAACGATACAATAAATCAAATACCCAAAAACTTGTTCTTCTATGAGCTACAGCTCTGTCTCCCTCCTGGGCTGTTGTTGTTTTTGCAGTCTGGGTTTGTTTTTTCCATCTGATGCAACTAGTGTCTAAAAGCTTTACAAAACACATCGTTATATTCATGTTCTTATTCCATAAAATCCCGTGTTTGCTCCAGAATATGTATCGACCTCTCCGACCCTCCCTGTCTGGAACACACCCTTTACACTGGAGCTCCAGGACATTCCAGGACTGACCAGTGGGAACCATCAGAGAGTCTCCACTGAGACCAGTAATACTGAAATTCCCTCAGACGACATGTTACATCTGCTGTTTGACAGACAGCTTTATACAAACAGGCTCGTGAGAGGACAGTTTTAGTCCAGGCGGCCACAGAGAGACTGAAGCCCAAACTCTGAGTGACAGAAAACGAGATGTAACAGTAGAGCCGGGTATCGACCTCAATACTTTTTGACTTTATACTAGAATGTGTCGCTACATACGTTCAGACTTTTAGTTTTCCTTCCATCAGATATTTCCTTATCTGTGTCAGAATTGTACTAATTTTGGATCCATAGCGTCCTCAGATTCAGAATCTGTACAACACGACTTCTGTCTCATAAACCCAAACCGTCTCAATAAACTACAGCTCCTCTTGTACTCCATTCATAAAAGTTTATCTATAGCAAGATGCAACAACAGTCCTCCTTTTCTCATTCTTTCTTTTCTATCGAGATTATTAAACATGTAATAAAAAGTATTTTGTCTGTACAGTGTCTCAAAGCCACTTCCCAACAAGAAAAAAGCTGAAAATGTTTTAGCATCTGAACTTTTCATTTACATTTATTAAGGCAAACTTACAACTTTGGAGCAGAAATAATTCGACAATTAACCGTCAACAATGTTGGTTCTGTTTCAGTCTTTAGCAAAGACTGAGAGTAAAGGACTGTTGGTCAGAGAGAAAAATAGATGTCGCTATGAACTCTGGGAAATTGTGACTGACTTTTTTCACAATTTTCTATAAATTTTATAAACTTATTAAACCAATTAATCTTTATCACGACAACAAAACAACAACAGGTCTAGTGCTGCACGATTTATCTAATCACAATCGTGATGTCAGGCTGTGCGATCACATAACCGCATAAAAGGCTGTGATTTGCGATTTAATGTAAATAAATGTTAACGTGTGTGCCTGTGGACGTGACTACCTCTCCTGTAGTGTGTGGAGTTTGTTGACATTACGCCCACAAGCTATCCTGGTGTGTGCAGCACGTATGGTCAGGTGACCATTCAGCGTGCAGCAGTGACCAACATAGACGCTGAAGACGAGCATAAGCACGACCAAGAACAGGCTGAGTTGGTGGCGAAAAAAAAAAAACGCAACGTCTGTTACATGGCAATACTTTGGATTCAGGTACGGCGACGCTGAACAGAAAGACGTGCTGTGTAAAAGTTTAAAAGTTAAAGTCGTCACGTCCCGCGGCAACACGACCAATCTATATCAGCACTTGAGACAGCACAGAGAGAAGTAGGAAGAGTGCATGTGAGAGAAAGCCGAGCCGTGTAACGTTAAAGACAAAGAGACAACTGAAAGCCGCCAGAGCCTCATAAAACAACATCCAAGCACAGTTACACAAACATTTGTAAGTGTCACGGGGAAATCATAGACTCCATAACAAACTATATAATAACAAATGAAAAACTGAGCAACTTTGCTCGGGTTCGGCCCACTTGACATGCTGCTGTGTCGTGCTATGGCGTGCTTGAAATTGTCATTTACGTGACAACGCCTGAACGCAACACAGGCTCGCTCCGCTGTAGATATAGTGCCGAGCTGCGCTGCTGTGTGAGCAGCGTTTTTGACTGCGCTGTCTGTTGATGGTCATGTACACACTGTCCATGACAATAACTATGTCAGGTCAGGTCAGTGACCCTGATATAATGTAGGGAAACACTGAATCAAGCAAGAAGACTCATGATACCATTTATTTATTAAATTGTAATCGCAATCGCAAATCGCGATATTGTCCACTCAAATCGCAATCGCACATTTTTATCAAATCGTGCAGCATTAACAGGTCTTTATCAGGATGTTTATTATAAGGCCACTTCACAAAGGATGATAAACTGTGTGGTGTCCAAACTATTATTCCTCTCTTCAAGGTTTGTTTCCGACCAGTTTTTTTTTTTTTTTTTAGGTTTTTTTTTTCAGTGTAAACTTCACACTAGCACTGTTGCTATGGTTACCTGAACTTCAATAATGTCACATGACAATTTAGACAATAGTTAAACTGTCTTTATGTTTTGCAGTTTTAATGGTCCCCTGCCAGCCAATCAGGAACAAGTATTTTCAGCTGACATAAGAGAAGTTTGGCTTTTTCTGTCAAAGAAAAAGAAAAACATTTATATAACCCCCCAAAAAAGGTATCACAATGTCACAGTACGGTTTAATATTTGTAACAAATCTCCACTGGTTAGTGGTGGAAGCAGTGATGTCTTTTTACTCTAATTCACAGATTTAGAGATTTAACATCAAACATTTACACAAAAGAGACCAGCTTTAATCACTGAGGGACCTATTTGTTTTCTGTCATATTTATAATGTTACAGTG
The DNA here is from genome assembly GCF_041903045.1 of Epinephelus lanceolatus. Classification (NCBI taxonomy): domain Eukaryota; kingdom Metazoa; phylum Chordata; class Actinopteri; order Perciformes; family Serranidae; genus Epinephelus; species Epinephelus lanceolatus. The sequence goes on from NC_135742.1 coordinate 3,246,865, forward strand.
ATGGACGTTCATATTACACAAGACTAGCTGACATCAGCTTGTGACACAATTCTTCATATGGTCATCTGCTACCGGCACCCTACTGCAAGTGTTCACAGTGCTACATGTGGCTACATGCTAACGTCAGGGAAGCATGTATTGGTTATTGTTGTGATTCATTTCTCCCTGTGCTGGAACGTGTCCGGCTGTTTTTAGAAGATTATATTTGTGATTTTTCACTGTAAAAAGTGTCACTATGCTATGTTACAGTCATTACAGCAGCTGCAATGGCAGCGCAGAGACAGTGAGAAGCAAAAGACCTGGAAATGCTGACCAATCGGAGCAGACTGGTGGGGTCTTAAAGAGACAGGTGCTAAAATGTAGTGTCTCAGACAGAGGGTGAATCCAGGTGTCCAATCATAGACACTATAAGGAAAGCGTTTCTTTGAACATTAAAGCAGGTAAACATGTTCTAGCATAAACCCAAACTACAAGTATAAACCTGACAATGAGCAGAATAGGCCCTCTTTAAACACCTGAAGTCCACTGGATCTCATTTACTGAACATCATTATGACAGCAGACTTTCCTGCAGGTTCCTGGTTCGGTAAACTGGACTGTTGTGCTGATGTCTCATGTGACTGTTGGTTTAACAGATATAAATATGTGCTTCTTTCTTTATTGCCCATGAAAATGACCAAGTTTAGTTGTCTCTCTCGATACAACCAGCTTTTAAAAAGCCAAATTTAGTTTCCTGACCTTCCACTGAGGCTGTAAAAATACCAAATTTAGCTTCTAGGCTCAGAACTTTAATCTCTTTGTCCCAATATTTTTGCTTTGAAAAGACCAACTTAAGCTCCTTGTCCCAATATTTTGAATTTAAAAAGTCTCTGATCTAATACCTCAGAGCTGTCTGGACATTAATTCTCGCCCCACACCTCCTGGGTTGAAAAGCACATTATTCCTCGGACAAGAATTTTTATGATCCGACTTGAGCTAAACAGCACGCCATGCGAGGCGCTGAGAGGAGAGAATAAATAGGCGAGGAGAGGCCGAGAAAAACCAAACAAGAGCCGGCTTTAAAAACCGCCGAGCGCCAAGACGGATGGTCGTGTAAACACAGGCCTGATATTTTATAAAAAGCGAGAGTGTGACATCTGAATAGTTAGCGCCTGGCTAGCTTATTGCTCAACGCAATCCCAGGGATGATTAATAGGCGGGGGGTGACACTCAGCGCCGAACCCCCTTAGAGCTGCATAAATCACAGCGTGTTTTCTTTACAATGATGTGGCACTTAGAGAGGGGAGGAAGGGGTGAGACGGAGAGAGCGCTAAAAGAAAAGAGAGGGAAAGACAGGAGGAGAGAGGAAGACTAAAAACAAACGAATGACTGAAAGACAAAAAGGAGAAAGGACAAGGAAGTTACGAACTCAAAGACAGGAAGTGTGAGGTGGAAAAAAACAGAACATAAGTTAAGGACTGTTTAGAGAAAGGTGAATATTGGGATAAGAGACTAAGAAAGGAGGAAAAATAAGTATGAAAGGGTAAATAGGAGAGATGGAAAGAAAAGGCAGAAAGTAGATGAAGAGGAAGAAAAAGAGAGTGTTAAGAGCGATGAACAGTGACCAGAGGAAAAGCACAGAGGAAAGAAGTAGAGGGCGAGAAAAGGGAGATGGTAGAGGTGACTAAAGGGAGAGATGGGAGGGAGAAAACTAGACCAGTATCAGGAATGCCTCTGATACTGCCTAAAATGCTGGATTTGAGTCAATGCACAAATCTGACAACACGTGAACTTCAAAGCAGTTTCACACGTGGATAAAACAGCAGTTTTCCTGGAATCAGTTCCTCTTCACAGTAGCCTACACAAGGAGTTGTACTGTGTAGTGACTGGCAACTGCTGTTTCAAGCCCAGGTCAGACCAAAGATTCCCGACAAGACGAGCGGTGTCACTGTCAGTTCAGCGGTGTGAACTGACAGTGACACCTGCAAGTCTGATGGTAAAATGGCCCTTGGCCCTCCCACCAGTTTAGGGTTTAACCTGACACGTGCCATACAACAATGATAATAACCATTTCACATCCATACAGTGTTAGTAGTATACAGCTGTAATTTTCTTTTTAAATGTTACACTACTGGATCAGTACTTGGTATCAGCCAATAACACAAGTTCAGGTTACAGACTATAAAAACAATGGACGTAGCTACTGTGACGTCACCCACTGAATACTGAAATTAACTATACAGACCAAAACTGTTTTTGTACCAGGCTGTAAACATGATCATTTCTTCTCTATGGGTATTGACTCGGTCTTGGAGCCAGCCTCAAGTGGCCATTAGAGGAACTGCAGTTTGTGGCACTTCCACGGTGGCCTCATTTTTCAGTGCAGCAGGATGCCACTTGGTTCAGGTACTGGAATCAGTAATGGGAAGAAAAAATAGTATTGGAACATCTCTAAAAAAACAGTCAGAGAGGAAGAAATTGATAAAAATAAAAGAGAGAGAGTGGGGAAAAAGAAAAGATAGCAAGAGAAAAGAAAGACTAAAAACAGTAACAAAATGGAGTTATGAACTAAAAGAAATTTGTGAGGTGGAAAAAAGAAGAAAGGAAGGGAATGTAAGTAAATCACTACCGAAAGAAAGACAGAATGGAAAACATGAGAAAGGGAAAACAGAAGAAAAAGTGGAGAAAAGAGGTGAATAGAGGGATAAAAGAAAGGAAATATTAGACAAAGTTAAAGCTGAGAAACTGACAGAAAAACTAAGAGGAGAAAAAAGTGGTTAAAGAAAGAAAGGAAGAGAGACGAAAGGCAAAAAATGATGAAGAGGAAGAGTGTTTGAGAGCGATAAAGAGTGACGGAGGAAGAGAAGGACAGAGGGAGAGAAAAGGGAGATGGGAGAGGCGACTGGAGGGAGAGATGGGGGAGAAAAACCGAGAGGGAGACGAGATTGATGCAAAAAGAAAAGAGAGGAAAAATGTCCGTCCAGTTTTCCAGCTGTTTAATGTCAGTAACAGTTATTAGTTTGTCAGATAAGGTCTGTGTGTGTGTTTACATTAGTCTTAGGCTGACTAAAGCCCCACTTAGTGCTGTGTGTGTGTGTGTGTGTGTGTGTGTGTGTGTGTGTGGAAAAGAAAAGGAAAGAGTGAGCAAGAAAGAAAGAGAGAGGTGTGTTTTTACACCAGAGCCAAATATTTAGCTGAGATGAAGTAGACAATGAAATGTGTGAGAGCCGTAACACACACACACGTCTTTAAAAGTCTTTCAGTGTTAAGTTACTGTTAAAGCAAACTGAATCTTTCCAGCTGTTGCTGCTTCACATAAAAAGCTTTGCACTGGTGAACTGACGGGATGCTTTTACTGTGAAGGGGTGATACCTAATGAAATGTTTAGGCCTATTTCCACCCAGCAGTGCCGTTCGGTTCAGTTCAGTTTGGTACGCATTTTTCCGATTCCACAGTGAAAAGTTGTGGAAGGTACCAACAGAAGCGTTCCTTAGCGTCCCCATGTTTGGTCCCCCCTCTGTTGGGGTACCTAGCACACAGATCTGGTCCTAAAAGGTGGAGCTGTGAACACTGCAGTCTGATTGGTCAGTAGAGGACGGTCACTCTGCTCAGGGCTGAGTTGTGTCTGGTTTTGAGGCTCATGTAACCACTGTTCATACTGTGGAGAGTTTTATTAGTAAACTGTAACTATAAAATGAAAGGATGTTTTGCTGCCTCTCACAGCAGCTGGAGTCTGAGAAAAAATAACTTCATTCACTGGGCCGACTGCCGGTGACTTTTAAGGTGGAACGTTAACTTGTAATGTTACTCAATGCATGAGTTGATGACGTGAATCCATCAGCACACCTTAAATTTCACTGTGACAACTTTGACCATCACTTTAGTTTTTATTGTCTCTCTTGGATGATGCCCATGTTTCGTAATCTTTAAGCGTTAAAAAATATATATTCATTAATTAATTAACATTAATATTTCAACCGGATTATGTGAACTGCATATATTCTAATCCTCACTCGGAGAAACAAAAGCGTTGCAGAGCATCGTTCCTGTGGGCTTCGGCAACACTAAACACCAAACCCGCTATTTCTTAATATCCTATTGAGAAACTCACTGCGGCTACATTCTGTGGACGATAAACGAGGTGTACTGTTTGTGGTGGAAACACTAAACAGACCGATGGTCTAGGTACCATGTCTGAAGTGTTACTGTTGGTTCCAAAGGTTCGGTACTGAAAGCGTTTAGTGGAAACGGGGCTTTTGTTGCAAAGTTACAGGAGCTTTGTTAGCTGTGCTAGTCTTCTGTAAAAACAGGTATAATCAGCCAGATGTGGACTTAGGGCCCGTCCCAATACCCCCCTCAGCCCTACCCCTACATTTGCGCATTCCCGCGAGGGGTAGTGGTGTCCCAATTCCTTTTTGCGTGTAGGGGTAGGGGGCATAACGAGGGGTAGTGGGTACGAAACTAGCCCTTCGGAGCGAGGGATTTCAGATGCTGACTTGCCAGCGAGGGGTAGACGTCGCCATGACTACCACCAAGCAAGAGACGGGGAAAAAAGCTCATACATAGCTAATGTTTCCGTCGTCAGGTTGGTGTCTGTCATCTGTCCTGTTCTGCAAAATTGTCGGACTTTTCACATTACGATAACACGCCAGCTAGTATAACTATGCTGCCTCGTAATGTTAGCTGGTTAGCTAGCTAGCTAGCAGAAGTCCCCTGTCGTCTGTCGTTCATCAAACGAAGCATGACGAATGCAGCAAACGCGATCGGTAGGATGAATGAGACTCCATTGTAGATGCCGGTTGGAAATGTAGATGGCTCGCAGCTTCCTGTTTAAAATAGTTACATATGCGTGAACGTAACCGATGCGGTGATGTAGTGAGTGGTGTCCCAATTCCTAGGGAAAGATTTCTACCCCTACCCCTTGTTGCTTCATTTTGAGGGCTAAGGGGGTATGGGGATTGGGCCTAATTCAGTGCTGTCTGGGGCCATTAAAAAAAGCCATTAAAAGGTAAATCAACTCCTGGTGCCTCTAAAATAACGTGAATGCCAACCAAGCACAAAGTACAATTCTATCACTTTAACTCAATATATTTTACAATGTAATGTTCTATTTCATGTCCTCTCACACACTCTACATTCAAACTTACAACAGCACTGCAGCAAAAATCACAAAGCCAACAGTGTTCAGTTGTGTGGCGACAGGGTTGTGAGCCCTGAAACATTTTGTTATCAGCAGTAGGCTTGTTGTGGTGGTTGATGTTACCTGGTGTTTGGGCACACACTGATTACATTACTTAGCCAAAACTTCAATAACATCACAACATCAATTTGCTTAAACAAAAAAACAAACAAACAAACAAAAAACATTTAGTTAATTTTGCGTATCAACGCTATGTTCATCAAATAAAAAACAAAAACATAATTTGTAAAATACAAAGTGTGTTATCAATATTTAACTGGACACAAGGAACTTTAATTTAAGCTTAAGTTTCTTCTGCTTTTACCCTCATCGACCACATACGTTCTGTTCATGTGTACTCGTGTATTTGGCGTGATGTTGGCTGACGGATGACGGCCAGCCCGAGCTCAGTTTCCTCTGCTTGCTCTGTGTCTTTAAACAGAGCTGTTAAATGTCCTAACACTGTCAGCTCGTCTCCAGCAGCAGATTAAAAACCTGCAGCGTCTCGAAGCCGCCAGACGTCCCAACACAGAAAAACTACTATTATCTGCTGTGAAATATGAGCGCTGTCAGGACGGAGAGGCCTCTGCCTCGCTTCCCAACATGTCTTCAGTTTAAGGGTGAAGTCTGTCTCTAAGGTGTGGCTTAATGCTTTGGTTTCTGTCCATGGATCTATTTATCTATTTTATTTTTTTGTAAAGTGTCCATGCAGCCGTTGATTTCAGTTCATTTTTGTTAGTGTCACATGGTTACTCACTTTCCACAAATAAAACTGTCTCTGCTGGTGCACTCTAGGACGCTTTGACATCTGAGAATTAAGGGACTCAAACTTCTGTCTGCTTTTTAAATGATTAATTTACAGAAATTAATTGTGAAATATTTTAATATTCAGATAAAACTCAAAGGATTTGCTCTCTTCATTTCTATCTGTGTTTGTCCTGCATTACTCTAAGCTCAATAGCGTTGGGTTGTGGATAGTTTTGGACAAATATAATAAGCATTTTTTAAATCATGTTTTAAATTTTATAGACAAAAAAGGAAACTATTAATAAGAAATATAATCAGCACATTAATTGATAATAAAAACAGATGTTAGTTGCTGTCCTGGCTCTGTTTGTCTCATTTATGTTTTGTCCTTTAGATGCTTGGTTTGAAATTAGTTTTATATTCCTGGTTACAACTTCCTGCAGCTGAAGCATTGGTGCTTCACATGGTGAATATCGTCCTTTTGGATCCACTTACTTTTTCTTAAGAAAAGACATATTTAAAAAAGGAAACAGCACCTTACCGGCCCCAATTCTCAGGTCTTTCAAAGTCAGCTCTCTGAACGTTGAATGAAACATTTCTATGAACGCCCCTCCTTGAAGACGAACATACCTGTTTGAATCTGGCCAGCTCCTTTAAGGCACGCCCCCACTGCTGCTTGTAGTGCAGCTTGGACTTGGTGGTGGACTCCAGCTTTCTCTCCAACTCCACCTTAATAATCACAGAGCAGAAACATCAGTCACACACGTCTGAAAACCTCTGGACATTCAATATTGTACCAGTGTAGACCAACAGAGGGATTAAGAGCCTGAAATCACATGAGAGCTAATAAATTTTCAGTAAGACTAAATGATTATGACTAAAATTAAAATCACAGTTAATATAATGAACATTTAAAGTTTAGAAAGAAATGCGTTGACATTAACATAAAAGGTCCCCTGTGGATTTTTCCTGGGAACAAATTATGTTTACTTCAGCTTCTTCTTCAGTGTTACTAAACAGCTTTAAAGTGCTGCTAAACATCAAGAACTCCACAGGATGTTGTTTATCATGTGTGTTGCCTTTTTCGCAAATACTTAGACTCAAAAGACAAGTGTAAGGAGGTGTAGACAGAGTTGTTTTGTACAAAAACAGCAGTCACACTTAATGTTTTGGCAGTAATAATACAGAAAAGTAATAGATTACCTTCTCCAGAGTGAGCAAGTTGATCTCTGACTGCAGTCTGAACTCAGGTCTAATGTTCTGTTGTTCTCTGTAGAGCTGGAACTCTTTCTCCAGCTGTTTATACCGAGCCTCAGCGTCTGCAATCTGAACAACACAAACAGTAGTATTATAATTATTATACTCACTGTAACACAAACAGAACTCCTCTGTCTCTCTCTGTGTCTCTGTCTCTACCTGCTGCAGCAGCCGGCCTCTCTCCTCCTCCATCAGGCGCACTTTGTCTCTCTCCAGCGCCACCCGGTGCTCACAGTCCTGCTGCAGCCTCCTGCTGCTCTCCTGCAGCTCCCTCTGGGTCAGATCGTGTTCAGCTCGCAGCTCCCTCTGCAGCCTCTGAGTCTGAACACACAGTAACAGAGCCACTGTGAAAACACACGCTTTAAAAACTAAGGTGCACTTTGTACAGAGTAGTGAGTGATACTCTGACAGTATTGTTAATCTGAGTGTCACTTAGATTTTTCAGAATTGATTTTACAACCTTCTTTGACACAAAAGTAATGCAGAAACAAAAGTGAAAGCTGAAGTCCACTGTCCTGTTTATTTCTTATACATTTAATAAGTCGATAACAGAAAATTAATTAGAAACATTTCTGATAAATGATTAATCATTTAAGTTAGTTTTTAAGCAAAAATACAAAAAACATGAACTAGTTCAAGCTGCTGAATTCTGATGATTCACTGCTTTTCTCGGTCTTGTGACTGTAAATCAAATATCTCTGAGTTTTTAACTGATCGTTGGCAAAATGAGACATTTGACGATGGCACCTTTACAGCTGCAACGATAAGTTAATTACTCAGTGGACATAAATTACTTAACAACCATTTTGGTAACTGAATAATCATTGTAGTGATTATTTTAATCACAAAAGCCAAAGATTTTCTGGTTTAATTCTTCTCAAATGTAAGAATTTGATGCTTCTCTGTCATACTTGATTAAAAACTGATGTTGGTTGGATAAAACGTCACCTTCAGCTCTGGGAAATTACACAGCAGGGTATGTTTAAATATTTTCTGACATTATAGTGACGAACATTGAAGATAATGGGCCGATTAATCAATGACAAAAACAATTGTTAATTGCAGCCCTAAATATGACACATTTAAATTTTGCAGAACTTATTTTATAACCTTCTTTTAGACAAGAGCAATTAGAAAGTCTAAATATTATAAAAGTGAAAACTAAAGTTTGTCTCACGATTGAAGTTTTGAACTGATTGTCGGACAAAATGAAACATTTGAAGAGGTCACCTTGTGACACTGCAGATCAAACACTTGTTTTATCAAGAAAATAATCTGCAGATTAATGAATAGTAAAAACAAATGTTAGTTGCAGCCCCTTATTTATTAGAGTGTCTTTTCTTGTCCTAAGGAGAAATTTATTAAGACGTTTTGGTCAAAATGAGCTTTAGATTTTAGCTGCAGCATCACAAAGGTCTTTTTTAATTGTTATAAATCCTCTACTGCTGCAGGCGTCACATTTACTGTGGCTTTGGGAAGTGCGGAGGTCCTATTTCAATTAAGTCTTATCATTCAAGGCATGAAACAGCCTTCAGTTCACCTGTGAGTCACTGCATCATGAACTTCAACCTTCACAACTCAAAAACATTTAAAAAAAAACTTCCTTCAAGTTGGAATTTCTTACATAATCCATCTCATGAATGCAAATAACTACTGAACACGACACTGATCAGACAATAATCTGTCATTAATGTAAAAACACTGTATGTAATGACGTTGCTTTGTTAAGGTGTCAGATTCTGACCTCCAGCTCGGCCGCAGCCAGCTGCTTCTCTCTTTTCTCCAGATCAGACAGAGTCTTCTGAAGCTGCTCCTCCAACACGTTATACTCCACCTCCTGCAGACACAGAGGAAAACACAGGCTGTTAAATTCAGATTTAAGTGTCCCATCATGAGCCCATATGAGAAGGAAATCATGTAGTATGTAGAGTGACGTGTAATAGAGCTTTGATTCTCTGCTGAACCCAATTCAGCTGACCCGTCAGCTGGGCCAGGATTTAATTTTCAAACTTCCCTCAGCCTTGGATCAGGTTGAGTTTTTGCAAGTGTCCTAGTGTATTTTTTTTAATGCAGACCTTATAGTTTATGTGAATTATGTGTGGTTTGCATGGTCATTAACTCATCATGTCTAATAAAAATGAGATTTAGAATAAGATTTAAACTGACAAACTCCAGTGCACTGCACAGGAGGTGCATGAAACTGTCTGTTCTGGTGCATAAATGAGAAGTGTTGCATTTGACCGCAGGGAAAACAAGTGGTGCAAGGAAACACATCAGCCATTAGCTTGTAATAAATGTTTGAATATAAAAAAATGTTCTTCTTTTTACCCCGGAAATGTGTGTTTTTAATCGGGCTTGGGCCCAAAACTGCTAACGTTATCAGGCTCAAGTCTGGCTTGGACACAAACTATGCAGGTTCATGAAGGGTCAGGCCTGATTATTTGGCCCAATCAAAGCTCTAATGTGTTAGTATTGTGTTTATTTGTGTAGGTAAGTGTGGACTCTCCACCTTCTTCTTGACCAGTGCTTCTCTCTCTCTGTCTCGCCTCCTCCACTCCTCTGCCAGAGCTCTCATGTGGCTCAGCTCCTTCTTCCTCAGCTGGAACATACATACATGACGTACATATATGTACAGTAGTTTTATTTGTTTGTAGCAGAACATGAAACAGTCGACATGAGAGGTCAAGCTGTTCATATGCAGTTAACAATCTTAAAGGATCTGTATGTGAAAGTCTGCAGCATGTTTTTATCCATATTTGTACTTACATTACGTTATATATCACACTGCTCGATCTAATCAGTATAATGTTTTGATTTTGTACACTTTCAGTCCTGTGTTTACCTGATCATCAAACAGATCCTCCTGCTCCTCCTTCCACATCTCCAGCTCCAGGGCCGTGCGGTACTCCAGGGTGTCTCTGGGAGCTGTTGGAGCCGTGGGGCCCAGCGGGGCCGGGGTAAGGCTGGGTGCAGCCGGTCTGGGTGCTGCAGGGTGGGAGGACAGCTGTGCAGGTTCATTCTGATGACATATGAGGATAAAAACATGTAAAACATTAGCAGACAACTTAACACAGAGGCCTATGCACACAGTGACCACTTTATTAGGTGCACCTGCAAAGTCTAATGCAATCAAACACCACTGTTCAGACATAAGCTGCACCTTCACAAAGATAATAATGTTCGGTTTTAATAGATACTATCACAGAGATGTTAATCTAACTAAATGTTTATGATTGAGGTTGTAGTTTGTGTCACATTGAGAGGTGTTCCTAATGTGTTGACCAAACGCGAGGGAGGAAAAATATCAGAAACGCATTTGCTCATTTTAATCGTGTTTGTGCTCCATCAGCCAAAGCACACTGTGAATATTCATCATTTTACTTAATTTGAAATTTAAAATAAGTTTAAAATGAGAAGAATTTAATAAGTATAAGCTCACACATTATAAAAGTACAGCAGCATGCACACACCACACTTGCCATCCTTGGGGTGTCTGAACCCAAAACATGTTTATGTTATTTACCAAAAAGTCCTGCTGACACACAAAAAGATGCTCCTGTTGAATTCTGTAGGCATCAAACAATCTGCCTCATGCATGTGTACACACACAACACACACGTCTGTCTCACCTGTGAAGAGTCGGACACGATGACCTCTCTGGCTTTAACCAACCCCAGGTCCTCCAGTGTTGCCACGTAGCTCAGCTCTGCCACCCTCTCACTGGGGCTGAAGGATGGAGTCACAGTTATTTAACAGCTGGTTATCAGGCACCATGTGATGATCAGTCCTCTCAGTCGGTGTTGTTTCCTTCCTTACCGGTGTGTTTTGACCACGGGGATGCGATCCTGGTGAGTCTGCCTCCAGCTGTGCTCTCCTGTTGATGCCATGACTTTGCTCCTCTCCGAGCTCAGCAGGTGAGACAGCTGGACGGAGGCTCGTCCTATCAGCTGGTCTCTGCTGGTGGAGTCTCTGTGCCAAACCTCCACCACCAGAGGAACCCTACAACACACACACAGACACACACAGTGAGTTCAGTGACATTATACACTACACTGCAGAGCTTCCAGCAGCTCCATTATTAATATTCACATAGACAACAACAAAGTGGAAACACAGTCCTGCTGCTCCACCTGCAGGCCACAAGTGAGCTTACACACAATAAAGAGAGAATTATCACACACACAATCTGTGGAAAGTCATACTGTTAACAGAGGAAAGAACACAACTTCATTGTCCAGCAAAGTGGAAAAACAAAGGGTCTCTATATTTTCAGTAACTTTTCCTAAGAAAGTTACCACCAAGCTGTGGAACATTTCACAAGCTTAATATAAAAATTGTACCTTTACTTACTCTGGGGAAAACAAACATAAAAAAGCAATACAAGTACTCCTGGAATGTTTTGTTAACAAGTATTCCCCTTAAATGAATCTTAGCCATGCACTGCACTCAGCAGCACTCCTCCATCACATGAACACATCATCTACCATCCCCCCACCCCAAAGACCCCAGTTAGGGTTGGGGATCGTTTGGGTTTTTTCTGATACCGGTGCCGAACCGATTCTTTTAAAACGGTACTAGTGCTTTGACGGTGCCTGAACCGATACCTCAAAATATGAGTTGTTTATGGAGGTTGAAAAGTGGCACAAATGGGCCACCTTTCAGAAGTGTGTGAGTATTTTGTAAAACAGTTTTAAATTATAATAAAAACAATTTTTATGTTATGTATTGCTGAGGCAAATTAGAATTACCTAGAAATAAATAGGTATATAAACTCTATTGGGGCGTCGGTGGCTTAGTGGTAGAGCAGGCGCCCCATGTACAAGGCTGTTGCTGCAGCAGCCCGGGTTCGACTCCAGCCTGTGGCCCTTTGCTGCATGTCACTCCCTCTCTCTCTCCCCCCTTCACGCTTGTCTGTCCTATACATTAAAGGCTAAAAAATGCCCCAAAAAATATCTTAAAAAAAAAAACAAAACAAAAAAAACACTCTATTAACAGTTTTAAAATATAATAAAAAAACACTTAACAAACTAGAAAAGCACTAAGAGCACAGACCTCTGCCAAGCAGCTCGGATTTCCCGCTAATTTTATTATTTTATCCACTTCGCTTCAACCAATCACCACCGAAATTTTATCATCTGTTCCTTGTCCCATTATCAACCTTTCCTGAAAACTTCATCAATATCCATTCAGAACTTTTCGAGTTATTTTGCAGACAAACAAACAAACAGACAAACGCCGGCGAAAACGTGACCTCCTTGGCGGAGGTAATTAACATTACAATAATATTAACTCTATTAAAGTCCGGTCTCTGTAGGCAGCCCAGGCTCAGCAAATGGCAACAAAAACATTTGGGTCCAGGCTGCACTACCCAGCCAGTGCGAGACCAGCGAAAGCAAGCACACACACATGAACGCGGTGCCCATGTCTCACGGTCTCGCACAAGCGCACGCATGTGAGCGCGGTGCACAGAGAGGCAGTCAGAGCTACAGGCTACAATGAGGCTAAAAACAGAGTTCAAATGACGTTTGGACGTTTGAATCTGGGGCGCCGTCAGCCTCCATTAGGTGGAGTTGTGTTGCTACCTCCTCTCCCCTTGGATCTCTGCAAGTGATGTGAGGACTCTAAAACTTCACCTGAGCCTCCCTCAACATATGGGTGAGTAGATAATGGCTGAATTTACATTTTTGGGTGCACTATCCCTTGAACAGGTGTGTAAATCCAGGGTAACTAGCAGCTATCGCTCGTTCGGGGGGGTGCTTAGCGTGCCTTTAAATAATAATATACACTCAACAAATGAATGAATGAATAAATGATTCTGTTACATGTAACATCCAATAGAGGGAGACATAGCATTAAAAAAAAGCACCGAAAGGAGGCACCATAATGTGCGTTTTGTTTTGGCCCGGTAGGTATCGGTTGTATAGGTACCGATTCCATATAAGCACCAACTTTCGGTACCCAACCCTTGCCCCAGTGCAACCACACTGCCTGCACTGTCTATATTTACACCCCTGCAGCCGAGGCAAATAACTCCAGAACTTCCCAGAACTTTGCAACCTCATAGACCCATCACTACTACATAGTTTTCACCTGTGTGAGCAGATATGACCTCAAAGGTCCAGTGTCTAAGGTTTAGGGGGATTTAGTACATATAGTGGTGAGGGCTGCAGATTTCAAACAGCTGAAACTTCTTGGTTTGAATTCCTTCAGTGTTCATTGCTCGGGAGTTTTTGGCGGGAGCCAAATTATCCACAAAGGTCTCTTCCTTTCCAAAACAAATGGACCTGGTGATTTAAACTGGTAAAAACAATGAAAACAGTTTCATGTTACAATTCAGTGTTTCTCCAGTGCTGTTTGGCATGTCGCAGAGGGGCCACTAGCTCACAAAATGCTACTGTGTGCTCATTATTTTCTCTGATAACTTGAGATCCAGACATTCAAGAGGTTTTTAGCGGCAGCCAAATTATCAGCAGAGGTCTCTTCCTCTCCAAAACAAACAGATCAGTTGATTTATACCAGTAAAACACTGAATAAAACAGTTTCACGTTAAAAAAATGTGGGTTTTTTTCCCCAATGCTGCTCATTGCTGATGTGCGTCTAACTATAGTGGCCAACACAAAAATGTCTGGTTCTGTACTAGCTCGGTCCTAGTTTCAATCAGACAGCAAATTAACGCACAATTAATAGGACAAATAACTATTCTGAAGAGAGAAAAACAAGAAAGGGGGAAAAGTCTGAGTGCATTTTCTGTTAAGTATGTAAAGGAAAGTTTTTCCTGTGTACGTTTGTGTTCCTACCTGAGGAAAGTGTCCTGCAGTTGTTGCGGCAGAGCAGCAAAGTCGAAGGCGCAGTAGGACTGAGGCAGAGACACCTCCATGTTCCTCTGCAGCTCCACAGGAGGGTTGGTCATGATGGGGGCTGCACTGCCAAAGAACTGATACGAATACCTGAAATACAGCAAACACACAAACATCATTAGAAGACAGTATATGATTTAAACTGCTGTACCACCAGTAACCTCTAAACGATTTGTTACTTCGCTGATTTAGAAGTTAAAATGCAAAAAACTGGCCGAATTACCTGCAAAATTTCTCACAAACTTTCTTGAAGTACATTTATAAGACTGGTTTTACCCTTTGTTTTTATCAGTTATGATATTAATGATTTAAAGGCTTTATTAGACATAAAAATGTTGGTTATGATTGTGACAGTGTCCCCACATCTTTAAAAAATAAAGTGTTATCATTACAAACGAGGCCTTGTGGAGAAAGAGTGAGAGATTAAGTCTTTTACCTGAGTGTAGCAGCGATGGGGTGCGTCAGGCTGAGGTTCCCCAGGCTGCGGAGGTCCAGAGAGAAGCAGTAGTGGTGGGCGGAGGGGGGGATGGACACTTTGGGAGCAGAGACACTGACAGATGATGCTCCACCTTCTGCTGTTGCTTCAGTCTGACTCTGCGGCTGCACGGGGACCTCCAAATCTGCAGCTGGACACAAACAAACACAGTGTTACTCCTCTTTGCTTTGACTCAAACTGTCTAAATCTGACATGCAGTATTTCCAGCCTCACCTGCCAGTCCTGCCTGTGCTTTGCCACGTTGAAGCTCCTCCAGCAGACTCTCTACTTCGCTCTCGGTATGAGAGGAATGAGGAGGAAGAGGAGGACCAGGTGGAGAAGAGTCAGGAGGTTTTCGGATTGGAGAAGAGCTTCGAGGTCTCTGGACAACAGGAGGAGCAGAGGGAGGAGGGCTGGAGTGTGTCTGAGCTCCACCTCCCTCTCTAGTCCCTAAAGACTGGAGAGAGGACAGAAGTTTGACTGTGCTCACTATGAGACATTTTCTGTGTCAGACTCTGTGCCAGTTTCCTATTGTCCCTCGTTACTTGTATTTGGGTCCAGTAAAATCTAACATGTGCATGAACACAGTACATTTGTACACAGTCATTAGTTCAAGGTCCACACAGTTTGATATATTCAGCATCACACTTGCATTTGACCATGTCATGGAGCTAGTTTGCTGTCTCTGTCAAGGAGCTGTCTGATAGTCACTGACTCTACAGCAGGGAACAGAACTTCAAAATAAAGGTCTTGAGCCAGAAACTCACTAAACTTCAAAATAAAGCATGCTTTGTACAAACTTGACATGTTCAGAGGTCACTTGCGGTCCATTCAGAATGGAACTGTGACCCACTTTTGGACCGTGATCGACCAGTTGGGAACAACTGGATTAGCGTGTGTGCGTATGACTGATTAATGTTACCCCCCTCAGACCTGTTGTGTCCAGTTTAAAGGACAACTTCGGTATTTTTCAACCTGGGCCCTATTTCCCCATGTGTATGTGTGCGTATGATTCATAGGTACAACTTGTTCTAAAATTGGTTCAGTATTGAGGGAGGTGGATGCAACCGGAGCCGTGAAACGAGCTAAAACGGTAACGGGGGCAAATGCGTCCTGTGTAAGTTTGCACATTAAAAGTGCTTTTTTTCGCCACTGACCGGTTCAGATCGCCAGTGCTATCTCTGTAAACAGCATATTGTAGCGGCCCTGGGGCAGTGGTGAATGTGAATGAGTGGAGTCAGCTGTCAGTCAGTGTTGGAGCAGAGAGGGGGAGGGCTGCCCTGCTGGGTACTGTAAGTGAGTATGTGTGTGTGAAGTGTGTGTTACGCTAGAAGAGTCAGAGGACGGAGTCTTTTACGTGCTACCCCCTGGAGTGTTACCAGAGTTTTTGGAGTGCTCAAATAAACGGGCCTTTTTCCCGAACGCAAGAACAGGATGTCGCGCAACACTCCGTACAGCTTTCATAGGCTGCCTTTGTCGGACGACGAGATGCTGAAGTTGTGGCTAGTTGTGCTACAAATGGATGCTAACACTCCTGTCCAGACACTGCGCCTTGCAGACCATCGGGTCTGCAGTGCTCACTTCTCCCAAGATGACTACTGCCAGCCGAAGAAGAGAAGACATC
This sequence comes from Epinephelus lanceolatus, assembly GCF_041903045.1. Lineage (NCBI taxonomy): Eukaryota > Metazoa > Chordata > Actinopteri > Perciformes > Serranidae > Epinephelus > Epinephelus lanceolatus. The sequence goes on from NC_135742.1 coordinate 3,262,982, forward strand.
CAATCCCGAAACACCTCTTCCTTAAGAAAACGGCTGTCCCACGAGTAGAGAGAGCTACAGACACAGTGGAGCAAAGCTCGTGACATCACACAGCCCAGAGGTAAGGGAAAGGCTAGTATGCTATTTACAGAGATAGCACTGGCGATCTGAACCGGTCAGTGGTGAAAAAACACACACTTCATACACACATACTCACTTACAGTACCCAGCGGGGCAGCCCTCACCCTCTCTGCTCCAACACTGACTGACAGCTGACTCCACTCATAGCACTCATAGCACTGGCGATCTGAACCGGTCAGTGGCGAAAAAAAGCACTTTTAATTTGCAAACTTATACGGGACGCATTTGCCCCCGTTACCGTTTTAGCGGCTCCCGGTTGCATCCGCCTCCCTCAATACTGAACCAATTTTAGAACGAGTTGTACCTATGAATCATACGCACACATACACATGGGGAAATAGGGCCCAGGTTGAAAAATACAGAAGTTATCCTTTAAGCTTCAAACATTCGCAGGTAATTATCACTTAAGCTTCAAAACCCTTAAATGGTATTATACTACACTATAGTGATCTGATTAATCACCAATATCAGCAGCAGTTAAATATCACACAAATGCAAAATTTTGTTTCTGGAGAGACGCAGAAACATACAGTGTTTTGGGATGTTTTTTAGTGTGTGCATCTGCAACAAAAAAACCCTGATAGATTAATGTTTGTGGGTCACAAGTGGATTAAACATGAGGCAAAATAAAATTTAAAACATTATTCAGGAGACTGCACACAAACTGGGCTTTTCAAATAGTAAAATAAAACACAAGTGAACACGTTGTCTGTTTTACTTCTTAACCCGATCACACACACATCTCACTCTTGCGTTTTTTGTACAAAAAGAGACACAGTTATTGGTTTCAGGTTTCTTTCCATTAATTTACAAGTGATTTCATTCAAAAACACCCAAAACCAACAACTGATATAATGAAAGTTGCTGGTGATAGACTGTATGGAGACAGAGAAGGGACAAATCCACCACAGATGAGACAGAGTTCCTTCTCTTCACACACGCGAACAACAAATAGACCAGAATCCAGTGTAACCAAAAAACTGGGCATTTGTGAACTGTTCTTTCTGTACTATCATTATCATTATCAATCTCTCCATCTGTGCTTATGACCCACAGCTACATGCGACAACTCCAAGGATGTTCTTTTCTCTGAGGTTCGTCCCAAAAAATATTAGAAAACATGCTAATTTTAAGCTTTACTTGATGTAGAGGATGCAGAGTGAGGGGCAACAGGGACAAAAGAGACGTAAAATAGCAAATAACCACATTTAATCACATAGTAATTCTTGTTTTAAGACCACATTCCCAATGTGTGAGTACCTGTGGTGTGACCTCCTCCCTCCTCAGGCTAACAGCCACCCCCACAGTCGGCTGCAGGTCAGCAGGCAGAGCCGGCAGCGCCTGTTTGGTGCGTTTAGGAGGTTGGAGTATAAAAGCTCCCTCCACTGTCGCTGGCTTGTTCTCCAGATCCACAGACAGAGCAGCCAGAGCTGAGAGAGAGACGTCTGTGCTGCCCAGAGAGTGATTCCCACAGCACAGGTGGATCTGAGGAGGACAGACGGGGACATGTGAGGACACCCAGACAGCAACAGGTATTAAAGAGCTGTTGATGAAACACTTTGACTCTCACCTCTAAACTGGGCTGCTGAGACAGGAAGGTCTGCAGGATCTGTTTGCTGCTGCGGAGGCGCAGAGAGGCGCGCTCCGGCTCGAAGTCGGGGCTCAGCAGGTTGTGGAAAGGCTCGCTGGTGATGTCGTTCCCCAGTAAAGAGTAGTAGAAGAAGAACTCTGACCCCTCCGCTGACAGCTTCATAGTGCTGGGGATCAACTGTGGAGAACAACAACAGAGCACATGTGGTTGGTTTGATGGTTTTAATGAGGGGTGATACAATTCACAAAATTAGTGTTGACTCTAAATATACGTGGTGAAAAACGTGCTTTAAATGACCATTTTACATTTATTTGATCAGTTTTTATTTGAGGTTCACTTGGGCTTAATTAGAGTTTAATACTGTTAACTCTGCAGATCCTAATCCATTTACAGAGTTTTCTCAGATGTATTTTAACCTCCTGGGACCTGAACTTTTGTTTGGTGTGCATTTTAAATTTCCCCTAGCTATCTGAGATCAGTAGGACCTGATAAATATAAAAAAACTAATTATTTTCAAGGATAATTAAGTCCCAATGTCCTTCACAGAGCTGATGATAAAGTCCCAATGTCTTCAATGAGTACTTTCTAATTAACAGGATCTTAGTTTGGTACTGTTGTTAAAATTGGTCACATTTGTTGCCATATCAAACTACAAACATTATTAATCATAAATAAACAAGTTTTAATCATTAAATCTGATCAGGTTTTAGACCTTTTCCACTTTTGTGTCGGGATCGGCTGCAGACTGACTTGGCGGAGGTGGCTGCCAACTTGTATTATGGTTCTACATGCTCTTACTGCCACTACATGGCAAAAAAAGTGTCCACAAAGGAGGACAACAGGTCTAAGTTAAATAGAATAAAAAACAATGTCAAGTAAAGCCAATATGTGATGTCTTCATGAGGTCACAGGGTCTCAGGAGGTTAAGACCACATTTTGGATTAATGTATTGACTAAATTGTTATCCTTAAAATGGTAAATAATGGCAGATGATTATCACAATTTTCCAGTCATACTACTTTCTGAAAAAAAGTCAGAAAAATCCAAATTACTGCACTTACAATAAGACAAAGATAAATGCATGTTTGAGAGGATGCAAACAGAAAATGATTATGACTGGATTAACTGCTTAAAACGTATCAACATTTTTGTCAACTGACACATAATTAAACACTGTTTTAGTTTCGCTTTCTAAGCTAAAAAATAAGAAACAGTAAAATTATTTTGCAATCCACCTTATACTGAATGAAAGGTTGCCTACATAAACCTCCTGTACTCCACTTCTAACTGCCATGAGGAACAACAGGTTAGTGTGACAGAAGAGGTTTAATTTGGTGGCAACATCAGAATCAATGACACTTCATTTGACCCTCGAGAGGACAGATAGTCAGCGTTTAAGAGTTTAGAGCGATGATGTTTAAATAACAGTTACCACCTGAGATGTTCTTGAACTGTCAAATTATCATAAATCTGTGAATTTCAACTCTTGTATGAACTTATTTTCTGATTAATTGCTGGAGTTTTATTTCTTTAATTCATCCCAGACTGCATTTAGACAGCCTCGAACAGGTCCGATGTTGTCAGCTGGGTTTATTATGTCTAGAGTGTTTTAGCCAGTTATAAGTGAGTGTTTCTGTATTTTAAGTTATCACTCTGATTCCAGATGTGAATATTTCTGGATGCAGCGTCATGTTTTCAGCACTATGTTGTCTGAAGAAACAACACTTCTCTGTGAAGTAAATAAATAAACAGCTTTGGTTGGAGGTTATCAGAGGTCAAAGAACTGTTCTTACCTGCTCTAGTTTGGTAGCAAAGGCCACAGTGACGGACAGGATGAACATGTCGGAGCAGTGATCTGCAGGTCCGACCTGATGGTAACCCTGGTCTGGGATCAGCGTGGCTTCCAGCTTGTCTGGCAGCAGGTCAGTTACTGCGGGAGAGCCTACAACAGCAGAGCAGCACAAGAGTTACAATAACAGAGGGACAAGACAAAAGAGACGCAATGAAACACACCTAAGCTTATTAATTTTCTTCTTTTCTAGAGCCTGAAAAAAATACATTGAGTCTGATCACAGAGGCGTTGACCTAAAATTATAAAAATATTTTTTGACACACTTTAGACACAGTGCTTCTCTTACAAACTTCGTCCAGCGGACACGACTGACTATTTTGGAGATGGGCAATTCCCAGTTTTGCCGGTCTGGTCCAGTGTACAAACTTAAACCAGTTTAATTTCATACAAACGGGCTAAAATTAAAAGGAAGCCTATATCAGCAACCCTTACCCTAACTGGAATTAGTAATAGGCAATGTGACAACATGATTAACGTAATATTACGTTGTGTGTTAACAGACTAACGGAGCCACTGTGTCTGAAAGGCATCATGGGCACAGCAACATGAAGGAGATCAAATATCAGTGGAGGTGTGAGGGGGACGAGTGGCATTATTAGAACATTCATGTGTTTTTTGGGGTGATGAGAGGACACACAGCAGAGTTAGTCTCTCCAGAAAACTAAAACTGTGCCAGTATGGCAACATTTTGGATGTGAAGCCAACAAAGAGGTGTCCTAACTGGCTGCTAGCGATGTTTTGAGCAAAGCTTTCATCAGATGCCCTGTTTCTATTTATATCTGTTGCTTGCTTTGAGAGTGCAGTGATGGAAGTGAAACGGGTGATTCATGATGTTGAAATGAGGAATTAACAAAACCATTCCTTCTCATTTCACTAAGAAAAACTAAATAAGGTGGCAGCTGGCCGGAGGGAGTTCATCTGGGAGCTGCAATTTTCTGTTAAGTGCTAATAACAAGCTAAGCTACTTGATGTTGGCTTTATTGTGTGTCATTTCATTTCAAATATTACAACATAAAACATGTTTTGTGTGTTTTTTAGAAGATAGAAAGTATTCACCCGTCTTTCAGGTGGTTACGTCTCCAGTCTGAAGTGCAAATTCAATTGATTTCATGCGGACAAAGAGCTCCAACATTATGTCACAACCTGACGCTCGTTTGCTGTTCGCATACAGTGTCATTGTGTTCCACTCGGGAGCAGCTGCTGAGTTAAATGTGACTGTATTTAGTGGAAAAATTTGGTATACCAGTCTGGTGTGGCTAAAGACCCAGACACACCAAACTGATGTTGGAGAACTAGCAGTGACAAAAGCCACATACTGCTTTGCCTCTTGTTGTCGTGTCTTGGCCAAAAAGTCGCACATGAACACACCAAACCAACGGCCAACAATCAAATATATTCTGCACCTACATGAGAACATCTATACTAGCAGATGGCACTAGTCTGTAATTGTCATTCAAAAAGGGAAACCGGAAGATTGCCTTGACGCTAGTTAGCCAGTTAGCACATTAACAATAGAGCCAGTGTTGAAAAACAGAGCGTATTTACCATGCACCAGTGAACAATAACACAAACCATCAAGACACATTTCTGCTAAAGAGCTCAATCAATAAAGAGGAATGATCTTATCTCACATAACAAGTTCTTTGTTTACTTTCCTCACTTTGTTTCTCTTGTCCTGTGCTGAGCTGAACTGCCAATCAAAGTGATTTCATTAGCAGACAGGTTCCAAAGTGTCAACGCCAATTCAGCATGGTGAATCGACAGGAAAAAGGCCAACTAGCACCGACAAGGGCAAACAGTACGAGACACACCACACTGACGAGTGCGGGAGACGCTCACCAGCGGCCCAACTTTGACCAACAGCCGATTATCGGCTTGGTGTGTCAGGGCCTTTAATATCAAACTGGTTTGACAATTCTTACACCGGCCCACTTCCTGGTCACAATTCTTTAAAAACAAAATTTAAGGGATCCTTATAAAAAATGTTTTAGTTCTGTATTTATGTAGATGGAAGATAAGAACTTTACAGCTTCACAAATAACTGTGCTCCAACTCTCACTGTCTGGTTACACAATGCAAAAGTTTTTCTAATAAAAAACACCTCAAAATTAGTCTCACACGTAAATTCACACAGTAAGGAGGGAAGAGGATTCCACTCACACTGTGTGATGCAGAGAGGACTCTCTAACAAGCGGAGGCTTTTAAAGCGCTTTCACAACAGCAAAAAAAGCTGCACAAAGTGATGGAATCATTATCACTGCTCCAAAAGGATCTCAGTTGAAAAAAAGGCCACAGTTTTTAATTTTTACTTTTTAAACTGCATGAGTGAGATTTGAGGGATCTTGATTTCTGCATATAGGACCATGCTACCTGAGAGACAGAGCAGAAGGACTACCAAAAGAAAAATCAGACACACATGACTGCTGAGCATGTTGTTCATCCAGCCTCACACTGATTCACAACCATGAAACCACCGAACAGCTCAAAGTGTCATTTATTTACTTTCTTGTCCCTGTTTCAACCTTCACCTACATATCATGAAACTGCTGCATGTGTCAGCTGACACTTTTAATCACACATGTAACATACAGTGCCCTCCAAAAGTATTGGAACAGTGAGGCCAATTCCTTCATTTTTGTTGTAGACTGAAAATATTTGGGTTTGACATCAAAAGATGAATATGGGACAAGAGATCAACATTTCAGCTTTCATTTCCAGGTATTTACATCTGGATCTGATACACAACTTAGAAGATAGCACCTTTTGTTTGAACCCACCCATTTTTCATGAGAGCAAAAGTATTGGAACATGTGACTGACAGGTGTGTTTTGTTGCCCAGGTGTCTCCCAATTACATTGATTATTCAAACAATAAATAGCACTGAATGTCTGAGCTCAGTTTCAGATTGGGTACGATAGGTTTTGCCTGTGCAGACTGCATTTAGAGGTGGAACCAACATGAAAACCAGAGAGCTGTCTATGGATGAAAAAGAAGCAATTGTGAATCTGAGAGAAGATGGACAATCAATCAGAGCCATTGCACAAACATTGGCCATAGCCAGTATAACCATTTGGAATGTCCTGAAGAAGAAAGAAACCACTGATGTACTAAGCAACAGACGTCGAACAGGTAGACCAAGGAAAACATCAGCAGTTGACGACAGAAACATTGTGAGAGCTGTAAAGAAAGACCCTAAAACAACTGTTAGTGACATCAGCAACAACCTCCAGAGGGCAGGAGTGAAGGTATCACAATCTACTGTTCGCAGAAGACTTCATGAACAAAAGTACAGAGGCTACACCAGAAGATACAAACCACTCATTAGCAAGAAGAATAGGAAGGCCAGGCTGGAATTTGCCAAAAGGTACAGAGATGAGCCTCAAAAATTCTGGGAAAAAGTTTTATGGACTGATGAGACAAAGATTAACTTTTTCCAAAGTGATGGAAAGGCGAAAGTTTGGAGAAAGAAAGGATCTGCTCATGATCCCAAACATACAAGCTCATCTGTGAAACACGGTGGAGGTAATGTCATGGCTTGGGCTTGCATGGCTTCTTCTGGGACGGGCTCTTTCATCTTCATTGATGATGTAACACATGATGGCAGCAGCAAAATGAACTCAGAAGTCTACAGAAACATTTTGTCTGCTAATTTAAAGAAAGATGCAACCAAACTGATTGGGAGATCCTTCATCATGCAGCAAGATAACGACCCAAAACACACTGCCAAAACAACAAAGGAGTTCATCAGGGGCAAGAAGTGGAAGGTTTTAGACTGGCCAAGTCAGTCTCCAGACTTAAACCCAATAGAGCATGCATTTTACCTGCTGAAGAGGAGACTGAAGGGAGTAACCCCCCAAAACAAACAACTGAAAGAGGCTGCGGTGAAAGCCTGGAAAAGCTTCACAAAAGAAGAATGCAAAAGTTTTGTGATGTCAATGGGTCACAGGCTTGATGCAGTTATTGAAAGCAAAGGATTTGCAACTAAATATTAAGTCTCATTCACTTTAATCTATTTTAAGTTTATATGTCCCAATACTTCTGCTCACCTAAAAATTTTGTGTTCCATTACAAATAATGCTATCATCTAAGTTGTGTATCAGATCCAGATGTAAATACCTGGAAATAAAAGGTGAAATGTTGATCTCTTGTCTCATATTCATCTTTTGATGTCAAACCCAAATATTTTCAGTCTACAACAAAAGTAAACGAATTGGACTCACTGTTCCAATACTTTTGGAGGGCACTGTATATGAGGTGAGAAATACACTGAAGTGAGAGCAGCACAAACAGAACAAACAGAATCAATGAAGCAACTGACCTTGTCGGGGCGGGGCCTTCTTGGCTTTGAACCTATCAGGTGAGGGCTCGGAGGGCTTGGTGTCGTTCTCCAGCGCCATGCTGAGGAGGAGGGATGGTTTCTGTTTGGTGTATTTACTGCTCAGCAATGGATACCAGCGAGGCTCCTGACACACAGAGAACAAATCTCATCTTTACATCACTCATAACATGCAAACCAGCTTTTTACTGGTCCCAGTACACAGGAACTCGATCTCAGTGCTGATCATAACACTTCACCCGGACAAAAGGAGAAGAGGTTCACCTGTCTGACCTCTTGTACAGATCGGAGGTCGAGGATGATGTAGCCAACGCTCTCTTTCTTCTTGCTCACAGAGTCGACAGCAAAACACTGAAGCTTGATGGGAGTTCTCTGCAATCTGACAGAAGATGCATCAGTGTTAAAGATGAGTTTGGGAGATGGGAGACAAAGTCGGCTTCTTAACTGACCCTCAGCTGTTCTCAGATCTCTCTGTAATTTTGTTACTGTGAAAGTTCAAACACCCATGTAAGTTAGACAGACCTGTGTTGGTGCAGCGTCCTGCGGTCCAGCTCCCAGGCCAGCTCAGTGCTGAAGAGCGGCTGGTCTCTGTGCTCCACCGGGTCTGTGGCCAGCTGCTCGCCATCGAAGCTCGCCTGGACTACCAGACTGAGCCGGGGACTCTTCGGGAAGTGACGACCTGAGGAGGCATTTTCACTGTCAGTCTTAAGTTGGTAAATTACCACCAGTCATGAGGCAAACACAGAAAAGTTTGTTTGTCCAGCAGCCACTTTGGCACATAGCAAACCATCATTTTGACTCTGCTGGCTAAAGGTGGTCAGCCTGAGAGTGACTTTCTATTTGATCTGACAAATAAAACTGTAAGTAGATACAACTACTGTCTTTATTCTTGTGTCTCTATCAGACTCTTCAGAGGCCAACACACTGTTTGACAATAATACTGACTAAACAAAATTAACTGTAACAGCTGAATAAGTTTGGAAAATGATTTCACTTTAGTCAAGTCAAACTTAATTTGTAGAGCAGATTAAAAACAACAGCAGATGGCCACAGTGCTGAACAAGCACAAAACACCATAACAGATAAATGCAGAAGCAAACAACTCTAACAACAAAATAAAACAACAGGAGAATTGGAGTGCACATTGCAGCACGACAGAAAATGAGGCACAACAGAAGATGAGGTCAATTAAGGCGTCTGGTTGAAATCAACTGTATGCCAACCAGAGGACATGCCACAGCAGCAACTTAAAGGTCAGTGCTCTAACTGGAGTTTGAAGATACAAGAGTGAGAACGTTTGAATTCATCCACTTTACAGTTATACAGCTTTGCAGATGAGGAAATCAACACATTTAAGCTTGATATCACAATATTCACACTGTCTAATATCACAATACTGACGTTAGTGGTGGACAGTAACTAAGTAGATTTACTCAAGTAGGGATGCACAATATTGGATATAAAAACCCATTTGGCCAATAACCAATGCTGATATCACTATATCCACATTTTATGGAAACATATGCAACTTTATTTCCCGAATCCTCTGATTAAATATACCTCATTTTTCAGTGTGCTTGTATCCTGGTTTATCTTGATTTTTATGTATTTTCATTTATGTAGGCCTACTTATGTTATACCAGCTTATTTGTGCTTGCGTTGTGTAGCACTGTTATTTCACTGTCAGATTTATTGCATTTATAAAGAATGTTTCCTTTAAAAATTGAAGCCTTTTGTTTTCTAAGGGTGTTTTACTTTGTGGTGGTTGAGGAAATTTGCAAAGCAGTTGTAAAAGCTTGATTTTAAAGCCCTGACAAAGACCTGCAGTGGTTCGAAACATGGTGGTTATTTTAATGATTTAGCCACTACAGTAACGGCTTTATAACACTTTATAATATAATATAATACTCGTCTTTGTTTTCTATATTTTTGGAGTGCCTGAATCTCTATCCTGTGTATTATGTAGTTTCCCATTCACCATGAGCAACTGACACGAGGTTTTGATCTGTTTTTGATTATACAGAATGACCAGTCGTGTAGCCCTCTTTCTAAAAAAAATATATATATATATAACACATCAGTTTTTCATATCAACAGAAATCGTCATGTTGGCCAATTCCAATATTTCATTGAGTGGCTGTGGCTCAGAGGTAGAGCGAGTCGTCCACCAATCGGAAGATCAGCGGTTCAATCCCCGTCTCCTCCAGTCTGCATGTTGAAGTATCCTTGAAAACTGAGTAGCAGGTGGCACCTTGTATGGTAGCCTCGGCCACCAGTGTGTGAACGTGTGTGTGAATGGGTAAATGTGACCTGTAGTGTAAAAAGCACTTTGAGTGGTCGGATGGCTTAAAGGTGCTATACAAAAAATTTAGGTCCATTTCATTTTACAGCCAGTATCGGCCGATACTGATGACACGCCGATATTATCGTGGGCTCAAGTACTGTACTTAAGTTTTAATTTGAGGTACTTGTACTTAAATTGAGTCTTTTCTCCTCATGTCACTTTCTACTTCTGCTCCACTACATTTATCTGACAGCTTTAATTACTCGATTATCAGAAAAAGAATGTGAAACTATTTTGATGGTTGAAGTCATTCTTCATGCAGAAACATTTCATGGTTGCAGCTTCAGAAACGTTTCCTTTAAACAATGTGAATAACTGTAATGTATTAATAATAATGTTGGAGTTGAACAAACATTTCGAAGGTGTCACTTTGGGCTCTGGCTCATTGTGACGCACAGTTCTCACAATATGTACAAACCCAACAATCGATTAATGGAGAAGATAATCAGCAGATGAATCAATAATGAAACTAATTAATAGTTTAAATGAGCTCCACCTTAACCATTAACATCAGTACAATCCTGCTTTTACATTAAAGCATGAGTCAGAATCATGAGATCAGATATAACAGTTTAACAGTCACAGAGGACAGTTTGATACTTTTAATACTTTAACTACATCTTAATTATTACACTTACATACTTTTAGTGAAGCAACATTTTCAGTGCAGGTCTTTTACGTGTAATAGATTACTTTTACAGTGTGGTATTAGTACTTTTACTGCAGCACAGGATCAGAAAACTTCCTCCACCGCTGATCCAGTTAGTGCGTCCTCAGGGTGGATTTAACTGCTAAAGCTAACTAGCATGACCAACAGCATCAGGCTGCTTCTAGTTAGCAGGTGAAGACGATACTAATGACACTTGTGTAACTTATTTAAGTAAGTAGACATCTTATGTCACTTAATGTTTACTGTGTAATACTTTAGATGCGAACTTACCTTCCAGGATGGACACAACGATGAGAAGTTGGTCTGTCTTCGACGACATGTTGACATTTGTACAACTTTAACTTATTAAACTGTTGATTTAAATCAATCTTTGAACCTTTAGTTTAACTCAGAAACTCATCTGTGGACACCACATTAGAACAGGGCAGAGATTTAGTTTCCTAGGACGCTGTCTGTCCGTTACAGGCTGCTTTGTTGTCAAGCTTTGGCGCCACCCATTTTGGTTTTCGAAGCGGAAGTGATGACGGAGACGGTTATGAGCTCAGCGCCCCCTGATGGTGGGAGGTGGAACTGCAGGGCGCTGCATTACAGGTCTATGGACACTACCCATAGAAATACAACGATGGAATTCTGTTTCGGTCAGGTCAGGTAACATGGGACACTTTTTGGTAGATTACCAAAAATAAACGGCCTAAAACTCTTAATACTACCTCGAGTATTACTCTTGAAATTTGTCAGGGACTGTTTGTTATTTATGAGGGGGACAGGTGGTGCAAAAAGCAGGAGCTATGTCAGTATTGGGGACAGTCTTATGTTTTGTTTCTTACTTAGGGAAGGGGCATTTACATTTAAATAGCTGTACTATTTTGTATTTATTTTAACGCATACTGTAGTCACATCTGTGAACATCCAGGAGCATCTGATCAGCCGACCTCAGAGCTCTAACTGGAGTATGAAGATTAAAGAGTTCTGTTTAAAACTTTAAAAACAACCAAGCAAATCTTAAAATCAATCCTAAAACGGACCAGAACAAAGTGGAGGGAAGCCAATACTGGCATTATGTGATCTCATTTTCTTTTTCTAGTTATAAGACAAGCGGCTACATTTTGTGCTAACTGCAATCACCAAAGTGACGACTGATGTACACCCATATACAAAGAATTACAACAGCCTAGCCAAGAGGTAATAAAAGAACAAATAACTCTTTCGAGATATTTTGGGGGTGGGAATAGGCCTTTACCTTGAATAAAAGTCTTGACTGGAAAAATTAGTTTTTAGAGAACAGAAAATATGCTGGAAGGCATGTGTTCTTTAAAAGCCACCAAAATGACAGCATTTATCATGTCCAGAAACTGTAAAAACAGAAACTATCGTCAAATTTTCCAATATTCAACAGTCCATAGACACATCATGTGCGACAAACACTATATAATATAACTTAAAATACTGATATTTCATAAAAATCACCTTATTCTACATCTCATGGACTTAGTTTACCTACTGCATTTATAATTATTATAATTTACTTTATTAATTACTGTACAATAGTGACTTAAAGACAATTGTTTATTTTTTCCCGTGCAATACTTTGTGCGATTATTCAGCTGTGCAGTATTCTTCAGTATACAACTTTATTCTCATCAACACCTCTTGAATGTATATTCAACATATATTTATTCATTCAACATACAATGCACATAACTGTACATATTTCTTCTTTTCTTGTTATTTCTTATTCTTATACATATATATATATATATATATATATATATATATATATATATATATACATATACTGTAGTTACATTTTTTTAACACTTACAGTCTCAGCACTGTTAATATATATTTTATTTTTAATATCTTAAGTACTAGTGTTAATCACTGTAGCATAAAGGACATTTTATTTTTGATGCACATTTTTATTTCTATTTTACTGCTTTATATTGAAAAACTTCTGTTTTATACTCTTATTCTTACTTCTTACACTTCTCTATTGTTTATATCAGAGCGACTGTAAGAAATCACAATTTTCCTTGGGGGGTCGATAAAGTATTTCTCATTCTGATTTAAGATTTGGCCAAACATAAGTTGTTTGCGCGAACTAACCAGCACGACAAGAGTGAAAAACTGAGGCTTTATTCAACTCCAGGATTTCATCTTGAGGTTTTAACCTAAACATCAAAGGATAAGTTTTAAAAATCTAATTACTAATTTATGTTGGAGGGAGGGTCATGCATGTTCCACCAGCCACTCAGGGAGGATCAAGGAAGAATATCTGTAGCTTTGGCGAAGGTCATAACAAAAAATAAATCAATAAACTTTACATCTGAGAAGTCTCTATGTAAAGTTTTGAATGCAGGACTTTTACTTGTAATGGAGTATCGTTACAGTGTGGTGTGACTGCAAACTTTTCACTGGTGCTCATTAAACATTGAGTTATCATACCAAACAGGAAATTAATTAATTTAATTAATTCAAAATAAGTTTGAGTGATAATAGTAATAATAGCAATCTACTTATTCTAAACTCCTGTGCATTCATTAAACTTGCTAAATCATTTTATAGTCATGAGTAATCCAACACTGTTATTTAAAAATATAACACTTGTTTAATTCAAAGCAGAGAGGAGACCAACAATAGCCTGCTGTAATTTACTGTATAAATGATTAATTTTGTTGTATCACAATTTCTCTCCAACAAAATGAAATACTGGCTTTGTTATACACCTTAACTCATTAATGTGATCAAATTTGAATTTTGTGGTGATTGTACATGAAACTTTTATCTGTAAAGAGAAAACCACACAGACAAAAAGAATATATAAACATCCTTTAATCATGATTGCCAAACATATGAATTAAGGCATATACAGTATAAAAAAGCAACAGCAGGTTCCATGTTTATACGATTTCAGTGTGTTATTAACTGGATACACCGGGTGGATGAACTGAACATATACCAAGCAGCCTTTATAAGACAACACTGTGTCTCCCAAAAGATGACAGCATTTTGTAAACAGAGTTCATAGCACTATATTCAAGTAATAGAATGATCACTGATACTATGCAGGTAAGGTGTTGTGTGAGGGAGGCAGAGCCGCTGATAGACCAGGTCCCAGTTTACTTAACTTGTGCTCACGCAGTGTGAGCGTTGTGTTATGCTGCATTGAGTTAAGGTAGCAGGATGGGAAGAATGGGTAAATGTGGTTTCCTCTAATGTCAGCCATGTCGTCACAATGATACAAATTAAATCAAGCCTAAATCTGCAGTTTGTTTTTAACTGGAGTCCTTTACATTAGCTGATCCTGTTGCATTTGTGTTCATATTGAATTATATTTGAATGTTTGCAGCTAATTTGACACAGCTTTGTTGATAGTTCAGCTACAGAGGGGATATCAGAGAAGAAAAAATATGAGGTTGCAGTTATAAGATGATGCTTGAAAGAAAAGCCTCACTCATTGAGCACATGGCTTTATCTGTGTAAAATAGCACCCTGCCTCTTCTTCTTCTTCTCTCTGATTATCAGCAGAGGCAGTTTTAATATCAGTGAAGGTGGCCGGCCTCTAGTTTTAAAACAGAGGAAGGTTGTCATCTCCATTTTGGATCCACTGTGGCCCGATATTAACAAATCTATCATCTCTTACTCTTAGCAGTACCTCCAGGATTTTGTGGCCTGATTTCACAGCAGCTAATCTTAAAAAGTTTTGACGCATTTGGTGATATTTTTAGGCAAAAGAAGTTGTGATGCTGTCTAGATTAAGAGCTTATAATTATGAGCATTCAGCGTTTCTCACAGAATTAAAATCTGTGCATGATGCTGTTCAACGCAGCGCTGAGGGACAGTCTCTGTGAGCTGCTCTCCTCCTGCTATCTCTGCTTGCTTAGCACGAGCCATGATTAGATATGAGCTAAACTGTGATGGTATGCCAAGGTAAAGTGATTAGTTCAAAAATACTGCAATTATGGCTCCCAACAGAAAGTATTAGGAGCAGAAGTGCAGATATAATTTCAGCTGGCAGCCCAGTCACTACAAGAAAATGTTGGCATGGTACGTCTCTGCAAACCATGTCAGCGTTTCTAAAGTGATAAATATAAGCTGTCTTTGTGATCAGGAGGTGGAGGGGACGGTGGATGTACTGACACCTAGGTGAGATGTCTGCCAAGCTGCAGACCACTGTTTGAGACCAAGAAACAAAAGTGGTTCTTTTTTTTAACCAAGAAATTACCATTGAAACAAGGTATTTTGAGCCCAAACGTGATCTTTCCCTAACCATGACCAAGTATTTTTCATGCCTAACCACATTGCTGTTGTTTAATCATAAAGTTTTAACAAATTGTAACGTACAAATCTAACATATCTGTGGTTTGCAGAAACATACAGTACCAACATTTGTTGGGGGGTTGCAGCTGGATGCTACAAGTAATGCCAACGTCAGATAGAGGAGCTTTGTTGTTGCAGCAGGAGAAAACAACTGAATTGGAAAGAATTCCATCACAAGCCAATCACAGGTAGCCAGAATGATCTGGCACAACACTGGTCTGAACGTCACAGGCCTGGTCAATGGATCCAGAAACAGTCTTGAGATGTGGGAGCAGTTTTGGCACCAATAATCAAACCTTCTGTCTATCAGAGGCTCTGCAGTGAGCTAGTCAGCTTGTAGAGGAGCATGGGAGCAGGGGCGGAGCAAAGGATTGTGGGACTCCTGACAGAATGAGCAAACATGACAGCGAAGAAGTCGGCATTTTACTCAAAGGACAAGTTCAGTGTTTTCTATCGCTCTACTGTGGATGAATGATACTTTCTACTTTTCTGTTGTCTGAGTTTTTGGAGCTGTTGCTCTCTACTGAAAACTGAATTCAGCATGTTCTCAAACTGCTGTTGATGCAAGCAAATGTCTTTATACACAACTTCATAAAGACAAGACATAAATGTTTAAATTGATTTTTCGTTTACTGATAAAAGCTTATTTTTGGTCATGAACTCACTTTTTGACGTCAGCAAACAAACCAAATTCCATTTAGTTTTGAGTACAGAGCCACCTGTAGAGGTAATAATAAAGATACGGATGTAGAATATAAGCAAAAACTCATGTTAATACTGAAAATGTCCTTCAGAAGTGCCGCAACTCAAAGTATAACTGGCACTCTTATTCATTCACCTAGCTGCAGGTTGTACCTTTGATTAAAGCATCATATTTACATCACAGATGTCGGCTGATGATTGTTGATTATATTCAAGTCAAATAATAAAAATGTTTTAGTGAAAACTCATCAAGCCATTCATCAAATTTAAGCTCTTTTTAAGTTGAGACTGAAAGTGGATCCTCTGATTGGGCCTCATGGTCCAACTACAAAGTCATGGCATTATGTGATTGAAAGTTCCAGAGCTACTAAATGGACCCTATGGTGAGATTATTTGGCTAAATGAAAACAAAGTTTTCTGACATTAACCACGTAGCTTTTAGTAGCACAGACTGTAAAAGAAGCGGACGCAGCCTTCAACTCATTCTCACCCCCAACTCGTCAAATACTGACGCTAGGTCTGTGGCCCTACACGTCCAACTATGACACTCTAGGTACCCTCCCAGCGTCAGTTTTGGACGCTCATTGCGTCACATGCATTCTATCTTTTCAAAATGAACTTTGTTTTCACAGGAAATATACAGTTTATGTTTGTTATATGCAAACAGTCTCTTTCAAAATAAGCTTACGATGCTAGTAAAAAGACTTTGTTTTCAGATTTACTTCCTTTAGGTTTAGGTAGTGCAAAAAATGTGGGTGGGTATGAAAACATGGATGCTTCACACACAGAAGATCTGTATAATGAGTTTCAAGATCAGTGTCACCAATTCAGTATCTGACCAAATGTCTCCCCTTCTGTTCCTGAGACATGACGCTGAGTAATGGCCAGAAAAGTGTTTTATGCAGAACATTATGATGTCACAGTGAAGTTGACCTTTGACCACCGAAATCCAATCAGTTTATTGTGGAGTCCAAGTGGACATTTGAGCCAAATTTAAAGAAATTCCCTTGACGTGTTCTTGAGATACCATGTTCACAAGGATGGCACAGACAGACACGGTCATGGCCGGCGCAGAGGCTTAAAAAAAACATCACTGTTTGGTTTAAAATAAGTACGTTTGTTATTACTGTCACATCACGTGACATATGTCACTAGCATAGTATGCTACAAATACTAGCACACTACATTGTTAATAAACTAACACGATTGACTTTTGGTTTCACATGGGACATGAACAGCAGTCTCTTGGATGAAAGTCCAGAGTTTGTTAGACCCATTTCTGTCCCACCTCTTCTAAGTAGACTGTGGCAGTTGCTCAGAGTGTCAAAAAAAGCTGAAACCTGGTGCGTCTCACACCGATACTAAAAGGATGCATCGGTGCATCTGTATCTGAAGACAAGGGCCACTGACCAAGCGTTGGTATCGGATGAATTGGGACTGAGACCAGGTTGTACCCATCTCGAATTTGGCATTTTGGCCGTGCAATCTTGTTTGTTTTTTTTGGAGCCAGAAGCGACCAATAACTAGACGAGAGGGTGGAGCTGCAGAGGCTACGCATTGCACCTCTATCTTGATTGACAGGTCTCCATGGTAGTGAACCATTAACCACAGGGTAGCCACGCCCTTCAGCATCATTTAAATGGCTCTGTATCATTTTAAATGGGATCATAATTTGCAAAATGAACATCGTGTTTTATTGAAGACTTGAGACCTTAAACTAATTAGGAAAATGTTCACTGAGAGCAAGTGAGCAGTAGAGTCATTTTCTCATTAACTTCTATACAGTCGGACTTCTGTTTGAAACCAGTAGAGTCGCCCCCTGCTGGCCATTAGAAAGACTGCAGGTTTAAGGCACTTCTGAGTTGGCTTCACTTTTCTATGGAGGCTACGTCCAATTCTTTTCCACAATCTGTGGCCTAAAACCAACCAAACCTTAACCACAGCTATGTCAGGTGTGGAGATGGTCACATGAATCAACAGTTAACTGAGAGAAAACTGATTCCATGAGGCTCAAACTGGGACTAACAGTCACTAAATGACTCACTTGAGCTGCACTCAGCTAATAAAGAAACTGTGGCTCTGTTCCTGCTGGTTGTCCCCGCTCCGCCCGCTGCTCCCCTGCATCGCTGATGGAGATCAACATAGAGTACGATAAAGCATGTTAGTGCTCTGCCATGAATCTGTACAGAATATATACACCACTGGGTTCCTACATGGCACTGGGCAGGTCGATGTGAAGGTTTACTCTCACATAAAGACAATACAATCAACATGGTTACGCTCAAGTACAGGTTAGTAATACAAATGTAGCGTCAGCACTATGGAGGGAGGAGGACCACTTCAATAATCAGAATGAGAATAATAAGGATAGTAATAGACTTTTTAGCTTCCTAATGCTGTTTCCCAATAGGAGTTTTTAAAATAAAAAAACATCAACACTATTGGGATAATGTAAGTCATCTTCAGTACATTCAGTCATATCATCATCATCATAATACACTACAATAAATGTGCATTTTATAAAGTTGAACGCCTCAGCTGCAGCCGGGCTGATGCACGGCGCTCTGGGATGTTGAGTTTCGTACGCACCGCTTGCTTTTGTCAAAATCCTGCAAAACTGAAAGCTTCAAAAGTCAGTGATCTGGATCTGTACAGAGGTCCTGATCCTGCTTCCCGTCCCTCCGTCTGTTCCTCGATGACGTGTTATAAAACAGGTGGTTTCATTAGTAAGAAATGAAAGAGGGTTTTTTTTTTTAATTTAAGTTCTCTGCCTCTCAGCGAGGCGAAGCTTATTAAACACCATGGAATTGATGTCTGATAAATCTGCCGTTCCTCATGTGAGACGTGGTCACATGGTCCTACTTCTTCCCTTCGCTCTCTGTGGAGACAAAGAGACAAAACATTCAGTCACATATTGGACCTTTAGCTCAGAAACTACAGTAAAGACTTTAGGTGTGTTCAGTCTGTAAGTGGTGAGACTGCTTAATAAATCAATCAAAAGACTGAACAAATGATGGTTTCACTGCAGCAGACAAACTGAAGCAAAGAAACATAAAGCAAAAACTTCAGTTTGACTTCTGAAGCAGAGGAATTTGGGAAAGTTTACAAGATTTATAGAAAATAGATGATGTAAATTTTTACAAAATGATAAAGGCAACAGATTGTTTACTGTGATGGATTACTGCATCGAGTCACACGTCTCTGCAAACTGATTTGAATAGTTCCCTGTCATGAACAAAAAAACTTTGGTTGCCTGGATTACTGCCTCATGGTTGCACGTCTCTGTGCACCAGTCAAGTTGCAGTTACAGTTCACACCCATGTCTGTGAAAACATATATGCTTCACACACATCTCCCCCACAGGACATAAGATCTATACAGTCAGCACAGTTTCAAGATTAGAGTCACCACTTCAGTATCTGACCAAATGTCTCCCCTTCTGTTCCTGAGATATGACGCTGAGTAATGGCCAGAGAAGTGTTTAACGCAGAACATTATGATGTCACAGTGAAGCTGACCTTTAACCTTTTGGATATAAACTGTCATCACTTCCTCATTGTATCCTTTTAGACATTTGTGTGAGGTTTTGTCATACTAAGCAAATTAATTCTTGAGTTATGGCCAAAACATGTCTTGTGAGGTCAGAGTGACCGTTGACCTTTGACCACCAAATCAAAGTGAACTAAAATTGAAGAAATTCCCTTCAGGTGTTTTTTAGATATTGTGTTCATAGTTTTCTGTTCACAGGAAACAGATTCCACTGATTATTTGCACCAGTTGGTCAGGCTCATGAGAAACAGATGCCTGGCTGCCTCTTTGTAGCTGTGTTAGTTTTATTTTTACCAGTTATTTAGACAGTTATCATTTAACACTTTTAAGGGCACCACAGTAGTGCAGTGGTTAGCACTGATGCCTCACAGCACCACCCCTGAGTTTGAACCCCGAGGTGGGAGAGCCCCTCTGCGTGAAATTCTGCATGTTCTTCCTGTGTCAGCGTGGGTTTCCTCCAGGTGCTCCAGCTTCCTCCCACAGTCCAAAGACATGCAGGTTAACTGGTGACTCTAAATTGTCTGTAGGTGTGAATGTGAGCGTGAATGGTTGTCTGTCTCTATGTGTCAGCCCTGTGATAGTCTGGTGACCTGTCCAGGGTGAACCCTGCCTCTCACCCAGTGTCAACTGAGATAGGCTCCACCCCCCACGACCCCCAAGACATTACGCAGTTACAGAAAAAAAAAAGAATGAATATTCAACCTTTAAGCTCCTTTTCACCACATATTTTAATGGTTTAATTATAACGTTAACAAGACACCAAAGAAAAAGTTCCTCTACTTTGAGAGCAGATATATTTTTTTAAGTATTTTTATATTTTCATGTTTCGTATCTTTTTTCATTTTATACCATTGCTCTTTTACACTGTATCTTACTATATAATGACGAAAACTCTGTGTGTGTGTCTGTTCCACATTTTTCTCCTCACTGACTTGGTCAATCCATGTGAAATTTGGCACAGTGGTAGAGGGTCATGGGAGGATGCCAATGAAGCAATATTACATCAATTGGCCAAAGGGGGGCGCTATAGCAACCCATTGAAATGTCAAACTTTGAATGGGCATATCTCATGCCCCGTATGTCGTAGAGACATGAAACTTTGCACAGAGATGCCTCTCCTCATGAGGAACACATTTGCCTCAAGAACCCATAACTTCCGCTTATATAGATTTTCCGCCATTTTGAATTTTTTGAAAAACACTTCAAATGGATCTCTTCCTAGGAAGTTTGAGCGATCTGCATGAAACTGGGTGAACATAATCTAGGGACCAATATCTAAAGTTCCCTCTTGGCAAAAGTTGGAAAACTTACTAAAACTGAGCTTCTATAAGGCAATGAATATTGCGGAGGGCGTGGCTCATCACATAAAGGTGTATAACATCTCAAGGGTTTCACCCATCACCACGCAACTTTGTAGGCATATGACCACACATAATCTGAGGGGACCCCTCCATTATTGACCCCATCAAACAAAATGGGGGCGCTAGAGAGCTCATTTCTTATCTAGGCCTAACCGCCATATGGATTTTTACTAAACTTGGTAGATATGTAGAACAGGACGCCTCAAGGTGACTGGAGAAATTTAACTCTAATTGGCAACTGGGTGGCGCTATAACAACAGAAAAATGCTTCAAAATGGCTAAAATGCGACCGATCGCTGTGGCTCCCCCTGTGGACCAATGTTGGTGTTGTTTTCTAATGTTTGGTATGACTAAGTCATGGTATGGTATGCTGTACATAATCACGGAAACTGTCAGTGTGTCATTCTGTCAGTCAGTCATTCTGTCTGTCCCACGTTTTTCTACTCACTGACGTGGTCAATCTATGTGAAACTGCACATAGGCATTGAGGACTGGCATAGGTAGAAGGTGACAAAGCTACCAATGGCTATGGACTAGTTAATTTTTATGTACCAAATCAGGCAAATTGACTGTGTGTGCAAATATATTTAGTTTAGCCTGAGAACAAAGAATTTCATTGCAACAGCTGCTCCACTGTAACTGTTGAAAGTTGTAGTAATAACATAAATGTCTTTCCTTCAGGCCTTCAGATAAAGTGACAACACTAAAATGGAAGCTGATAACATAAACAGGTTTACACATACATTAAAATAACCATTCTGATGATCCTTTGTTGTTCAGAGCTAATGAGATAATTAAGTTGTGATTGTAAGAAAACAGTTTGTTCATAAGATAAGAAGATGATTAATTAAAGATCTTCAGATTTCAGACGTCAGCTGAAAACTGCTGGAATTCTCCTTCAGTTCTGAGCTGTTGTGTGATTTCATCTGTCAGCATCTCTCCTGTTCATCTCCTCTATTTCACAGCAATTACCATTTATAGATAACTGCAGCCTTTGCACCAGTGAGGTAATCATCACATTATGCTGTTTAACGGAGCCGGCAGGTTCCCTCTGCATTACTTCACTCACTCAGACAAAAGCAGTGATGTATAATGGCCTCTGAAAATATATGAAAACACTGTAAAGTGGGTAATAATGATCTGCTGGATGATCGTTCAGGCAACAAGGCAGAGAGTCGACTGAGCTGAGAGCCTTTATACTCAGGAGATAGATATTTGATTTATTGACCTGCCACACCTCTCCAACACATCCTGCTCCCAGTTTGCATTTTATTAAAGAAATTATTAAGGGCTATTAAACAATTAGGGCTGCATTATCTGCTGTTTTTTTAATCATCATCCCCATGTCAACTTGCACAGTAAACACATCATGGAAGACTTTTGAGTGAGCTGAGAGAGAGCATCAGTAGAAAACTGCACTATGAAGTAACTGTTGTTCTTTTGTGTTCAGTTCAGTTTGTTCAATAAAAAAGTTGGAATTTTTTTTTTAATCCAACAAGCAGCTTGTATTTCAGCAGTGCACTGAAAGCCCCATTGCATTTAATGTCTTTACAGTGACATTCAACATTATCACCTGTTGTCCACAGACTGTGCAGCACTACAAGCTGTAAAGACATAATTAAAATATTGCCTTGAAACAAAGACGCTCCCTGAACTCCTGAAACATCTTTACAGAACAACAGGAAACTAGAGGAGCTGCAGATAAATTATGTGTGAACATTAACTGGAATTAAGTTCTCACCACAATCATGAGGTGCTGTTTTATTTTATTATTTAACAAGACAGCATTGCACTACACTCAGTTTGAGTATCTACCTACCTACCTACCTTACACAGTGTAGTGTTCATTATTTCAGACTCACCAGTGGAGGAGTGTCCTGACACCTGCTGACTGGAGACCAGCGACCTGGAGCTCAACCCTTCAACACACAGCAGTAACACCACAGTGAGAAAATCAGCTGTGAAACATTGCAAAATAAAATGTCCTGTAAAGTGTTATTATAACAAAACGCCGACAGCAGCAGATCAACTGCAGCTAAAGTTCAGCTGGCCGTCGACAGGAGATGTATTTTGTTTTTCACAGGTTTTATTCAAAAGACCTGAATAATATGATGGTTGTTATGAAGCACTTGTGATTTTTATGCAAATAAAACAAATCTTATTCTGTTTGTATTCAACATTCTCCTTGAGCCACGAAAAACAACACAAAAAAAACATTCAAAGCCTCAGAGGACAAAAACCAGTGCTGGATATTAACACATTTACTCAAATACTATTCTTGAGTGAAATTTGATGTACTTTCACTTTATTATTTGCATGATACATGCTACTTTATTATTTACACTTCATTGATCTAACAGCTTTACTTACCTTACAGAGGAAGATTTCTGTATACAAAATATATGAAGATGCATATACAAGATATACTTTGCTAAGGATTAAAACAGCCAAACTGTAGATACAATTAGAGCTGAAACAATCAGTTGATTAATCAATTAATCCAGTGACAGAAAATTATATTGGCAACTATTTTGATGATGGTGATTTTTCATAAAAGAAACGTCAAATATTTCAGTGCTACAGGATTTTCTGCCTACTAATCTTTAAAGTTTTGCATAAGTGACATTTGGTAACACTTCATAAGACAGCCCGCGTTTTAGAGTGTAGCTACCTCTCACCCACTATCCCAGGAGTTAGAGCATAATTCCTCCCGGTCACTTACCACATACTTTGCCAGGAGTTAGAGTATAACTCGCGGCCACTTAGCATATACTTCCCCGGGAGTTAGAGTATAACTCGCGGCCACTTAGCATATACTTCCCCGGGAGTTAGAGTATAACTCGCGGCCACTTAGCATATACTTCCCCGGGAGTTAGGGTATAACTCGCGGCCACTTAGCATGTACTTCCCCGGGAGTTAGGGTATAACTCGCGGCCACTTAGCATGTACTTCCCCGGGAGTTAGAGTATAACTCGCGGCCACTTAGCATGTACTTCCCCGGGAGTTAGGGTATAACTCGCGGCCACTTAGCATATACTTCCCCGGGAGTTAGAGTATAACTCGCGGCCACTTAGCATGTACTTCCCCGGGAGTTAGGGTATAACTCGCGGCCACTTAGCATATACTTCCCCGGGAGTTAGAGTATAACTCGCAGCCACTTAGCATGTACTTCCCCGGGAGTTAGGGTATAACTCGCGGCCACTTAGCATATACTTCCCCGGGAGTTAGAGTATAACTCGCAGCCACTTAGCATGTACTTCCCCGGGAGTTAGGGTATAACTCGCGGCCACTTAGCATGTACTTCCCCGGGAGTTAGAGTATAACTCGCGGCCACTTAGCATGTACTTCCCCGGGAGTTAGGGTATAACTCGCGGCCACTTAGCATATACTTCCCCGGGAGTTAGAGTATAACTCGCGGCCACTTAGCATGTACTTCCCCGGGAGTTAGGGTATAACTCGCGGCCACTTAGCATATACTTCCCCGGGAGTTAGAGTATAACTCGCAGCCACTTAGCATGTACTTCCCCGGGAGTTAGGGTATAACTCGCGGCCACTTAGCATATACTTCCCCGGGAGTTAGAGTATAACTCGCAGCCACTTAGCATGTACTTCCCCGGGAGTTAGGGTATAACTCGCGGCCACTTAGCATGTACTTCCCCGGGAGTTAGGGTATAACTCGCGGCCACTTAGCATGTACTTCCCCGGGAGTTAGGGTATAACTCGCGGCCACTTAGCATGTACTTCCCCGGGAGTTAGGGTATAACTCGCGGCCACTTAGCATGTACTTCCCCGGGAGTTAGGGTATAACTCGCGGTCACTTAGCATGTACTTCCCCGGGAGTTAGGGTATAACTCCTCCTCCTCTACTTTCCCGGCAACTCCCGGGGAATTATGTGATAAGTGACCGGGAGGAGTTATGCTCTAACTCCCGGGAAAGTGTGCGAGAGGTACACTCTAAAACATGAGGTGTCTTATGAAGTGTTACCTGACATTTTTAAATACAGAACTTTTACAGTGTTGTATTAATCCTTTAACTTTAGTGAAGGATTTAAGTACTTTTTCCAGTACTGAGAAAAACCAGTTGACAGACAAAGGTCGGGTAAAAGATGAATCCATTCTACGAGCAATAACCTCACTAACTGAGCAGAAGTAGTGGTCACCTGATCATTACAGCCAGATGTCTCATAGCAGCCTCCATAGTACAAAATATGAAACATATTCAGCTTCAGATATAAAGTAGTTCTTTTAGATTTAAAGGTCCAGTGTGTAAGATTTAGGGGGATTTATTGGTAGTGAGGAGTGAGGTGGCACATCAGTGTCTCTCTGAGGCTGTTTGGCATGTTGCAGATGGGCCTCTGGCCCAGCACCTGCTCGGTGCTCACCTTTTTTCTGTGATAACTTAAGCTCCAGACAATCAGGAGGTTTTTACCAGGAGCTGTATTATAGTATTATATTCCTGAGGCAGAGATGGGACCAAGTCACACATGTGCAAGTCTCAAGTAAGTCTCAAGTCTTAACCTTCAAGTCTCAAGTAAGTCCCAAGTCATTTTTTCTTGGGCAAGTCAAGTCAAGTCACAGGTTATGTCAAGTCAAGTCCTGTAATAGGTCAAATCAAGTCCAAGTCAAGTCACCTTATTATTGTAATTTTACCTGCAGAATCTGATCTTAATCAAGTGAAAAGACAAGATATAAGTAACTGTCAGTAAACATTGATTTCATCGCTGCGATTTTTACTTTGCAGGGACGACCCCCATGCGTGCGCGCACACACACACACACACACACACACACTGGGGTTAATGTTAGCAAATAAATTAAAAAACAAGTTCCACCAAACCGACCCACCCCCCCACCCCCGTATCGTATCAAGCTAATGTTAGCTAACTACCGACTAACCAGATAATATTAGCTAATTGACAAGCACTTACTGGGCAGAATGGCTCTTCAAATGACGAACAAAGTCTGAAGTTGTCGTCTGGCTGTCCGACGTGTTTATGCCACATGTCTTGCACTGTGCTGTTCGTCTTTTGTCGTAATAATGGTCATACCGAAAGCCGAAGACGATGACTCTGGGTACTTCTCCCGCTGACATGTTGATGCCTATCTGATATAAGAGGGCCTGTTTCTCCAATAAACACGTAAGGTACGTAGAGAGGGCATGACTGATTGACAGGGTAGTGATCTAATCATGACAACGCCATTCTCAGCCTGCGCTCCTACCGGGTAATCAACATTATTTTTTAAATTAATTTATTAATTTTATATTTTAACCGAAAACATGATGTGAATAACACTCAAGTCATTCAAGTCATTGTGTCTCAAGTCAAGTCCCGAGTCTTTAACTTCCAAGTCCGAGTCAAGTCTCAAGTCTTTTATTTTTTGTTAAGTCAAGTCACAAGTCATCAAAACAGCGACTCGAGTCGACTCGAGTCCAAGTCACAATGACCCGGGGTCCCCATCTCTGCTCAGAGGTCTCCTCCTCTCCAAAACAAACAGACCCGGTGATTTAAACCGGTAAATACACTGCTTTTCCTAGGGTGCTCATCACAGAGGGACTGCAAACTACGGTGGCTGACACAAAAATGTGAATGTCCCTATCTAGAGCCAGTTTGTCCGTTATGGGCTACTGTAGAAACATGGCAATGCAACATGGTGATCTCGTAGAAGAGGACCTGCTCCCTGTGTAGATATAAACAGCTCATTCTAAGGTAACGAAAACACAACGATTCTTATTTTTAGGTGATTATACACTAAAGAAAACACACTTATTATATTATATTCTATGTCTGCCAATGACTAATAACACTAATAACATGTTGGGGTGAGTGTGTGTCGTCGTACCTTGGTAGATGTCGTACTGTCCTGACATCAGGTTGTAGCTCATACCCAGGTGTGTGTGATGGTGTGTGTGGAGGTGTCGGGCGAATGACACGTGGTTCCTCTCTCGCTCTGTCTCTCTTTCTCCCTCGGGGGAACCCTTCTCGCCGGGCTGTTTGAACACACACATACACGCACACACACACATCTGGTTTTACACCTTTTTTGAAACGTTTCCCATCTGAACTTTTTCTTTGTGATGTACACCTTCATGAGATATCTTTAGTCCTGTGGTGTCGTTACTTCAAACCCACAGTCATTTGAAGAACCTCTTCATGTACTTGATGACATTGAAAAGCACTTGAAGAAGTAGAAATGTGAAATATATTGTTGGGTTTTTAACATTTTAACATCTGCACTACTTTACATGTTTGATTCAGTGTGTGTGTGTGGCAGTGAAGTGAGTGGCGTCTCACAGCAGGTGATTTTCCATGGTACTGATGGCTCTGCTGCTGCAGCAGCTCCATGGCCGAGGACGAGGACGAGTCACCGCTCTGTTTGCCGCTCACCGCTCCTCCTCTGCCAGGTGGAGTCACCTCCGACTCCTCCCTGCCCGCCGTCTTACCGTACAGAGGGTAGTGGAAACCTGGTGGACGCAAACACACACACACACACACACACACACACACACACACAGCCACAGACAAAGAAACATACACACACACGTACAGTGACTTTAAATCGCTTTCTTAGACAAAAGATTTGCACATATTGAAGCCTTCGGCTGCCATCTTTAAAGATACAGTCCCAGCTTAGCGCCCCTTACAGGATGTTAGGAGCTATAATAACATCAGGGAGTGTGTCTTTAATGTGTGTACGAGTGCCTTGCACGGTACTTAATACATAAAGTACTTTACTGAACTGAACTTGACATAAAGACACAGTAGATGCTACAAGTGCTTCGCAGTACCACTTTTCCCCTGGCTTTATGATTTATACATTTAAATTTGTTCTCTGCACCTTTTATGCTTCAGAATTGTTGCATTAAAATCCCTCTTTAAAGAAAAAGGATGGATCTGATCCCTTAGAAAGGTAAATTAATTTTTCATTAAAGGTGCAAATTCAGCAGCAGCTTAGATATCTGGTAAGTTTCATGGGTTCATTCCATATTTGGGGTTGCATGCATTATATCATATTAAGAGGTTTCTGAATGAATTAAGAGGGTTAAGGGGTTAAAACTTCTACATTTCCACTGTAATTACAAAAGGAGTCGTTTAAGGTAAAGTTAGGAGATGGCATTGGTACCATCTGTACTGGTGATTTAATGCAGAGGCTCTGAATTTCAAAGGGCCTCTGAATGTCTATTACTAGTATAGAAATATTATAATAAAATAATATTAATAGTCAGGGGGGTTGATGTCATAGATTCTGTTTACCAATTGGCCAGTTTGGTGTTAATGCTGATATTTGTTGACACTGACTGGCTAGTTTGGTACTGCAGTGTTGCAACATTATGAACTCAGGTGACTCTTGAATAAAAACAAAAACAAAAAAACAAGGTGGAATATCATGAGAAACATGACAGCGCTGCCAACATCCAGAAAAAGAGAAAAAAAAACGTGTTAAGTTTGTTTAAGTTTAATATAATTCATAAACACCAAAGTTAATCAATTTTTTTTTAAAAAGACTCAAAGCTACGCAGCACAAGGTGCGAGTCATGTAACTCAGCTACCCAACAACTTAGCAGTGGTTAGCGCTAACGTTAGTGTGGTGCCTCAAGAGAATGGCATTAGCCAAGAAGCAGACAAACAGATCTCTGTATGTTAATTTGTGCAGAAGTGCAAACACTGGCACCGCCAGGGTCACACAATGACTCAGACACAACTGAAACAAGTGCTTCCTCAGCAGGTCACTTGCTGCTCAGGACACTGAGGGGAAGCTTCTGCAGAGTGCAAAAGCAAAGTGGACAAACTACCGAAGGTGACACTGACGACACTGACACTGGTAAAGAGGGAGATTCCTTTGACGTCCTCTCGCTCGGCCCTCTCAACCGCTGTGTCTCCACTGAGAGAGCGGAGTAGGAAGAAGGTTCCTGTAAAGTTACCGGGCTCTGTGTGATGTAATGGTTGCGCGACCATTTTGACCGGGGCGATGTAGGGGCGTAGGGACGCCGTTAGCGGTGTCTGTAATAACTCCGGTCACGGTCCGTGAAAAAAAAATTTTTTGCAGCGGATGTCTTAGTTACAACATGATTGAGCTAACTGGAGTAGTTTCATGTCGTATCCGACAACGGGAGGTTTTTAACAGACGATGTCCTGATGTTAGCTTTGCTGCTGTTTGTACTGATGCTTTCTAGACATCGTGATTTCCCAAAACTGAATAAATACCACACATAGCAACACAAAACTGCTTTGCTAGCTCAATCATGTTGTAACTAAGATATCCGCTGGAAAAAAATATTTTTTTCACGGTCCGTTTATTGAGTTATTACAGACACAGCTAACGGTTAGCCTAGCTAAACTACGATAACCATGTTGTTATTTACAAAATGTCACATCCCGCCTTGAGTATATCCAATCAGCACCGTCCCAGCCAGGAGTTTCTCGGGGCCGTTCTGAGTACCTACTCCGAGGCAGGGACTTGTTTAGCTCCTGTAAAAGTTCCGGAACTCTGTGTTCGGGGGTGGTTCCTGCGGTGGAGACACACACCAATGGCCCCGGCCCCGTAAAATTACCCCGAGGTTCATGATAATAAAGTTAAATAAAGAAATGTTGTAATATTGTTTAAGCAATGCTGTAATAAAGTTAGATAAAGTCTTGTATAATGAAATAAATCAAAGCGGAATCAGTGTTGCTTTTATTTTGTCGTTTTGCCTCAGGTGAACAGTTAGCTGTTAGCAGTTAGCAGAAAGGTAAACCATAACAGTGGCACTGTAAACGAGGGGATTTATTCACTGTGAGCTGGAAACACACGAACAGCTCTCCAGGTCGTATATTAATAATATATGCAAGTCGCACTGGTGCAACTATGGTCGCAGTCTGGAGCCCTGCAGATCCAAAAACACAAGCCTCGCCTACTCACACACTCTAGCCCAGGTTAGAGTGATTTGGATGGGCAGGAGAGTGTGTGACATATCATGTTTGTGCCGGTGGCAAAAAATAAATTAAGTGACAATTTGTAAATGATATTCGGGATAAAATCATTTCATACATCTCATGTGGAACAAGCTGTCATACATTGAGTATAATTGACATATCGGCCACCTCTGCTCCCAACTGTTAAGGAAAAAAAATATCGGAGTCACTTAGAACCAAAAAAATCAGATTCTGGCTGTTTCTACCTGCAGTCTGAACGTAGCCTAACTCTCGGCAAGAAAGCAAATCAGCCTCTTTCCCCAAAATGTCAAACTACTTCCCATTAAGTAACCCCAAACCATCCCTCAGACTCTTACCTGGGTAGTTGTGCACCAGGGTTGGGGACACCCCTCTGTAGGAGCCCCCGCTGCTCTCACACATTGCCAGGTAAGGTGGGTAGGAGGAGTGCTGGTACTGGATGTAGGGCTGCTGGGGGGTCATGGGAGGAGACACTGCCGCCCGGGCATTCTGGGACTCCTCAGCTAGCCCTCCCATTGGCTCCTGGCCTTGATCATCCAGCCCGTCCAGCCTGTCTGAATCCTCCATGTCGATGGTGGGTGGGAGATCGTGGACCCTGGCTTTTTTAGCGTCTCCGCCCACTCCTCCACCTCCTCCTGAGGTCATCTTGGCCCCGGCAGGCTCCACGGTAGCTCCCCATTCTTTCCCCCTGTCTGCTTCACCCTCCTCGGCCTCCTCTCCGTGTTGTAGCTCTGAGTATTTGCTGTGAGCGAGGCAGTGAGCCCAGGCCGGGCCGTCTGAGGGCTAGATCGATGGGGACAAGTGTTGGTGCGAGTTGCAGTGTTTCCCCTATAATTCTTTGTTAACAGTGGTGGGTGGGAGTCATTTTGGGGTCACTTCGGTCCATGTCTCTGTCCCAGTTTTGTTTATATGGCCAGTTGCAGAGCTAAAATACCTATTTCAACTACACGTTAGCCCTTTAGCATTTTGTCTCTGATGTGTTTTTTTAGAGGCTAATTTAGGACTTTCATTTGTACATTTTCTTTTTAGCAGGGGTGGAGAATTTCTTGCTGCGGCGGCCCACCGCTGCTGAATGACTATAGAGGAAACACTGTGTGAACAGAACCATAGACAGACCATCTATCACTGGCTCTGGGTGTGATGTTGATGAAGGATGACGACGTTTCAACAGCAGGCGGCCATTCAGAGGTGGGATGTGAGGAGAGTGGCGTCCCCGTTCAATGACACGAATCAAGACACGTCTCACACATGATCAACTGCAGAATTTCAGCCAAAACTGAAGGATAAAACGACCTCGCAAACATTCAATTCATACAACCTTTTTTACATGACCCAGCATGGCTAGCGGTTAAACGCATCGTGAGATGGTTAAGAATCTGTACAAGCTCTCTGAAAAAGCAGCTCATATAAAAACCAACACTTACGTATTAGAAATGTTTCTTTTGTCTCTTTATGTGTGTATGTTTTACATTTACAGCTAAAGTTGGAATTACACATTAAAAACATTTGCATCCATCAAATCAAACCAGATGATTTTGATTTCAACCAAAATGACTAAAGTTGTATGTCAGAGTAGAGCTACAGCACCACAGAAGCCACATGGTCTTTGTTATTAGCACCTATTGGTTTTAGCTGTACACAACGTGTGATTAATCTCTTTGTGACACTCAACAACAGTCATTAAAGCACACCAACAACACCATCAGCGGCGGCGGCAGGTTATAGACAGAGGGAGAAACTTACACTGGAATAGGAAACATTTGAGTCCAGATCTGTCTGACTGTTTGGGTTGTGGAGTGATGAAGAAGAGGAAGAGGAAGGTGACTTGATGTCGTCGCAGTCTTTCATCGAGACCTGGTGCTGGTCCACCATGCCACCGTGCACCGCCTTTATGCCCAGACCCTGTCCCCTTTCTCCCCTCTCACTCAACTCCACGTAGGACAGGACAGGTTTGGGACAGCAACCTTTAGCACCGTCTGGACCTTTACCTAGCATGGATCCACCAGTTGAACCCCCAACCATGTGTTTATCGTCCTCACTGTCTCTCACCCCCTGTCCCCTCTCGCCCCTCTGCTTGGCACCATGTGTCTGATCACAGCATTTGGAGGCCAGTAACAGTTTCTGGTCCATGTACAGTCCTCTGGAGTACTGGCCGTAATACAGCGACTGGGCCAAGGCGGTCTGGGTCTGACTCATAGCGAGCTGGAGCTGAGACTGAGGTGGCCCGTCGCCTTTCTTTGAGTCCGAAAACTCATGGGAAGAGCTTTTGTCATCCTCTTTCACGTCTTCCTTTCTGTCCTTCCCTTTGCCGTCGAGGGCCGAGCTTTTGTGGAAAGCAACGCTGCTGCTGTTTGACCTGTCCGACTGCATGTACCCCTGCAGGTAGTAGGGCTCATAGCTGTGGTAGTATGGGGATTGGGAGTCTTTTGATGGTGGGGCGGATGCTGCGGACGGGGTTTTACCAGAGTTACCGTGGTTACCGTTGGAGCTCACCTCCGAAGAGACCGAAGAGGCGGACTTGGATCTGATTCCATCCGAGCGGCATTCGGAAGATCCCCCGTCGTCCCCGGCATCTGAGATGTCAGAGTAGGCGGGGCTGTTGTTCTTGCTGTCTGCTGCCAGGCAACTACCAGCAGAGTCAAGCCGCGATGAGCCACCAATGGACGGACTGGGGGCGTTGTCGGTGAAGGTGTACACCTTATCAGCCTCAGCTCGGATGCTGGCCATCCTGCTCTCCTGGCTCTCCGTGAGTCCGTTAATCACATCCTGCTTACTGAGGTGCTCCTTCAGAAGGCTTCCAGAAATCTCCTTGACACCAATTTTGGAACCACAACCATCTTCCATTTTGATTCCGCTGCTGTCACCATTAGGCGTCCTGGTTTGCGCATCTTTGTTGTGTTTGTCCTTCAGCCTCCGTTTCTCTTTCTTCCTGGTCTCTTTGCTGCAGTTGACCAGGGTGGCTTTGACAAGGCTCGGTTCCACAACGATGCTCAGCTTTGGTTTGATGGGTTTCAGAGGAAGGTTTTTACTGGTGAGGCCCACGGCTGCCATGGGTGACGGCTGCTGTGAGGCGGCAGTATCTGCTGTGCCGGTCGGATACCCCGTGTTGGGAATGGCGATCAGCTTGGGGGGAGCAGGGGCCGGAGCGATTGGCCGGTTGGTCCGTGACTTGGACAGCTTCTCCACCTTCCCGTTGGCCTTCTTGCCCTTGTCACATGCACCTCCCTTTTTGTCGATCAAGCCTTCAGCTTCCAGCTTGGGCATCTCGACCGTGGAATTCCTGTCTGGGACCATGCAGTTCTCCAGAACCACGGTCATGTTGGAGATGATGGGCAGATTGCTGAGGTCATCAATCAGTCCATCTTTCAGCAGTGAGGTTCTTCTGGTCTTGGGGTTGGCTGAGGGGCTGTGGTCAGTACTGAGGAGTAGCCGTCTGTTTTTAGGAGACCCCACCGTGGTCACCTTATATAAGGGAGCAGGTTTCTTGGAGGAGCTGTTGGCATTAGTGCTGTTTGTCTCTGAGAGGTCATATGTCATGTTGCTGATGGTGTCCTCACAGTCTGATAGTCGTTCCTCACTCTCTCCGTCCTTCAGGGGCTCCAGCTCCGGCTTCCGCTGCTCCTCAGCTTCCAGGTGTGCATGAGTCTGGTGGTAGCGCAGGCCGTTGATGTGCTTGTAGCGTTTAGTGCAGTTGGGGTGAGGGCAGTCGATGAGGATGGGTGGGGGAGGTGGTGAGGAGGCACAACCTCCTCCAGGGTCCATGAACGAGGGGTCTGATTTGCCCTGTGGCGTGGATGGGGCACTGCGGGATTTGGCCCGGATCCTCTTCCCATTCCCGTTTTTGATGTCATCAGAGGAGACCAGACTGAGGTCCAGGTCAGCTGGCGGTTTGTTCTTTCGCTTCCCGGAGGACAGAGAGGAGGTGCTGTTGGCAGGTTTCACCTCCTCCACAGTGAAGAAAGAAGGAGGTGTTCGGCAGTTGCTGTTGATGAGGTTTAAGCTTCCTCTCCGTCCTTTGCTGTGGATGGGTGCGGTGGCTCCAGCCACACCACCTCCACGGCTCCTGTGCTGGGACAGACCCCTGACTTTGGCAGCAGGGGCCGGCTCAACGCAGGGCCGCTCGGCCATGGCCATTCGCATCCGCTTGCCCCGGCCACGCCCACCTGGCAACTCAGGGTCACTGGAGGGAGACTCACAAAACCTGGACAGAGGAAGAGAAAGAAATGGATTTAAAAAAGAAATTCTCTTAATAATCACTTAATCAGAGATGAGAAAGACCGTACTGTGACATGTCTTGTTTTATTGTTTCGTATTGCATTAACACAATACTTATTGTGACCAGTTGCAGCCGCTAAAAAGAGGGCGCACATGCAGCACTCCACCAGCCACAAAGCTTAATCTAGAGTCAGAAAAT
The DNA here is from genome assembly GCF_041903045.1 of Epinephelus lanceolatus. NCBI lineage: Eukaryota > Metazoa > Chordata > Actinopteri > Perciformes > Serranidae > Epinephelus > Epinephelus lanceolatus. Next base: position 3,297,169 of record NC_135742.1, read on the forward strand.
TATGATTAGATATTTGAAATAAACAAATGAATGTGCCTCCTGGCTCCCTTACAGTCAAGATGGCAGTGAACATAACAGATTGATGACTTGATCTTGTAACACGACTAACTTTTCTACGGATGTCCATTTTTGAGCCACAGCAAAGGCCAAAATGTGGCCCGCAACAGATGGTAAGGCCTTTTATTTTAGCTGAGGCAATTACCGGCCAACTGACGCCCCCTAGTGGGCAGTTAAGAGGAGTGAGGAGTCAGCATCAGTCCTTGAGTGCACAGACATACATTTGCACACAAAATTTTTGGCTGATTGGTCCAGTAGTTTGCGATATTAGCTGTGGATAGGCAGATAAACACACACACACACACACACACACACACACACGGCCAAATGCATTAAGGGGGTAATATGGAAACCACCATAAAAAAACAGACATAAATATTGGGATTGTAGTCAATGAAAGAAAATCTTTGTCAACTAAAATTCTACTGACTCCACAACCAACCAATTCAATGGAGGACGAAAATCTGTAATCTGTAATCTCTAGATGAATTAAATGAGCCGCAGTGCACTGTGTGCACTCTATCTGGTCACGTTGCGTGTCCAGCAAAGTATTTTTCCTTGATGCCAGTGAATATATTGAATCCTGTGCAGTGGAGCATGTCTTTACACTGTACTACAAATGCCAGCAGCGTGACAAGGCACTAAGTGTCTATTCTGTGTGAGCGTTTGTTTGTGTTTTTTTTGGTTCCAAAGTTGAAAAATGCTGTGCTCATCACGTCACTTTTTACCCCTTAATTCAGAACAAGCACTCTACCTTGTGCTGGCGTTTTTACTTCAGCGGATATTCTGTATCATAGCAACAAGGTGCAACCAAAATGTCTCAGCTGCCTCCAAAGCGCTCTTGCGCTCCCAGCTCGACATTTTCAGAGTAGCACCTGGTGTTTTCAGCTGGGAAAAATGCTTTGGGGACATGCACGGTCTTATGAAAATAACACCAGAGACTGTCCGACCGGTAAGAATTCAACCCAGTCTCACTCTGACGTCGTCGAATACCTGCACTTTGACAGTGACGTCCCATGTTACATCGGCATGATACACGGCCAGTCGCTGTTATTGTTTAATCGCACCCAGCAGCGTCAGGGGGAAACAAGGGGAGACAACAATGTAAGTTAAAGGAGTGGAAGTCCAAGAAGTGTGGGCGGATGGGGTGGTGGATGGGTCCAACAACCACCGCCTCTCACCAAGGAGGCCAGTGTTTGCTTCCTGTAAGACTGTAAATCCAAACCATGTTCTTTTAACCGAACCTAACCACGTGTGTTTGTTGTTGAAGGAAAAAAACATCATTTTGCAGTGTTGTACCGATGTAGTGCTTTTATTTTGAAAGAGACTGTATGCAAACTGTACATTTCCTGTGAAAACAGAAGTGTATTTTGAAAACAGACAATGCATGTAACAGGCTGAAGTTGACACGGCGTCCCAGAACGTCAACAACCAACACACCCAGGGTACCTTGGACGTCATATGTGGACGTGGAAAGTCCATGACCAAACGTGGACATGTGACGAGGTCACAGTGAGGATGTGTTGGAGAGTTTGGTTGAAGAAGAGCATGTCGTCCAACTGACCAGAAGGTGCCAGGCTTCAGATGATTAAAACACATTTTAACCTCTTTAAACTAAATTAAGTATTAGATTAGGGTCTTAGGTCTAGGGGACACATTGTGGTAGTTTTATTTGCTACTTTAGTCTTGTTATCTTAGAACATTGTGTTCTTTCACAGTGTATCACTTCATATTGTTTTGTTTCATACTGTCTCACTTCACGTTGTGTTGTGTCCTATCGAGTGTCATGTTAAGCTTTTTCAATCCTGATGGATAAACTGAAAAACACATCAAACAATCAAAGCTGAAAACTGAAAACAAAGCTGTTTTCTTGTTGAAGCTGTTGTTCTTGAAAGGTTTTAACCTGAGAACAACTTGTTTCTATCGTCACCCAGATTGAACTCTTGTTCTGTCAGACAAAAAAAAAAATTGGAAGATAACAGATTATCATTCAAGGCTCATGGGGACCACTTTACCCAGACGTCAAGGATAAAAATTGATTTTTTTTTTCTGTACAAAGCCTGCTTCTCTTTTGATAACATAAAAAAAACCTGTACGATCCACACAGTTATCTCTGTATTTGATATTGAGACATTTTGTATTCACATGCCGTCCTTTCTACTTTGAAGTCCTTTGATGCTGTTTTCCAGAGCGCCTCACACTGAAGATGCTTCTCCACACTCACACATTGTTATTTATATCAAAAAACTGTCTGCTGGGATAAGAAAAATGCACTGCTTTATATCTATCTACACAGTGAGACTCTATATTTGAAACTGGACCCTGAGCAGTACATATGTGCTGGCCTTTTAATGTATTATTATGACACTGCGTTGCAGGAGTCTATGAATATATTCTGACCTTGGAAAGACTGTTTTGGGGTGTTAATCACCTTATTAATGGAACAGACTGCAAAGCACGTCGAGACTAGACTTTCTTGTCCCCCTCTGTGATTTTAGAACGATGATATCTCACATTTCCTATGATGTTTGTAATTGCTTTTTTACATCAGTGTGTCCCTGTGAATGTCACTGAAGCTGCTGGAATGTCCGACGGAAATTTTATGGATTTTCTTTAGCGTTTCAAAGTTATTTGTTGCTCTCAAGTCTCTATTTAAAACTTTCGATTGAGTGATGTTGTCCAGATGATTTCCAACAATTCAACTTGCCAGATTAAAGGGATAGTTCAGATTTTTTTTAAAATGGGTGCTGTATGAGGTACTTATCTATGGACAGTATATAACAAACAGCTGAGTCAGTCGACACGCCCCCACTTTGGAGAAGCAGGCTGGAGTCCGACATGGAGGCTAAGCAATGTACTGCTGCGGATGGGGGTCAGTAACACAATTGGTGGCTAAAATGCAAAAAAATGCATTTTAGCCACCTAAAAAAGTTACACCTAAACAAATCAATATCAGTTTAAGTGTACGTTCTATTGAGAGTATTTTCAATGGGAGAATATTGCCCAGACTCCATTAAGACCTTCGACCACGAAATTTTAATCCGTTTATTCTTCAGTCCAAGTGGATGTTTTTGCTCTTGAGATATCACGTCCAACAGAATGACATGGATGCACGGTCACAGAGACCTTGACCTTTTAATAACCAAAATCTAATCAGTTCATCATTTAGTCCAAGTGAACATTTTTGCCAACTTTGAAGAAAAAAGAAACCAACACATTCTCACTCAGAAGTTGTTGAACATCAGTGTTTGGTCAGTGACCTCCGGTGTCAGAAAGAAGCTGTCCTTTCACATTGGCATGACACACAGCCGGTTGCCGTTATTGATTAATGGCGCCCGGCAGCATCAGGGGGAAACTCGGCTGGTCAACAACGAACGTTAAGTCAGAGTAGGGCAGGTGGAAGGGGCGGTGGATGGGTCCAACAACCACCGACTTTCACCTGGGAGGCCAGTGTTTGCTTCCCCGTATGATTGTAAACCCTATTTACAATTTGCGGTATTATACTGATGCAGTACATTTACTTGGAAAGAGACTTTATGCAAACTGTACATTTCCTGCTAAAACAGAAGTGTATTTTGTCCATGACCAAACGTGGACATGTGACGTGGCCGGAGTGAGAATGGGTTGGAAATTACCTCAAGACATTTTGAGATATTGCGTCCATGAGGATGGGACAGACAGATGGACGGCCACCTGTAACATAATGCCTCGGGCTACAGCTATCGGGGGTGCGGAGGCATAATTAACCTATGGCTAAGCCCCGCCCTCAAATGCGATGCGCCAATCACAGTGCGTATAGCCATTCCCATACACTCGGACATTCTCTGCCTGGACGTCCATTGAAATGCATTACAGAAAGTCAGTTTTGTTCGGTTTTATGAGCTTTTTCTGAGATTTGAAGTTTAAAAATGGTCAAACGGTGTGCATGGGGTACATGCAACTCTGACACAAGGTATCCTGAGAGGCTGGGCGACCAGGTGTATTTTTTACACTTTAAACCACATCTCAAGCGAGAAAAGTGTCTCCTTTGGATAAAGTTGTGTGGTAACGTTAGACCACAACATCAACTCAACGTGAATAAGATTAACAATGATGTCTACATCTGTTCTAAGGTAAGTCAACATTGTGTTTGAGGCAACATATTGTCACTTTGCTGCAAAGAAATATAAAGTTATCTTTAACATCTCTAGCTAACGTTAGCTAAAGTTAGCCTAACGTTAGCTCCTAGCTGCGTTGTTCATCATGTCACCTTGTTTGCTGGGAGTTCATTAGCCTATTTTGTTCTAGTTTTGTACTTTGGTGATCGTACATCATTGTTAGCTGTTGTCCAAAGGGCTCTAGTTAAGCTAACGTTAACTTCTGGAGCTTAGCTTCATTAACTTATCTGTAATGGCAGAGATAACAAAGGTTGGCAAACGTTATGCTGAATGATTCAGTGTAAATACTGTAGCACCAAACTAACGGAGAGACACTCTTGGTAAAGATGGTAAAAAGGCCGTTATCCTTTTCTCATATTCTGAGCCAAAAACCTTAACTTCAGTGGCACTTTAACTTGTTGTCTTTGATGGTGACGGCAACCAGATGCGGTTCACAAGCGTACACTGTGACCTGTAAATTTTGGCTTGTAATTTAAGCTTTTCATCGACCTTCTCAACAATAAAATGATGAATATATCCCTCCAATGCGTAGTTTAGGCCCTTTTGGTTACTTCTCAATCACATCTGATCGTTATGTCCCCAAAAATCATCAATTGCCTCCTGTGAAATGCCGTGTACTGTGACACCTGCCATAGCGCCGGGCACTGAATGTTGATAGTTTGTCCGAGTGAGTGGAGGGGGCGTGGCTTAGCCATAGGTCAATTACTGTTTTTTTTCAATGGAGTCATAGATGGGTAACTAAAGCTGTTAACAGCTTCCCACTTGAAATGAGCTGTTTGACGAAAAGGTAAAGCAGTGAAAATACTCTCAATATAGTCTACACTTACAGTGATATTGATTTGTTTAGGCAACTAAAATATGTTTTGCTGCTGACCTTTCTTCACAGCAGTACATTGTGAAGCTTCTGTGTCAGTGCTTCTCCAAACTGAGGGCGTGCCGACTGACATCTACTGGCTATGGATATCTACTCCATACATACCACTTCAAAAAATCTGAACTATCCCTTTAAGCTGAAAAATTGAAGTTCATAAGTTGTTTTTGTTTTTTATCATATCTAACGTGATATAATGTATTTGCTTTTTTGTGCTCTTAATTTAACAATTACATAATTTTTGTGTTTCATTCACATTTGATTCCACTGCATTATATAATAAAACAGCATTCAGTCACTGCTGACAGTCAGCAGCGACAAGAGTCCAAATGGAAAAAAGCAATTCAGTCCCTGGTTTCTGAGATTAAGCTGTAATTGCCATGACAACAATCATTTACATACAGCAGCAATAATTGAGAGGATTCAGCCCCGTGAGGAGGGACTGTCACATTTTCCACTCAGCAATTACAAAAACCACTCTCCATTTGTAAAACCGTTGGGCTGGAGAGTGGAGAGCGATTCTGTTCGAGCTCATCAGTCAATTTAGCCCTTTCTGTCATTTTAGCAGCATTAAAGCACTTTAAAAATAAACAAGTGTTCTTTTCATTTAATCAAATAAACAATCAGCAGCAAATAAAAACCAATAAGAGGAACAATAAAATGATTAAACATAAAAGGGAAATACACCAAGCACAAGTGAGTCAGAACAATTATATGAGACCTGTCCTTAATGTGTTTAGAATGAGGATTGATTTGAAATATAAATTTTTGGCCTGATTTGAACCAATCACGCTTACCTAATGTCTGACAGGAACACAGTTCCTGTACAGAAAGACAGCACAGCATTCACTCATCATGCAGCTTTGTTGTTGGTGTCCTAATTTGGTACGTCTGTATCACCCTGTAGCAACGTGACCAGCCAATCACAACTTCAGCGAAATGATGTGCTGGTTTTAAGGATTAAAAGTCATAGTTAATGGCAGCTGACACTGTGTGTACATGGGAACAAAGACATTAACACATGTAACTGTAACAAGCTGCCCAACAGGAAGCAGAGCTTTCTATATTTATATTTTACTGTGACCATGATTGTTCTCTTACCTGAAAAAATACTGTTCAAGAAACCTGTTTCGAAAAGAGACGTACCGATTGTGAAACTCTGGGCTGATTTTGACATTTTTGTTGTTGTTGTTTATGTTTTCATTGTTATTTATACCCCCTATTGTTGCAGGGAAACAACAGAAATCTTCATTATGAAAAAATTACAATAACTTTATGAAACAACCTAAAAACAACCTTCTCTCACAAGATGGTTATTTCTTTTCACAAAAAGAAAAACATTTCTGCTTCAAAAGTCTTTTGACTACATAAATATCATCATAATTCTCTAATATCTGTTTCATATTGCTGTGAAAACAACACATTTCTCCTTCAAACATCTGGATTTATTCAAGTTTCTCACCAAAAACTACATTTTACAAGACTGCGTATGAACAGATCTTGAGAATGTTATAATTTACCTTCATCCAACACTCATTTTTACTGAAGAGAGCTTGAACGCATCATAATGTAACTCCATGCAACTTTCATCAGCTGTTAGTTTCAGCTACCAGCTGCATAGAGCTAACATTAACGAGCTCTCCCAGTGTTTCACCACACTTACAATCTATTTGTGGCTGTAGCAGACAACGAGGATTTCTAAATTCAGAGGTTTTTATGGGTCCGTGAACACAGCGCAGGTGGGAGCGCCATTTTCCCCTCAGCAGCAGTTTGTAGAGTTTTGAGTGGCGGTGTGGATAACTGATCAGATCAGATTGATGGATGAAAGAAGCTGTTTGTGAGTGAAAACAAACTTTCGACCCAGCATACTGAAGGTCAAGTTTCACTTTCACTTCGCCCGCCTTCTGCCGCTCCATCTGTGCCGTCAGTCTGTGGAGCAACAAATAACCAAAAGGTAGCCTATACATAATCCAGCGCCGCACCTAATGAACGGTCCTGCTCCAAAAATTGAGAATCACAATGTGGCGGCAGATGTTTTAATCGTGGCAGTGTGCCACAAATAAATGAATGAGCACATTCCCTGAGATGACAGGACGATGGGACAACATTAGCCTCTGGCACTGCTTTTTAGCCTGTGCAAAACTGAAGTGACACAACAGTAAAAACATTGGCCACTGCCATCAGTGAATGCCATTTTGTTCATTTTATTCACTGATAAGCTGATGGCGGTCGACGAAGTGAATATCGGCCGATAACAATGTGCAGCCAATAAATCGGTGCATCCCTAGTTTCCAGTTAAACATTGATTTAATTGGAGAGTGGCTCTGAAATGTTTGTTAGCTTACTAGCATAGCAACTCAGTATATGAACCAAACTCCCTCCAAAATTTCCCGATACAAAACTATGAATGCTATGAATTTAGTTTGTCTGATGCAAGCTGTTACAGCCGCCATCCTATGTTACCAAGCAAAATGCTAACATTTCAACAACCTAACTTTTCAGGTCCATATCAGAGTCAGTGAGGGGTGAGGAAAAAAATCGATTCTTAGATGCATCCCTATTCTAAATTAATAGATTATGTTTCGATGCATGAGAGTCAGTATTGGGACATTTAAAACTCAACTCTGTTCTCATGTCTCCTTCAAAAGTTTCATCATTTCACTTTAAAAGTGCACTTAGTTTGAACCAACCCTCCTAAAGTCCATTCACTTTGAGTCTCAACAGTGAGCTGAGAGGGAATGTGGAGATTTTGGGGAATGCTATGATATAAATATTATATGAATATGAATAAATAAATTAATAAATAATTTATAAATAACCTTTGAGGCAGAGAGCGAAAGAACAAAGTGCAGTATCACCTTGGAGGAGCCCAGTCATGTTTGGTGCAGTCTAACAGAGTCCCCACGTAGGTCCTCTTCCTCCACGTCACATTCACCACCAGCACACCTGTCAATCACAGCGGACAGAGACAGAGCAGTTAGTACTGGAGCTGCTGGGACAACAACAGGCTTCTGTGTCAGGATGAAGAGGTCCAGCCCAGTTGCTGGAAAACCATGTTGACATTGTGCGTTTCTGCAAACCACGGATACCTTACATTTGAATGTTTCACACGGATCATTTCAATGTTTCTGGAGTGATGGAGTATATGAGCTGACTTTGTCATCAGGAGGTGGAGGGGTTGCTAAACAACAAAGCCAGTTTTGATTTAGTGAGTACTTCCTGTGTTTCTAGCAGCTCTTTTGGCAGGAAGAGTGGTTGTTTTTACCAAGACGTCGCTGCTTTTCCAGCAGGGACTGTGCCTCCGACATGACCTTTAACTATATAGCCAAGCCTAAACCTAACCACACGTTCACCACAGCATTGTTGACACATAATGTTTCAATACATCTGCTTCACAATAACTAGGGCTGTCCCCCAATAGTCGACCAAAAGTTAGTCGACCAGAAAGGTCATTAGTCGGCAAGATTTCATTGGTTGTTTAGTCGCAGAAAAAACAAAACAACAAAACTGAAACTTTATTAGGAGCTGCACCTTGTCAAAATAAGTCCAAACCTATATGACTGGACCATGTGTAGTCTCTATATACAGACTCTAAGTGAATGTAGAGTATGTTGGCAAACCCCGGAGATCTTGCCTCCATAAGAAGAGCGGAAGAGCCCTGGTTTCTGGTTGTAGGCTGTTTGTAGTCCGCGTGATATTGACCAATCACATTTGAGCCGACTGCAGTTGTTGCCAGGTTAAACGGTCCGTGCAGTGAATTAACGAGGCGGAACATAACTGGAGTCACTGCAAACTCTGAATCCATCCCAATGGTTCGGCATATTTACTTATATATAAACGGAAGTCAGAAACGGAAATTCGCCTCCTCCGCCTAAATCAATCCGGAATGCCAAAAAATCGGGGGTCTGCCCCCAGAGGCTGTATCGCCATCTGCCGGAAGTCAGACGCCAAATACAGCTGATGGGTTCCGAGAATGGACCATGTGTGACTTTACTTTGAAAGGACAGACACAGGAAGTGTCCACGCTCAGCAGTCAGACAGGAGTGAGGTTAATTTCCAGGGCTGGTACCTGCGGTTATTCCACAGGCTAGTTAATGGCAGGAAAGGCAGGAAATCCAAAGTGTGGGATCATTTTGAGAAGACTAGTCCACTGATGGACCCTGATGATGACTTTTGGTTGACAAGGAAAAGTCTTAGTTGGGGGCAGCCCTAATAATAACGTACAAATGTAAAGTATTGGCGGTTTGCAGACACGTACAATGCCAATATTTATTCTGGTGATTGGATTGAGAGGTCAGGTCAGAGAGAAACATACGGTGCAGGACTTAAAGCGGAAATATGAGCAGTTTGATTCACATCATAAACAATCTTTAATCACAAAATAATCTTTAGTGATATTTAAAGTTTTATCCCAAAATGTTTATCCTTCTGAAACAGATGTGGCATGACATTAATCTGTCAGCAATCAAACAGATAAAACCAAATAAATATTGTTTCTAGAGGAAATAAGGTCTTAAAATGCATTTCTCATGGTGAGGGATTTTCACATCAATCATAAAATAAAAAACAAAAGTTTGACTATTACAGAATCAAACAGTGGTACAGCTGTGTTCAAAGGCACCACTGATTCACAGCAACAAAAGACAACATATCAAACTGTGTGAAAGGAGCTTTTCACCTTTTGTTCACCTTTATCAGACTTCGTGAGCAGCACTTCTCTTTGTAGCTCTGCAGAAATACTCAGCCCTTTGTTCTCTCTTGTATCTAATGAGGAAACTAATGAAACACTGATAAAAGACAAATGTGCAGGAATAAAAAGAGGAGCACACTGCACCTCAGAAGGAGGAAAAATCAATGTGACGAGCAGACGGCAGTTAACAGTTTGGAAATGAAAAGCTGCAGCAACCTGAAGGACTGAGTTCACAGTTTTAAGAGGCTCAAATTGTTTTCCAAACGGTTTGTTACAGCCTCTGTGAAATTGCTCAAAGTGATATCGGTCAGCAGCATCAGAGCAGGAAAACACAGCCTTCTGTTCCTGTCAGGTTTTTGGTCCCAAGGAAAATTTAGTCTTTAAGGTTTAAAGTCTAATCTGAGAACTGGCGACCCCTCAGCCATCTGAAATAAATGTCCCTCTCTTCCTCTTCCTCTCTTTCTTTCTCTCACTCTCAGACTGACATTTGAAAACCATTAACCTCCGTTTTGTGATGCGCCAGCGGCATCGCAGAGCAAATCAAATCCTGGATGCATTACAGCTTTGAAACGAGGTTTGACTGCAACACACGACTCCTTGCTCTTCAATTAAGCCTGATGGCCGCAGCCATCACAAAACACTCTCACAGACAGATGAGAGCTGGGGAACACGGCCAAGTGTGTCGCTCAGTTTGACAAAAGGTGGATGTGATGAGGCAGATTTTTGTTTCACCACAAATCTTTAGATAATGAGCTGGATGGATTTAATCAGTCAACAACTTCATATTCCCAATGTTCTCTGTCAATACTTCCTTCAGTCGCTTTGAGGTTTGATCAAATGTATTTTCTTCATTTAATGACGACCTCACCTTTAAATAATGACTGAAATATTTTAACCCAAGGTGACTGTTTTTTTTGTTGTTTTTTTTTACAGCTGCAATATTCTAAATAATATCAACACACATAAACATCATGTCAATGATAACTACCATTACGGCTTACCAGCATCCATGCCTGTGAAAAAATGGATGTTTCACACACACATTCCCCCCACAGCACAGGAAATCTATGCAGTCAGCACAGTTTCAAGGACGGCAACCGAAAATTAGAGTCACAAATTCAGTATCCCACCAAATGTCTCCCCTTCTGTTCCTGAGATATGATGTTGTAATGATATGTATGATGTTGATCCAAAGTATGTTTTGTGAGGTTGCAGTGACCTTGACCTTTGACCTTCAACAACCAAATTCTAATCATTTCATGCTTGAATCCAAGTTGACATTTGTGCCGAATAGGCCTGTCACGATATGCGATAAGTTGGTTAATTGCACGGTTAATTTAAAGGGAGACGGTAACTTTTCGGGCCGCGATTAATTGCCATATCCATGCGTGTTTGTTTTCCTCGTCTCTCTCCACCAAAGAGACTGGACGACAAGAGCGTTCACTGCCGTGCATCGTCTGGCAGCCAGGTGAGTTGGTTCATTAGCGTAATGAACGGAGGTAAAGCTCTTGTCATCGAGTGTCTTTGTCTCTGTGGTGGAGGCGGGGCTATGGGCTACACACACACACAGTGCGATCTTCGTGAGGGGGAGACGAGGCGGAGAAAAAAAAAATAGTTTAGCTTAAGAGAAAGACAGGGAACTTGTTCCTAAACCAAATGCCACGGCCCCTGTGTGAGAGTGTTTTGGATTTAAACTAGGGATGGGCAAACGATCAAAATTCATTATTCGATCATCAAAAAAATTAACGATCAATTATCGATTAATTGATAAGCGAGTATTTCAAAAGAGAGAAAACAAAAGAGTGCAGTGCAGACTGTCGCCGCAAGAGAGCGCAGCTGCCCCAGTTTTGAGCTTCAACCCCCCAGGCCAAAGAGGAAGAATGGCGCGCATGCGCAGTTCACCCCTGGATGTTTACAACCGTTGCCAGCCAGAGTTACAGGCTTCAGTTTTCAGCAAAACCTCCGTCTTTCAATGGCGTAGTGTTTTCAGAGGCCTCAAGGGAAGCCGCCGAGGCTTTGGAGAGCGATGAGAGCCTCCGTCTGTTTATGATTTTTTGCCTGGCATAGGTCCGGCGGGGGTCTCGTAGGCCCGTCGAGCCGCCGTGCTCGCCAGGCGGAAGGGTCTCGTTGGCCCGGGGACTTGCCGGGCGGGGGGTCTCATTGGCACAGCGGCTCGCCGGACCTATGCCAGGCATTGTAGGGAAAACACTGCGACTATCGATCAAAATTATTTGTGATCGATCAAAAGCCTTAACAATCAATCATCGATAATCGAAAATTGATGCCCATACCTAATTTAAACCAAATGACAGAGGGGAGCCCAGCAATGTGGACGAGCCGGTGTGCCGGGTTTCCTACAAACAGCAGTGCACCCAAATTCGTACACATCCCATGCATTTTGAAAGGCTACGATCACGCGACCAATGAGCTGATGTCAATAAACAAGGAAGTAGTCCCGCAAGTTTTTAAGGAAGCAGGTTGCGGCGGTGGATTGGTCACAGGACTTTTACTCGAAGAAGTGTGTTTGGATCCGTGTGAATTCTGAGTCATTTTAAGGTCCTCAAATTAAGAAAAAGCATGTTGGCCAAATCTACAAGTTAATTTTAAAGCCGATATTGGTTGTTTTGGCAAATTCAAAGGATATCATACAAACCGCTCCATGAGAATATGTTGGTCGACCAATTGCCTCATTAGAGCAGGTGTTTCTGTGGTGATCTGGAGAATTCAAGGATGAGGCCAATCACGGAGTTCTTTCTTAATGCACGTTTAATTACGAGCTCCGATCAACATGGCTACATGCGGAAGCTATGTGATGAGTGTGAATAGAGAGAGAAACACAGCTTATATAGGATGGTGGCATGTATACTATTACCTAAAACGGTGCTCTGACACATTTGACTTGACCTTGGGCCAACTAAAATTAGTCTAACTTGTCCATTCATCAGTAAGCCTAGCACTTCTGACGCTATGACGTCTGTCATAACGGAACATGATCCCCAGGGGGTCTTGACCAAGTTTCCATTGGTCAGTGGAGATGTAACAACACCAGCACCTCATGAACAGGTTTTTAACTATTTCTGATGTAGCCTCCAGACTTGTAAACAATGCTAAAAGAGTTTTGCAGTTCAAAATGAAACCACTTACTTAAGGAGGCGACCTAGAGGGAGAGACTGGAGGGTGGGCACAATGTGTCTACAGCAACGCATTTTGCCACCACGACGGGGCTACAAGTTGTAAACACTGAATGAGTGGCCCCGTTAACGAACGCATGTTAGCTTCCTCCCAACCTGAGTGGTGCGCAGTGCAGAGCAGCCAACAAACCAGTGGAGACCAGAGGTTGGGCATGGTTCCACATGTCTATGCAGTTAATCAATACAATATAGTATTGACATATTTTTGTGTGGCAATATTGTATAGTCACACAGTGCCAAATATCGATTTTTTTATTATATAAATTATCTTATCTTGTATATAATGACGAAAACTCTGTCTGTCACTGTCTGTGTGTGTGTTCCACGTTTTTCTCCTCACTGACTTGGTCAATCCATGTGAAATTTGGCACAGTGGTAGAGGGTCATGGGAGGATGCCAATGAAGCAATATTACATCAATTGGCCAAAGGGGGGCGCTATAGCAACCGATTGAAATGTCAAACTTTGAATGGGCATATCTCATGCCCCGTATGTCGTAGAGACATGAAACTTTGCACAGAGATGCCTCTCCTCATGAGGAACACATTTGCCTCAAGAACCCATAACTTCCACTTATATAGATTTTCCGCCATTTTGAATTTTTTGAAAAACACTTCAAATGGATCTCTTCCTAGGAAGTTTGAGCCATCTGCATGAAACTGGGTGAACATAATCTAGGGACCAATATCTAAAGTTCCCTCTTGGCAAAAGTTGGAAAACTTACTAAAACTGAGCTTCTATAAGGCAATGAATATTGCGGAGGGCGTGGCTCATCACATAAAGGTGTATAACATCTCAAGGGTTTCACCCATCACCACGCAACTTTGTAGGCATATGAACACACATAATCTGAGGGGACCCCTCCATTATTGACCCCATCAAACAAAATGGGGGCGCTAGAGAGCTCATTTCTTATTTAGGCCTAACCGCCATATGGATTTTTACTAAACTTGGTAGATATGTAGAACAGGACGCCTCAAGGTGACTGGAGAAATTTAACTCTAATTGGCAACTGGGTGGCGCTATAACAACAGAAAAATGCTTCAAAATGTTTATGTTCAAATGTTTCTAATGTTTGGTATGACTAAGTCATGGTATGGTATGCTGTACATAATCACGGAAACTGTCAGTGTGTCATTCTGTCAGTCAGTCATTCTGTCTGTCCCACCTGTTTCTACTCACTGACGTGGTCAATCTATGTGAAACTGCACATAGGCATTGAGGATTGGCATAGGTAGAAGGGGACAAAGCTACCAATGGCTATGGACTAGTAATACAAATTAAACTCTAGGTAGCCCACTAGAATAATATAATACATTTATTTTTCAGTCCACTAGATAATTTTTGCTTCTGCAAAAATAAACTGAAAACTTTATCTCATTAGACAAAACAGACGTTGACAACGTTTTCCCTTTGGGGACATAATTTACAGTCGAAAAAAGGTAATAAATCACAATATATCGAAATATATTTCATTGCAATACTGAGCATATTGCAACATATTTAAAACTGTAATGATATGCTATCATGACTTAAGAATTGCGATATCATATTGTTGATTCCCACCCCTCAGGCTGAGTCAAAGGAGCACCGGACTAAAAGGAAAGGCCTCTTGGATTTCATTCTTTTTTTTCTTAACTGGTTAGTTACTGGTTAATGGGTGTTGGCCTTGACTGACATCCCTAGTTTCTATTGTTAAAACCTTAACAAAGCTCCATATCCAAAGTTACATCATGTTTGTTTTCTACTTGTTCTTCTCGTCTTTATAAATAATTTGGATTTCTGTTTGACGGTGTGGTTTGGAGGGAGGCAGAAAAAGGAAGGAACGATGTCGACACAAATGCACTCGTAAAATCATGAGTTATAATTATTATTATTTTTCTGTAAAGATTACTGTGTTACTCAGGCTAGCTGTTCTCACTTGTTTCCAGTCTTTATGCTAAGCTAAGCTAACAGACAGCTGGCTTTGTATTTACTGTATAGACATGAGAGTGGTGTTAATCTTTTCACCAGACAGTGAGTCGGTGTATCTTTCCCTGAAACGCATCTTTCCTTTAAAGCAAACATCATGAAGCTGCTACATTACAGTTTATTATTTTACATGTGTGTTTACAGTAATTATCGATAATCCTTGTAATTGACTTTATCTGTGGCAGCCAGTGAGACAGACAGGCAGTCAGTCAGACAGACAGACAGAGCATCTTGAAGTCAGACAGTATGTGGAGCTCAGCTAAGAGTCGAGCTAATCACCATCTGATTAGCGCTCATCAGACTCCGGTCTCCTGCAGGGAGGAGGAGGAAGAGGGAGGAGATGAGAGGGGGTGAAATGGTGGTCTCATCGTCTTCTCCTCTCCGTCTTTCCAATTAGTATTCTGCTTAATTAACATGCAACCGGCGTCTTCCCCTCATATCCCTCCGCCGTCACGAGGAGGGGGCTCCAGTTATCCCTCCGCCTCCTGAACCGTAGTCCCCGAGCGGCAGGGAGGACGCCTCAGAATGAAAACCACAAGAACAAAAAGATACTCTTTCGTATCTCTCCTTGTCTTCGCCTCTCTTTCACCTTGTCCGTCAAAAATGGTCCGTCTTCATCCCTCTGTCTCTTTCAGTCTCTGTCTTTACATTCCTCTCCATCTCTCCGTCCCTCCGGTGGTTTAAAAATATAGACAAAACCTCTGTTACCATTCTGTCCATCTCCTCACTTCTCTCCCTCTCCTCCTCATCTATCCGTCCATCCTGTCAGACCGAGCACTGAATCCATTTTCTCGCTCCTTTATCCGCTTCTGTCCCTTCATCTTTGTCCTTGTTCCTCAGACTCTCCCTGTGTGCACTAAATGAATCACTGTATATCTGATATTAGTATTTGATAGTACATCACAGAGTGTGTCTCTATATATCTACTAATGGCAGTGTGTATGCAGAGCTCCAGATTTATCATCCTATTATTTCTGTATCTTGTTGCTCTGCTTCGCTTCACTGATGCTGCTGCAGTTTGTTTACTCTCACAAACCTGGAAACACGACGCTTTGATGTTTTCTGTTTGCATTTATTTCCTCCACTGAGGAGGCGATGCGTTTGGTCCTGCTCGTTCGTTTGTCTGTTTGTTTCTTAGAAGGAAATCTCAGAAATATCTGATCAGATCTGAGTCAGATTTGGTGGAAAGTTCAGCCACAGGCCGCAGAATCAGTGAGGGATATTTCACAGGACTTAACCGGGGACGTTACTGAACATTTTCACTATTTGCTCCTGAGCTACTGCTCTTAAATCAGACCTGCCACTTGACTAATACTGATTTCAATATAAATCATTCTGACATGATAAATAGATTGATTTATAGGGAGTGATTAATGTGTGTTTGAGGGATATGAAACTTCCTGTGACTGCTGAAAAGGCTTTAATGTATCATCTGCATACAACAGTACATTATGAGTTCTTGCAACGCCAGCAGTTTCCAATTTCCTTCACTACATCTACATTTACAAATATTCAAAGTCAGGATTAAGAGTGGCAGAAAGTTAAATGTTCTTAGTAGCCGTTTATATCTACATGGGGACTTTGCGCCACCAGAGTAAACAGCCCCTCCATCACAAGCAATGCTTTCTTTACATGAAACTGTTTTGTTCAGTGTTTTCACCAGTTGAAATCATTTGGTTCCTTTGTTTCGGAGAAAAAGAGACATCTGTGAATAATTCAGCTTCCGTTAAATCTCCCGAACGTCTGGATCTTTAGTTATAAGAGAAAGCACTCATCGATTATGAAAACATCGCACATCGCAATATCTAAATCATTTTCCAACATTAGATTGATTTTAAAAGGCCATGGAAAATGACTTTTTGTCTCCTTCCACAAAGATTTTTGTTTCAAGCTACAATGGATTTAGGCCTACTAAATACTTTTATACTCATGTTATAGTTTAGTGTCCTGTGGTGCAAACCTTTAAACCTCTGTAGCTTCAGTGCTATGTGCAAAAAGATAACGTACAGCCCTGCTGTTTATCTTAATAACATATTTAATTAATATGTCGTGGAGCTGTATCTTTTCAAATAGAGAAATAGATCCCTGTCTTGGCTTTTTATTTTGATCACAGTCTGTTTTTTATAAAATTCGTAGAAAAGACAGAGATGTATATCGTGTATCACCAGTCAGCCTGAAAATACTGAGATGTGAATTTTTGTCCATATCGGCCAGCCCTACCGTTAAACCACGATATTTTCTGAGATGTTATCGTATTGCAAACATCTCGTACCAACCCTGGGAAGCACACTGCAGATTGTATTTATTTGGCAGAAGAGTCAGCAGTGCAACAAACGCCCTGAAGAGCCTGAAGACGAAAGCCTAGCATCTTTGTGGCACCCGTTATCTCTGA
The DNA here is from genome assembly GCF_041903045.1 of Epinephelus lanceolatus. Classification (NCBI taxonomy): domain Eukaryota; kingdom Metazoa; phylum Chordata; class Actinopteri; order Perciformes; family Serranidae; genus Epinephelus; species Epinephelus lanceolatus. The sequence goes on from NC_135742.1 coordinate 3,314,497, forward strand.
CTGAGGCTTTAGGGTTTGTCGAGGTCGGCTACGCCCAACTCGCTGCGATCCACCACTCTGATCTCACATCACTGATCACAAAGGTGTAAACAGTCCTCTCCAGATCCATTACATCTGAAGGATTTGTTTTAAGAGTCCATGTGTATGATTTAGAAGGATGTATTGGCAGAGATGGAATATATGTTTTCTTTAGTGTAAAATCACCTGAAAATAAGAATCGTTGTGTTTTTGTTATTTAGAGTGAAACATTTATATCTACATCGGGAGCGGGTCGTTGTTAAGCGTCATTTTAATCATTTCAGTGTTTATCATGTTTGATTTGTTGTGTTTCTTATGTCAGTTTTTCTTCTCTTCACCAGTTTAAAGCTGTCAAGGTCTGCATGACTGTTTTTTATCCACTGTCAGGTTTTCTCTCTCCGGGTGCATCTATACAAACACAGTGTGCAGCAGGAGATATATTATTCACTGTCTACCTCTCCTCTCTCCATCTCTCTGGCCTGTTTAGGAGCACTCTTCGCCCAGAATATATTCCCCTGTGTTGTGTTTGTTTTTTCTTCTTCTTTCTCTTTTTATATTTGCCTGGGCGGAGTGAGTAGCTCCAGTTAATTAATACTGGGCCGAGATACAAATGCCTCTCCGCCAAACTCAACACTCCACTTCAGAGGCCCCGTGACTGGCACAGAGAGATGGGCACCGAGAGATGGGATTATTCATTAGCAGCCCGCAGTAAGGTATTACACCTCCGCTGAGAGGCCGCAGTGCTGAGCGCTGTCCTCGTTAACGGCCTATCAAAGTGCGATGGCGTCGAAATCGGCGGGTGAATCATCAGGCCGTCTGATCCGCCGCCCGGTACTCCCCTGGTATCATTTTGTAGTGTTGGACGGAATTCTGGTTCTACTTTGCTTCATGTTTTGGACTTCACTATTCAGCTCAACGCCAAAACTGCTCTTATGAGTATATCCAGCGATGTTTAAAAAGAATCCACTTTGGTTATTTTAGTTTGGAAAAGTGTTCAGCAGCATCTATTTGTTCTTGCAACATATGTTTCTCAAACCCACACTAGTTGTAATGACACCCAATTCTATTTGGACAAACAGGGTGCATCTGTGATGGCTTTAGGAGCAAACTGTGTTGAAATATGAAGCGTTTTAAATCCACATTCTCTCTACAAAGAGGTCATATTGAAAGGTGATGTTCAGGCAAAGGAAGCAGATGCAACATGATATAAAACTGTCTTTGCTAAATTGTTAAGGAAACAAGTCCTCTAATGACATCTTGGGAACACTCTGTGAAATGACGCCCCAATCATTGGCACTATTTGTTAGTCAAAGGGACACTTAGCTGATTTTCAACCTGCTTTCCTAACAATGTGGGAATTTATTTCCCGTAACCATTGAGCAGTACAGGAGGAGGTGCACATTAATAATCCTCCAGGACTGTAACATGCTCATGTTTGACCCAAACAATGCGTCATGTGACTACAGTTGCTTCACATCCAGGTCGGAACACCTTCTCACCACAAACCAACCGCACCAGAGTTCCTTTGGAACCGGACTGAGACCACCTCTTCAAGAAGGTCTCAGTCCGGTTGTTTTGGTGTGTTCACACCTGAGTGTGATTGCTGTGTTCACACCTGCACAAACAAACCGCACTGAGAGGACAAACAAACTTGAGTTCAACTTAAAGGATAACTTCAGTATTTTTCAACCTGGGCCCTATTTCCCCATGTGTATGTGTGCGTATGATTCATAGGTACAACTCGTTCTAAAATTGGTTCAGTATTGAGGGAGGCGGATGCAGCCAGGAGCCGCGAGGTAGATATGGGGGCAAATGCGTCCCGTATAAGTTTGCGCATTAAAAATGCTTTTTTTCGCCACTGACCGGTTCAGATCACCAGTGCTATCTCTGTAAATAGCATACTAAGCGTTTCCCTGACCCTTCACTTGCTCTGGGCTGTGACAGAGGAGCCATGCTGAGCGCCGCTCAAAGTGGCGCTGGTTGTCCCGGAGTACAGCTGAGAGTTTTACTGCATCGATTGAAAACAATAGTTTGTGTTTGTGCTTATCCGAATTGCAAGAACAGGATGTCGCGCAACACCCCGTACAGCTTTCACAGGCTGCCTTTGTCGGACGACGAGATGCTGAAGTTGTGGCTAGTTGTGCTACAAATGGATGCTAACACTCCTGTCCAGACACTGCGCCTTGCAGACCATCGGGTCCAGATCAATTATACCCTCCAAAATCTAAGATGATATCTTGTCTTATATCATGATATATACTATCAATATATTGCCCAGTCCTACCCTGGTCTATATCAAAGGTTTACATTCTTTGGATGGGATGCAGTTATGTAACTGCTATCTCTGAATATCTGCACAGATCCTTACAGCAAAAATAAGCATCCACACAGCTACAGACACTGAAACATTCGCTTTCGGTCAGTCTAACATTACAGGCAGAATTGAGAACAGACCTAAGTGTAAAGTTTAACATTATTTAGTCAAAATAAATTAAATTAACACCTGCATTTTCACTGACATTTTGGACTCTATTCTTACATTAGATTTTTCTGGTAAGTACTTGATAATAACGTAATGCAAGTACTTGTATTTGGAAATAACTTGAAATGCCCATTCCTGGTTATCACATGACCAAAATCCCATATTTAGGTCACTCTTTAACAACTGCACCAACTCTATCCACTGATCAAACTTTGAGATACAGATAAAAGCTCAGGAAATATAGTAGTTAAGATAATTTTGTCACAAAGCCAGCGCTGTTGTTTTTCTGCTCAGTTAGTTAGTTAATTTTGAAAACACAGAAAGTCCAGTAAACCAGGAAAGCAACCTCTAAGTAGGTAGAAATATTTACTCAGCTTTGTGTCCAGACGAACTGTTTCCCTGGAGCTGTCACAAATTTGGATGCTGTCCTTCTGCAAAATGAAAAATCTCCAATTACAGCCTCCCTTGTTGGATTCATCCTGCAAACAACGCCGTCTTTAGTTTTAATGAGGAGGACCAAAACAAACCATTTGCTGGAAACTTGCACCTGAATTTTCACACCTCGCTTCCACTCAGCCAGCGCTCAGTAAAAATAGTTTGTGATCGTCAGTCTCTCTGTCTGGTTAGACTCGCAGACTCAATGACAAACCGCTAATCCTCAAATGTGAAAACAACAGAAACTGTGCAGTGAGAGGTAAGTCTGAGTTCTTCCACACATCAAGGCTTTTGTCAAATTGAGTCAAGCATGGGGATCAGAAAAGCTGCTGATGTGTCTCCACCATCTTGGCTTTCACTGAGGCACGACTAAAGTCTTTTATTTACTCGTTTGACACATAAGACTCTCCGCGTCTTCACCAGCACAGACTGGAAACACTCAGACTTTCATGTTCGCTTACGTTCCTTTGCAAGACTTTCACTTTATTCACATCTCTGCTGAATTCAACACACACACATGCACACACACACAAATCATACCACGTTATTGTGCCCCACATTGTTCAGCTCAGGACTTGCACACAAATATGAAGGTGAAAATTTTGACACAATATCACTGCTTTTGACATATTAAATGAGAATAACAGTGTTTTTGCACATTTCAGTCCACTGGCCACAGATTATTTTGGTCCACTGACTCTTATATCTTTATTCATGTGGCAAAGGAACAGTGTGTAACATCTGGGGAGATTTAGTGGCGTGTAGCCATTAGGAGATTACAACCAGCTGAAACTTCTCCTGGTTAGAATTCCTTCAGTGTTCATTGTTCAGGAGGTTTTTAACATGAGCTGAATTATCTACAGAGGTCTCCTCTTCTCCAAAACAAACAGACCAGGGGTCTCACTCATTAAACAATGTGTAGGATCTATGCTGTAAATGTACGCATGGAAAAAGGCCAACATGGCAGCACCAAAAAATATTCAACAAATTTCTACAATCGGGCTTCCAACTCACCATCTGCGTCGCCAATTTCCCACCTACAAAAAAAGTTCATAAGCATGGATCAAAGTTTCTCCCACCAAGTCTCTTTTTATAGATCACAACCTTTGCATGGGAAGTGGAGCACGCCTCTTTCAGGCCTTGTTTTGTGTGTTTGCAGTGTTTATAAATGAGACCCCAGGTGATTAAAACACTAGGGCTGACCTTCGAATCCATTTATGGACATTCGAAGCTTCGGAGCTCAGAAGGAATTTAATTCTAAGCATTCGACGACTTTTTTTTTTTTGTAAAAAAAAAAAAAAAAATTATGGTGAAAACGTAGTTTCTTCCAGCACTAGAGTTAAGATAAAAATATTCACAAACGAAAAAACACTAATGGTTGTTGATAAGTAGTGTTTAACTTTTGATTGAACACTAAATTAAAACCCTCGGCGCACACTGCAGCACAATCAAACAGATGCGCAACTCAGAGCATCTGAAGTGTCTCTGACACCAGACTCGGAGCAGACCGGTGGAACTGGAAAATGCATATTAGGCCTACTAGTTACTACTAGCTACTACTACGTTTTTCAAGTGATTTCCCAAATTTGTTGTTGAGTTGTGATATGCCAATTGCTTTTGGCAAATCTGGCACTCTGCTTTCTGGGGGTTGTCGGGGCATATTTTAAAGTGCAACCACACATCTGATGACCTCCTGGACATGTCTGCCAGCTCTGAGTGCGCTCGTTGTCAGTATGGGACTGGTGGGGGTTAGTATTGCGTTTAAGGCCTCCCCCAAAAAAACGGGAAAAAAAAGCACAGAAGCTTCGAATTTGTTTTTTCACAATCGAATCCCGTGCCATCGAATGAAGCTTCGAAGCTTCGAATTTTTTGGGTCAGCCCTATAAAACACTGAATAAATCATTTTCACATCACAAATCAGTGTTTCTACCCTGCAGCTGCTCAGGTGTGCTCACCTATTTTCTCTCATAACTTAAAATCCAGACATTCAGGAGGTTTCAACCAGGAGCTGAATTATCTACAGAGATCGCTTCATCTCCAAAACAAACAAACCAGGTGATTTAAACCGGTAAAAACAAGTAAAATAAGTGTTTTTCCAACACTGTCTGGCACCTCGAGACAGGTTGCTAGATTAGCACCTGCTACGATAGAACAGTTTGCATGATATCCTATGAAAAATGCATGCACAACAGTTCGTTTGATATCCTAAGAATTTGCACCCCTGCACGATGTTAGGTCCTTAACGTACAGTTACATAATTAATGTAAAGTTGTGGAGGTTAGGTTTAGGCAATAAAAGATACTTTGGTTAAGTTTAGGGAAAGAAACACGGTGAGGATTTACCTTAAAATAACTCAAATTTCACACAGATCTGAACACGCGACTCCAGGACCTGGGCGAAATTGCAGGGGTTTTTTTGGTGACCCATCCACCACCCAAACTTGCCTCCATACAAGCGCTCAGGACTGCTTCCTTATTTACTGCCGTCAGTACATTGGTCATGTGATCGCAGCCTTTCAAAGTACGTGGGATATGTACGAGTTTGGGTGCAGTGTTTTCCCTAAGAAAACATACACAAAATTTGTGAGAACTACCTGCCTGCTAATATATGCTCACCTGTTTTGTCTGATAACTTAAGATCCAAATGTTCTGGACGTTTTTACCAAGAGCCAAATTATCCTCAGACGTCTCAAAATCTGTGGAATTTGCAATTTGCAGTCTCCACCACTAGATGCCACTAAATCCCCCTAAATCTTACAAACTGGACCGTTTTACACAGTTTTATTTATCTTATTATTATTTACATTTAACATGTTTTTTAATTTTAATTGCATGTGGTTTTATGTTTTAAGATATCTGCCTCAAATTTCTGCTGCCAACCCGATACAGCGGAGGAGCAGGAAGGGATTTTATTTCTGCTATGACATCTTAAGAACTCAACAGCAACACATCTTTCAAGAACCAACAGATCTGTAACTATGGATAATCCATAAAAATAGTCCCTATGAAATGTACTGTAGTTTTTTAGTACTTCTAGGAACAGATATTCCATTTGCCTCCATTGTATTCGATGGAGGCAGAACTCTTTAAAGTTTCTGTATGTAAGTGTTTACCGGTGAGAGATCACTGTTTACTGTTCAGAAACACTCCTTACCTTCCTCAGTCTCGTGCCACACGATGCCCTCCAGGTTGACGCTGGTCCCGGGCTGGCAGGGTCCCAGACAGGCCGAGTCGCCCTCCAGTGCTCCTGAGACGCCTCCATCCTGGGTGTTGGTGCCTATTGACCTCGTCCTCACCGCCAGCTGCTTCAGGTTGGAGGTGGGCAGGGCCGGAGGGGAGAAGGAAGGGGCCGAGGGCAGAGAGGATCCGGGGGCCCCGGGGTGGCCTGGAGCAGGGGGAGCTGGCACCGTGAACATGGGGTCCACCTGGAGGGAAAAGGAAGGGATTCATATATGTTTTATAACCACAGTTTACTTCAGTCCTATTTTTGAAGTAAATACATTTCTCAGTTCTATTCAGGTTTCATGTTTTATCCGTCACACACTCAACATGTCTCTACACTGTGCAGTGAAATTCTTTGTTTCCCCCTTCCTCCCCAAAAGTACAATATATACAACAAAGAATATATATGTAATAAAAATAAGTTAATAATGAAAATAAGACATTAACAACAAAGGTAAGTGAACAGAAACAAATATAACACACAAACAAAGAAGAAAAGACAATATCAACACAGATAAGGTACTAACGAAGATTAGTGAAAGGCAGCGAAGATAACGTGGTAACAAAGAAGAAAAGATAATTAAGATAAGATAATGTAAAGGAAGGTAAGGTATTCATAAAAAAGATAAGGTGATAATAAAGATAAGATGTGAACAAGGAAGATAAGATAATAGCAAAAAGCTAAGATATTAACAACAAACGAGTGAATAGAAACAAAAATAACAGTAACAAAGAAGATGAGATAATATCAGTGAAGATAAGGTAATTTCAACAAAGATGAAGAAATTAGATGAAGATAAGGCAATAATGAAGATAACATAAAAACAACTAAAATGAGAATAACAATGAAGATAATGTAAAATGAATGATGGCAAGATGAAAACAATAGAGACGAGGTGATAACAAAGATAAGCTAACATTAATGAATATATGATCATATCAAGGAAGATAAGGTAATAAAAATGAAGATAAGGTAATATTTAGGAAAATAGGATAATGAGATGATAATAATGAAGGTAAGATATTATTATTACAGACGGATTATCGAGGAAGAAAAGATATTAACAACAAAGATAAGGTTAATCACAACTGAGATAAGGTATAAAAGCAAATGCAAATAAAAGATAATAAAAACAAAGTTACCATAATAAAAAAGATGCTGGCATAATAAATAAGATTATCTTATATAAGCAAAGATGGGATAATGAAGATAGAATAATAACGAACATACAAAAATAATGAAGATCAACAAAGACAAGATAATAATGAAGATGTTACCAGTGAAGATTATAACAATGATCATGTCACCAAAAGCTCAGATAATAACGAAGATAATATCAACGCAGCTGAGATAACCAAGAACACGTCAACCAAGATATGATGATACTGATTATAATATCAACAAAGATAAGACTAGTCCATAGCCACTGGTAGCTTTGTCACCTTCTACCTATGCCAGTCCTCAATGCCTATGTGCAGTTTCACATAGATTGACCACGTCAGTGAGTAGAAAAACGTGGGACAGACAGAATGACTGACTGACAGAATGACACACTGACAGTTTCCATGATTATGTACAGCATACCATACCATGACTTAGTCATACCAAACATTAGAAAACAACACCAACATTGGTCCACAGGGGGAGCCACAGCGATCGGTCGCATTTTAGCCATTTTGAAGCATTTTTCTGTTGTTATAGCGCCACCCAGTTGCCAATTAGAGTTCAATTTCTCCAGTCACCTTGAGGCGTCCTGTTCTACATATCTACCAAGTTTAGTAAAAATCCATATGGCGGTTAGGCCTAGATAAGAAATGAGCTCTCTAGCGCCCCCATTTTGTTTGATGGGGTCAGTAATGGAGGGGTCCCCTCAGATTATGTGTGGTCATATGCCTACAAAGTTGCGTGGTGATGGGTGAAACCCTTGAGATGTTATACACCTTTATGTGATGAGCCACGCCCTCCGCAATATTCATTGCCTTATAGAAGCTCAGTTTTAGTAAGTTTTCCAACTTTTGCCAAGAGGGAACTTTAGATATTGGTCCCTAGATTATGTTCACCCAGTTTCATGCAGATCGCTCAAACTTCCTAGGAAGAGATCCATTTGAAGTGTTTTTCAAAGAATTCAAAATGGCGGAAAATCTATATAAGCGGAAGTTATGGGTTCTTGAGGCAAATGTGTTCCTCATGAGGAGAGGCATCTCTGTGCAAAGTTTCATGTCTCTACCACATACGGGGCATGAGATATGCCCATTCAAAGTTTGACATTTCAGTCGGTTGCTATAGCGCCCCCCTTTGGCCAATTGATGTAATATTGCATTCACACACAGACAGAGTTTTCATCATAGTAAGATATACTAAGATAAAACCAAGAAAATATCAGCGAAGACAAGATTATAACAATGACAATATCAACAGAAGATAAGATAATAATGACGATAAGATAAAACAACAAAGACAAGGTAATAACAAAGAAGATAGAATAATATCATCAGCATAATAACAACAAAGATTTGATAATAACAAAGAAGATAAAAGAACAACAAAGACAATAAGCTACATGTCATTAAATTTAATGGAAATTTACACCCACGGCTGCTCTGAATATTTATCCAGGGAAAAACCTGGAGGAAGTGACAGAGTCAAAAATACCAGTAAAAGATTATTAATGTCATTTCAATATTACTGACGTGGATCCATCTGACATCTGATTATTTGAATGTTGAAACTCCACTGTATAATGAAAGGACATTTTAGAAGAGGAGACATTTTCTCCAAATGTCACACCATTCATTATTCTATCCGCAGTCTGCAGTTACCATCTTCCTAATATTGAGTGGCAGCTAATCATCTCTCAACTATATCCAGACTTAGAAAATCTTTTTTTTTTCACCCCGTCTATTTCCATTTATCTGCATCTACATGACTGGCACAGTCTGTGAGAGGCAAATATCTCACTCCGGCTGGGACGAATGTTTCCAACCAACACATACATACAGGGGCTGCACATTATAATTAGCTGCCACTTGTGCACAGAACTTGGCAGAAATCTGCAACAGTATAATAAGGCAACATTACTGGAGCTCAGCCAGTGTGACTATAACACAGAAATGGTTTCTGTGCTGACACGGGAAATGAGATTTGTATGCTGTTTAAGTCGTCTGTGAGGATCAGCTTCTCTAAAATGGGGATCAGCAATATGCAGATTATTCACTGATTTGTGTGGTCCGGAGCTTTAACAAGACATTCAAGAGAAACCTGGATGTTACTCTCATATTTTGTCCTTTGTGTCAGTTAATCATTGAACATTTGACTCACCACACTCACACACAGAGGAGCCTCCTGCAGCTTTCCAGAAAAACTTAATGTAACAGAAGTCATCTGAACAGTTTACTGAGCGTCCAGGATTATTAAAACACAAGGAGCCAAGTGTTCAAGATTATTTCTGTTGCATTGAAGATTTGGGGAAAGCTGCAGGAAGTTCACGCCTTTCTTTTTGGAGTCTGCATCAGTCAAATATGCCAGTACCAGGTATTAGAGTATTTCCTTTTAAAGTGAGCTTTTGTAACTTTAACTGAACACTGACCTCTGTGGCAACAAGTTACATGAACAGAAAAATGGATAAATGTAAAACTCAGCTTCTTTTCAACTGTACGGTGCAGCTCGCTTCGACTCACTGTTAGTACCAGGTCCTTCTCTCTATTTCATTTTACACTGCAGACAGACTGCATGAAACTGCTGTGACATCATCTTCAACGCGACAGGAAAGGACCAGAGTCAGATCATATTTCTGCTCTGCGCTGAGTCTCCAGCAGCGTTTCATAAAACCAAGAACACCGTTTTTCACTTCTCAAAGCCTGTGAGTGATCTTAACCACTGTCATCACCATGGTTACACGTAATGAAATACTAAGTCACCGGTGCCTATAAGAGCCTCACTCTTATCTCCACCACTTATTATGGTCCCAATTACAACAGCTCTGGGATATAATTCTGCTGAGAGAGCAGCAGCAATCAGCGATGAAGGATTTTTCTTGCCATTATGACTCAATAAAGATTACAGACTTGACAGATATCTCACTGCACGATATTCTTGAGTGATTTCCCAGTAAAAAAAAAATGTTTTCTATCTGTAAATACTTGAGAAAACAGCAGAGCTTTGTCAAGTCCAACACTGAGCTCTTCTGTGGTGTTTTGGTTTCCCAGATAAAGGAGTTGTTCTTCTGTTGTGTTATTATGAAGATCAATCAGTTACTCACAAAAGGTCGCTCTCAAATCTGACAAGAAAACATTTTTTTTCTCACTTGTTCAGAGAGAAAATAAAAAGACTCAGTGTTGCTCTGTGCTTTTCTTTAAAATCCCTCTGCTGTGTTTCTTCTACAGCAGCTTAAGCTGCAGAGGTTACTGCCAAGGTTAGAGAGCAGCGCCGGCGCTGTGGACTGGATATCAGCACATATTCAATACTAAAGGACTCGGATCAGATCAGGACATCTTTTATCAAAAGTGATGCTTTAAGCAATGTTAGAAGGAAAATGTCTCCAGGATTACCTCACTGATCGGAGTGGCTGATTGCTGAAATGTTAAAAGGATAACTTTGCAGTATTTCAACATTAATTTCATTTTCATAAACCTGGTGTATAATGTGACATAAAACAACATGTTTTTGATAATCCTCTGTGTCTCTGGGGGCTGCTTCAAAACCTGCTGTTCCTATGAGCACCAGTGATATCACTGGTGCTCATAGGAACTAATAAATAATAAAGGTTTCCGAGGACCTGACGTGAAAAGCCCGGAAAAGCCCCTACTTCCGAAAAAGTGCGTCCATCGCCTCACATCGGACCTTGGACGTAAACAAACATGCATGCCTCAAGATTTTCGCTCTCTTGTGTTGTGTTCAAGGAGAACGCGTAAATCAGATACTTCAGCTGCTTATCGTGGCGGAACAAGAATGTGGATTTATCAGGTGATGTTTGTATTTATTGGCTACAGTGGTGCCGTCTGCAAATATTTTGAATAGCAGTGAATGCCGCGCTTGTATACAAGGTCACTGTTTGTAGCCTGGTAATTTGACTCACCGGGGCCGGTAGCAAAGGGGGCCGCCATTGCTGTAACGTCATGCCACGTCAACTTGGGGTCCTCGGGTTGTTACGCTTCCGCACGACGTTCTGAGCGAAAAATTCCGCTCCGACCACGTGTGCAAAGCACTTTTCCCCCGAGTTAATGGTCGGGACCTCAGAACCTCTGTCCTTATGAACGCCGCTTTAAAGCTATTTCGGCTTGCAATTCTGGTCTCTTTCTCAGGGTGTCCAGGGGGCGTGCTCTGGATGCATCCAAAAACAAATCTCCCCTCTTGTGTCGCACTGCAAACTAGCTGCATGTTCACCAAAATGGAATCATTCATTATGATGGTAAATGGATCTGCACTTGTATAGCGCCTTTCTAGTCTTCCGACCACTAACACCACGAGTCACATTCACACACACATTCACACACTGGTGGCTAAGGCTATAACATGGTGCCAGCTGCTACTCAGTTTTTAACACACTTGATCTTGTTCATCAAACTGCTGATTTACCGATTAGTGGACAACCCTGTCTACCTTCTGAGCCACTGCCACCCCTTATGTGTGCAGAGGATTATGGGCGAGGATGTTTTTTACAGCGTATTGGTCGACACAGATATTCAGGCATGTTATTTATTCGCACCACCTGAAGAAATGCAGCGTAAAGCGGTCGAGGCTGCGGCTGAGTTGCAAAAGAGGGTACTGCCGATGGGGGCCTTCTAGAAGCTGAGGTTGTGGTTGGCCTCTGATGCTAAAAGAAACAGACTACAGCTGGACTATTAGACGAGTATTTTGACGTTTCTTGTCATTTTATTCTGCTTCTGCCTCTGAAGAATGACTGAGAGGTGCTGCTCTCTCGTCAGCTGAGACACAGTGGGGTAATACAGTGTGTAGAGACAGTGTCTCACATTTTAAATGAGTGGACTAACCAACCATGACGGGTTTAGTGAGTTTTATTTTGTTTCTTTCAAGGATGAATGAAGTGCTTAAATATACAGATAATTGTCGATTGTTGGGCTAAATGTGGCCGGTTGGTAAATCACTGGAGACCCTCTTCAGGGTCACGAAGATAAAATGGGAAAAAGAAAGCAAGGCCAGCAGGGCTGAGAGGGCAGATGATCAGTGAGTATTTCTGTCAGCTAACACTCGGCCAATAAAGCCAACTTTTGACTGTGGTAGTGATACACCAACACATTCTCACTCCGACCTCGTCACATATCGGCGTTAAGTCATGGACTTTCCATGTTGAGATATGACGTCCAAGGTACCCTGGGTGTGTTGGTTGTTGACGTTCTGGAACGCCGTGTCAACTTCAGCCTGTTACATGCATTGTCTGTTTTCAAAATACACTTCTGTTTTCACAGGAAATGTACAGTTTGTATACAGTCTCTTTCAAAATAAAAGCACTACATCAGCACAACACCGTTGGGTGAAAGTTGGTGGTTGTTGGACCCATCCACCATCACTCCCACGCGCCCTACTTGGACTTACGCCACTTTAACCTTCATTGTTGTCCCGCCATGTTTCCCCCTGACACTGCTGACAACCAGCAACGTGTCATGCTGATGTGAAAGGACAGCTTTTTTTAGGCCGTGTCTGACACTGGAAGTCACTGACCAAGTGCCGGTTTTCGACAACTTCAGAGTGAGACCGGATTGGATACACAGCTTCCAGGCACTTTACAAGAGGGCATGTTTGTTGTCAATGACAAAAAAAGATTTATGTCGTTTTTTTCCAATGTTCTAGTCAAACAGTGAAGTAAGTTATTTAAGACAACTTTACTATTTGTAAACAGAGCTGCATTTGAGACGTCCAACTCCACGTGCTGGGCAGGCTCGGGGAGTATTTGGGGGTTGAGTGTCCGGAGCTCGGGCGCAATGCATCCTGTTGCATGTAGGCACTTAAATAAGAGGGAAAGCTCTTCAGTTCTCAGCTCACACTGAGGAGTTTATTGCTTTAACTGACTACATTAACCATCAGCACTGATTGGATATCTGCTTAAAATGTGACATATCTCTCCTCTAACAAACAAAAGGGTCTCTCGTACTTTCAGGGAGGGTGAGATTGTTGTGATGGAGTTCATTGTGGGGGACAGATGATTTATATGAGGTGGTATTTCCCTGTGTCCCTATAAAGTTACATCTACAACATGTTTGTGACTTGCAAAACAATTACATTTTCCTCTTCTGGTTCCTGTGAGAAAGCTCACTAATACTTCAGGGTTTCTATTCTACGGCGTCCCATGTTGACAGTCTGTGTACTCCAGGTATTATGATAAGCTTTGTTTCAGCTGCACTGCATTTATGTTGAAACCCTGATAAACAATGCAAATTTATCATGCAAAATAGCAATAAAACAAAAGACAGATGATCCTCTGTGCTTCCTGAAACCGTCTGTTAACTCCCACACAGCTGCTGACAAAGACCACCCAGGACGTCTTCTACCAAATCACAAAGCAAATTAACCATAAAAGAAGAATCCCGATCCCCGGTGGTTTCTGTTCCGCCGTTAACGCCTTTTCCTCCCTCAGACGCCCAGAATAACAACGCTCGCTCGCAATCCACACAGCAGCTATAGTCGCACGGAGAAACAACAATAAAAACACAGGCCTGCTCCCTTGTGTGTTAAATGCTTCAAACAAATCATCATTTCTCACACTGTTTCTTAATTAAAAAATTCTACAATGCACACAGAAAAATCACAGCAACACGACGGAGAACTGCGGGCAGCTTCAGTGTTGAAGACACAGGCGTGTGAATGTTGTAGGAGACATGTGACAATGTTAACATGCTGATGTTTATAATGCTCCAGGGAATAGTTTGACAGTTCGAAGGGAAACATGCTTATAGGTCTCTTACAGAGAGTTACATGAGAGGATTAACACCACTCTCATGTTTGTATGGTGAAAATGAAGCTTTAGCCGGCAGCTGCTTGGCTCTGCTCAAAGACTGGCATCAAGGGGAAAGAGCCTGGCTCTGTCCGAGGGTCACTACTTTTTTCTCTTCAGTTTAATATGTAGAAAAGATAATTCAAAGTTTTAGAGGGAGTTATGTGTCAAACTGTATTTCTTTGCCAGGACCAGCTGCTGCAGAACCAGATCATCTCATATCGCTCCACAACTTGTAGTTTCTACACTTCTGTTAAGGACACAAAATATTAAATATTTTATGATTTGATGATGATTACTTAATCTATCTGACCTGCTATCTTTATATGTATAGAAATGATTATACATTATTCCTCCAGTTTATACATATGTGTAAAACACACATAGCCATAAACAAACATCTACTTATTTACATATCAATACATTGTTATTTACAGAAAAATAAAACAAAAATTAAGTAGAGAGAGTAAACAGTAATCCCTGTAAACACCTGGTGAATGTCAAACCGCCTTTTCAGTCCTGTACCTCTTGGATATCGTGTCTTTATACATTTATACCTTTATTTTGGTGTATGTTTGGTTGTAACATTATAACATAACATTATAACATTACAACAACATTCAACACACTCACAAAGATATTTTAAGGATGCTTGCTTTTGACCATAACAGAGCAGCGCTACTGCACATATGAAGTTGCCAAGTAACATTAGCTACAGTAGCTGTCAGACAGGTTCTCATCTGCGATGAATGATCCCACATTACTTCACAACTAGGGATGCACCGAATATTCGGTAACCGAATATATTCGGCCGAATATTGCAAAAAAACACACATTCGGTATTCGGTGGAATAAGTTAAAAGCAAGGCCGAATAATAGCGGCGTGTTTTGATAACGCAATCAAACGGCGTGCCGTGACGGGCGGAGTAAAATGTCGGCAGTGTGGTGATCCGTCCGTCACCGCACTCGCATTTGCGACTAAAAATAGTTTTGAGTGAGCAAAGTAGGCTTAAATCATTCAGCATGCTGTGCGAGCAGCCTACAGATTTCAACCAGCAGCAGAAACGAAAGGCGAATCCCACCGATTGTGGGTTGAACGGGGGTCACAGACACAGACAGTAATGTATTCCCATCAAATACGGCGGCCATCGGCTTACCGGCGAGGAGAAGTCGGCTCCAATAATATCCTCTTCTTGGCGTGTGGACTGCCCAGAAGTACCTGAACAGCCGAGGCAGCCGAACACAGGTATGTGACGTGTCAGAGGAGAAACGAGCCGTTCACGGTCCACAAACCTCACCGCACTTTAGGGACTGTTCTTTACTTATGAAGGGACTGTTCTTTACTTATGAAGGGACTGTTCGTTACTTATGAAGGGACTTGTCAGGGGAGGAGGGTGGCTGGTTGATTCTTATTTATTTATTTATCTTATTTTGATCCCCCCTATGTTAATCACTTATTGATGCTGTTTTTGAAGTATGAATAAGTCAGTAAGTAATTTATTCCACTGAAATATCATTGATGTATTATAGAAAAGTGATTTATCTTTTTATAAATGACAAAAGGCACATCTGCCTCATTTTTGCTGTGGTATCGTGATACTACTCAGAACAATGATATTTTCATTGGTATCGTACAGTGGGTCCCAATTTTGGTACCGTGACAACACTAATCTGGAGGGGGTTCATCTGCAAAAACTAATGAAAAACTAAACAATGATATTCGGTATTCGGTACTCGGTATTAAGCCAAGCATTTAATATTATTTGGCTTCGGCCACAAATTTTCATTTCGGTGCATCCCTATTCACAACGTCATCAAAAGCCCTTTTTAAACAGGAATTGTGCAAATTTGCAGGAAAGCCCAATCAGTCTTTTTTCAGCATTGGCAGTATAAAAACAAAATCGGGGAGTGCAGCAAAATGCCGCCTACCTACTTTTGTTTATACAGAATGTGCCTTTTTCAGGGCAATGGGGGGCGTGAGCAAGCAACAAAACGTGTAGCTCAGCGTGTGACGTAAACAGTGACGTGGGAGGGAAGCCGCGGCTGGTCAGTCCTTCAGTCCTTCTCTCGTAAGTCGGCCCGTTCTTCACCGTCCCCGTCATCTGACGGTTAATGGCCTCTTCGTTTGCGAGGACAAGGAGGGCGCGCAATTCCTCGTCTCCCCAGTTTCTCATCTTTACAGTGTCTGTCAGGTTTGTGTTTCCCTCTTGCTACTAGCTGCTCGCTAATTCCTGCTATCAGCTGTTTCCTGTTTCCTCGGTCTGTTTAAACTAAAAGGGTTCCACCAATATGTCTACCCTACGAGGTGGAAAATTGGGCACCTCAGATCAACTCGCCAATCCGGCTCTGTGTGTCTAAAGCTCGCAGCTTGCCGGCAAAACTGCCCAACATTCGCGGAAAATCTGGCAGTGTAAAAGGGGCTAAAGTCTGTTTTCATTATTTATTTTATTTTATTTTTTATTGAGAAACAGCAGAAATTACACACTGTCTGACGCCAGAAGTCAATGATCAAGCGCTAGTATTGTCCGACTTCAGAAGAGGTTGCTGCACAAAGACTTTGACATGCTGCTAAACAGAATTAATATCTCTTTGTCTATCTATTGTTTTATTTATTGACATTATTTTGATTATAATTGACTCCTTCAGAATCTCCTTCAGAATTGTGAAATGTTCTGCTGTTTGGCAAGTTGATCAATGACAATACATACCAGTTTAAACCACAATTAACGATATGATTTCTTCACTGGTTACTCAGGAACAAAAACCTGCATTTACTTGAAAGAAAGAAATTGATTTGACTTTTTAAGCCTGATAATTATCGACATTGACTGATGTGATTTTTTTTTTTTATAATAATATCATTTTAAACCAGATCACCCAGCCCTGGGGCCTGTATCACGAAGCGAGATCAACCTTTCCTGGGTTACCCAGACCTATCCTGGGTTGACTAACCCTAACAATGGCAATCAGGATAATCGGTATCATGACGCTGGATATCAACTCGGTAACTCAACCCAGGGTTGCTTTATCAAGCGCCGTGAATGCGCATGCAGCGGACCAATCACAATCATGAGAGAAGCGCAGCGTCACTGAGCGTCCTCACAGAGCGCCGTATGTGAGGGAAAAAAGTATTTCTCGTGAGGATCAGAGATTAATTCTACTAAAATATGAGGAGGAAAGCAACATTACAGAAAAGGCCAACACCGTGGCAGCTGCAGGAGGAGGAAACATGCGTGGCAACGCATAACGGGATGAATAATGTTTAGTTTTAGTTTAGATTAGTTTATTTGCACATAATGTTAAAAACAGACAGTATAACATTTACAAGATTAAAAAAAGAAAAGTGCCGGAGAGGTTAGAAGCCACTAAAAGCTTATCAAAGAAATTCCCCTGTCAAAACATCAATGAAATCACATAATAGAGAAGAAAAAAAACGGGTGAGGAAAGAAGAAATAGAGGAGGAGAGAGGGAAAAATCAAGACAAAACAAGGTAGCAAATAAAATGATGTGCAGGTTAAATGACTCATCACTGGTTCAAGTAGCTACAGTACCTGTACCTGTACATCTGACACTGATCACACCCTTGAATCCCATGAAATCAATGCTGCGCAGATGAATTGCGTGTATTACAATTATCGTCTAACATCACTGCGTCTGATAAATTGGTCTTCTTTGTCATAACGTTATATATGCTACAATAAAGCTTAAAGCTGACGCCACAATTAAATCATATCAACACCAAACTGATAGTCTGAATAAAATCATCCTGATATTGAGCTGTGTTAGAAATTAACAGCTGCACAAAAATATACCTAGTCTCCCTCTTTAAAAAACAAAAAGGAAAATCCCTCAAACACCATGAAGTGTAGACATGATAGGCTACTTTCCACATTTCCAGCAGCAAAGCTGTCAATTAGGCCCGTTATCTTTAACAGGGATCATTTCCTCCAACAAAACAAAATGTTGGCACTAATTAATGGTGCTATTAAGTGTCCGCAAATGATCAGTTTCTTTCTTATGACATTTCGACTTCTTTCCACTCCTTTTTGAACAATCTTTTCATTGTCTGTCAAATGAATTAAACTTCCCGTCATGACTGGGCTGCATTTCTGTCAGCGGAGTCATTTTATTCCGAACAGCTGATTGGCCAGTGGGTGGTGCTTTTTATAGGATCAGATTCAACCCTGAACTTACTCTGCTCCGGAGCAGGATAGCCGTTCAGAGTAAGTTACCATGGTGATCTACCCCGATAAGAACTGAACCGGCTTCATGAGACCGACAACCCAGGGTTAACCCTGAAGTTACCTCGCTACGACATTAATCCTGCTTCGTGATACAGGCCCCTTGTCTGGGCCAAATTTCATGGAAATCCATCTGATGGTTGTCAATACATTTACTTAAAACCACAAATGTCAATCTCATTGTGGCGCTGAAGGAAAAGTCAGGAGAGTTTATCATCTGGGGAACATGAAGGTCTCCACAAACTGTCAGGGAAATCCATCTGAGATATTTCAATCTGTAGCAAACAACAAACAAGCCACCAAGTCACCATCCCATGATCCAGTTAAGTATCATGTTTATATAATGTAAGTTAAAATATTCACACAGATTTATTCTTAACTTCCAAGACAACCTCTGTGCCTTCTGCACAGACACAAACGGTTTCTCCGACCCTGGAAGACAATCTCTCCGCAGCAGTAACCAAATACTTGCCTGAACTTCTAACTGATCAGAAAAAGCTCATGAGAGTAATTTTGGCTTTTTTGTGGTTTGAGTATGAAGAGTTCATCTGTTAAATCCAATAGCTCATGTTTACAGTATCAGTGTCTTTCACTTCTTGTTCAGTGTTTTTCTCTGCGCCGAGGAACTGATGCTGATTAAAACTCTGCATCGCCGTTCTCGCCTCAAGCTCCTGCAATCATCGATTTCAGTTGTTGTGGGGTTTTTTCTTTGAGTCTCCAATATCTTGTTTTGTGAGTGTCTGTGGCTCGGTAACAAAGACTAAGATGTAAAAAAAAAAAAAAGAGAGAGAAACACAAGTATTGCTGCTTTCATTAAACCACACAGAGCACGAAACACACAAAGACCCAAATAACACTAAAATATGCATGGACCCTGGAGCTGTGCACAAACACAGAATCTGTCTTCCTCACTTTGTTCCAGACAAAAATCCTCCCCGATCTGTCCTCACAGAGTCAGATACAGAACCACCAGACAAACTACCAAACCTCTGAGATGTTCCACAAAACAGAGATGTTTTAGTGGATTTCTTATTTGCGTTTGATCCCTGCCAAAATCACAGATACACATAATCCTCCAAGACACAAAAGGCACTCTGCAGAATCACACAAATATGGAACATGAGCGCAGCATGGTTATAATATAGCTTTTATTTTTAGCCTGTAATCTTAACATCACAGAGAAGTTAATTACAGATAGTTAATTTTTTCATTATCTTGCAACAACAACATTGATGTATGTGATAATGGGATCAACAGATCAGGAAAACACCATGGAATTTTCTCACAATAACAAAGTGATGATCTTTGAAGAACAAACATCGTTATCCATTGACAAATCTACTTCATGTCTTTACGTGACAACAAGACATTTATCCTAATATCTCAAGATTTGTTTCCTCAAGATAATTAAACAATAACCACAAGAAAAACATCTTGTTATCCAGAGATCATGAAATTATCTCGAGATAATGGCAGGCTGGTAATTAGCCGCAAACCTGGCTAATTAGCTTATTGCGAACAGTAGCTACCTGGTATTAGTGCCATTTTTCAAGGGCAGGATTTATAAAGCTCATGACAATATGTTAAGGTATTGAAGGTAACAGGTAGTTTAACACATTTATTTTGGGTTTTATCCAAGATGAATTGATACGACGTAAAAGTGAAACATCCTCACATCACGTCATGTCATCATAACTTGATTTCCCTTTCATGAAATTCATATATTCCTGTGATATCAACGTTCTAGCTGTATTCTCTGTTGTCTAAAACGCCATTCTGTCCTGCTGTTATTAGAAACATATCTTAACAACATGACCTTCTCACAACTCTTCGTCCCATCGGGAACTTCTATCTTTTGTTGAGCTGTAACATTAAAAGGTCCAGTGTAGGATTTTGGGGGATATATTTGCAGAAATGGAACATAATACAATAAGTGTATTGTATAATTTTCTTTAGTGTATAATCACATAAAAGTAAGAACCATTGCATTTTTGTTACCTTACTGTACATTCACACCAACAGTGACCAGAGCTTCCA
This sequence comes from Epinephelus lanceolatus, assembly GCF_041903045.1. Classification (NCBI taxonomy): domain Eukaryota; kingdom Metazoa; phylum Chordata; class Actinopteri; order Perciformes; family Serranidae; genus Epinephelus; species Epinephelus lanceolatus. The sequence continues at coordinate 3,334,880 of NC_135742.1, forward strand.
AAGCGGCGGAGGTCATTCATTTTCAATGAAAGCCTGGTGACTTGGGCGACCTGGTCGTCAGCCGCGCATCTTGGGCAACCAAAGCGACTGGAGCGGCTGCGGATGGGAGTTACAAGTCGTTTAACTTTATGGTAATGAGCTCTGACGTGGTTTGGCGGCAACCAGTCAGAATGCTGACGTGCTTCGATGAAGCGGGTCCCAGAGAACAAGTCATGTAACTTTGGTTCCTACAGCACACTTGTTCCGACAATGGATATTAACAAGTTTATTACTTGTGTTGGCGCCCACTCAGTCCTTCAAAATGTGTCGCTGTTCGGTTACAGAGACCAAAATAAAAAGAATGAGGGTTGGGACGGCATCACAGAGGTAGCTGGTTGGTCTGGTGAGTTTTAAAGTGTGTAATGTTCGTAATAGACGTAGCACGCGAGTCTTCCTTGCTTGGTTTGAATGGGATGACATACGTTTCCTGTTTTCATTGACCAAACGTAACTCTCTGTAGGCCAACTATGAGCTTTCTGACTGGACAACAGCAAGCAGCAACTACGCTGCTTTCAAGTCAGTAGTCACTTAGAGGCTCCTTTAAATTGACAAGCACGATCGAATGTTCAATGATTCACGTGATGAGCGACTAGAGCGACCAAAGCTGCCACAAATATTTTTGACAGTCGTGCTTCTTGGACGTCTGCGACAGACTTTGCCTCTTTGGAAGCTTCTGGTCTGAACGCACAGTTAGAATGAAGTGTTTATATCTACATTGAGAGCAACGTTTGTGGAGATCGCCGTGATCGCTGCTGTGTTTCTACAGTAGCCCAGAAGGGAAAAAACCAAACACTGACTCAAGATAGGGACGCGTTTTCACATCAGCCACCATCATTAACCAGCAGCGTCGGAAAACCACAGAAGTTTAATGTGAAACAACTTTATTCCGTGTCGCTGAAGATTCTCAGTCGTCCAGGTCATGGTAGTCATATGTGCTATATCGTAGGCCACTGGACTTGCTTGCATTTCTTGAAGACATCTCACCTCTCATCCAAGAAGCTTCTAAAGTTCAAACTGACTGGATTGGAGTCGCAGGCTTTAAACTCTGTTTGGGTGCAACCCTTACGGAGTTCACATGTGAGCTCTGAGTTTCAGAGTTCTTAAGGCCACGTGTGAGTTGTTGACCCACCCGGACATCTTGTGTGTCGTTGGGGTTAGATGGGTCCAGGTGTGAATGGCTGTTCAATCGTCTGGCCTAAAGCTATTCGCTATAGTCTGTTAGAACTGAAGTAGCCTCTTGGATGAGAGGTTAAAGGTCTTCAAGAAACCAGTTGGCTGTGATATGGCAGTTATGATTAGCGTTATTCTGTGTTTTTTACTAGAGGAGGAGACCTCTGTGGATAATTCAGCTCCCAGTAAAAACCCCTGAACAATGAACGCTGAAGGAATTCTAACTGGGAGAAATTTCAGCCGGTTGTAATCTGCAGTCCTCACCACTAGATGCCACTAAATCCCCCTAAATCTTACACATTTCAATGTTTCCCACAGAATTTGAATCTGTGTGATGGTTGCCGACTTCACACACATTTTTTTAGCCTGTGTGTCCTTGTTTACCAGTCTGTGTCCCCTCACTAAAGTCTGAGGTTTTTGTGGGTCCATGAATGCAGCACAGCCGGCACATTGAGGAGTTTGATGTCATGGGGCTGATAATTGATCAGTCGATTTGGTCAGAGCTGATCAGATCAGATCGATGGATGAGAGGAGCAGCTGTTTGTGAGTGAATGCAAACTTTTGGACCCAGCGCACTAAAGGTTAATTTTCATGTTCACTGTGCCTGCCATTCTGCGCCATCTGTGACCACAGTATGCTTTGTGCTGCGAGAATGTGGAGCAATGAATAACTGAACAGTATATTACAGCAGCACACCTAACTAACGGTCCAGCTGCAAAAACATGAAATCAAAACGTGGCAGCAGGTGTTTAAATCGTGGCAGGCTGCCTCAAATTAAGATCTAGTGAAAGTTCACTCAGGAAGACGCTTTTCATGCACAGGGTGGAATTCTTTCTCACCCTGCCTTCACTCTCTGTCTCTAGGTGTCATTGTCTGGGTCATCAGCTGATTCACAATCAACCAATAGCACAGTGACGCATGTTCTCTGTCAGCCTACCATGTCACTGCTCCTCATGTAGAATATTGTTCTTTCTTAACTGCTGCCTTCGTGCGCGCCCTCTACCTCCCCATCACCACCCAGTCTTCACAGATTCATCAGCCTCATCTGCCTCAGCAGTCAGCGGCCTCCAAGTCATCAGCCACCTCCACCACCAGTGTCTGGACTCCATTTATCTTGCTGCCACTCAGATGTCCCTCGGTCACAAAATATCTCCCTCTGGTGTCCAGAAGTCTTTGGCGTCTTAATCAGCACGAATCATCTGTTAATCTGTGCACTCATATTCTGTGTTAAATATCATATAACAAAACAAGCTGCAGAGCATTATGTTCCTCGGCTGGATTTATTTTGTCATTTAAATGTCAGTATAAAACGGAACCTGGACACTTTGGCTAGCTAATTAAATCTGCCAGTGACAGCTGTCATTTCAGCAGAACTGTCAATCTGCGGGTAAAAATCTGTCCTCGTCTATGATGGACGAGAATCTTCTCATTTGAGGAACTCATTGCTTAAAAAGTACCTCACATTTCGACTAACAAATCCACCACTCCTACTAATGAAGGTTCAATTGTATGAGGCGAACTCAGACAAGAGGATAAAACTTTAAAAAAAAAAAAGAAGAAAACTGTGTTTTTCAGTCGATTTCACTCCTTAAATCCTCTTCAGCGCTCACACGCAGGAAAACAGATCGTAGAAAAATCTTTGAAGATCTGACTTCGATGTTTCCTTGGACTCGCTGGAGCTTTGTGTTGAGGCTGAATCACAAACGGCAGATACAGAGCTGGATTTACCCAAATTAATCAGGAGAGGGAGGGGTGGAGGGGGTGGATGGGGAGCACCAGGGGAGCCAGCTGAGTTTTCCATTAATTCTGCCTCTAAAATCTATAATTAAACAAAGAGACGTTTTTTATCTTCGGTTTTTATGCTCCAAAAAAAAAAAAAAAATCTTAAATCACATTTTGTGCCTCAGACTGCAGAGAAAACCCAACTGTATGTGTTCAGAAATGCCAATAAAGAATTTTAATCAATCCAATGATCCAATTATTCATCCATCTTTCATCCATCCATCTTTTCATCCATCCATCCATCCATCCATCCTTCCATCCGCCCCCTCAGCTCTGGTAATGAATGCAGGAGACGCTGTAAAAGTGAATTTTGTCGACTCGTTTGATGAGAGAACGCCGCCTGCATTTATCTCTTCTTCCACTCTGTACCCATCTCCTCTTCCTCAGTCTCTTCTTCATCCTTTCCTTTTCTCACTTCTTGTCCTCATTTCCTCTTATCCTCTCTGCCTCCTCTTGTCCTCCTTTCCTCTCGCTGCACCTTTCTCCTTAATCCACCTCCTCCTGTTCTTGTGCCCCATCCTCCTTTCCTCCGTTTGCCTTTCCTCTCTCCCTTTCTTTCTCATTCTCCACCTTTTTCCTTTAAGTCATCCCCTCTTCCTCCATTTTCCCATTTTTGCATCTTTTCATCTTTTCTGTCTGCTTTTCGTTTCTGTCCTTATTTCCCCCCTGCCTCATCCCCTCATCTAATCCCTCTCTCCTCCCCTTTCTTTCCCTTTATTCTTCTCCTCATGTCCTCTTCCTCTCCTGCTCTTTTTCTTCCTTCCTTTCCTTTCTTTCCTCCTCCCTCCTCTTCCTCTCCTGCCTTATCCCATGTCTCACTCCTCCTTTCTTTTCTGCTTTCCCTCTCCTCTACTGTTCTTGCCTCACATCCTCCTTTAATTCCTCCCTTAATTTCTTTTCTTCACCTTCTCTTCTTTTCCTTCTTTCTTCCTCTTCGTACTCATCTCCTCTTCTTTCATACCTCTTGCTTCTTGTCCTTATTTCCTCTTATCCTCTCTTCCTCTTCTTTTTATTCACTTCTTCTTGCACTCCTTTCCTCTTGCTGCACCTTCTTCTTTTGCCATCCCCCTTTCCACTGTTTTCGCTCCCTTCTTTCTTCTTGTCTTCCACCTTTTTCCTTTTAGTCATCCTCTCTTCCCCAGATTTCCTGGTCTTGCTTCTTGTCATCCTTTTCCTCTCAACCCTTTTCCACACTTTTTTCTTTTCTGTCCTCATTTCCCCCCGCCTCATCCCCTCATCTAATCCCTCTCTCCTCCCCTTTTCCTTTCCTTTATTCTTGTCCTCCTCCTCTCCTGCTGTTTTCTCCTTTCCTTCCTCTTCCTCTCCATCTCCTCTTTTCCTCTCCTTCTCCTTTCTTTCCTGTCTTTCCCTCCGTCCCTTTCTTCATCTTCCATTCATTTCTCCTCCTGCTCTTTTTTACTCCCTTTTCCTCTTCCTCTGCTTTTCCTTCATCTCCTTTTGCTTTCTTGTTTCTTTCCCACATTTCCTATTATCCGTTTTCTCTCTTTTTTTCCTTGTCCTCCCCTTTTCTTCTTCTCGCTTTTCTTACTTCTTGTCCTCCTTTCCTCTCGACCCTTTCCCACTCCTTTCTTACTTGTTTTTACTCTTGTCCTCATGTCCTCCTCTACCGCCCTTCTTTCTTCTTTCCCTTTCCTCTTTTTGTTTCATCTCCTCTTCCTCACCTACCTTATTCCACCTCTCTCCCCTCTGCTTTTCTCCCTTCCGCCTTTCTTTTCCTCTCCTCACATCCTCCTGTCCTTTCATCTTCTTCCATTTCTTATTGTCTATTGTCCTCCCCTTTTCTTACTTCCTGTCCTCCATTTTTCCTCCTTCTTCCTGTTTATTGCTCCCCATTCCTTTCCTTTCTCTTATCTTTTTCCTGTGCCTCTTTTTCTCTTTCCTTCCTGTTTTCTCCATCTTCCTCCCCTTATTCCCTTTACCTTCTTCTTGTCCTCATGACGTCCTCCTCTCCCTCCCACCTCTCCTCCTCCTCCTCCTCCTCCTCCTCCTATTAAATCCCCCAGTGAGCAGCAACACTGACAGTTTTTTTCCCAGACAGAAATCATGCCTGTCTTTATTGTCAGGCTGCTGAAAGAGGATGCATTGTGCATGTGTGTGTGTGTGTGTGTGTGTGTGTGTGTGTGTGCGCACCCAGACAATCTGTGGGTTGTGAAGTGTGTGTGTTTGTGTTGCACGTGTCTTGTGTGTTTTTGCGAATGGTAGCCATCTTTTTTTCCCATTCTGTCTCCAGCCTCTCTCATCTCTCTGCTCTCTTTGCCTCCCTACAGCTTCATTGTAAGAGCACACACACACACACACACACACACACACACGCACACCACTTACCTTCCCATTGAATGACAAGCTCTAATGGCATGACATTACTCAGTGCCGTAATAACTCCTGCTGCTGCAAAGCATCTGAAAACTAACAACCACTTTCTTTCCTTCACCAACACCAGCGCTGCACAATCAACCATTAACAATAATTATGTTAGCCCAATTCTGCATAAATTAATCTCCCAGAGTTGTGTGTGTTTGCAAGCAGTGTTTTCATAATGATATAACTATAAAGCGTCTGCGCTGAGACAGACATCACAGGCTTTCAATCTGTAACGCCAGAGACAGCTTTAATATACAAGAGACTCAATTAGGTTACTACAGGGAAACCTTTAAAAGAGCAGAGCTGACGGGTCCAATGACTCAGAGTAACTGCCACAGACATGTTACTTACGACATACAGAGCACAAGTACGGAGCAAATGCTTGGGAGCTATTATCTTTAATAACACAAGGAGTCTATGTGACTGTTAGCTCCCAGATGTGGACTGCTAACCCTGTGTCTTACAATTTATGTTCACATGCAACTAATTGGCAACAGCAAATATGTTTTGAAGAAAATGTGATGTCTCCCAGATTGAGTTTTCTATCACTGTAATGAGGATATGTTCAATAAAATATTTGCCAAGTTGTAACATGTTGATAGCAGCAAAAGCACGATTAAACTGTGGGTCTTGGTTTAATATAGAAGAAATGGAAAGTGACTTGAACCAAAACACAGGATAATTTATTGTACTGTAAGTAACATTTAATCAAATCACAATCTTTTACTGACATTGATCTTTTTGTTTGTCAAATCTCAGCCCTGCTGTCCTGCTCTTTGCACACCACCATCGGTATGAGCAGTACGACACTGACGTACTTCAGTGCAGTCGCCTGTTTCTAAAATGACTTAATGTACGAGCTGACTGTCATCGGGAGGACAGGGGAATGGTGGATGGCCATCACTGCATTTCCAGCCGAGACAGTGCCACCAAGAGCGGGTGTTTTTCATCGAGTCATTGCTGCATTTCGAGCCAGCCAGTTTTTTACAGGCACATCACTGCATTTCCAGCCGAGACAGTGCCACCAAAAGCGGTTGTTTTTTACCGAGTTTCACTGCGTGTCCAGCCGAGACAGTGTCACGAAATGTAGTTGTTTATTACAGAGACATCCCTGCATTTCCAGCCAAAATAATGCCAAGAAAAGTGGCTGTTTTTCACTGAGACATCCTTGGATAACCAGAAGGATAGTGCCATGAAAAGTGACTGTTCTTAACCAGGACATGACTGCATTTCCAGCCAGGACAGTGCCACCAAGAGTGGGTGGTTTTTACCAAGCCATTGCTGCATTTCCAGCAGAGACAGTGCCACAAAAAGAGGTTGATTTCTTACAAGGGCATCATTGCATTTTCAGCCAAGACAGTGTCATGAAATGTGGTTGTTTTTTACAGAGACATCGCTGCATTCAAAGCCAGGATAGTGCCAAGAAAAGCGGCTGTTTTTCACTGAGACATCCTTGGGTAACCAGTAGGATAGTGCCATGAAAAGTGACTGTTCTTAACCAGGACATGACTGCATTTCCAGCCAGGACAGTGCCACCAAGAGTGGGTGGTTTTTACCGAGTCATTGCTGCATTTCCAGCAGAGATAGCGCCACAAAAAGAGGCTGATTTCTTACAAGGCCATCATTGCATTTCCAGCCAGGATAGTGCCATGAAAGGTGACTGTTCTTAACCAAGACATCGCTGCATTTCCAGCTGAGACAATGCAATGGAAAAGGGTTAGTTTTTTACAGAGACATCCCTGCATTCAAAGCCAGGATAGCTCCAGGAAAAGCAACTGTTTTTTTTACAGAGTCATACCTGCATTTCCAGCAAGGATAGTGCCAAGAAAAGCGGCTGATTTTTTCTGGGACATTACTGCATTTCCAGCCAGGACAGAGCCATGAAAAACAGATGTTTTTTACAGAGTCATTACTGCGTTTCCAGCCAGGATAGTGCCACCAAAAGCGGTTGTTTTTTTACCAGGATATCACTGCGTGTCCAGCTGAGACAGTGTCACGAAATGTGGTTGTTTTTTACAGAGACATCCCTGCATTCCCAGCCAGGATAGTGCCAAGAAAAGCGGCTGTTTTTCATCAAGACATCCTTATGTAACCAGTCAGGATAGTGCCATGAAAAGTGACTGTTCTTAACCAGGACATCACTGCATTTCCAGCTGAGACAGTGCAATGGAAATGGGTTCGTTTTTTACAGAGACATCGCTGCATTCAAAGCCAGAATAGTGCCACAAAAAGAGGGGCTGGGGGACTGCAGACATGACTACAACATGGATGAGATATCGATACTGGGCGAGATGTTCCTTATCACAAAAACTACAATATAATACAATACAATACAATAAGAGTTTAACTCTTTTGAGCCTTTTGATAGTAAAACACAATTTCCAAGCTGGTGTATAATAGTAATACACAAAGTTAGAGTTGTATTTTTTTTAATGCAATATTTCCGGATAAAAATAAACAGCTTTGCACATAATGTGCGGCTACACCTTCAACAAACAGATATTTGGAGCCCATTTCGATGCTCAGTAGAATATGTGAGAAACATCAAATTAAACCTGTGAAAACAAAGGTTTTATGTATAAAATATTTTCTGTGCTGTGAAGAAAACATAAAATGTTCTAAACCAGCAGCTTTTAACCACAACTCTGAAACAGTTTTTCATTTGGACCGAATTTCCCCATTCATTTATTTTCCACCACACCGATGGACTCAGATGAAAGAATCTTTTTAGATTTTAGATGAGAGACACTCGCTGCCTGAGCAGAAGACGAAGAACCCCCCCTGTGTGTCAAGAGGGACGAGATGTTAGGAAAGCTGCAGCTAAATAAAATATGAAAGGCAGAAGAGGAGAGGAGACGAGGTGATTCTTAGAACTGGCTGTTTTCTTTATTTCAGTGTTTTCTTCAGCAGTAGAGGCTGTGGTGAATGAATGCAGAGGAAAAACCTGCTGGAGCCGAGCAGCGTGTGGGCGTAACGCCGTACCATGAAGCCCTTTTACACTGGCTGGCATTGATACTTTGATACCTAATGGACTCTCAGCCTCCACATGAGCTGCTGTGCTGCACTTCTGTGCCTCGAGTAGGGAACAATACTGTCAGCGCTGACGTTTACTCCTCGTGCACTCGTTCTTTTTCTCTTGCTTTAGAGTTTCTGTCGAATTAGCAAGTCACATTTTTCTACCTATTAATCAAAATGCAAATATATTGATTAAATATTGGCATTTTTGTCTCTATCGCGCTGATGATACAGATGATTGATCACATATTTGGTGTAGAGCTACACCTCGTTATGAACCATCTCCAGTAACTACAACTTGACAGTAGATGTTTTTTCTGTCTAGACATTTGTCTACATAATTTTAATTTCTTTTCAGTCCATCGTTTTAAAGAAATTAAATCACAATTTCAAAGTTACATTAAATTTAAAGTGAGGACTGATGATAATTGAAGCTGTACTGTGATAATTTACGTCGACAATTCCAAACAAAGGACGGCTGCAGCATCTCTGATGGAGCTGCACCCAGATGTGTGACATGATTGACAGTTCTTAGCTCACATGTAAAATCATTCCCTGCATGTGCAAAGCCACAACTGGTACATTTCATGGCAATATGAACATTAGATGGAATTTTCATCATGATGATGCTGCTACAGGTTTCAGGGGGAAACCAAAAGTAGGGATGCACATCAGTATCGGCCGATATTCACCTTGTTGACGACCATCGGCCTATCTCCAAAGCAGCAATGTATTCTCATAGAACAGTTGTAAGAAACACACTGAGGACGTACCTTACAGGGACTCAAAGTTTACACAGGTCCGTACACACGACTCCAGAGGAAAGCCCCGAACGAAAGTCTGTTTTTTTGTTGTTTTTTTTTTGTGACTTGGGACTTCTTCCATGTTTAGTGCCGACAGCGCTTTGGTCATGTGATTGCAACCTTTCAAAATTCACGGGATATGTGCAAATTTGGGTGCAAAAGCAAAGCTCCAGGCTAACTTTGTCCCGTTGTCTTGGAGAAAATGTGTTTGGGACGAACAGAGATCCTCCAGGGGCACCTTTGGGATGGAAGGTCACATCATAAGACACACCTTATTGTCTCCCTGATAATGTTACACTATGAACAACAAATCTGTGTTGACATCAGCAGCAGGAGAGCTAGTTTAACTTTAGCTATTAGCTGTTAGCAGCTGGCGGCCACAACTAACTGTAGTGACTTACATTATGATGTGTTTAAGCTCTCCTTGGTAAAAATGAGAACTGAACGAAGGTCAAATATATGGTTGTCATGATGTGTTTAGATGCAATCTTGTAAAATTTAGTTTTTGTTGAGAAACTTGAATAAATGCAGCTGAAGGAGAAATCTGTGGATGTTCTCACAGCAACATAAAATATATATTAGAGAGGGAATTATGACGTATTATATACAGTACAGAGACTTCTCAAACTTATTTTTTTAATGACGGTTTTCATATGAAAGGTTATATTACTAAAGGTTGTTTTATATATTTGTACAAAGTATGTATGATTGTATGATGACTTTAAAACAGATCAGGTTTTTTCTTTGTAGTAAAGATTTCTTTGTTTCTCTGGAGTAAAACAGGTAATAAATAACAACAAAAAACAAAACACAAAAACATCATAAGCCCAGAATTTCACAACCAGCACACTCTAAAAGAAAACATTAGAGATCTCACTCTCAGCCATTTTCTTAGAAATCTCCTCCGCAATTGTAGAGCTATATTTTACATCAAGACGAGAGCTGGACGAACCAACGAGCCCACATCCCCACAAATCCACTGAACTGTTCCAACACAATCAAAAATAGATCCAGACAGGTGAGGCTGAAAATCCAACTCCATGAAACACAAGATGTTTGGGTTTTTTAGCACAACATAATCATTTGGCTGCAATCTGGCGCCAACACTAAAGTTTCATTATGTTTTGTCTGTATATTTAAAGCTGTAGCAGCTTCACGGCATTAAACTGGTGGTAACAGCAAAAAACGCCACAGATTCTCTTGTTTTTACTTGTGAACGAATATAAAATATATAACTGAGATAAAACTTTATTTATCCTTAGATAAACTGCTGTGCAGCAGCTGTAATACAAAGTGGGAGCAAGCAGTAATTAACAGGCCCTTTCACCTTCCTTCACGGCAGGGTGCTGGCAAGGCAAGTGGAAACTCGCGGGCTGGGCCAGCAGGAGAAACACAAATGCATATATTTAGTGAACTGCACAACCTGAAAATAAACATGGAAGCTAAAAACTTTTCTGGCTTATGCGCCAGGCAAGCAGTTCTTTGGACTGAATAGGTGCCATCTTCACTTGCCGTATCCAGATCTAATAATATGTCCATGATTTGACCGTGTACAGTCGAGTTATAAACAACTTCCTGTTTTGTGGTAAAACAGGAAAGTTCAGTGCTGTACCACGGACACATGTTCAAAGAAAACTTCACAATTTAGCACCACCAAGGTCTTTAGTTTGTACTGCCCAAATCTGTAGTAAGTAATATCTTGGTAGGGGTGGGCGATATATTAAATATATTCTGGCTTATTCATGGGATGTATAATTACAGAACTCCTGAGTGACAGTGCACGAGCAGGCGAAGCGTGTGTTTTTGAACTTGCAGGGCTCCAGACCGTGACTATTAAGTCGCATTTTGCAACCATGGAGCACCAGTGCAACTTGCAAACAGGGTCCAAAACTAACATTCGCCACTCACCAATTACGGGTAGATTTTGTCTCTGGCTGGTAAATTTTTAAGACCACTCGCCACTCTGGCAAGTTTTTTTTTTACCAGTGAAAAATGCATTTTTTGTTACTGGAGAACGATACTGGTATCGGCTGCTTTCCTGGCAGAGTAATGTGTATTTCAGGCAGAGACGATCTTTGGTCACATAAGTGCGTCACATGCATTTGCGACTAAAAATAGTTTTGTGCGAGCAAAAGAAAACATTCAGGAGCACGCTGTGCGAGTAGGCTACAGATTTCAACCAGCAGCAGAAACGAAAGGCGAATCCTGTCGGTTGTGGGTTGTATGGGGGTCACAGACACAGACAGGAATACGTATTCCTGTCAAATACGGCGGCCATAGTGCTCTGCGGCCAAGATAACGGCTTACAAATAATTTCCTCTTCTTGGTGTCATGACTGCCCAGTAGTACCTGGACAGCCGAGCCGTGGCGGCACACAGGTATGTGGCATGCCAGAGGAGAAACGAGCCGTTCACATTTCTGTCTTTGTGTCAGTAATGGCCCACAAACCTCACCACACTTTAGGGACTGTTCTTTATTTATGGAGGGACTGTTCTTTACTTGTCAGGGGAGGAGGGTGGCTGGTTGATTTTTTTTTTATTTTATTTTATTTATTTTTATTTGTTTATTTTATTTCGATCCCCGCTATGTTAATCAGTTGATGCAGTTTCACTTAAGCAAAAAACAAAAAAAAGACTGAACCAGCCAGCCTGACTGGTAAGTGAAAAAGTTAGTTTTGGACCCTGCTTGCAAATACTATAAATAAATGAACTGGTCAGCTGTTGGTATGTTTCAAGCTCCCAGTGAATAAATCCTCGCATTTAAAGGCGCTGCTAACAACAGTTTAACTTTCTGCTAACTGCTGACATCCAACTGTTGACCGGAAGACTTCCAGCTCAAGATAAGCCACATGCTTCAGAATAAAAGCACCAGTGGTTCCACTTTAATCTATTTAATTATAAAAATACTTAAACTTTATTATAACAGAAGCTGCGTTACTTAACTTTATTGTAACTGCAGGGTTGTCCCTGCCTATCTAAGACAAAGGCGGGCCGCATGGGGGGCGTTCAGATGTAGCGTCTTTTGCACGCACAAACCAATTTCAATGTAGACGCGCACAACCCAAAGTGACGCCGCAGCAGCTTGTTTTTTCGTCCGGCGCACAGCTCCACGGACCTGCTTCTCCCTCCGGTGTTGTGTCAAATCCCGGTTCCCCCTCGGGCTGTGTCTCTCCTACTGTTTCCCACTGAGCTCTGCCCCGTTTGAAAGGCGAAGGAAGCTGTATGTGGAAAGACGTCGCCTCCGAGATGTAGAATGTGTGTTAAAGAAGAGAAACACACATTTCATCAGAACAGACATGTCCTGTGATTTTCAGCCTCCTTTCATATTTAATAGAGGGGGGACAATACCTGACAGTAATATTCTCAGCTGTCAGGATGTGCCTGCTGTAAAGGGTAAATATAATCATAGAAGGCTGAAAAACACAGGACATGTCTGTTGCCACCTTGGTCCCAAAAAACCCAGGGAAAGCCCTTAACTGTAGTTAATTTAATAGTGTTGTATTTCAGTAGTCTATAGTATTTTAGAGAAGATTTCAAAATATCGAGATATTGATCATGTCTTGCAATACTGCCCAAAAATATCAGTCATATAACCCAGCCCTACATCTTGGTGAAATGTACTGCAACGGCTGCTTTGTTGAAAGTATGTAGGAGAACCTGTCGAGCCATTTTGTCACACCCAAACACAACATCCCTAAAATATCCACCAGTTCTGATGAGTATGCATAGTTTGATGAGTTTTTGGCACCTTTAACCCCTAAAAAATTCAGTTCATTTTGTGAAATAATGATAAACACAGCAATGTCAATGGGTCTTTACACTGGTTGGAGCTTCAACGGGACGTGACTAATAGTGTATGATACATTGGAATTGGTTAAATAAACATTTTCACTGACTCTGAGAAGCTTGTTTGTCCCACGATCACCGTGTTTTTCAGATGAAACATGGACTAGAAGCATTAAAACCTGCAGATCTCCATCACAAAGTTTTCCTCCGGATGGTGAGAGGAAGTGAGGCATACTGATGAAGTTAGGTGTTAAAGGGGAAAAAAAAAAAAAGACTTTCAAGGTCACCTGCTCATTTTGAAAACTTCTGAAGCTTCAGGTTTCTTTAAAAAATCACCAGGGGGGCTTCTTCTGCCTTCTGCCTGTCTGATTTCCATGTTTTCAACCAATAATCTCCTGTCAATCACAGCCCGCTGGAGCCGACACACAAGACCAAAGCGAAACTCTTCCACCAGCATAGTCTGAACTGGAACACAGACATTAAAGCTCCACCTGACACTGAGCTTTAAATTGATGCTTTTCTTCTTTAGCAGGAGGAACTGGGAACTAAATAAATATTTTCCAACGAGGTAAAATGTGAGAAAATTGTCTCCAGGGACTGGTAATGGTCTTCAGTAACCCTGGAATAAGCATGACCCTGAACACATCCTGCCTGCTCATTTGTGAGCTGGATAACAAGACTTTGCAGAGCCAGGCGCAGCGTTAAATCTGGTTATGAATTCAAAACAGGGTTCTCCCAAAAGTCCACGAGCAGCAGCACCTTTTGAGACAAGTTTCCATCAATAACTGAGCTGAAAATGTTCGACTCTCTGCCAAGAATATAATGCATGTACAAATCTTGGGCAAAATTTATGATGTCGATAGAACCATCACTGGTTTGTAATAGTGAAGTTATTCAGCCACGTACATCTTGCAGAGGTCTGTGCACTGGGCACCAAAATCACTTTAATTACTAAGAAGCAACCTTCTAGTCCTGATGAGTGTGTTCAGATTCTTTACTGCCTTACAAAGAACGCAGCGAGTTTTCATTAGAGATTAGTCAGTTGATTGTTAATCAATCAGAACGACAGAAAATTAAATGCCAACTTCTGATAATAGATTAATTGTGTAAGTCAAGTGAAAAGCAAATTTGGCAAACGTCCTACATGTGCTGTTTTTATGTTTGTCTTATAGTTAGCTGAATATTTTTTGGTTTTGGACGAAGCAATTTTTCAGGCTGTTATCACTTATTTTTTACATTTCCTAGCAATGCACCCGAAATCGTACGTATCCCACGTATTTTGAAAGGCTGTGGTCATGTGACCAATGTGCTGATGGCAGTAAACAAGGAAGCAGTCACAAGCGTTTCTAAGGAGGCAGGTTGGAGTGGTGGATATGACAGACTTTCACACGGGACTTTCCCCTGAGGTCACGTGTTCAGATCTGTGTGAACTTGAGGTGCGTCCTCGCCATGTTTCTTTTCCTAAACCTAAACACAGTAACTTAGCTTATCAGACAAACAATAGTTTTATCCTCAGTCTCAGCCCAATAGCACTTCTCATATTCAGTCTCTTAACTGACGTTTCTACAAAGCTCAATCTGCAGTGCCAAAGCAGGAAGTCAAATGCAAAATGTGTTATATATGTGGGGGCGGCAGTAGCTCAGTCCACGGGGACTTGGGTTGGGAACCAGAGGGTCGCCTGTCCAAGTCCCCGTCCAGACCAAAATATGGAGTGTGGACTGGTAGCTGTCCAGTTCACCTCCTGGGCACTCCCGAGGTGCCCCTGAGCAAGACACCGAACCCCCCAACCACTCGGAGCGCCGGTCATGGGCAGCCCCCTCACTCTGACATCTCTCCACTTAGTGCATGTATAGGTCCTGTTTGTGCATGTGTGTGTTTGGACCTGTGTGTAATTGACAAACAGAGTGAAAAATTGAATTTCCCCTCAGGGGGATTAATAAAGTATATTAAAAAAATAAATAAATACATATATAACAATAGGGGTCTAACGATTCTCCACAGCTCAGTTCAGATCTCTGAAGAACAGACCAGGGATGTGAATAAGATAAAATGGGGCTATCATTTTCTGGGTTTTATTAAATCAAGAAGAAGTCAAATCAAGAACTCTTTACTAAACAACACTCGAGCAGATTACCTTGGTAAATTATATTCACATAAATTAACTAAATAAAGAGACAGAGAGAGTCTACACATGCTGACCACCGCATCATAAACCTGAGGACCGCGACATGGAAGATGTAACTGCTACACATGGACCGTGAACATGTGTATTACACCAACTGTATTCTACCTGCTCAGCAGCAAACAACACAGCTTGGCTCCAACCACACAAAAAGCATTTTGCTGGTTGCAAAACACGGAACACACCACCCTGCCACCAGCAAAAAACACTTGCTTCGCCTTTTTGTTGTTGCCAGGCAACCACCCCATCACCTCCTTACCCTAACCTTCCTGTGTAAACAATGTGCCATTTATTTATTTTTATTATTTATTCTATTCTATTGTCATTTATATGTAGCTGCTGCCATGTTGAGGCAGAGGGTGCTGTCTGTAGCTCTGGTTGAGGGTGAGAGGCTGTCAGCAGATAAACAGAGATCTGTGTGGGTACATGAGACCCTAAAAAAGAGGCTGGATCATGGGGAGTACCACCAGTTGGTCCAGGAGCTTCTCCTCCGTCATGGACGTTTACAGTACTGCACTTACAGGGATTAAAGCAAGAAAAAATTTGTGCCTGAAATGTGAAATCTTTTCCGGAGCGGGGGGCTTGGTGTTGCGGTCACAAAATGAAGAAATAGAAATGTATGTGTTGCAAAGGAACGTGTTTATTATCAAAACAAACGATTATAGCTTTAGTAGTTACTTTTCAGATTAAACTTTTATAGCTTAATGAGTTTATAAATAAAGATCTTTTTGACTTATAGCTCCTACATGTCTTTTTTGCCTTGGTGCTATTTATTTTTAGAAGCTAAATCATTTAGGCTGTTTGCAAAATTGTATCGCGCTTGATGTGAATTAAACAGGCAGTTACGTCAAAATCTCGCCTCTGGGCATGTCATCATTGACATGGATCATATAATGTTGTGGTGGTGACTTTAAAACTTCAGCATAGAGGATTTTTATTGCAACTTTAGTTTCTGTCTGGTTTCTGTTACCTTACCTTCAAAATTACCGCTGGCTTACCGGAGCCTCTCCTGCTCCTTCTGAGCTCTGTGTCTCAATGTGACATGATGTGAAAGCATGCACAGGCGTCAGTGTTGATTGGCTATCACTTGTGCCGTGTAACCAATCAGAGGGGGCTGTAGGCGGGACATTGTTACAAAGCCCAGTGCAGTGGGGACTGCAGGCAGGGAGGGAGACGGCTGTATCAGAGCCAAAGGAGCGAGTCTTAAAATACATTTATTTGATCAGTTAATGATGAAAAAACGTCCGATGCCGATTATGGTAAACAGTAGGATGTGTTTACTCGCACACATTTTCCCAGTTCGCACACATATTTTTAGGGGCAAATGCGAGTGAAATGCTCACACTGCAGAGCACTTCTGCCCGTGCTGGACAGAAACTTTGCCACGGTGGAAATCCAGCGCTGTGCCGGAGAACTTTAACCCCTGCACTTATCTGCTTCCATGCTTGCTGTTTTCTATTGAGATGGTGCTAACTGGGGTTTGTAAAGTCGTATAGCTCTGGGTATCCAGCAACCACTACCACCAGTTTCTCCTCCATTGTTTACCAACTGTAAACTTGTTGTCGTGACCACCACAGAAGGCCCGCATCTTAGATGATTCCAGATCACGTGGGGCACTTTTCCACTCTGAGTTGAAGTTTATTCAACTCGAGGAGTTTGGAGCGCCCTGGCAAAAACACCAGGCGCCTAGAGTGCACAAGCGCGTGTTGGGTAGCAACGCAAAAACAGCGAGCAAAAAGTTTCATTCTCATTAAAAACAATTATAAAAAGCCGCAACCGGCTGCTAAAATGCTTTCTGTCTGATTGGGGCCTTAGAAACTAGCTGGTGAACATAGTGCGGCACTTAGCAGCTAACAAGACAGACATTTTCCTCAGGAACTGGTGGAGACCAAAAACAAAGCTAAAAGCAAGAACATAGAGTTTAAATTCGTCAGGTGGACACAAACACAGAGACTTCTAAAAAACAATAACATATCAACTTTAAGGTGATAATCTGTCAGTGTTGTGTTTACAGCTTGTTCCACTAACATCAAGTCACCAAAAATTGAACTTACACTGCTTTGCTTCAGCGCAACCACAGTTCATTTACCTTAAACATACTGTAGTTGACCTGTGCTCATGTTTTATGAAGAAAACACATTCATAACTGTTGGTATGTGATGTTAAATATCAAACTCATAGTCAGGCAGCATCACATATTCAGTAATTCTGCACTGAGACACTCTGACTGTCGACATTCATCACTGTTTTAAACAGAGGTACAGACGCTTTCAAAGAAAATTCTCACTCCTTGTTAAATTGCTGTGGATATGACTCACACTTTAACAGCTGTAAAGTCTTTGCACATGTCAGGTCTGACGTCTGCGCAGACATGAGTCAGATCCCCGGCTGGTTTGTCCCCGTTTAGAAATCCACATCAAGAGTTAGGAGTCAGACATTTTGTGTCTTCAGAAAATGTGTTGGGTGTTTTTGGAAAGACGTCTGACTGGCTGGCTGTTAGATAACTGTCTGACCGACGCCGACTGACATTCGCTGCAGCCAATATTCTTTGGAAATGAAAGGATAAACAACATCAAAGTGCTGATGATTATCAGGTGCAGACCGGACACATGTGACGGGAGTTTGAATCCTGCTGAGGAGCCGTGACCTTTTGTCTGATGATAACACGCTAAATAAAAAAAGGACAGTTCACTATTAACTCCTGTCAGTGATCATCAGAAGGTAAACTGCTGCTAAGACACAGAACAATTATGATTACAATTTAATTGTTTTATAAAAATGAATATTTTCATGTCATTCAAATTAGTGTTACTTAAAGGTTTAATTTAGTGAGTATTTTCTGTCATTAAAACAAATTAAAGATTTTGATTCACTGTAATAATGTTAAACTTAGAGGCATCATTAGCAGCATTTTAACACATTTTTCTTCCCTTTGTAGCATCATTAACACATTGTGAGTGTAATGTGATTAATGTGAGGAAGGTGAATTAAACCTGCACAGCTACTCTACACTCTCACTCTTTACAGGCTGATGGTTTGTGGTTTGTGATTAAAATATCAGCTAAAAGCTCTGCTGAGGCTCCGTCTGAAGGTCAAATTGAAACATGAAAAAACCCACCTTTAAATAACACTTGTGTATTTGCTGCCTGTCTGTGTTTCAGAGCACCGCCTTTGACTTTAATCTGAATGTGTTCATTTAATGAGAATCTGATATTTGGACTTTTGTTTTTTTTCCCTTAGCTGTGATATTGGGAGAAGCTCTGTTCACTGACATGACTGTAAGCTCACAAAGTCAAAATCATTTTAATAACCTGATATGCATTGTCTTTGTATTATATTGCAAATGTGGAAATGGTGAAGCGACATTAAATACACCTTTATCACCTGTTAAGGCAACAAAGACCAGGGCTGGCCCCCTAACAGGTCATTAGTTGGTGATAATTCATTGGTCGCTTAGTTGCAGAACAAAAAAACAAACTCTTCTAGAAGCTTCGTCCTGTCAAAATAAATCCAAACCTATATGACTGGACCATGTGGAAATTTACTTTGAAAGGACAGACACAGGAAGTGTCCACGCTCAGCAGTCAGACAGGAGTCAGGTTAATTTCCAGGGCTGGTACCTGCGGTTATTCCACAGGCTAGTTAATAACATGTCGGGCAGGAAATCCAAAGTGTGGGATCATTTTGAGAAGGTGAAGGACGAACCCAAGGTGATATGTAAACTCATCTTCATTGGTCCACTATAAACATGACGTATCATCTGAAACATGGAAGTAGCTACATGCCCATTAGCCCACAGTAGGGCATTAAGGACTTTGATTTTTTTCAGGTCGACTTATCTGTCAATAAAGTCTAAGTCGAGTCGACAAGTCATTTGATGACATCATCACATTGACCCAGCAGAGGAAAGTGAAGTATCTCCACACATGTGATGTGTGTCTGTCACTCTCAGGCCCGAACATACTCGGGCGTACTATTAGCGGAGCGGACTCCACGAGGAATGTCCGCAGTCATTCGGGCTTTCATAGTTGAGCGCACTTCTGCGTTGTAGTTTCCTGTAAAAATGTCCGTGAAAAATCCCTTCGATGTGAAAAATACATGCCGAGCAGTCACTGGCGCACGGAGCGGAGTCTGCATGGTCGTAAAATCTGAGCTTTGCGCGCACAGGGCTTGCGGACATCCGCTTTGAGTCCGTGCGGACCTCCGCGGAGTCTGTTCTGCATACGTTCCGCCCAAGTATGTTCGGGCCTTCAGGCGTTTTCTCAGGCCTATCACCTTCTACGTTCTCTGCAGCCATGTCTCTTGTCTTTTCGTGGTCTTGTGTTAATTTCCCCTCTACGCGCACATAACGTTACCACCCTTTTTATGAAGTGACTATGACTATTGGTTCAGTCAAGGATAAAGTATTAAAGTATCAGCGTAAGCCAATCAGAGGAAGCGACTGCATTCCATGCACAAGCACACAGAGAGAGAGGAAAAAACACAGGACTTGTCGACTCCTCCCGGGGGGTGTCGACTTTTGCCACTGACGTCGACACGTCGACAAATCGATTTTTCTGTTAATGCCCATTAGCCCACAGCGTCATTAACAGGCGGCTCGCTCAGTGTGTGACGTGCACTTGGAGATAAAATATAGGCCTATATTAATGAAGGTTCATTAGTACGGTTTGTATTTCTCTGTAATGTAGCACAGTGTTAACAATGTTACTGATACTATTCTTTCTCACACCTTCAACTCAAACCACCAAAATATATCATTTAATCATTACATTCATATCAGAAACATGCAGGAGACTAGTCCACTGATGGACCCTGGTGACGACTGATGGTCGACTGGGAACATTCTTAGTTATGCTTTTGTTTATTTGTTGTTTTTGCTTGTTGTATTGAATGCTTTTCTTTACCTATGTAAAGCTCTTTTAATGCCCAATGTGTGAAATATAAAAACAGCTGCCTTGTCTTTCCTGTGTTGTACAACAGTATAAATACTGATTATTATTTTAATAACTGACACTCTTAACTTTGTCAACGAAAAAATGAATAAAAAGAAAAAGATAATGTGAATTAATGTGACAAATGAATTAACTGCAGTCTATTCAAAGACCTGCATGAATCTGAGGAAATGCACACTGTAGCTCCTGATTTGTAAAATGGTACCCAGGACATATTTGCTGTGAGCTCTGCCAGTGACAGCACAAGACTTGTGGATTTATATTACACAGACGAACCTCAATTAACTACAGTACCGTTCAAAGGTTTGTAATCTGGTGCCACAACAGTTTGATCAGGTCAACTCAGTCCTCTTTACAAATAGATGTTATTATTATTTAGCATAAAGGGTTTGTTTTGTACATGAAACAAAAGACTGAACAATGGCTCAGTCAGACTGACGCTAATAGCAGCTGAATAAGAAGGAATCAGCAGTCACTTGTAAAACAAACTGGGAGCTCAGCCTGTAAATGTGTGCAGGTTTAAACAGGAACAGGTTTGTGTTTCACTGACAAGTGCACAATTAACACCTACAACAAGCTGGAATTAACAGGCAACGTGTTGCTTTAGCAAAGCTCCTCTTCTCCACAACAAAAATAGAAGGTTATTCTAGGACAGCGGCTGTTAGTAGGGACGCATGATGTTGGATTTTTTTTGACGATATCCAATATGCCGATATATCACAACTTATTTGGGCGATAACCAACAGATACAAGTCTACTGTTTCTACTCACTGCTAATTACTGACAACTAACTGACAATTAATAGATAGATAGGAAAGGATAGGAGAGGATGGGAAATGAAGGCACCCAGTAGTTTATTACACAACACACACAAAAACACAGACACACAATGGGACAGAGAATATTAGTGTACAGATAAAAACATGAGAATAAAACCACACAGCAGCGAAATGATAGTTTAGTTCCAGGTCTGCTACACAGAGATGTTACTACAGTACATATGCTTATGATGGGGGTGCAAACTTAGGTGTTGATAGTGAAGGTATTGCAGTGTCAGGTGATTAAAGCTGCTGCCTTGGCTCGGGTCAGGCTTGTCCGATCAGAGCTCTAGTGTACTTGAGCCCCAACAGTAAAACAAACT
The DNA here is from genome assembly GCF_041903045.1 of Epinephelus lanceolatus. Classification (NCBI taxonomy): domain Eukaryota; kingdom Metazoa; phylum Chordata; class Actinopteri; order Perciformes; family Serranidae; genus Epinephelus; species Epinephelus lanceolatus. The sequence continues at coordinate 3,356,131 of NC_135742.1, forward strand.
AGCTCTTATTTTATGAAATGGTTCGTCTAACCCCGACATTTCTGGTGCTCAGATGACCAAAAGCTAGAATGGTTGGTTATTTTCGATGTGTTTAACTCTTTCCTCACCATTGACGAGATTTTCTGGCAATCCGGGTTTTCACTGTAATAAGATAGTGAAATAAAACAGCACTGCCGTGTCCAAATTCAAACGAAGAAGAAGATCCACTGGAAACCAGATGCAGATGTTGTTTACAGAAATGTAGCAGCTTGTAAACTGCACAAACGCCGGCATTGATGGAAAAGTCGCCCCAAAGAAATGTTGATGGACTCAGACTTTCACACTTTGTGTTTTGATTAGAGTTGTACCGATACCAATACCAGTATTGGAAATGCCTCCGATACTGCCTAAAATGCGGCATCTGGCATCGGCGAGTACAGCCTATGACCAATCCGATACCACATAATGCCTCACGTCATTAAGCATACGCACGCTACAGGCAAACGAAACGGAAATGGAGCAGAGTCCTGTGTCTTGATCTGTGTCAACACTGGATAATAATTTTTATGGCATTCATTCTACTATTATGTATTTATTTCTTAATATTTTACATAGAGTTTTAGGAGTTGAGACATACAACAATTCATATCCCATCCATTTTCATTTTACGCGCTGGTATCGGATCGGTACTCGGTAACGGCAGATACCAAAGGTTCAGGGATCGGAATCGGTATCGGGAAGGAAAAAGTGGTATCGGTACATCTCTAGTTTTGATCAACATTCTGAATTCGATTTGGACGAAGAAGCAAACGAGTTTGGTGGGACGAATCGCCGTGAAGGTGACAGTGACACAAGGACAAGACGACCACAGAGGAGACAGAGACAACAGAACACTGAACGATCACCAAACGTGACAAGGTGTTCCGGTACACCTCAAAGAGAATATTTTTTATTATTATTATTATTTTCATTTATTAAATTCAAACTGACATAAGGAAATGAGAAAAAAACAAAAGATGTAAATGTGATATTGATTTTGTTCTTGAAAGTGACTCACAAAAATGCATTTTTCCTCAGCTTTTTGTCCGAAATGTTGTTTTGTTTGGGATTTTTGATGAAAATACACAAATTAAAGTGTTGATAAAAAAGAAATGGAATAAGATAGAATAAAATAGTCTTTGTGTATAAGCACAGGTCTCTTCTTTAGTTTCATGTATACACTGTTTACAACAAAATATTCTGTGGGTCTTGATAATACAAAGACATGGGGTTCAGTTCCATTTTTATGGAACTATTTATTTCTTTTTTCTTTTTCTCTTTCTTTTTCTTATTTATTTATTATTTTTTATCTATCTCTCTCTTTGTTTTTTGTTTTTTCTCTCTCTTTGTTTTTTTTTTGTTTGTTTTCCTGGTCTCAGGCTCAAATATTTACCATGTACTTTGCAAAGTAACTAAGAGCTCTTGGAAAATAGCTCTACAGCACTTTAATTTCTAATGTTTTACATTACTCCAGCACTTTAACCCCCAATGTCTCTACATCTATTACTGTCATCTCTCACAACTGATCACAAACACAACAAGATCTATGTACTGGACTCCGCACTGCTACAGGCTAACACATTATCCACACACCCCATACAGCCCCCTCTCCCCTGTCTGCTCGTTACCTGGTTGCACCCAGAAACACGGCGTAAAGCATATACATACTTAAGGCACTGGAGGCAATATGATGTGTGCAATACTTCTGTTATGTGTCGTTATGTGTTTTAATATATCTAATACTGTAATTGTATATTTTATGTGTACTGTATTGATTTTATACTACATTTTAGGAACTATGCTGGTAAACATCTGGCAGGAGGACTACCAATGTAAATCAGCCCCTGGCTGCAATTGGATGCATCTGCATTTTCTTTTTTCTTTTCTTTAAAAGGAATGTTTATTGATGTACACTGTCCCTTCTTAAACAAATAAACGTTATTGTATGCAGACGATACACAGCTGTATCTACCAGTTAAAACCACTGATCCTGGGATGTTGGGTGCTATGAAAAATTGTATTGTGGATATAAAAAACTGGATGTCGGAGAATTTCCTCCAGTTGAATGGGGCAAAAACTGAGGTTTTGGTTATTGTATCGCAGCACAGTCAGGATCAGCTGATGCCGTCTATTGGGTCCCTAGCGGAATACGTCAAGCCCACTGCAAGGAACCTCGGCATCTGGTTTGACAGTAATCTTACTTTTGAATATCACACCACAAAATTAGTGCAATCATGTTTTTATCAGCTCAGAAATATTTCAAAGATCCGTTCCTTTTTAACTGTTAAAGACACTGAGACCATTTTACATGCTTTTATTTCTTCACGGCTTGATTTTTTTACCTGTCTAAGTCAGAAATCCCTGGACAGACTACAAATGGTGCAGAACTCTGCAGCGAGGCTTTTAACCAGAACTAAAAAACACGATCACATCACACCTATTTTAGCATCTCTACATTGGCTGCCAGTACGTTTTAGAATAGATTTTAAGATTTTATTGATCACTTTCAAATGTCTCAACTGTCTCGGTCCTAGTTATATCACCGACCTTTTAACATCATATGCTCCTACTCGCACTTTACGTTCCTCAGACAAAGGCCTTTTATGCGTCCCAGAGTCCAGACTGAAAACTAAGGGGGACAGAGCATTTTCAGTCCGGGCACCAAAACTATGGAACAAATTGCCTGAGGAAATAAGGTCGGCTGATTCAGTGATCTCTTTTAAATCTCTTCTAAAAACACATTTTTACCGAAAAGCCTTTTTTGATTTTATCTGAGTTGTGTCATTTATTGTTTTCATGCATTGGAATTGTGTACTTTATGTTTTAGTTGTTCTGTAAAGCACTTGTAACATATGTTTTGAAAAGTGCTATATAAATAAAGGTTATTATTATTATTATTATTATTATTATTGAAAGATCAGTGAATATGATAAAAAAAAAATGCTGGCGGTGGCAGGAAACTTAAAAATAATACTCTGGCAGGGAAAGTGTTAAGTTTGCCAAATTTGTTGCTAAAGCCTGGAAGAGAAGACAAGACCGTTTGTTTCATTAGTATTTAATTTGATCTATTTCTTTCAGTTCTAAACAATAGATGCCTTTGTGAGTGAGCTGCACTGCTGCGTCTCTGACCACTGCATTGTTTCCTTACATGCACCTTCGCTCATCACTCTCCCCCCCCCCCGATGCTCTCTCGGGATCAGCTGTTTACATGTGACATCACACCCCGATCACAACTCTCCCTGAACAAACCAAACACTGTCATTGTCGCCATGGAAACCCAGCCTGTGCAAACCTGTTAAAAAACCCCACCAGGTAAAAACGGGACGACTGGCGAGGTGCTGGTTTCACAACATCTCAGCTCAGCCGTCAGCCGAGCTCACCGCGGTTACAGTAAACAGGATGTGATGTTTCCACACAAAACAAATAAAAACCGCCTCAAGAGTCCTGAGGAATAGCCGGATATTGAGGTGCATGTCAGCACTCCTGTGAGGTGATCAGAATTCAAGATAAACCAATAAAAAAAAATCCAACTGTAGCAGAGTTGTGTTTGTTGTTTCATCTCCATGCAGCCTGCGGGGATCCACACTGACAGACAGGAAGTGATAGCAGAGCAGCCGCTGTCATTCACAGAACAACCCAAGTGCATCTTATTGTCATGCAGATGACAGTCTGAGCTTCGGCAGCCGCACAACTGCTTTTTATTTCTGTCAACGAGGCCGGATAAACATTTAAATGGTAGCTTGATCATTTTAGCCGTTATTAAAGATCCTTACATGATTTTGTTGTGTATTTTTAGATGTGATGGCTCCAGTGGTGCTCAGTCTGCCCACTGCTTTGGTCCTGACTGAAATATCTCAACAGTTATCGGATGAGAATATGAAATGTGACATTCATGATCCCCTCAGGATGAACTGTAATAACTTTGTTGATCCTCTGAAGGCCAAAACACACTGGCTGCGAACCACATGCATCACAATATATGCTCCTATTATATTCAATGTTCAACCCCAAACTGGCGGCAGCTAGATGCACATCAGCGCTCCTGGACGTGTGTTCCTCTCTCTCTCTGCTACATACCAGCGCCCATAGCAGCTTCTTTTCTCTGCTCCCATAGCCGCTCGACTCCTCTTCTCATCATTGATGCAAAGACAACTCTGTTACTGTGTCTCAAGTGTGACGAAGACTGGATGAGGAGAGACTTGTTGAGGGCGAGCTAAATGACCCATAATCCTAAGTCATAGCTCTGGAGATCTGCACTTCAGGTGAGAAATTACCTTTTCTGAAGGGTGTCCATGCGTGATTATTAGCTAATGCAGAGGCAGGAGACGTGCAGATCTTTCAGTAAAGTAATAATAACTTTGTTAGCTGCAGAGCAACGTGTCCATTGTGTGCTCGGGGCAGTACATGACACACTGTTGTGTTTTCAGCTTGACTTCTCATCAAGTGTCATCTAGGGCTGCCACTAACAATTATATTCATTGTCGACTAATCTGTCGATTATTTCTTCGATTAGTCGACTAATCATTTCATCGAAAAATGTGTTAAAATGTTGAAAAATGTCAGTCTGTCTCGCCCAAACCCCAAAATTACGTTATCTAATGTCTTGTTTCATACTCACGCCAAAGGGTTTTAGTTCACTGTCACGGGAGTGTGTGTGTAAAGCTGCCAATATCTGAAAGTAAGAAGCTGCAGTAGGAGTATTTTGGGGTACTTTTATAGTACTTTTCTATGAAAAATGACTCAAACCGATTAGTCGACTACTAAAATAGTCACCGATTATTTTAATAGTCGATTAGTCATCGATTAGTCGACTAATCGTGGCAGCCCTAGTGTCATCATCAGATCAACGTTCCTTCATACTTTGCTTTATGACCAAATATTTGCATAACCTTTGACAATCCCATCAGCCTTGTACTTTGTGGTTACTGCTAAAAATCTTATGCTAGCATTTTAACACGCTAAACTAACAGTCAAAATACATGGACACCGTCGCAGCGTGACACATCTGCTGCAGCATTCCCATTATAATCAACTGAAGCTGCTACACGGACCACAATAGCCACACCTGCCCACGTGGGCACCTGCTTAACTTTGATTTTACTCAACAGGTCTATTTTTTTCTCTACATGCTACATTAGAACTACCTGAAATTGTGTAAAAAAAAAAAAATTTTGTTCAAAAATACTACAAATGCATATCTCATTGTACCAGACGCAATGCAAAGCAGCAGAGCAACCTAGTGTGTGTTTTTACATTACACATTAAAATGAATCAGTCAGATAGATGCATCTTTTTGGTAATAATTTCAGTACCAGTTAATTCAACCTACTCTTCCAAACCCTCCATAATCAGCTGCATTATCACTCAGCAAAACTCAAAACACACACAGTGAAGTTTGCCGCAACCACACGCTGCAAAGACAGAGTCTGCGTAGCGGGTAAAAAACCCCGCTTCACTCCGCCTACATGACGCCTCATGGTTGTCCCGTGTATTTCAGCTGTAAGATGGTAAACATGGTAAACATCAGACCTGCTAACCATCAGCATGTTAGCACGCTGACATTTAGTTCAACCATCACTGAGCCTAAAGCATGACTGTAGATCATGGATGTATAAAGAAAACTGGATACAGCATCAGAGGCAGGGCCACATTTATTCCTACAAAAGTCACTCAGTGGCACATGAAGTCAAAAAGTTCGTCTTCCATGTGTAAAATTACGCTGATTTCCCGTCTGTTTCCACAGAGCTGGCGCACTGGAGACTTTCGCCAGCCGAGCTGCCAACTCCCGGCTCAGCCCTCCGCTAACAGGGATAAAATGATTTAATCTTGCGGTTCTTCTAGACGTTAGAAATGTTATCGGACTGAATGGATCAAATCCTCAAAGTGAAACGAGTCATTTCATTGAGGTTGTGACGCTAAAAAAATGAACCCACGAATATAAAGACGTCTCTTTCACAATGTTAGTTGGAAAGAGGTGTTTCTGGGCGCCATGGCACCACGTGATGGATCCGGACGTTGTAATTCCACTGTCTGGCTACTATGCTGGCTTCAAAGCCCGGTGCTGTTCCTGAGGACTTGGTGTAGACTCTTGATATGATGCGTTCAGGCACAGTATAAGTGTACGTCACCCACGTCTTGGCAGCCTTCAGAGGCCAACACAACTGTAATTAGGTGCATAAAATGGGAGAGAATAGGCTTAAATAAAAAAGCTGTAATGCAGCCTGAGTAGACAGCTGTACTGATTAAAATACAAGCAGATCTGTTTCATCAGATGAGCACGAGATGGACTGAAACACCATTTGTGTGAACACATAAAAGGCTAAAAGGTATCATTTTTAACCGAGCACACAAGGACCTCTGTCGTCTCTGTAAATAAATGCAATATATGGCTCTGTGTATTAATCTTCTTTATTTAGAATGTCATTTCTAAGCTTTCTTATCTAGGCTTTGTACAACTCTTCCATGCACTCAGAGCTCCACATGGGTTACTGTTAGCAGGGGTGTAACTATTTAATCCAATTTAATCTAAATGAAATGCATCATAAAATCTCAATCCTCCAAAAAGGTGTAACAGCTCTAAAACTGTAAAAATGGAAACAGAAATTGAAGTGTTTGATTTGAGATTAATTAAACACATCCAGCCTCACAGCGAGGCGTGGAAAGGGAAGCGACGTCTACGGTATTTTGAAAGCCGAACCTCGGTTTATAGCAGTTTGCATATGGGAGGGAAGATGAGTGCATTCAGGAACACGTCAGTGCAGGTGGACAGCACATTGACTTTAAGAGAAATGAAATGTGATGTTTTAGCCTTCATACACTTTGCAGTTTCAAAATCAGAAGCAGAGACCATGATGACAGCGTAGGAAGCAGTGCGTTCAACCAATCAGCTGTAGGAAATGTTCGTGTTGGGGCGACAGAGAGAACTGTCAATCACTGATCATCCAGTTGATTTAAAAAGGCTCCTTTCCAAGCAGATATCATTTGAGCCTTTCCTAACAACGAACCTGAGCGGACATTTGAACTTGTTAAATGTGGTCATGACTTATAACATTAACGGCTGCATTATATTTCAGTCCATTATTAGCTGGAGTCAGGATTGGGATATAAGCTGTCCCGGTCAAAGTTAATATATATAAACACTAGAAGATCCACTCATTACTAAAAGTGTGTGTCATATACAAACTAAAGTGATGGTCAAAGTTGTCACAGTGAAATTTAAGGTGTGCTGATGGATTCACGTCATCAACTCATGCATTGAGTAACATTACAAGTTAACGTTCCACCTTAAAAGTCGCCGGCAGTCGGCCCAGTGAATGAAGTTATTTTTTCTCAGACTCCAGCTGCTGTGAGAGGCAGCAAAACATCCTTTCATTTTATAGTTACAGTTTACTAATAAAACTCTCCACAGTATGAACAGTGGTTACATGAGCCTCAAAACCAGACACAACTCAGCCCTGAGCAGAGTGACCGTCCTCTACTGACCAATCAGACTGCAGTGTTCACAGCTCCACCTTTTAGGACCAGATCTGTGTGCTAGGTACCCCAACAGAGGGGGGACCAAACATGGGGACGCTAAGGAACGCTTCTGTTGGTACCATCCACAACTTTTACTGTGGATGGGAAAAAAGCGTACTGAACTGAACTGAACCGTACTGCTCGGTGGAAACCGGGCTTAAAGGGATAGTGCACCCAAAAATGAAAATTCAGCCATTATCTACTCACCCATATGCCGAGGGAGGCTCAGGTGAAGTTTTAGAGTCCTCACATCACTTGCAGAGATCCAAGGGGAGAGGAGGTAGCAACACAACTCCACCTAATGGAGGCTGACGGCGCCCCAGATTCAAACGTCCAAAAACATAATTGAAACCACAAAATATCTCCATACTGCTCCTCCGATATTTTGTGGTTTCAATTATGTGTTTTTGGACGTTTGAATCTGGGGCGCCGTCAGCCTCCATTAGGTGGAGTTGTGTTGCTACCTCCTCTCCCCTTGGATCTCTGCAAGTGTTGTGAGGACTCTAAAACTTCACCTGAGCCTCCCTCGGTATATGGGTGAGTAGATAATGGCTGAAGTTTCATTTTTGGGTGCACTATCCCTTTAAGTATGTGAGGGGGCAAAAGTTGGGGCATCGTGCACATACTGGTGCACCCTGTCGAATGGTGTTTCCCTCCTGATAAAATTATGTTTCCTACACCACCAACACCAAAAATGACTCTGGTGATGTGACTAAAGAACATTTCAGGCTCATTCAATCTGAATTTAAGACAATTTAATACTTTGTAAGGACCTGTGGCCACCCTGGTATCGTGGTTCCTCTGGTGATTCCCACCCCTAGTTATCGGCTCATTTTGTCGGGAACCTTGACTGCAATGGTACCAGAAAAGCACCAGGAACTATCCAAAAATTGAGTCGAGTTGAGTAGTGTCATGCTGTACTGTGCACTAGAAATGGGTTAAAAAATATGACGAAAGTTCCAAGTTTTTGATAATTAATGCAAAGGACGATATCTGAAAAGTGCTAAAGGTTCAAAACCACCACTGCTGAGGCAGGTGAGCATCCTACTGAGGTTTTCAGAAAGGCAAAATGGACTATTATTGATCATGTCCCTAGTTAAGATTGTCTGTGTCAACATTCAGTCTTTAAAACTTTACATTTTAACATTTAAACTCATCTCTTTTCAGTGTTTTAAGGAGTAAACGCCTCCGGAGCTCCACAACAACCATCACAGGACACTAAAACTCCTCAGTGCAGCCCAGATTACTGCTGACGGGGAATGAATTACAGTCACTACAGAGCTCAAGGCGGGTGAGTGTGAGTGTGTGTATATGTGTGTGTGTTTCACAGCCGAATGGGAATCCTTCAGATCAACAAATAAACAAAGCAGCCGGGGCAGGCCAGCGTTCCTCCTGTCAGCAGCATCTGCCAGCAGCAGGGAGGATGCTTCGGTTTTTCCTGCCTCGTCTAATCCTGCATCCACAAAAAAAAAACCCTCCTTCTGGACATCCTCCATCTGTTTCTCTTTTTTTTTCTATCTCTGTCTCTTTCAGACTCTTTCAGCCTGTGTCCTCTGCTGTCACGTCTAATTCCTCCCTCTCAAACATCTCTTTCCCCCACTTCACCTCTCCACCCATCTTCCTCCATCTTTGTCTCTCCTGCGGATGACTTATTTAAACCCCAAAAATGATTTCACAAGTGGCAATATCCCCTCAAAACGACTAGAAAATGGAGCTCAGAGTGGCTCGTCAACCCTCGGCGGTCCAGCCTGTCAGCCTGCAGTGTCCCTGTCTTATTTGGGAGCATCTTGACCCACGCTCTCACACCTGATTCATTTTGACATCATGGGTGTTTTCCCAAATTAAATGAGCAAACAAAGCCTGCAGATGCAACAAAAAGGAGGATTTACAGAAGAGGCTCCTTTTCCCTCACGCCTTCACTGAGTTGCTGCTGCACATGTAAATAGTTGCTCTCTCGTTTAATCTCCTGCAAAAACAAGGACTGGATTAAATGGTACCGAAAGGAGGAGGAGGAGGATGGAGATGGAGGACACACTGCTGCTGCTGCTGCTGCTGCTGCCTCCCTCCTCCTCCTCCTCCTCCTTCTCTTCATGTCCCCTCCAAAATAGAAAAAAAATCTCATCTCTGTACATCAGCACGGTAAATATCAGCAGACAGACAGGGAGACTGGGAACAATGACACCAGCTGGGCAACAACAATAGGAAATAAATATCATGTGGCAGGCAGGCGGTCTTCCCCTCCATCTCTATCTCCATCTCCATCTCCACCTCCATCCATTTAAACATTCCTGCTGTGTGTCTGCTGCTGTACAGGCTTCTTTGTGGCCTCCACACCTGCATCTGACTGCCTGTGTGTGCTCTGAATGTCAAAAATATCTCATTCCTCTCTTTTTATTTTCATGTTTTCCACCTCTGATTGTGAGGATGTGAAAGATGGAGCAGCTGTAGGTGTGAGGTGTAGCTGCTCTCTGACTGTGTGTGTTTCATGATTGGCCTCCAGACAATAAAAGCTGCTTACCTTCTCGGCTCCTCTGTGTTTCTTGGCCGCCGGCGTGTCGTCATGCTGCCGCCTGACAACAATAGCGCCGCCGCCGCCGCCGCCGCTTTTAACTCCACAATCCAGCGCGGTTTTGGTGGCAGCGCCGCCGCCGCCGTTACTCCCGCTATTGTTATTGTTTACGTTGTTAATGTTGCCGTTATCTCCCGTGATCCTGGAGTCTGGCGCGGCGCTGTGGCAGTGTCCGGGGCCGTCGCGGCACAGATGATGCTCGGACAGGGCGGACGACGGGAGGAAAACGGAGGGAGGAGGAGACGAGCCATCGCCGGGCTTCTCCTTCCTCGTCCGGGCAGGAGGAGCGGCGGCTGGAGCGGCGGCGTCCCTGTCCCTGTCTCTGTCCCTCTTCCAGCCCCGGATCACGTTCTTCCCCTTCCTCTCCTCCTTGCCTTTGGCGCATGTCGCAGGAGAGGCCGTGGTCACTTCGGAGACGCCGTTGTTGTTGTTGTTACTGTTGCCGCTCCCGCCGCCGTCCGCGTCTCTGCTGACCGCTGAAATCATCTCCAGACCTTCTCCACCGACGCTGCGTCCTTGAGCCTCCCGACGCTGCTGCTGCTGCTGCTGCTGCTGCTGCTTACCGACCCCGACGCACACCTCGCCGCCGCCGCGCACCGCGACGGCAGCCGCTGAGTGATCCGCCGCCGCCGCCGCCTCCGGTTCCTCTCGTCCCTCCCGGCCGGCTCGGCTGCGTTTAAGCGCGGATCTCCTCGGCTCCGACCCGCCGCTGCCGCCACCGCCGACAGGTCCCCGGGTCTGGAGCGAGGGCAGGGCCGCGTGTCTGTCGGCTGAGCCAGCGGCGCTGGAGGAGGAGGAGGAGGAGGAGGAGGTGATGGAGATGGAGGAGGAGGAGGAGGAAGAGGTGGTGGTGGAAGAGGAGGAGGCGGAGGAGGCGGTGTGGTTGGGTGACAGCTCCCTGCAGTCCGTCAGCAGCCCTCCATTCTCCCCGGCTCGCAGGAAACGGTTCATCTCCTCCTTTCCTTGTGTCCTTTGTCGATCTTCACAATAATCAGCATTCAAGTCATTGTCAGCCCGCCAGCCCGCCGCAGTGTGGCAGCCAGCGCCGAGCTGTAGGTGGACACATGCAGGTCTGTTATAGGCTGCTGGATCAGGCCTGCTCCATCACAAACTACAACACAGGCTGAATGACAGCTGGCGGTGTCTGACAGAGGCACAGGGGCTCCTGCAGCCCAGGTCCCGTCTGAAATAAAATAAAAAAAGAGATGAATAAAATTTTTAAAAAATCATATTACAGTTCAGAAAAACTGCGCATAAGAAAAAACAGAAATATCATATAATATGAATTATTATGTTTATATTCTCTGATAATATTCCATAGAGTGAATAAAGAGTTTTATCTGATTTCTCCCCATCCTGGATAATCCTTTGATAAATATGCCAGAAGCCACAAATCTGATTTTTTTTAAATGAATAAATAAATAATCAGATTCGTGTCAGACAATGACACGGGTTGGCCACAGGGGGCGCTGCTGTGTTTGCTTTATTGTTCAAACCTCTACTCAGGTGCATCTTACTGATGTCCATGACATTTAAAAGACTGGTGCATGTTACCAGCTGCTCCTGTCTGGATTTGACATCACACAATATTCCCATAATCACCATGCTTTGGTGAAACTATTTAGGATATTTTATTTGTTGCAACACCTGTGACAAACTGGATATTGAACTGTCATTGGCCTGATGCTAATAAAACAGCCCTGAACACATCCTGAGACCCTGCGAGGACACCTCATTTTGGGTTTACTGCACCTTATAATCTGCTTAACTTTGACCAGTTGTCCTCATTTGTGGACACTTTTTGTGCCATCTAGTGGTAGTAAGAGCACAATAACTAACTAACAATAATAATACATTTTATTTAAAGGCGCCTTTCAAGGCACTCAAGGTCCCCATACAGAACAGGTAAAAGACAATTAGATTTAAAAGGGCTAAATACACATCAACACAGTAAAATGTGAAGTCTGCAGCAGAGCAATGGCAATCAGATAGAATAGGCCTGTTTAAAAAGGTGTGTCTTCAGGTGGGATTTGAAAATGGATAATGAGTCAATGTTCCTGATGTCTGGAGGGAGGGAGTTCCAGAGGGGCTGAAGGCTCTGGACCCCACGGTGGACAGACGGGCAGAGGGCACAACGAGGCTGATGGAAGAGGCCGACCTGAGTGTCCGGGAGGGAGTGCTGATGTGGAGGAGGTCAGAGAGGTTACGGATGGCCTTGAAAGTGTGGAGCAATACGCATATGGGAACAGATAAAAATGCATATCAAGGCCCCAAGTATATACATTGATACTCCAATTTGTGAAAATCATGCTTTTACGCCTGGCCTGAATGATGTAGTTTTTTCTGCTTGGAGACAGAGGGGCATCAGTAGTGTGAGCGATTTATATATTGAAGGGAATTTTGCCTCATTTACACAACTACAAACCACTTATAATATTTCTGCCTCAAGCTTTTTCAGATATTTACAGATAAGAGATTTTGTTAAGAAAAATGTACCAAAATTTGAAGTTCTGAGCAAACATGATGTTCTTGAGGCAATGAACCAATTTAACCCGGCCACACGTGGGGCGGTTTCCCTTTTTTATCGAATCCTTCATGAGAGAGCTCTGCCGAGTACGGAGGTTTATAAAAAGGCATGGGCAGATGAGTTGAATATTGAGTTGAATGACGAGAATTGGGGGGAATGTCTTCGTAATGTTCATAAATGTTCAGTCAACGTGAGACACAACCTTATACAATTTAAAATACTACACAGACTCCACTATTCACAGGTGAAGCTACACAGATTTTACCCTACTGTTTCACCCATGTGTAATCGATGTAAATCCATGTTAGGTAATCTTTCACATTCCTTCTGGTCATGCAGTAAACTTCACTCTTACTGGAAAAGCATTTTTCACTGTTTTTCTGAGGCTTTTGGAAAAAGCCTGGCACCCAGCCCACTTGTAGCGGTTCTGGGAGCTACAAGTGTTCTACCTTCTACCAACAAATATGAGAAGAAGGTTATTCAATTCGGGATGGTGATTGCGAAAAAACTGATTTTACGTTTGTGGAAAATGGACTGTGTACCGACATATGACTTGTGGCTGGGAGAAATGTCCAACACACTACATCTCGAGAGACTGAGGCTTTATAACGAAGATAGAGGAGAGGTATTCGACAAGACATGGGACCCTGTACTGAGATACCTTAAGGGGCACACTTAATGCTTCACTGTGCGCAGATGTATATGAGTTTGCATATACTTCACTTTATTCTTCTATTTGTTCATAAATGTTTTTCTTTAGTCATTTGCCTTATTGTCTTAACTATGACCATGGACTGATATCATAATTTTAGATGTGCTATGTTCTGTATGTTATCTTTCTTTCTATGCTCTTCTTTTCCTTCTGCTCTCTGTCCTTTGAAAAATAATAAACATATATTCAAAAAAAAAGAGAGTGTGGAGCAGAATTTTAAAGTCCATGCAGTATTTGATTGGAAGCCAGTGAAGTTGTGGTAGTATAGGTGTGGTGTGATTGATTGATGGAGTTCTGGTGATGATACGGGTGGCAGAGTTCTGGACCAATTCTAGGGAGACCAAAGAGAAGGGAGTTACAGTAATCCAGGCGGGATGTAACCCGAGTGTGGACCAGGATGGCAGCGCTGTTGGGGGTGAGGGACGGATCAAGACGATTCATAATGCGTAGATGGAAATAGGCTGACCGGGTAATGTTATTGATGTGGGTTCGGAATGAAAGAGTGCCGTCAAGGATGACACAGACTCTTAACAGAGGAGCTGTCAATGGGGATGGTGAAACTGGACGTGTTAGTGAGGGTGGATTTAGTGCCAACGAGGAGAACCTCGGTTTTAGGAGATTTGAAGAAAACCAGGATTTTATTTCCTGTAAACATTCACAGAGGGAGGAGGGCAGGAAGGTGGAGATGGGTTTGGTGGAAAGGAAGAGCCGAGTGTCGTCCGCGTAACAGTGGAAATGGATATTGTATTTATGGAATGTGTGACCAAGAGGGAGGAGACAGATGATAAACAGGATGGGACCGAGGACAGAGCCTTGGGGAACACCTGAGGAGAGGGGAGATGGTTGGGATGTGAAGGTTTTCAACTGAATGAACTGAGTGCAACCAGAGAGATAGGATTTGAACCAGTCCAGGGGTGTGTCAGATATACAGTACCAAATGATGCTAGCCTGTCGAGAAGGATGGTGTGGGAGATGTCGCAGGCTGCACTCAGGTCAAGGATTGATGAGAATGGTTTATAGTCTGGAGTCAGCCGCCAGCACTATCACCGTGTAAAAACAAGATGGCAGCCATCTCTGCAAAGTCAGTCTGCAGCTGATCCTGACACAAAAGTGGACAAGGAGATCTGTGTTTCAAACACTGAGCTTTAAATACACAGGGGATGATTACTGACTACACACAGGTGAGTGGAACAAGACACAGGTGAAGTAATCAACAGAGGCGGGAAAACTCAGGAAGTAAAAGAAACAAACACAATGAGAATACATTTCAAAATAAAACAGGAACCTGACACAAACACATGAACATAAACTTTATTTACAGTTTGCACACAAGAATCAACCTTCAGCTGTTAACAGCCGACAAAACTAAAATTAAGCCGTATGATGTTTATTTTTTAAAGATAATTAAAGTCATTATTTTGACTTAAAAGCTGTGTTCAGGCTCTAATTTTATTTGTGTACCACTATTTTATATAAAAGCCAATTAAAATGCATAACTCTTAACTGTTTTGATGTTTTAACAATTTTATGATTTTCATTTTTTTTTTAATTTATGGTTTTGGTTTTGCTGATGTTGAGGTATGATGCTTTATGTAGACATTATGTTTACATTGTAATGTTTTATACATTACAATGTATAAAACTAGCATGTAAAGTTTTAGAAATATAAGAAACAATAGAAATGTTTTATAGAAATTTAGAAATATAAAAATATGTGCATTATGCTGCATTAAAATCTATATAACTCGTATGTAAAGTATTAGAAATATATTTAGAAATGTAGAAATATAATACAGAAATTAAGAAATAAAGTATATGTGTGTTATGTTACGTTACAGTGTAAAAAACTAATACGTAAAGTTTTCAAACATATTTACAATGTAGAAACTAATGTTAAGTTTTTGAAATATTTTAGAAATATGACAGTATAATACAGACATTAAGAAATACAAAAATATATGTATTATGTTGCAATGTACAACACAGGATAAACATAAATAGAAACAACAATAATAATTATGTACGAAATGTGCATCATCAAAGCAACACAATTTTGTGTTTGAAAGATGCTGTATGAATAAAGTTTTTTATTATTAACTGCATGATAAGGTCATTAATTCTCTCAAATGAACTTATGTGTGTAAGTATAAGACCAGGCTTGTCTGTGTCTTATGGTGGAAGTTGTAAAAGTACAAATACTACAGTGTTAGAATACTATTTTATTAGTCCTGCATTTAAAATATTAAGTAAAAGTACAAGAGTTAAGTTTCAAAAGTAACTCCTTATGCTGAGTGCACTATAATATATAGTTATTGATGTATTAATGTGTTCATCACTTTACTGGGATGTGAAGCTAATTTCAGTCACTTCAGGCCTCCTGCTGATTAGCTCAATACATCATCATTTATTAGTTACTTAATATTTTCTATTAATAATATCAGAGGATGTCGACACATATGAAGCACTTACATTTAATGGTTTTTAAGAGCTTTTCAAAATATTTTTTTTAACCAAATTTAAGACTGTTTTTTGGATAAATCATCTATTTATTATTCAAGACTTGCAGGTAAAGGTAAGTAGTATTATGTGGTCCTGTGCAGAGGGATGTTATGTGCAGGAATATGGTTATTAGAGTGAGTCGGGTTAATCTACATTTTGCCAACAGATCAGTGCAGGTGTAAGTGAGTCAGTAAGTAAAGGACAGCATTAGGTTCAGTGGTAAAGATCTGTAACATTAGAAATTTAGACTTCCATGCAGAAGAGCTCGACTCAGTTTGAGAGAACATTATTAAAAGATAGATAAATTGAATTAGGTAGAATATTTACGTCCATTAGGACCTCACAAATTCAAATTTAAGACTATTGAAGGATGTTTAAGGCCTGATATATATATATATAATTAACCTTTAAGACTTTTTAAGGACCTGCAAACTATGCACATACAGTAATAAGCTGTGTGGCTGTGAGCAGTGTCTCTGCAGCTGTAGGAGCGAGTACATTTGTTGTAAATGAATTAGACTGAAGAATTTATTGGAAGTTATTGGAGCTGTCGAAGCTCTCAACGGTTCATTTCTGAGGTGGAAACAGCCAGTGTGGGTTTTTGAAGGCTGACTGATATATTAATATTTTAGTTTCAGAGTCAGTATTTTGTGCAGGCATTCAGAAGAGTTTTGGAGTGGACCTCATTTATCCTGTCTCCCAAAGGTCACATAAATCTGCCGCCTGCTCTCATTAGAAGCAGGTGGCAGTTTAACGTGGTTCTTCGTCAGGTACATAGGTGTGTGTTATTGGGGAAAAATCCTAATAGCATGCACAGATGTGGTTACAGCGAATGTAATATGTGCACCCCTTCAAGCATAATATTAGGAACATCTCTGTATTGGACCGTGTTGAAAGAAGTATCAGTAAGAGTCTTTACTGAGGTAAAAGTAGAGGAACACTAACTAGCACTAACGGTCAGAATTCAGGAGGCAGGTATTTCTTTCTCAGGAATTATTGCAGGAACTCTGATACAAAGTTGGCAGGAAGATGAATCATTGGTGGGTGTGGTCTGTCAACACATTCTCAGTCCGACCTCGTCACATATCGATGTTTGGTCGTGGACTTTCTATGTCTAGATATGACGTCCAAGGTACCCTGGGTGTGTTGGTTGATGACGTTCTGGGACGCCGTGTCAGCTTCAGTCTGTTACATGCATTGTCTGTTTTCAAAATACACTTCTGTTTTCACAGGAAATGTACAGTTTACATACAGTCTCTTTCAAAATAAAAGCACTACGTCTGTACAACACCGTGAATTGATATTTTTTTCCTTCAACAAATGTACGTGGTTGAGTTTGGCCAACACGCACATTATTAGGTTCAGGAAAAGAACAGGGTTTGGCTCTACAATCACACAGGACACGGACACTGGCATCCCAGGTGAAAGTTGTAACTCTGGTTTGGTTGAAATAATTAATAATAATAATTAATTCACCCAGTTAAATGTGAAAATATGCTGGCTATATACACACTCTTAAATGACTGTTTCTATAAATGGAGTCTGGTGGCTTGGTGATGGCAGTTTTGGGGCTGTTCTGGTTAAACAAAATGTTATCCCTTAACAAAAGGTCTATCTCTGTAGGGATCCTTCCCATTATGTGTTCAGATACTTATAATAACATTGTGAGCCTGTCAGTGACAAAAACAGACACTTTCAGTGGACATAAATGGACAGTGCACATAGTGGTCTCGCTAAGCACTGGACTAATTTAAAAGATTCTGGTTCCTATTTGTCACTTAGACACAAAAACATGGAGATAAGAGGGTCCATGTTGGAAATACCAAATTTACCCTTTAAAAAGTAAAAAATATTTCACAGTGAAAGCACAAAACACAGTCATTTTCCAGAGTCGCTGATAAGAGATTTGGGGCAGTAGGAGGAGGAAGAGGAGGACGACGATGGTTCACTGAAATGTCTCTATAGTATGTGACTGTCGTCAAACCAAACAAAGAAAGCCAACATACAGTCAGTCACAGACAGTTATATAATGTTTGTTTTGCAGCGGTCCAGGAGGCGTGTCATTTGTGACCTCAACATGTCCTGCGGTATATATCTGAGGAAAAAAAGTGGAGCACAGACATGTGAAATAATCCAAAACATTCTAACATGGACTGCTGAACTGCCTGGAGAAGTTGTTTCTGGGGGGACATGTCACATTAGAATAAAAGAAGATACATTATTCTAGAAAAGCTGAGTCAGAGTGTCGGCCAATGTTCTGTTGTTGCGATGGAGAACTACAGCTTAGAGGACTCGTTTCGATTTAGAACGAAGAGCACAATGTCCAAACCTTCCTGCGCTTCGTCCAACACAACCAGACATCACCGGTAAGATATGTTCAGTTTTTTGTTGAAGTAGTGATCTGCAGTGTCCTTTACCCTAAAGGTGTTTTGCACACTTTCCAGGAATCTCCTCTCAAGTTGGAGATTCTGCAGGTGGAGCTGTTGTCTCTGTTAATGCTAAATACACACTTCCTCTACTTCTTCTTCTTCCTTCAAACAAGTGTTTTTTTTTAATCTTCCTGGAAATTAAATTTAAAAAAGTGAGATTGTTCTCACAGTAGATGGCTAGACATCTTTGTATTATCAGCAGTAGATCTCTTTCAGTAGCATTACAGAGTGAGCCTGTTACTGCCTGTCGGTGTTGAAATATGTGTCGTTTTAAATGTGTACTCCACCAATTTTGCACCGCTATAACATTGTCAGACTCATGAACAACAATAAGTATCAAAACTGATGAAGCAATATGAAGGTAATGCCTTTTGAATTCCACACATTTTTCTTTTTTCTTTTAAGAACTTTCATTCCATGGTGTCTTTAAAGGGCCAGTGTGTAATATTTGGCATGGTTTATTGTCAATCTGAATCTGAATATTCTACCCATTAATATGTTTATACAAGTGTATGATCGCTATAAAATAAAATTCGATTGGTTTTCGTAGCCTTATAATTATGCTTTTATATATATATATATATATATATATATATATATATATATATATATCAAGGGCCTTGCTTTAGAGAGATCGCCATCTTGCGCCGCCATGTATGTACGGCAGACCGAGTGGACAATCCAGCCAGCCAGAGAACGCGTTTCGCGTGTATAAATGAACCAACGAAGACAGCGGAAGGAAGGAAGAAGGAGGAGGAAACAGCAGAGTGTTAGTAGTTCGTCGATAGAGAGTAGTGAAAAGTTTTTTTAGTTATAAAGTTTGCGAATGGACCACACTTACCACGCAACAGGAGAGAATGAACCCAAACCGTCATCTGCGAGGAAAAGAAGACGCAGCTTCACTCCTTGTGATGCACTCTTTGCAGCGCGTTTCCTCCTGATGATATATCTCCCCAACGATGGCAGCAGTAGCACCGAATCCCATTCTGTGCGTTCAGCCTCTCTTCTCACCCGCTCAGCATCAAACACATGGAGTTCCTCATCTGTATGCTCTGGCTCAAACAGGTATGGCTCTGGGTCTGTGTCCGCTACAAGAAACTCTTCAAAATCGTGTTCAAAGTCGTCCATTGCAGCTACTATAGTCCGGAGATATTGCTAGGCTAAATAAACAGCTGAGCTCTGTTTACCAGCTACGCTGTCAGTCAGTGTGCGGGCTGGAGATTGGCGGAGCAGAGAGGGGAGGGGGGTCTCCACTCAGAATGGTAAACGAGTATGGGTGTTACCGGAGTTTCTGGAGTGCTCAAATAAACAGGCCTTTTTCCCGAACGCTCCTCTGGTCTCCTGCTCGTGAGGGATTCATTACAATATCGTAACATGGTTTAGATTTCTAAATAAACATTCACCTCGTCGCTAGATAGACCTACTCCTGAAAAACTCATGCGCAAGGCTTTTTGTCCCTACGAGGCCACCGTCATTTACCCGACGGGAGGGGTGAGCGAGTGAGCCCTGCAATCTAGAATTTGACCACTGATGTCACTGTTTTCAACCCATTTTACACACTGGCCCTTTAAAGTAAAGTTACAGGCATCCAGAAATCTTCAATGCGATGATAACAACCCAGAAAAATATTGGTAATTTTACGTTTCTACAAACCACATTATGTAGCAGATATGTTGAATCTCCCAACTCGTCACATGTCACCACTTGTTAAATGGATGTTTGCTGTCTACATATGACGTGCTAGGTATCATGGGTGTGTCAATTTACACCTGTTACATTTTCCCTCAGGAAATGCGCAGTGTCTGCTCATTACATGCATACAGTCTTTTCAAAATGAACTTACAACACCTCCTTATTTCATTGTGCAACAAAAGCATGTGTTTAATTTTAGAAATAAGCATCATGTTCAAACAGGAAGTGAACACCGGCCTCCTGGGGGACAGTCCGGTGTTTGTTGGACTCATTTCCTCTACTCATATGAAGCCAGGGACAACAACAACAATTAGCAAAGATAACGTTACAAAATAATGTTCCATTACAACTCACAAGGTTCACTGACAAAACAACTGTCTTACTAAACACGTAACATTATTAGCACAAGCCTATGGCATTTTACATTGTATAAATTAGCCTAGCAGCTAGCGGAGATTTCCTCTGCTCATATGAAGCCAGGATAAATCACACACAGGACTTTAAATGTTACTTTTGTGGAGGCTTTATTGTCTTCACAATTTATTGTTTCTTATCTGTGAAGTTAAAGTAAATAAAAGCTCTGTTTCCACTGAGGGAAATGGTTTCAGCTTACACCTTACTGCCGCAACGTGTAGTTACATTTCTGGGGAGTGTAGGGCTCTGCGTCGACACAGGTACGCTGTCAATTCGTCGCAGAAGTATAAATCCTGCTTAAGTGTAAACCAACTTCCTTGTTTGTTAGCGTTCTCCAGTTCTTCTAGCTTGTGGGTAATAAACGGGCTACAGTTTCTCTTGTTGTATCTCCTTCAGTTCACACCAAATACAGCGAGGCCGTGCACATCCAGCTTTACTCTTTAACTCCACTGTAGCACATTAACCTGAGTTAGAAACTCTTACTCTTACAGGCGAGAGGGTAACTGCTTAGATCCCCAATATGTGGACAGTTTTTTCAGATAACGCCTGTTTGGATACTTGCTACAACATTTTTGGAGATTTAAGAGCCACTGGCCGGGTCAGACCAGCTGTCAGTCTGGTGAAACAGTCATGTAAGCTTTAAGTTTGAACAGTCTGTTGGTAATGTGGCATACTTACATGTTTATCTAGCTGGCAGCATGCATGTATGTACGTAGGCAGTAGGCTATTACGCAATTCCAAATATAGACTTTGATGTGTAAAATCTGGGGCATTTCTGTATCTGTACATCGAGACCGGATCTTCTAGAGTTGGTCGGCCTCAAAAGTGTTGAGTAAACCCAGTTTATCTTAAACCGCTGCAAAACAGTCAGTACATTTATAACGAGTAAAAAAGTGTCTTTCAAAGTCTCCTCAGAGGACAGTGCAGAAATGTCTTAACGATCAGAGCTGTGCTTCCCAAACTTCCTCTCTCAGGCTCCCCTTCATCAGATCAAAATATTGAATTTGCAATATTGTGTGAAATTAAAGGGGCACTCCAGCAATTTAATTTCCATTTCCACCCTGAGGGACAAACATGGTCAGACTTGAAAGAGCGGAGTCAGCAGGTGTGCTGTGAGACAAACACTGTGTGTTGACAGTCGATGCTGCTGGCTGCAGATCTGGAGCTGCAGGTCATTGAGTTAGTGTTTGTGCTGCAAAGGTCTCTGTTTACACACCACAACGCGGAGGAGACTGCGTCTGTAGCAGGTTACTGTCTCACTGTGTCACTGCATCTTCACATGAGTCAATCTGAGCAACTAAATTACGTTTCCTCAACTTCATATCCAGAGCCGGTGGAATTATATTATCCAGCACCTGCTGTTGAAGCATTCAGTCATATTCATTGTGTATCAAGGAAACACATCCTATAAACACCAACACCAAGTAAATACTACACACTTTTACTGTACGCACTACAACAAGAGATTTATTTGTGTGTCATTAGAATTTGGAGAACACTGAAGAGGGAGAGGAGAGCATGAACACACAGACACAAATAAATGTACCTGAGTTCTGTAGGGATGACCTTTTTCTGTAGGCCCACTTGGAAGTTAGCAACACACTGGTTCCCTCATCAAAAAAAAAAACAATTGGATTTTTTCATTGGATTTTGGATTTTTGCTGAAAATAACCTCAGTAGCAAACAAACACTTTCATGATTATTGAAGCCTAAATCCAAACGCCAGAAGCAAAAAGCTAATGTTAGGCTATAAACAAACTACACTACGCTTGCACGACCTAATGTTACCACCATAACAAGACTGTAAAGCTGTTTTCGGCACAGTATGATGACGTTCTTCATAGCCTCATTTAGCCACTTGCTAGCAACCGTCTTTTTAAAAATTCATAGAAGCTTCAAAGTTCACGAGACGGGAAACTTACTGACGTATTTTATGTTGAAGAACAAAACGTGAAAGTCTCAGCTTGTGTTAAAGCCTCTGGAAACCAAATCCACAATAGCCTTCTAACTATGTAATTTAGGGTCTTATGTACATAATATTAAACATGTAAAAACAATTAAAAATCAGTTTCCATCCAAATTTGAAATATCTGTCTTTTAAGTTTTCGTACATTCTTGAAATTGGGTTTGATTTGGCCGTGGTTATCGCTGAGATTTATTATGCAATAAATTCCAAACCAATATAAATCATCCGTCAGTTGTCTCATCCCGCCCCCCAGTGGCAGCGCAACAAAACCTTTCTGCTGCAGCTAAATCTGCCTCTTTGAGTCTGAGCCAACAAACAGCTTTCTAGTCTGATGTTTAGAAAATACAGATCGTAAACTGGCTGAACCGCTCGGCTGCGACCCAGTGGAGGCTCTGCCTCCGGCGGGCTCCCAGTAGCACTCAAATCAGGTTGACCGGCTCCAGAGCCCGGACAATCCGAGCCTTTGCAGCTCGTGGAGCTGCAGGAAGAGGCGGCTTGTGAGCGGCCGGGCTTGCCCCCTGGGCCCGGTGCCGGTGTCGGCTCGCGGGGAGGGCACGTAATGTGCACCCTTCCTCACCCCTAACCCCAAGCAGTTAGCTTTGCTACGCATAAACATCTCCCCAGTCGCGGAGGTGATGCTGCGGGAAACAACACAATTTTAGCCGGAGGGGAACATTATTCAAGGCGGGCCAATACTTCTACACAACACCAGAGAGACGGCCGGCCGGCACCGGTCTCTCCCGCTTTGAGGGTCAGTGTGTGTGTCAGAGTAAAGACATATTTAATCTATTGAGACTGGATGTGTTTGAATGAAAAAGGCTATTATCAGAAGAACGGAGCAGATTTATGTTTTCAATGAAAACGTATCTCAATGAAGGAAGGCAAAGCGCTAGCCTCCCGTTGTCATTCATCTCAGCTAACACTGCATGTAAAAGTTATGCTAACTGTTCTACAAAGTAACATTAACATGAATCACAAAACATTTTGAAACTTAGCATTCAGTGACCACCTGAAAGGAATCATTTTCAGCTGGCAGGGCTTCTGCTTCATCCTCTGAATCATCAGAGGGCTCAAACATGTACGGCCACTCTGTCCTGGCAAGTGGTCTAAACAGCAAAATGAGCTGTTTTTAAACCAGGTTTTCTAATAGTTATGAATGTTTATTTTCACTCAGACTTTTGTGGATGATTAATTAGACACTCGACTTTGATATAATATATGCATTTTTACTATTTCAAGCTGTGTTTCCAAAGGCTCTAACCACAGACTTTATTTCAGGCATCTAACCAAAAGCCCACTGTCGTTGAGACGAGGGAACCAAGAGTGGGAAAATGCGAACTCATTTCCAGGTTTTAGGACTCATTCCTGGATTCTATATGAGTAGACTGACAGCAGCTGTTAATTTTAAACTATTGATGGAGATGAGAAAAACTGAAAAATGACAAGTTAGCACATTTGGAAGTGGAACTAAAAAGATTTGGCAGCTCATCACTGTTTGCATTTCAAAGTGCAGCGTGTGTGTGTGTGTGTGTGTGTGTGTGTGTGTGTGTACAACCACTAATGGAGACGTGCCAGTTTGGCAGTCAGTACAGAAATTGACCTGATGACAAAACAAATATTACAAACATCTGTCAGTCAGTTTTTTCTGGTCCTCTCCTCCTGTTGGAGGGTTCAGGATTTTGGATTGGATTTTTTTGCAGATATCCAGTGTGCTGATATGTAAAAACTTATTTGGCCCTTAACCAATACCGATATAAATATATCCACTTTTCCCCACCTAATGTTAGTGATCATCAAGTCTCTTCTGTAGTGGAATTAACATCATATTATACATGTATACTCTTATCATGACGGCCCACCAGCAGATGGAGACATGAACTACAGTACTGTTCACTGTATTTAAAATCCATTCATTCAATAAGAAAAAGCATGTTAGTTGATTCTGATAGCTCATTTTAAAGCCGATATTGGCTAAAAAACAATGTCCCACCTAAAAAAATCTATTTTCTGGGCTTTACTTTCAGACAGTGATTTCAGACAGCGAAATAAAGTCACCAAAGTCAAACTACTTATACAAACTAACTAGCTGACTGAAGCAGCAGTAGACCAGTGGATTCAGCGAGCCAAAAGAGTATAGATGCAGAAGTGAAGATATTAATGGCTTCTCCATTAGAACAGGCTGTCTGACGGAGAGGGAAAGCAGTGAAAAAATTCTCAGTATAGCACATACTG
The DNA here is from genome assembly GCF_041903045.1 of Epinephelus lanceolatus. Lineage (NCBI taxonomy): Eukaryota > Metazoa > Chordata > Actinopteri > Perciformes > Serranidae > Epinephelus > Epinephelus lanceolatus. Next base: position 3,380,704 of record NC_135742.1, read on the forward strand.
CTGCACTGTCGATAGCAGTACATTGCTTAGCTTCTGTGGTGATACTCCTGCCTGTTAGTCCAAACTGTGGGTGTGCTGACACATGCCTACTGTAGGTAATAGCCTGACTATGGATAAGTACCCCATACAAACCCACTTGTAAAAAATCAGAACGATCCCTTAAACACACAGACATTTCACTCTGAGAATATCTCTCAAAATGTTGAACTATTCCTTTAAGTTTTACAGGCAAGTGAGGGTCCTAACAAGTATTGTAGTGTAGCTGTGTATGTGTGTTTATGTATAAGCACACACTAGGCTGTGTGCGTGTGTGTGTGTGTGTGTGTGTGTGTGTGTGTGTGTGTGTGTTCATCATGAAAGTGTATTTATGTGTCATGTTTCTGAGAAAAACTTTGTTGTTTGTTGACTGTCACTGTGACCTAGTGACTCTTACCTGATATCAGTCGGCTCAGATTACACACACACACACACACACACACACAAGCAGGTTAATAGCTGGGTCCAGTGGTGTTGTTCGGAATAGAATATTGATATTACATTTAATTTACAAATAAGAACAGACACCACAATAATAATAATCATATTCATATTCATAATAATCATAGTAGTAGTAATACAAGCCCTGGATCTAATAATGTGTCATTTCATTCATGCATTAAAGCCCTCAAAAATAGTATGATATATATATATATATATATATATATATAAAATATTGCTGATATAAAATACAAGCTTTAGAGGCCGGTGTTGACTTTCTGTAAGATTTTGCAGCTGAACCCTTTCTGTTTGTCCTAAACATGATCACGTATTTGTTGTTGGAGGAAAAAAATATCCGTGGTCTACCGACGTAGTGCTTTTATTCTGAAAGAGACTGTATGCAAACTGTACATTTCCTGTGAAAATAGAAGTGTATTTTGAAAAAAGACACGTAACATGTAACAGGCTGAAGTTGACACAGCGTCCCAGAACGTCAACAACCAACACACCCAGGGTACCTTGGACGTCGTATCTGGACGTGGGAAGGTCATGACCAAACATCAGTGTGTGATGAGGTCAGAGTGAACCAGGTCAGAGCTGTAACAGGCAGGCCGACCCTTTTCTCAAGACAGCGCAGTAAAAGATTGTAGTCAACAGTGTCGAAGGCCACACTTAAGCCGAGGAGGATGAGGACAGATGTATATCCACCATTCAGTCTAAGAGCTGCAAATTCAAAGTGTGAATGTTACAGAGTTAAAACAAACATAACAACACAAACATAAATTGCCTGTCCACTGTGATATATACAAAGAACTGTAATTGCAAGATTTTTGCAGGGAGTCTGGAGACTTTAAAGGTACGGACACACCAAACCGACATCAAAGAACTAGCGGCGACGAAAGCCAACTGTTGCGTCGTCTACGTCGCCTCACGTCGCCCTGTGTCAGTTGCATTTGAACACACTACACGGACTACATCCGACGGCCAAGTAGCACGTACGTTCTGCGCCTGCGTGAGAGAGAGCGGAGTGAGAGAGTGGTACATCCTGTCAGCCGAGGGGTTTCCTATCTGTGCAGCCGAGCACCGCAGCACCTCCACAGACTATTACATCCAGACGGTCCCGGTGTTTCCTCCGCAGGCTCCACTTCACTCAGCTGCCCGATAAACCCGCTGCTTCTTTCCACTTTAGGAGGTTAAAGTGTGAAGAAGCAGTGGGTCTGTGGGGCAGCTGAGTGAAGTGGAGCCTGAGGAGGAAGCACCGGTTAGCCCCGGTTTCACTACAGGCAGATTCACTCGCTACAGGGGCGAGGAAATAAAACCTGAACAGCCAATCAGAGTGATCTCTCTCACTGACAAGCTCCGCCGCCGATTCAACATGCTCAATTGGCCGAAAAGCCACCGATGCCAAAGTGCTGATGGTGCGGGACACACCACAAAAACTAGGGCAACAGATGCTCACCGACGGCCCGACTTTGGTTGACGGCCGACCGTCGGCTTGGTGTGTCAGGGCCTTTACACAAACATGTTACTTTCTACGTCAGTCCACTGAACTACAGTCAGTTTTAATGAATGTGTTACAGCAGGTGTTTCCTCCACCTGACCCTCCTGACCTACATTTGTCCATACAGTAAAAAAAATAAATAAATAAATAATAAAATGTAATGTCAACAAAGGGGAACTGATCAGATTTCATCCTGTTTGTGCAGCAATGAAAAGTAAAAAAAAAGGAACAAAAGAGAAGAAAGACTTGTTCCTGTGTAAAATGATCCAGAGAGAGTCACGAGGGAACTTACATGTTCCCACTGACACCAAATATCTCAGCTTGTTCTGTCCGCCATGATTTCATGTGAACAGAGTCAAATAGAAAAGAATAAGGCAAGATTTTAATGCAACATAGACGAGAGCAAACAACAAACAGGACAGAGCTGGGTAACATGTCACTGACCAAAGGTTCAAATGTCCACACACACACACACACACACACACACACACACACACACACACACACACCCCGTCCTGCCGTCTGATAGGCTGGGACATGTGAGCTCAGGAGGCCCAGCCAACACGCCCACAGGCAGGTGAGGGAGCAGAGGATCAGGCTGCAGGGTCACTGCACCTCTCAGCTCTCAGGCAGGACGGCTCAGCAGGACAGAAGGACAGACGTGTGTTTGGTCGGTTAGAAAGTGTAGAGCGTGATGACAGAACAGTGTGTGAACCAGCAGTCATCGCAGGAAGACACCAGGAAGTGTAACAGAGGAACTGCAAAGCATGAGGACAGAGATTATCAGTGAGTTTGTGACTGCAGACAGTCAGAGATCAGAGGTGTCTAAAGCCACGAACTGGAGATACTGGTGCCAGTTGTTTTATTAGTATTAGTAGTGTTTTTATTAGAAGTAGTATTTGCATGCTGCTATCAGCTAATGGATCAGTTGATTGACAGAAAGTTTAAAATGTATTTCCTGGCTTCACCTTCTAAAATGTGCTTATAATGGGTCATATTTCAATTTTGGGCTCTTTGTCAGACGAAACAAGCAACTTGTGAAATGAGATCTCGTCTTGGTTCCTTTTTTCTATCAAAAGTAAAAACACAGTTATTCATAAGTACACGCAGGTTATTAGCTTATCAAAGACAAAATGAGTCCTTATCTGTGTTTACACTCTGTTGACTGATAACTGACAGAAAAGTCAAAGATATGTTTAAGGTCACTTAGAAACAGAGGTCACGATACATAGTTTGTCCGGCTGAGAACAATGACAGGTTAAAAAAAGTTACACACAGTTCATTCACATTCAAAGAATTATCACAAATGTTCGTATGATCTTCTCTAGTTGTGTGTAGTGTCACGTGCATGTTGCATGATATCGCCATTTTACCAACTATATCATTTAACATTTAATCAAGATTAATGTTATGATTACTGTATTTTATTTATGTCTTGTGGCCGCTCTGCATGTCTGCATGTTTCAGTGTTACTTGCCTTGTTGCTTTATGTTGCTTGCATGCAGAGGCAAGGATTTGGGTGGTGGGACACAGAGGACACGCCCCCCTCAATATTTATAACATGTTAGAACATGTTTGTCTCCCCCAGTAAACACATAAAAGTAGCAGAGGACTTTTATGTTGGAATTAAAGACATTGACACCATAGATTGATGCACAGAGGGCATGGCTTAGAAATAAATTCAACAGAAAGCAGAAAATTAAGTATGTGATGCTTCCTGGTGAAGGACTGACAACTTTACCACATGGGCCACGTGCATGTTGCATGATATTGTCATCTTACTAACTATGTTATTTAACATTTAATCAAGACCAGCTTTTAAATTAGTATATTTCATTTATGTCTTGCGGCCGCTCTGCATGTCTGCATGTGTCAAAAAACATTGGTTATAATCAGTGTTACTTTGCAATGTTTAAGGGCTTTACAGCATACAGCATCCCGCTGTCCTTGGGCCCTCACAGCGGATTCTGCTTCTGCTTTAACGGGGAAAAAAATGGTAGAAACCTCAGAAAGAGCAACTGAGGAGGGATCCCTCTTCCAGGACGGACAGACGTGCAATAGATGCCTTGTTATAACTAGTCCATAGCCATTGGTAGCTTTGTCACCTTCTACCTATGCCAGTCCTCAATGCCTATGTGCAGTTTCACATAGATTGACCACGTCAGTGAGTAGAAAAACGTGGGACAGACAGAATGACTGACTGACAGAATGACACACTGACAGTTTCTGTGATTATGTACAGCATACCATACCATGACTTAGTCATACCAAACATTAGAAAACACCAACATTGGTCCACAGGGGGAGCCACAGCGATCGGTCGCATTTTAGCCATTTTGAAGCATTTTTCTGTTGTTATAGCGCCACCCAGTTGCCAATTAGAGTTCAATTTCTCCAGTCACCTTGAGGCGTCCTGTTCTACATATCTACCAAGTTTAGTAAAAATCCATATGGCGGTTAGGCCTAGATAAGAAATGAGCTCTCTAGCGCCCCCATTTTGTTTGATGGGGTCAATAATGGAGGGGTCCCCTCAGATTATGTGTGGTCATATGCCTACAAAGTTGCGTGGTGATGGGTGAAACCCTTGAGATGTTATACACCTTTATGTGATGAGCCACGCCCTCCGCAATATTCATTGCCTTATAGAAGCTCAGTTTTAGTAAGTTTTCCAACTTTTGCCAAGAGGGAACTTTAGATATTGGTCCCTAGATTATGTTCACCCAGTTTCATGCAGATCGCTCAAACTTCCTAGGAAGAGATCCATTTGAAGTGTTTTTCAAACAATTCAAAATGGCGGAAAATCTATATAAGCGGAAGTTATGGGTTCTTGAGGCAAATGTGTTCCTCATGAGGAGAGGCATCTCTGTGCAAAGTTTCATGTCTCTACCACATACGAGGCATGAGATATGCCCATTCAAAGTTTGACATTTCAATGGGTTGCTATAGCGCCCCCCTTTGGCCAATTGATGTAATATTGCTTCATTGGCATCCTCCCATGACCCTCTACCACTGTGCCAAATTTCACATGGATTGACCAAGTCAGTGAGGAGAAAAACATGGAACAAACACACACACACACAGTTTTCGTCATTGTAAGATCAGTTTTACTTGACTGACTCTCTCTAGTGAAAACATGAAAGTAGCAGAGGACTTTTATTTTGGAATTATAGACATTTTCTTATGCAGAAAAGGCAAAAAATGTGACTTAGAAATTCAGCGCAATGCAGAAAGTTTAGTATCTGATGCACAAAATTTCTAATCCGTCCGACACAATGTGTTAATAAAACCTACGTCCTTGCTTGTGATTGTGCATATATCGATAGTGGAGATAGTTGCTGTGTCATTGTACTAATGTTGTTTCCTGTTTCTCTGCATGGTTTGTGCTCTGTCATGACAGTGCTTATTTTGTTGCTGAAAAACTAACCAGCTGACTGACACTGACACAGTTACAGATATGCTGATTCATGCGCGTCGTCCTTGCGAATAAATAAAACAAAATATAATAGTTTGATTTTTTGCAGCCCTTAAACATCTATATTAGTATCAGCCAGTGTCAGTCAGACTCTAAGAAGGACCCAGATACCTGTTTTTAGTATTATGGTATGTCTCAATACAGTTGCTCAAGACTGTGGTCATTTAATAAGCAGCAGATATCTCACTGTTAAACTTCACAAGCTTCAGCTGAGTTTTAATGACTCTGATTTTGTCTGATGAAGCATTAAGTGGAACTGAAGTGGATTTAAATCCAGACTCACTCTTGCTGTTTGCACATTAAACATCATTCCACCTTGATCTGCTCTATTTGTTGAAGCTGCCTGCCGCTGATAAAGTATTTTGGATAATTTTCTCGTTTTGTCTGACAGTAGTTTTCTTGCTGTCTGCAGTTCAGATCTAGAGAACGTGGAGGAGCGGCAGAGGTATGAGAGGATGGTGGGTGAACCTCTGCAGGCCGTTGATCCGGAGCAACAGGAGCTGTTAGGCCGGAGGAAGCCAGCATTAGTCAGGTAAACTAACAAACTGACCAACTTACCGACTGATAAGTAACAGAAATAAATCACAGAAAAGTCAAGGATATTATTTTCGAGCATGTGCAGAACAGTGGTTACCAACTAGTCCGGGACAGATAAGGTGTATTTTATGCGTTCATTTCATTATAATACCCATTAACTCGTTGTAATTTATATCATTTTACCTGGTCACCTCTAATAAACAGTGCTGTATCAGTGTTATATAAAGCAGACAGTCATGTAAGCTGTAATTTAATATGATATAATCCTTTATTGTGTTTTGTCTGCAGATCAAAGACCTTCGATCACTCTCTGCTGACTCAGGTCCAGACTGATGCAGACTCCAAGATAGAGAGGAAGAAGTCTCACTACAGCCAGGTGAGCGTTCCTTAACTCAACTCTAATCTCAACTCATTACAGCACGGGGACAAATCTCAGATGGTGAGTGATAGCAGATATCAGTCCAGCTGACCCAGTTTTTATGCCTGCGTGCCGGCAGAGCCGTGGCTGAAAGCATTTTGTTTCCAGGTTGTCCGTCCATCAGTTCCATGTGAACGTGATATCTCAAGAAGAACTTGAGGGAATTTCTTCAATTTCGGCACAAATGTGCACATGGACTCAAGAATAAAGTGTTTAGATTTTGGTCGTTGAGTGTCAGAGGTCAAGGTCACTGTGGCCTTGCATCCACCTCATTCTCATGAATGTGATATGTCAAGAACAGTGAGGGTAATTCTTCAAATTTGGCACAAACATTTATTTGGACTCAGAGATGAGCTGATTAGATTTTGATGGTCAAAGCCACTGTCACTGACCTTGTCTGTCTTATTTTTGTGAATGCAATATCTCAAGTACACTGTTGGGAATTTTTTTTCAAATTTGGCACAACTTTTCATTTGAACTCAACAATGAACAGATTGGATTTTGGTGGTCAAAGGTCAAGGTTAATGCAACCTTGCATCTGTCTCGTTCTCGGGAACATGATATCTCAAGAACACTTTAAAGGAAGTTTTTTAAATCTGACACAAATGTCCATTTGGACTGAAGAATAAGCTGATTAGATTTCTGTGGTTGAAGGTCAAAGGTCAAGGTCAGTTTGGCCTCACAAAATATGTTCTTGGCCATAACTCAAGAATTCATACGCTAATTATGACACAATTTCACAAATTGTCTGTCAGGATAAAATGATGAAGTGATGATATTTCATACCCAAAAGGTCAAAGGTCATCTTCAGTGTGACATCATAATATTCAGCATAAAACACTTTTCTGGCCATTATTCAACGTCATATCTCAGGAACAGACAGAGAGACATTTGGTCAGATACTGGAGTGGTCACTCTAATCTTGAAACTGTGCTGATTGTATAGATCTTCTGTGTGTGAAGCATCCATGTTTTCACTGACATGGATGCAAACTGTAAGAGAAACATGACTGGTGGGCGGAGTCATACAACTGCAGGGTGGTAATCTACCAATGCTTTACTTCAATTGATAATGATGCGACTTCTGATTAAATTTGTAAGCATGTTCTTGTATTTTAACTCTGTGTGTGTGTGTGTGTGTGTGTGTGTGTGTTGTGTTTCAGCTTTCGAAGAGCAACTGCCAGTACCATAAAATATTTAAGGAGATCAGCAAAGAGGAACAGCTCAGACAGAGTGAGTCTTTACTGATCACAACTGTCCACTCCACTTTAAATACTGGATGAGGGATGAGATAATAGCTGAACATTTGATACCTGCCAGCTTTCTGTTAAACACCAGATAATGATTTAAAGCAAAGGTTCACATGGCTGTGCACTGAAATAGTTTTTGGTGGCTGTTTTGTTGGACGCTTTTCACTTTCTGTCATTTCTATCTTTTTTCCCACTAAACTAACACTTAAAAGAAATAAGACTTTTTGTAGATTCCCGTCAGAAACCTGATGCTTTGTACCTGTTTGTCAGGTTACACCTGTGCTCTGCAGAAAGACATCCTCTACCAGGGACGGATGTTTGTCTCTGACCACTGGATCTGCTTCCACTCCAAGGTGTTTGGCAAAGATACGAAGGTACCGTGAACTGGGACAGATGCCCTGTTTAGATCTGGTGATAACATGAGTTTCGGTGATCTGATCACAAGTGGACAGCAGAGACACATCGCTGTTCACACCTGCGCCTATCATGCGTCTCCAGATAACCACTTGTGTTCAGACTTCGTTACTGCCCCGTGCTCAGTTATTACGTCCACAGTTTGCTGCTCAGTAGCATGCTTGCTGGTCACGTTAGCGGCTGTGGATACAGCTGCAGATATTGCCGTCAGCAGAATTTAGCATTACATACAACACTTCGTCCAACGCCTTGTAAATTAGGCTATAGAGCGTTAGTGCACCATGTCGTATACTGATGATGTAGTCCTTTACACTTCACAACTTATCCTTAACCATCTAACAGTTTGATGATATCCTACGAATTATTATTAAAAGTAATCTCAGTTTTCCATCCCAGAGGTCTTTGGCACAGAGTCCTCAGACTGTCTCACTCAGGTCTCTTGTTTCCACTTTTCCACAGTCTTACACAAAGTCTGTGTTTTGCTGATGTGATGTAATAAAGTTGTGTTATCACTTCTTTATTGAGGTGCAACATTTAATGGGAGGGTCTTTTAAGTTCCAGATATCCCCCGGCCAACACGGCTGCACACTTTACACATTGCTCACACATGAGGTCTCACAGCTTCTGTACCCACCACTTCTCGAGTGATTCTTTACCATCGGACAGTAAACTCGTCCCTGCAGGGCTCACCTGTTCATCACTGGTGTTTCTCCGCCTCAGATTGCCATCCCAGTGATGTCTGTCACACACATCAAGAAGACCAAAACTGCCATCCTGCTGCCAAACGCTCTGGTGATCGCCACCGCTAACGACAGGGTGAGAAGAGGGAAGACTTACTTTCTCTTTATTGCTCACACATGAATTATTCCTACAAAATCCAGTTAGCTGAAGTATCTGCCTTTGTTTGCTGGTGACTTACCAGACCTCATTTTGGTCAGTCAGCACTGTTAGCCTCAAATATCTGTCACAACAACAACAACAACAAAGACAACAAAATTAAAACCTGGAAAACTTCTTCCTGTGTTTTGTTGCAGTACGTCTTCGTGTCCTTTCTGTCCAGAGACAACACCTACAAGTTCTTGATGTCCATCTGTCTTCATCTGGAGGTAGGACAGACTCCCCTCATGCAGGCTTATCTCTTTGTTAGTCAGGTACAAAACCTGTGTTATGAAAAAGAAAAAGACCATCATCATCAGATCATTTGACCTTTTTGTTTTATCAAACACAGGAAAAATCAAGGCTGCTCGTCTTAGTTCCTTAAAGGTTGTTTTTGTTTTGAATGAATGTTTTTAAGTGCCTTTTTTAGAAGGTCATGCTGATCAGGAAGCACTGACTGTGCCCTGTAAGGCCCAGTTAGACATTCCTGATGTTGGCATTGTACATTTCTGCAAACTATGGATACGTTACATTTGCATGTTATTCTGTAGAGGTTAAACTTAACATCTTAACAACGCTATCATAACGTGTGTTTATGTTTAGGCCCAAACCACTTAGTTAGGCTAAGGGAAAGATCATGTTTTTGCTTCAAAGACCCAATTTTGGGGCATAAACCCTGTTGGAAAGGCAGCAATATCTTGCTATAAAACAACCGCTTATCGTGGCACGATCCAGCTGGAAAAACAGTGATGGAATGCTGATATGATACGTGTTGGTGGTTTGCAGACACGTACCAACCATGCCAACATTTTTGTTTGGTGACTTGACTGAAATTGACCTACAGATTTTAGTCCTCTAAAATCCTGAAATTGAATTCACCCTTAAAGATTTGAGCTTGTTAAAACTATCTTTAATAAGCTACTGTGCTTTGTTGTCTACTGTCAAACCGGCGTATGGGTACTAATTATTCACTTAAAACAAAAGATTGCTGAGATGAGTGTAAAGTGTTGTTTGCAGTTCTACTAGAGGTTGTATTCTGTTCTTTATGTCACTACCAAAGTAGAAATATCTCTGCAGATCTGACTTGGGTCAGAAGTTTGTCCAGACTTTATGTCTTTGTGATATCAACCAGCTTTTTTCCAAATGAAAACTTCTGAGCATGAAAACAAACTGTATCTGACTGTATATTATATTTACAGGAGAAGAGCCCATGCAGCAGCCCCGTCCCCTCCTCAGCTGAGAACAGCTTCAGAAGTCAGAGGTCACCTCTGTTGCCTCGCTTTCCTCTGGTAGGTCAGACACAAGCTCACCAGGATCACTAGAACACCAAAACAGATTTCTTTCTGTGATGGAGACATTATGGAATCAAACGTCTGAATAATAGCTGAGTCAGAGGTGAAAATAATACCATATGGTGGGTTGTTTTCAACCAATCAACCAAGCATGTTGTTTCTACTCCATTCTGTTCACATCACATGAGGCTGGAGGCTGGAGGTGACTCATGGGAGCTGTAGTTGTAAAAGGCAAACAAAATACTTGATTTATGGGGAAATTTATTTTAAAATATGGACAGAAAACCCACCAGATGAGCTGGAGCAGATGCAAACATATGTGCTGTGTTGTATTTTAGTCTATAGTTTGTTTTTTACACCAACAAAACTGTATCCAAGTGTGACTGTCTTGTCAGTGTCTTCCTCTTTGACCTCCATCATCAGCCCAGATATTTTATTCAGGTTTTCCACACATTTATTTCTTCATATCAGCATCGCTCGCCACATATTGATCTTTGGAGCTGCGCATCACTCCGATCTACAAAGTGCACTCTGGAATAACCTGGACCATTCGTTAATTTGAAGCGCTGTTTAAATATATGTACCATTGGGTTATTCAGAGCACCACTCAGCACACTTTGAGCACTCTGAGGAGACTGAGAGCTGAGCTTAAAGGGATAGTTCAGTTTTTTAAGTGGGGCTGTATGGGGTACTTATCCATAGAAAACATATTACCTACAGTAGATGGCAGTCCACATGCCACCAGTTTGAAGAAGCAGACAGGAGTCCTACAAAAAAGGTAAGCAATCTACTGCTGTGGACAACAAAACATATTTTAGCAGCCAAAAAAAACAATAGCAGTTAAAGTATCAGACTTCAGCCTGCTTCTCCAAACAGGGGGTGTGCTGTAATATTCCGTCTATGGATAAATACCTTATACAACCCCACCTCAAAAAACTAAACTGTCCCTTTAACTTTCATGAATTCATACAGAGTGTAGAGTGTCAGATTGGAGTTACGATTGCACAAATCTACAGCTGCACATAAACTCTAATTCTATGGGAAATAATGATATTATATTGCTCCGCTTTTTCTTTACCTTATCCCTCATGCTAACGAGAGGACTGAAAACTGGATTTCTGGTGTTCGATATGTGACTCACCCACCAGTCAACATGTCGTCTGTGTGTGTTTCTGTGGTTCTGTAGAATTTTCCAGGTGTTTTCTGTGACCTGGACGGAGCAGTGAGGCAGAGGAGGCAGGAGATGGAGGAGAGCAGCAGCTCCGACTCCCAGACCCCCGACTACGACAAGATAGCAGGTATCACCAATCAAACCACCAACTGACTGACCAGCTAAGCAACCTCATATTTTTTAGGATCCACAATCATGACTCATGAAATTTACCTTTAGCTGTGAGCAGACTTTAACAACTTATACTGAATTACCAAACACATGTCAACAGGCTTTAAAAATCCAGACCTTCGATTTCCCTTCTGCATCTTTATTCTTTATTTTATTCAGTTTTCTTCCTTTAGTATTTCCCTTCCATCCTCTTCGACCCTCCTTCCTCTGATTATGCTCACAAGACAAACATACAGTGGTGACGTCACAGTTCCCAATACTGTTCACTTCCTCCTGTCCCCTTTATGTCATTCATCGCTGCAGTGGGCATCGAGGATTATTCATTACACCTGTGAAAAGCTCAGGAGCAGAGATGAATGGTAGAAGGATGTAATGTAACACCTGGACATCATCCACTGTTAAACAACGAGGAGAGAAAAGAAAAAAAGGCCGTTGTGTCCTGTTACACAGTGGAGTTCATTTACCAGCTGACCCTACAATACCAAATAGAGCCAGTGTCTGGCTAAAGGGCACTTCAGCAGGATTATACCTGCTTAAAGTCAGGTCGAACCCTGGTTATCCAGATAAAAGTCTTTCTACTCACAGTGCCTTCTGTGTCTCTGCAGAGTTCCCCGTTCCTCAGTTTCTGGATGTGTTGAAGCACACAGACGGTGCAGCTCCTCCTGAACATCCAGACCATCAACAACACAAAGTCAAGAACCAGCATCAGAACCAGCATCAGAACCAGCAGAGCTCAGACAACAAGCAGCACGACACACACCGCACCGGTATGAATATTGTCCTGTCTGCAGTGTTAGTACAAGATCCAGTCTGTAATCCTCCAGCTGCATATTTGACCCAGGAAAAGAGCCAAACTGGACTTTATGAAGTTTGTATCCAACAGTCATCCAATCTGTCCCTTACATTCTGATCTCACAGTCCAGCAGATGACAGGCTGAATGTTTTTATAACCCCATGATATTTGGATTTATAGTTTATTACTTTGGAATGGTAAAGACACAACACGATGAAACAGAACTTTAGTGAAAATAAAACAAAATATAAACAAACAAAAAATATAATAATAATAATAATAATAATAATAATTATTATTATTATTACTATTATTACATAATAAGTGAAGTTTATTTTATCGATCTATAAAAAGTATTTTTTTCTGTTTGCAGGCTCACAGATGGTGATCGACAGCAGAACTCTGAAACCAGTCTCTCTCAACACTCTGCTGTTTGTCTACCTGTTTCTGTGAGTCATTCATTCATTCATTAATCCATCCATCCAACAATCCATCCATCCATCCATCCATCCATTCATTCATTCCAAAATTACTTCATTCTTTCATTTGATTCTTCTACTTGTTTTCGTCAGTTATTCAGTCTCTTGTTCATCTGTCAGTTTGATCAGTCAGTTATTCACTTAATATCCATTCATCCTTCCATTCAGTTGCATATTCATTTATTCATTCATCTTCATTTAAATTTTCATCACTTTTATTTGCACACACGCTGAATTCAGTGACTCATCATGTCATTATTAATCTGTCTGCTTGTTCATCCAATTGTGTATTCATTCATACATTCATTCATTCATTCATTTTTTTCAAAAAATTAATCAGTTAATTCCATTCTGCTATGATTCTTCTATCAATTTTATAACAATTTATTTGTTTATATTAACAGATTAATTTCAGTCACTTCATGTGTTCATCCAACTGTGTTTTCATTCATTCGTTAATTCATTCATTCATTCATTCATTCCAAAATTACTTTATTCTTTCATTTGATTCTTCTACTTGTTTTCGTCTTGTTCGTCTGTCAGTTTGATCAGTCAGTTATTCACTTAATATCCATTCATCCTTCCATTCAGCTGCATATTCATTTATTCATTTGTATATCAATGATGTATTATTTTAACTTTATTTCAATTTTCATCACTTTTATTTGCACACACGATGAATTCAGTGACTCATCATGTCTTTATTAATCTGTCTGCTTGTTCATCTAATTGTGTATTCATTCATTCATTCATTTTTTTCAAAAAATAATCTGTTAATTCCATTCTGCTATGATTCTTCTATCAATTTTATAACAATTTATTTAGTCTAGTCACTTCATGTGTTCATCCAACTGTGTTTTCATTCATTCGTTAATTCATTCATTCATTCATTCATTCCAAAATTACTTTATTCTTTCATTTGATTCTTCTAGTTGTTTTCGTCAGTTATTCAGTCACTTGTTCGTCTGTCAGATTTATCAGTCAGTTATTCACTTATCATCCATTCATCCTTCCATTCAGTTGCATATATTCATTTATTCATTTGTATATTAATGATGTATTCATTCATCTTTATTTCAATTTTCATCACTTTTATTTGCACACATGATGAATTCAGTGACTCATCATGTCTTTATTTAATCTGTCCGCTTGTTCATCCAACTGTGTATTCATTCATTCATTCATTTTTTCAAAAATGAATCAGTTAATTCCATTCTTCTATGATTCTTCTATCAATTTTATAACTATTTATTTGTTTATATTAACAGATTCATTCATTAACCTTTATTTCAATCACTTCATGTGTTCATCCAACTGTGTTTTCATTCATTCATTCATTCATGAAATGTTTCATTTAACATTTTGCACATTTAGTCCACATTATTGATGAATCTAAAAATGCACTCATTAACACATATTAACCTTCATTCACACGTTCACTCACTTCTCTAAAGTTCTCACATCTTTTCATCCATCCAGTATTTCCCTTCCTCGTTGTCTGATTGTGTGTTTATGTGTGTGTTTCTGTCAGGGTGTGTGTCCTGGTCTTGTCTTCCTGTTACCTGGCCTTTAAGATCGTCTCGTTGGAGCAGAGACTGACGACGCTCGGCTCCATCACTGAGTTCACCCACCAGGAGTGAGTTCACAAAAGTTCTGGAGAGACAGGGAAAAACAAACCTGGAAAACCTGAGCTGGGAAAAATATTATTATATGTTATGTTACTTGTTGAAACACCTCAGCTGGCAGCTGCTTCACATTTCCAGATCGTCACAACTTTAAAAGCGGCTGCAAATTTCCCAAATCTAGGGTTAAGTATGGGACCAATTTGTCGCTGTGTCACAGCAGCAAAATGAAGAACAGTAACATGTGCATGATATAAATGTGACACGTACAGTTTTATAGATCAGATCCGGCTGACTGCAAAATACAAGATTATATGATTTTGCTCTTCATTCATATTTAATCATTTATATCCATCGATGTTTGTTTTTTCCCTCAGAAATGACTTTCTGCGAGGGAGTGACGTGAACACGGAGATTTTCTCTGAACTACTGACCATCAACCTGATGAAGCTGGAGAAGGTCAGTCAGTCTCTCTGCGTTTCCAGCTTAAATTTAAGAGGAAAAAAAGTGAATTTGTTTCTGTTAAAGAGGCAACAGACAGCATCTTTTCCTAAATATATCATGATGAAAATAATGTGGGTTGCACAGGGTAGTGTCCACAGTAAAATCAGACTATCAGCGTTTACATAGGTTACTTAGTGGCTTTGCAATCTTTGCAATAAGCTTCTGCCACCGGGGGTGAAATTTTGCAGAAAAAATCTGCTTTACAGCAGGAAACACGTCATGTATTGTGAAACTGGTCAGCCAGCCAATCAGGGACTGGAGCTGGTCCTTATGAGGAGTTGGGCATGAGATAGTTGAGTCACGAGCACAATGGCAGACGGACAAAGTTTGGAGACAAGTGAAAAATGGCCTGGCAAAAGAAAAGGAGCTCCTCTGTGTGAGGAGGCAAAGAAGAGCAAAAAGGAGAGTGATAAAAGAAGAGGAAAAACAAGAGTAAACCTCAGTCAGGCGTTCAAGAGATGGAGGGAGCTCCGTGACCAAAGAGGCTTCAAAACCCATGTCCAGCTAGCTTTCTTTCTAATGGATCAGTAAGTAACACGGCTAAATGTTAGCTAGACCAGAGAGGACTGTACTGTACTGGCTGCTAGTTCATTCCTAGCTGGCCAGCATCGCAAATCACCGCAACCAGGGAGCGGGTAGCGAGTGTTTGTCGGCTGACATCCTGGTTGCCATTCTACGGCAGCCCTCGGACAGTGATACCCCCCTCCCTTCCTTCTGTTCTCTTCTCACGGAGGCAGCTATCCACGGACATCGCCCAGCTAAGTTACGCCCAGCTAAGTGAACACTGGACTTTGAGGTGTACTGGTGGCTTTACAACCTACATTTTATTGATTATCTCTGATCCTCACGGTCAATTTGGTCGTTGCGACAGTGCGATGCAACACCGCTGACACTAGGTGGCACCAAGCTGAAAAAAAACCCGAATCTTATCTGTTGCCTCTTTAACGTCCCTAAATTCCCTCAAAAATTCTTCTTAGTTTAGTTTTCACTCATAAAAAGTCGTGTTGGAGGAAATTCACAGATTTGTTAGAGTTTGTCTTGAGCCAGAAATTTACAAAAACCTCGGAAGACTGTGATTAAATCATGTTGGAACTTGTCACAGTGACTCAGTATCAGCTGCACAAATCCAGGATACAGTGTTAATCATATGTCATTTTACCACACAGGGTTGCACAGTGAAATCTAAGTTGTAGCCGTTCATGCTGCATGGAACACATAAACAAATATTTTTATCAGAATAAAGTGAAATTCACTGTTTGTAAGCAAAGACCTGTTGGCTGATGCTGACCATAGTCTGGTCGTGTTTTCACTTGTTTATCTAAAAATCTTTTTTTCATGAATAAATAATCAAAAAGTAAAAGATAAAGTTAATCTTTAATGTTTGATGCTCAAACTATCCAAGTCTTGTTTAAGCTGAAGCATCCCTCAGTTCACTCTGCTACAAAGGGACTTATTTTATTTTTAACTTCATAAACCCAACTGCACTGAATTAGACGGAGGGTAAACTTGTCCAGGATGTTTTTTCCCTTCATCACACTTTGTGTCAGAAACAGAAAGCGTCAGGACAAAGTGTAACCAGACGCTCGTTGCCGTTAATCAAACATTTATAGTCAGTGATCTATTCGTAGAGAAGCATGGACGTCATCTGTAAGAAGAGCTCACTTCTCATCCGTCAGTCGGCACCGTGTGTGAGTGTGAGCTACATTAACATTTCAGACTGAAACTCGTCTCGTTACAAACACACGGCAGCAGGTGACGGCAGTTTCATAAGAAAAGGAACTCGAAACAGTCCACCTCTGCATACACTGAGCCTGGCTGCAAATATTATGTATTACAAATCAAAGCCTAATCAATTGAAAATGAGAAAATGTATATTTATTCTAGAGGAAGGAGGACTCAAATGCAGACACACACAAAGCAAGCGGGTCGGATGAAGGGACATATACTAGAGGTGAAGATCAGGGACAGGTTACAGGTTGGCAGCAGAATGACAGTCTGAACAAACAAATCCAAGAGGGACGCGACAGGTGAGCAGGTCAGGGACAGGTAACTAAGAAAGGCAGGAACAGATCAGATACAGATCAGATACAGATCAGATAGACACAGGTACAGGTTCAGATGCAAATGCAGAAGTACCTAGCAAAGAGCAGACGAAGATGTGCTGGTATAAATACTGCAGGATGATTGGGGAATGAGGAGCAAGTGAGCAGGTGACTGCTGGAGAAAGTCTGAGGACATCTGGTGGAAGGATGAGGAAGGTCAAGTCTGGAGAGTTCCTAGGAAATGCATAATGAATAATAGAGGTAGTAGAAATAAACCTCAGTGGGCTGAGACAGAAAACAACAAGGAAAGTGAAGCGCAAGTTAATAAATAAATAAAACAGGCTACATGAAATAGTTCCAGCACCTAACTCTAAAAATCACAAGCTGTTGTTTTAATATTTCTGTTTGTGTACAGATTTCACATTTAAGATGCAACATGTTATAAGGAGGCTTCAAGATGGTGGCAGGAATATTTCTGAACTTTGAACAGAGCCAAGCTGTTTCCAGTCTGTACGCTAAGCTAGGTTTTTCACCTCTGAATTCCAGTGCTGGGAGCAATACCAGATTTCAGGAGCTTGTGGAAATATCCGAGCAGCTGTGAAGTTCAAATATTGACCAATATAAACATCCATTCTGTCATCAGGTCATACAGCAACATACCTGTGATTTTATTTTATACATCTTACTATATAATGATGAAAACTCTGTGTGTGTGTGTGTGTTCCATGTTTTTCTCCTCACTGACTTGGTCAATCCATGTGAAATTTGGCACAGTGGTAGAGGGTCATGGGAGGATGTGAATGAAGCAATATTACATCAATTGGCCAAAGGGGGGCGCTATAGCAACCGACTGAAATGTCAAACTTTGAATGGGCATATCTCATGCCCCGTATGTCGTAGAGACATGAAACTTTGCACAGAGATGCCTCTCCTCATGAGGAACACATTTGCCTCAAGAACCCATAACTTCCGCTTATATAGATTTTCCGCCATTTTGAATTTTTTGAAAAACACTTCAAATGGATCTCTTCCTAGGAAGTTTGAGCGATCTGCATGAAACTGGGTGAACATAATCTAGGGAGCAATATCTAAAGTTCCCTCTTGGCAAAAGTTGGAAAACTTACTAAAACTGAGCTTCTATAAGGCAATGAATATTGCGGAGGGCGTGGCTCATCACATAAAGGTGTATAACATCTCAAGGGTTTCACCCATCACCACGCAACTTTGTAGGCATATGACCACACATAATCTGAGGGGACCCCTCCATTATTGACCCCATCAAACAAAATGGGGGCGCTAGAGAGCTCATTTCTTATCTAGGCCTAACCGCCATATGGATTTTTACTAAACTTGGTAGATATGTAGAACAGGACGCCTCAAGGTGACTGGAGAAATTGAACTCTAATTGGCAACTGGGTGGCGCTATAACAACAGAAAAATGCTTCAAAATGGCTAAAATGCGACCGATCGCTGTGGCTCCCCCTGTGGACCAATGTTGGTGTTGTTTCTTTTTTTTTATAACACATATCTTTATTGATTTTTGAACTTGGTACATCATTCGTTCAGGATAATTTGTTATATCTTTCAAGTCTTTAAACAACTTCCCTCCCTCCCCCAAACCCTGAACACCAACAGTATAAGAAAACAATAACAATAATGTGTTGTTATTTTGGCGGCTGCAAATAAAGAAAATAACTTAAATATGTACATATGTCCCTGTGGCTACAATATGTACAGCACGCCTACATGTCATCAAGTAGATATATAAATACTCAACTGACAAACAAAACACAAAAAGATACTTATATATACATAAAAATAAGAAAAATAAAATATTATGTATGTAAAATAAAATAAAAAGAAACAAGAGAAACAAACTGAGAAACAATACCTAAATAAAATTTAAATGAAATAAAATAAAATAAAAATAAATTAAATTAAAAGGGTACAGTCTTACTTGGTAGATGTTAGGTTTAAGGAGTTAGGATATCAGGTCTTGATTTCAAAAATATGATAAATGAATCCCATATTTTATGAAAAATATGACTCTTTTGTTTGATTGTATATGTAAATCTTTCAATCGACAAGCAAGAAGAAAGTTCATTAATCCACATGTTCAAAGAAGGACAATTAACACTTTTCCAATGTCTGGCAATAAGACGTTTGTTGTTGTTTTTTTCTAATGTTTGGTATGACTAAGTCATGGTATGGTATGCTGTACATAATCACGGAAACTGTCAGTGTGTCATTCTGTCAGTCAGTCATTCTGTCTGTCCCACGTTTTTCAAACACTCTGTCTGAATACATTGCTCTTCTTAATGGGTTCAGTTGACTATTTAATCTGCAGTTTCCTATGACCTGTATCCCAAACACACACCATGTGAAACTGTACGTGGGTAACTGTGCACTCAGTGGGTATGGACTAGTATTATGTAATGAGCTTTGTTGGAGGGAGCCTGAGATCTAACGACTGCTTCTCTGTAACTGTTAACAGTTAATATAACACATGACGTCTGTTTTTCCAGGTGCAGAAGAACCTGCAGAGACTGCTGGACGAAGCCGCCTGAATGTACTGGAAACCAGTATATGATGCTGTAAACACTTCTGTAAATATACTGTAAATATGTAGTTTAAATGTAGCAGATGTTTTAAACTGACGTCACTGAGATGTATTAATGCTTTAATATGAAGAGCTTGAAAAAACAATCTAGTCTCACTCCGAAGACATGTAATATCGGCTCTTTAAGTCATTGACTTCCAGCATCAGACATCGACAAGAAAAGCAGTATTGTTGTGTCAGCGTGATACATGACTGGCCACTGTTATTCTGTAATGGCAGCCAGCAGTGTCAGGGGAAACGTGGCTGGATAATAGGCAAAAGTCCAAGTTGGGTGGACGAAAGAGGGTGGGATGGGTCCAACAACCGCAGACTTACACCCAGGAGGCCGGTGTTTGAAAGCCAAACCCTGTTCTTTTTTCCTGAACCCAACCACATGTGTTTGTCGTTGAAGGAAAAAAACGTCAATTTGCAGTGTCTTTTATTTTGAAAGAGACTGTATACAAACTGTACATTTCCTGTGAAAACAGAAGTGTATTTTGAAAACAGACAATACATGTAACAGGCTGAAGTTGACACGGCATCCCAGACCGTCAATAACCAACACACCCAGGGTACCTTGGACGTCGTATGTGGACGTGGGAAGTCCATGACCAAATGTCGATATGTGACGAGGTCACAGTGAGAATGTGTTGTAAAATGATGATACGCACAAACACTTTAGATACTGCTAAAGAGTGTTTCTCTTCCCTCCGTGGTGACGAGTCTGTTTCACCTGTAACCACGCCCAGCTGTGATGTCACAGTGCACTGACACACCTGGAGTACACTGTGACATCACTGCAGCAAGGTGAAAGTTAAAACCACAGGAGACGGCTGAAACAAAAACCAGCTGTGATTACAGATCAAACTGTGATTAAGGTTTCATCGGCTGAAAGCTGATTCAGCAGTATTATAACAGTACTGCGTCTGCTTGATGTAAATGTAGTACAAACAGCAGTATTTTAAAGGCTCCGATATTTCAGCTGATTGTTTTAGAAGGCGGTAACTTTTTTATTTTTCTGTCTGTGCAAGAAATCAGCTCATGTTGCTGTATTTACTTTAAGTTTTTTGACCTCGACTGTTGTGTGGTCACAGTGAACTCACCTCTGTTTACAGTGTCTGATGGGATCAAGGTCGTGTTCTCAGAGCTGGATTTATCTTCCAACTTTTGTTCAGCTTCATGGTTGACACATTTCTGTCTACATGATGGGATTCAGGACTGAAAACCAGCTCTGACCTTTGACCCACTTCACAACCCTGACTGGGTTTAACTCATGTTTACCTCACGCTGCCTTAAAGCTGTACTTGAGCCTCTCTTCACTTCTTGCATTTTACAAACTGTAACATTTCAGATGTTTGCCATTAAAGAGCATCGTGGTGCTGTAGTTGGTGCTGATTCCTTTGTGAGTGCTTGTTGTGTCCAGACCAGTTGTTTTGATGTCAGGTTAAACAAAATGTGTAATTAGCTTAAAAAATGGTTATGGAGCATGTTGGTTTGTGGACATGTAAACATGGTAGACCACAGTTAACTAAGACGAGGAAGCAGCAGCTCAAAACCTTGTAGTTCTTCATTTAGCTCTACTGTATCCATTGCCTTTTCTTGGGTTGTGATCATAGACTGTAAAAATAATGGACGCAGCCACCTTAATGTCACCCACTGGTTTGTAGGCTGGTGTTTGAGGCCTTGAGTTTGGCATTTTGTGTTTTTTGGGGGGGCCAGATGTGACCATATTTGCGTAAGAGGCTGGAGCTGTGGAGGAGCGAGAAGTGGATCTGACTGAGAAGCTGAGGACACTGTCAGCAGACAGCTTGTCACTCAATACGTAACTTTAAGCCTTAATAAACTGTAAACCAGTGAGTTATATTAAAATTCCTCCCTGTATAGTTGTCATGAGCAGAGTTGGGTAAGGGTTACTTTAAAAGTAATCAAAGTACTTTACTGCATTACTTTTTAAAAAGTAACCAGTTACTTTACTGCATTACTCCCTGAGTAAAGTAACTCAAGTATTTTTAAAGTACTTTTGAGTATTCTACATTTCCTATTGGCCAATGGACCACAGGGCGCTAAGCCTACATTTTTTTGTCTCCAAAATTAAAGTTATGGACCACTTGCCCTTCACTGAGATCCAATTCTCCCATCACAGCCGTCACTTTGACCAGTAGAAACACACAACGATCTGCTGCCGTAGACAACTGTATGACAACAACACCCCAGCATTTTTAATATTTCCTCTAGGGATGTTACCACACAGAGTAAAAGGGGGAAATGATGGTGTGAAACAGCAGAGGCACTTTGTCAACCCGCTGAGTTAACGTTACTGTCATTAGCATCAAGCTAGCAAACAATGGCACATCCTCACGGTCGGACATAAAGTAATAACATTAACAAATAGCGGCGGGGCTTTTACTCACCACAACTGCAGAGGCTCCCAGCTTCATTTGAAGCAAACTACATTATAGACGCTCCGTTATTTATTAATCCCTCTGTGTGTTTATATATTTACTTTTTATCCGCTCCCGTTGTCTTTGTAAAGTTAACACATCGCACCGTCATTTCAAACTCAACACTTGTTTCAAATTAAAAGCCCCTTATAACCTCGGCTGAGAGAATCCCTCCCTTTTCTAAATAGGCTTTTTTGGTTGTGGAGGATACAGTAGCTTGAATGTTTGCAGTGCTTCAAATGTAGCTCCATCTGCTGACGCTTTTAGGTGACTACAGCAACATGTCGGCTGGCACATGAACACACACAGTGACTCAAATAATAGTGAAAGTGATAAAAATAGGACAAGAATAACCCGATGACATCACACACGCTGTGAAAGACGACCGGGGATAATTGGTGAGTACCAGCGTGTAGTGTGTCATGTCTGTCGGCCAAGTCACGGCACGATTTGATGACTCCACAATTGTGTAATGTGACATAGTGACTTTCAGAACAGGCAGAAAAGTTGTGTAGCGTGTTGCATTATGCCTGGTACACGCTACACAACTTTTCTGACTTTCAGAACAGGCAGAAAAGTTGTGTAGCGTGTACCAGGCATAATGCAAGTCCTGAGTCTGACCTGTCTGCCAGTGAGTCCTCCTCCATCTGTTGAGTCATGGGGATTTTACTGACAATCCCGTGGAATGTTTTAGACTCCACCGTAGACAACGGCAGCATTTCTTCTACCACGTAGCGAGCCACAAGCTCCGTGGCTTCTTTCAGACTGATAGGTTTAACGTTATCTCCGTTATTAGAACCAAAAGACAGTCGTTGCTGTTTCAGAGCTGAAGGACCAGCGTTCTAAAAGTAATGCAAGTAACTGATGTCTTGTTTGAAAATGTACTCAAGTATTTGATTACTCAAACAGCAAACTAACGCCTTAGGTTACTCGTTACTGCAAAAAGTAATCAAAGTACTCTAACGCGTTACTTTGTACTTTGTAACGCGTTATACCCAACTCTGGTCATGAATGTGAAAATCAGCGATAGAGACCAAAACTGTTCTGAACCAGGCTGTAAACATGTTTAGCTCTGCTGTGAAGTTGGACATTTTAACATGGAGGTCTGTGGTGACTGAGGGGTATAAAGTGCAACACACACCGCCGCCGGCACTGCGCTGTGGCCGTCAAGTGCCGCCCCCAACACACACTGGCAGCGGCGCGCAGTGGCACCGTCGACATGTATTTCCCACCCCAGCCCGCTAGGTGGCTGTACCTTCACTAGTTGCCAACGGTTGCCAACTGCTAGTAACGGAAGAAGAAGAGGAAAAACTTTGAGGCAACAACAGCTTGGATTTCACAGGTGAGTTTCTTATCAAAGTCGTCTTATTAAAAATTTGAAACAACCGGAGTTGATACTACGGCGGCCGAAATGTACATAAAAGGCTTTTCTCGCAGCGCCGCCATGAGCGTCGGCCGCACTGGAAATAGAGCAGTGGGCTGAAGCAGAGCGGCGCCGCGCGTCGGCCGGCACCAGTGTGGGTTGGTTCATAGAATATAAAGGAGGAGGGCGTTTTGACACGCGGCGTATGGCGGCAGTGTGTGTTGCACTTAAGGAGCCAGTCCCAAGTGGACATTTGATGAACTGCAGTTTTTGGCACTTCCACACTGACTTCATTTTTCAGCTTCGGATGTTTCCACTCAGTTGTGATGTGATCTCACATCTCTTGACCAATCAAAACCAGGAGCACTTCTCACAACAGTAGTACTTGTGCTGTCACATCCTGAACAGACCCCAGATGTATTTATATTAACATGGAAAATGGACAATTTAAAATCTGGTTGTTTTTAACATTAAAAGTTGTTCAGCAGCCAACTCTGATTTGTTGGTGCATCTTTGAACGCACCAAGCTCTGACAAGATCAGAGGACTTTTTTCTTTTATAATGGTACGCTGCTAATACATGAGAAGCACCAACTGTGGCTCAGGAGCTACTGGACTGCACCAGTTTCAACATGTAAAGGCATGTGAACACCATGTCAGCTTCCACACATACAACCAAGAAGCTTTGACTGGGAGACTGGAAAATCTTTTTGAAATTTCCAATAAATCTGACTTGGTGGTTAATAAAACGACAGTGCCTTAAAATGCAAACAAGCATGTTGCCCAATATCACCAACGCCTGCATGTTGTAATCTTTCTCATCCCAGTGTGAGCTGAATGCAGCAATGATTTCAGTTTAGCTGCCATATTTAGTTAACAAATGGCTTCAGTTAGCGATGTTCAGGCGATGTGCTGGTGTGACTGAGGGGCACAAATGAACCCTAACGCCAACATGAGCCTGACAAAAAAAAGAAAAAACAAAAGCTGCAGATGTAGGAGATCACCTTTCTTTGCTCCTGCACCCTGCAGAGAACCTCTGTGCTTCATGAGAGGGATCTCCAGAAACTTATGAACTCCTTCTTTATTGTAGTACAGGCCTGGACACATGCATAACAAATGTCACATGGTAAAAAATAACCCCCCAAATTCCTGGATTTGTTGCTCACTCACCTGAACAATGCGTTTCTTTTTTTAAATACCGAGTCGTGCCCAGTAGATTTTAAATCAGACCTCAGTCAGTTATAATCAGCAGTTCACTGATTCATTCCCAAGGTCTCTTCTTGTAATCCTACCCCTTACCCACCATGCACTGGGAGGTTTCTAAGGCGACCCTGACAGTCAACAAACATGGCTGCTGCTGCTGCAGGGAGCTCTCACAAACATGAGTGAGTAATGTTTCTGATTTTATACTAAAATCTGAACTTTTGAAGTCACAAACCTCATCAAATATCCAAACAGATGTGATGTGAACTTTTTTTACTCAAGTTTTTATTTTTATCTGATTCTCTTAAACATGAAGGCCTTTTTGTGCTCTGCTGAAAAAAATGCAAATTTGACTTTTTACTAGAAATGTTTGATTACTTTAACACCGCTCTGAAATGTGACAATATGTAATTTTGAGGCGCACTGGGGGCTCATTTTATCATATGTTGGAGAAGAGCTGAGCAATCTGAACAGACAGATTATAACACCTGTCCCTACTTTTCAAGATGATTCATCGATCACTTCGCTCACACAGTAGTTTTGGTGCTCATTTCATTTCCCTGGGGCTGACTAACAGCAACTCTGAAGTACTGCACATACATATCTGCAACTTAGTGTAAAAGGATATATATAAAAAGAAAAGCTGAAAACAAAGCCTGAAGACAAAAGATGCAATGTGAAATTTGTTGAACACCTGGAAAACCTTCTTTCTGTCTGTCTTCTCATGTTCACGTGGAGGCGATCCTGCTCCCACATCCCAACGTTCTCAGCTCGACATCCCATGATCCCCAAACTGTATGTGATGCCGTGGAAACAGGACATGAGGAACCAGAGGCTGCTGATGAAGGTAGACACCATCCATGTCAGTGAAAACATGGATGCTTCACACACAGAAGATCTATACAATCAGCACAGTTTCAAGATTAGAGTCACCAATTCAGTATCTGACCAAATGTCTCCCCTTCTGTTCCTGAGATATGACGTTAAAACATGATGATGTCACAGTGAGGCTGACCTTTGACCTTTTGGATATAAAATGTCATCATTTTATCTGATCAGACATTTGTGGGAAGTTTTGTCATAATTCGCCTATGAATTCATGAGTTATGGGCAAAAACATACATTGTGAGAGGTCACAGCAACCTTGACCTTCAACCATCAATTTCTAATCAGTTTATTCTTGAGTAAAAGTGGATGTTTGTGCCAAACTTGAACAAATTCCTGAGAGGCGGTCTTGAGATATTGCGTTCATAAGAATGGGACACGTGTACGGGATGGATAACCCAAAAACATGTGCAGTGTGTGTGTGTGTGTGTGTGTGTTGGTGCAACCTGTATATGAGGACACATCACTGGTATTTGTCCCCTTATGAGGACACCAGTGACTTGTGAGGACGGTGCTCATGTCCTCACAAGTCAAACACTGTAGAAACATACAGGAAGTCATAACGAACTCCCTTACGCTTTTTCTTGGTATGTCCCCATAAGTCTGTGATACCTGACTTTTGTGTGTGTGTGTGTGTGTGTGTGTGTGTGTGTGTGTGTGTGTGTGTGTGTGTCAGAACGCAGCTCTGGCAGAGATCCCTGTGGTTCCTCTGGAGGAGTCCTTGTGTTTTTGTGGTCGGGAGCGTCTCTGCCACAGTCAGGACTGCACTCACCGCTCCTCCTCCTCCTCCTCCTCCTCTTCCTCTGCTCCTCTCAGCCAGACAGGACTGACAGCTCACCACTCCTCCCACTTCTCCAGGTAAAACACCTCAGAGACTGATCTTGTGAAGTCAAATTTGGACTCATTCAGCTAACATTTAAGAACTCTTTGCTTTCCTGCAGGTACAACAGCTCTGTGGTTACCACCAGGCGACTCTACCAAGCCTGAAGACAGATCACACAAACACTAATAAACCTGTCTGCTTTACACTTTCTCTATCTTACTATATAATGATGAAAACTGTGTGTGTGTGTTCCACATTTTTCTCCTCACTGACTTGGTCAATCCATGTGAAATTTGGCACAGTGGTAGAGGGTCATGGGAGGATGCCAACGAAGCAATATTACATCAATTGGCCCAAGGGGGGCGCTATAGCAACCGACTGAAATTACAAACTTTGAATGGGCATATCTCATGCCCCGTATGTCGTAGAGACATGAAACTTTGCACAGAGATGCCTCTCCTCATGAGGAACACATTTGCCTCAAGAACCCATAACTTCCACTTATATAGATTTTCCGCCATTTTGAATTTTTTGAAAAACACTTCAAATGGATCTCTTCCTAGGAAGTTTGAGCCATCTGCATGAAACTGGGTGAACATAATCTAGGGACCAATATCTAAAGTTCCCTCTTGGCAAAAGTTGGAAAACTTACTAAAACTGAGCTTCTATAAGGCAATGAATATTGCGGAGGGCGTGGCTCATCACATAAAGGTGTATAACATCTCAAGGGTTTCACCCATCACCACGCAACTTTGTAGGCATATGACCACACATAATCTGAGGGGACCCCTCCATTATTGACCCCATCAAACAAAATGGGGGCGCTAGAGAGCTCATTTCTTATCTAGGCCTAACCGCCATATGGATTTTTACTAAACTTGGTAGATATGTAGAACAGGACGCCTCAAGGTGACTGGAGAAATTTAACTCTAATTGGCAACTGGGTGGCGCTATAACAACAGAAAAATGCTTCAAAATGGCTAAAATGCGACCGATCGCTGTGGCTCCCCCTGTGGACCAATGTTGGTGCTTTTCTAATTTTTGGTATGACTAAGTCATGGTATGGTATGTTGTACATAATGGGTGTAGACTAGTTCTGATATAGTTATATTAGGACACTTGGTTCCTTCCCATCTGGCATTCTAATGTTGAACATGGTTGGATCACTGTTGAATAATGTTTTCATTTTGAAAGTTGAATCAACGTTGATTTCGCAATGTTGTTTTAATGTTGTTTCATAAACCTTGAATGTTGTTTCAAAATTGTTTCATTGCTGGAGCAGATCTTTAGGAAATTTCTATGTTCATTTATGAGGCTTTTGTTGACCTTTTCACAACCATCAGAATTACACATTGTGTCAATGTTGTTTAATGTTTAAAACTGACATAATTTCAACCACATTACAGCGTTGCAGATTGGTTGTCTGCCAGCTGGGTTGGTTGAGTTTGCAAAAGATGAATGAGTCCCTTTTCAGATAAACAGGAGAACCAGGAAGCTACACAAGATATTCAAATGGCAAAAAACTAAAATCTGCAAACTACTGATGAAGGAATAAGAACGAGGCAGAAAGCCTATAACTACTGAAGATATGTAAAATACCACAAACATGGAAAAACATATAGTATACTTTATATATGCTGCATAAGTATTGAAGACAAAAAAACCCGACCAACAACAACCTATAAAAAAATTGATGTGTTTATAGATGCAGGAACAAAAGTGATAAGCAATGACCCAGATGTGCACAGAAAGTACAGACAGATTTTATTTAGAGATTTGAGGCAGAAAAACAAATACAGGAAAGATTTATAACAGCTTTAATACCATGGCTGTCGAACATACTAATTTCTGATTGGCTGACAGGTGTCTTTTCAAAAGGGTCACTGCCTCTTTCCTACCTGCATATCTGTATCCATCTCCTATTTGTTGTTTTTGTTCTATGTAATGGGATAATAATGTGACAAACCCCCTGTTCCTGTTTCTTTTTGTCTGCAGTTCTTCTTTAAAATCAACAAGGTCATTGTGAGTTTGATCAGTGTGACTCAGTCAGCTCCTGCACTTCTCATATTCACCACAGGCTGTCAGTGTTTGTGAATGTAACACATCAGTGGAGCTTCAGCACCTCAGACAGATAGCAGGTTTGAAGTAAGTCACTTAGATTTAATAATCTCTAAAACCAGGATTATTTTTGACAGTCTGATGGAAACATGGAGCTGCAGCAGTGTTGCTGCTTTAATCTGATCAGAGCAATCATTTATTGTTACCATGCAAAGTTTATAATTTCACCCAAATATGTTTGCGAAAGTAAAACATTTATTTTTTGTATTTCTGTTTTGAGACTGCTGTTTGTAGTGTTGTGATCAATAAACCATAGATTCTAGAGTGTGTCAGCAGCATAGTTATGCTTTTTTGTGTCTATCTAATCTTTATATTATATTTTCATAAATATTGAAAAAAACTAATATTATATAGATTATATTTCAGATTGGAAACATTCAGTCACTCAACCAGAAACCCTCTTGCTGCAAGGCGACACTGCTAACCACTGCACCACCGTGCTACGTATTGATGAAATTTTTAGTTATGAAAACTTGTGTTTAATATGCATTGTAGGTCT
Organism: Epinephelus lanceolatus; assembly: GCF_041903045.1. NCBI lineage: Eukaryota > Metazoa > Chordata > Actinopteri > Perciformes > Serranidae > Epinephelus > Epinephelus lanceolatus. The sequence goes on from NC_135742.1 coordinate 3,409,652, forward strand.
ACCTCATTTAATTAGGGCTCCTATAAGTAAACAATTAAAAAAGTACAACTTACAAGTGAATAAAAGTTTATTTTGTTGTTAAAAATTGAATCAATTGAATTGAATCAATTAACTTTTAATATAAAGAGGTTAGTGGCTAACACTTAAAATAATTAAGTTTTCCCAGCATAATAAATTACAATGGGTTGGGTGGAATTAAAACAAACAAATTAGAATATCTCAAATAAAATAATTCGACCACCAAATATCCCCTTTTAAATATTAAGTTGCTTCAACCTAATTAATAGTTTTTTGAGGTCAAAGCAAATCATGTGGGTTGTACTAAACTATCTGAGTTTGTCTGATTACAGAAGACTCATAGGATTGACTCCTTGAGTTGGAGCTACTTAAAAAGATGCATGTTAACTTGTTACTGTCATTTTTTAAGCTGAATGAGTGATTTTTTTAGAGTGTATCATTTAAACGAAAATTTTAATTAATCGTTTCATGATTGTAAATGATCGATTTGCTTTCACAAAACACTGAAAAAGTGACGCACCTGGGACTCAGTGACGCACCATTATGACATCTTCAAATGAACAGAAGTGTGGCAGTAACATAACAAACTAAAACAACTGTGTCGCAAAAGGGAAGTTGGTTAAACTGGTTCCTGTCATTTTGTCCCTGTATTTATTATCCAGTGTTTGGCTTCAGCATCAAGCACTCTGTCAGTGAAAGCAGCTGTTGTTTCTTATGCAAACCATGCTGCTGCTGCGCGCGCACCCTTCGCCTCCCTGCGTGCGTCTCTTGGCCTCTGTGTGAATGTCTCGGTGTGACACCAGCAGTGATGACAAATCCCTTTGTTTTAGGCTAGCACACACACACACACACACACACACACACACACACACTGGAGACATTTGGTTTAGTGTAAGGTTAGGCATAGTTCATGTAAAGTGTTTAACATTCCTGCAGCTTTTGGAAAAACATCTTTGTTCTGTTGTCAGTCTGGGCATGCGCAGTTGGTTCACTGAGCCCGAACACTTCAGTATAATAAACATATTCATGTTCTAGTGTTATCTAGACTTTAACATCTCTGTCCCCTGTCGTCATCTCAAGTGTCCTCTCTGTCTCTTCCTCTCCTTTTCTCTCGACTTGGATGCGTCAGGACGCGTGCCAAACATTGGTGCGTAATGGACACCGATCCATCATTTCTCCTCCTTCCTCCTCCTCTCCGCCGTGTTCCCGACATGCTGGGATGTCTCGAGAGCCCAGAGAGAGGAGGAGAGAGAGAACAAGAGCGATGACAATAAACCGTTTGAGTCACCATCTGAGGGGACGACACGCTCGCCAACTCGTGGATGGATGGACAGATAGAGACGGAGAAAGAGACACACAGAGATAGACAGACAGAGAGAGACACAGAGTGAAGGAGAGGGGCAGTTGGTGTCCTTTACGCACATTACGCACAGACCTTTGCCGTGCGTCCTGGCGTATCCAGTGCTCGCAGGAGTAAATGACTGTTTGTGTGTAACTTTTGTGTCTAAATGTTTGATTTGAACTCCAGTCTTATGACTTCTTCCTCTTCCTGTCTGTGACTGCTTGGTAATAAATGCTGCGGCGCTGCTGCCTGGACTTCCCCGCGGTTTTGGAGCAGGTGTTTATTTCACGGTAACCGTTTCTCTCTCGGCGCATTAGTGACTCTTTGGACGGGTTTCAGCGTCTATCCGGGCGGACATGTCGGGACAGAAACCGTCCTTGAAGAGTGGCGGCTCCCCTCAGAGCCGCTTCAAGGTGGATGTGGTGACAGAAACATCATCCGCAGCGCCTGCCCCGGCCTCTGCTCCTGCCCCGGCCTCCACGGATGGATCCAAGCCGCCCGAGGAGGCCAAAGGCCGGTTCAGGGTGGTGGGGTTCCTGGATACAGGGGCGCTGGGCAGCGCGATGGACATCGGGCTCCCGCCTGATGTCTTCCACGAGCCGGACACAGCGAGGAGCGACTCGGTCAGCATCCATTCAACCGGCACGGGACACACGCACATCTCCGACTCCCACTCCAACACCTACTACATGAGGACCTTCGGACACAACACCATAGACGCTGTGCCAAACATCGACTTCTACCGGCAGACTGCCACCGGAGAGAAGCTGTTCAGACCGTCGCTGTCGGAGCTGCACGATGAACTCGATAAAGTAACAATAAAACATGTTTTTATTTCCTTCATCACTTAAAATAAGATCTCACAGAAAAATCTACATGATTCAGTAGGAATATTATGGATACTATCGCACAAGTTTGGTGGAAGAAGTATTCAGACTTTATTTTTTGGGGGGAGTTTTTCCTGATCAGCTGTGAGGGTCCTCAGGACAGAGAGATGTCGTATGCTGTAAAGCCTCTGAGGCAAATTGTGATTTGTGATATTGGGCTTTATAAATAAAATTGATTGACTGACTTTTTACTGTAATTAACAATCACAATTTAAAAACACTTAATTACAAGTAAAAGGCTGCATTCAGAAATCTGAAGTATTATTATTGATCTTTATTTTATCTTTATATATTAGCATAAGTTTCTTTAAAGAATAACTGATAAAAAAATGAAGATATCACTAAATAGCACAAACAAACTTGCAGGAATGTTTTACACTGTAAAAACATTGTTTTAACAAAAAAAGAGGAAGAAGTGACTTAAACATGTGAATGTAACAAATATATATTTTTTTATGTTGTTAGTGTCCAGGCTGCTGTAAATTTTTAAGTTGAATGAATCTGATTAGACGCCTTGAATTCAATTCAATTAAATGTTATTCATGAAGCCCAATATCCCAGATCAGCACATGACATCACTCTGTCCTTGGAGCCTCACAGCGGGTAAGGACATCCTTCACTCCCATTTGAGAGACACTGAGTGGGCTCAGTGACATCACTGGAGGCATGACCCCAACACACACACACGCACACGCTCACACACACAATGCTGCCTCTCATGACCCTGCAGGCATCCCTTGCCACTCTCCCACTCCTCTGATACGACTAGGTAGCTGTAACATAGGCCGACATTGTACATTGATAGTGAGCAGTTAAAGTATTCTGACAGCAGGATGTTGGATGATGTTTGAGCTCTTTGTACAACCACTCCATAGGTGAAATAACAAATCACATTCTTTGTGTTCATGGGCGCATTATGAGACAATGAGACCCTGGGCACAGACATGAAAGGCCCCACCCCCTACATGGAGGAAGACACACAGACTTTGTGGTTTGTTTGGGTTTTTTTGGTTATGAGTCGCCACAATTTGGCATTGTACATCTACTTATCATGAATATGTACATTTGCATGTTTCGTCTCATATCAATGCTTCTGATATGAGCAGACGTTTTAATCAAGAGGTGGATGGGATAGTGGATGGTGTGGCTGCTTGATGAGACACCTGCCAAGCTGCAGACCACTGCAGGCCGCTGTTCAAGACTGACACACAACAAAACTGGTCATGATTTAGTGAGGCACCATGTTGCAGCTTTTTAGGCACAAAATGTGGGTGTTTTGTAGCAACCCATCTCTGTTTCCAGTGTTTTAGACACCAAACATGGGTGTGGTGTAGCAACCTGTCACTGTTCCTCCAGCAGCCATTTAGGCACCAAACGTGCATGTTTTGTAGCAACCTGTCACTGTTTATCAAGATGCTTTTTAGGCACCAAATGTGTGGGGACTGTAGCAACCCATCAGTGTTTTCAAGTGGCCTATATGGCACCAAACGTGAATGTTTTGTAGTGACCTATCCCTGTTTTTCTACAGCTTTTTAAGCAACAAACTTGAGTGTTTTGTTGTGAACCATCTCTGTTTTTCCAGCTGCTTTTTATGTATCAGATGTAGGTGTGGTATAGCAACCTGTTACTGTTCCTCCAGCAGCCATTTAGGCACCAAACATGCATGTTTTGTAGCAACCTGTCACTGTTTATCAAGACACTTTTTAGGCACCAAATGTAGGTGTTTTGTAGCAACCTATCACTGTTTTTCCAGCAGGGATAGTACCATGAAAAGTGGTTATGTTTTACAAAGACATCCCTGCTTTTCCAGCAGGGATAGTGTCCCCCACACTGGGTATTTTAAGCCAAAGCATGATCTTTTCCAAACCATAACCAAGTGGTTTTTGTGCCTAAACCTCTCAACATATCTGCTACATAATACCATGCTAATGTATCCATGGTTTGCAGAAATGTACAATGTGTACAATACATTTGTTTTCTGGGGACTGGGCTGTGTTTTGCCTGTTTTTATAGGTATGTCTTGTCCCTTTGTGGTCATTTTGTGTCTCTTCCGTGCTTATGTGAGTGACAATTTGCAGGAGATGCCAAGGGGGCCCCTGACACTTTGGGTCCCTGGGCCTGTGCCTGGTAGGCCCTTCAGTTGCCTATTCCACTCATGTGTATATATATCAGATATAACTTAGTTAAAGACACTATATTTAAGTCGTTTTGTAGTGCCAAAATCAACACATAAATATCACTTTGATGTTAATGTGACACACAACTCATTATAAATTCACACTAAACACAAGTGTGTGGTCAGCATGAATTTGTTCTTATGATGTTAACATTAAACTATACATTTCATACATGCCATAATATTTCTATAAGTAAGGAGTCACTTTAACAAGTTCTGAGAAATTCAAGGTTCAAGTCTTTGTATTTTCTCTTTCAGTCACGTGAGCTTAGCTTTCAGGTTCACTCAGTCAAGCAACATTATTGTGGATTACCTTTCTTAAGTATATATATTTATATATGCAGTTACTAATAAGTAGGACAGTGAAAACATTGTGTTTTACCTCTACTCCAGCACAATCATGGATTTTTTCTGTAAAACAGTATCTACGAGGTTCAAGTGCTTGAATTTTTAGCGTGAGGAACATGTTGTAACAAGTCTCCGCTGTTCATCTGAAATGGACGTGAACTGTCAAAACACCCTTAAATTAAAGTAAAGTAGATTAATAAATGAAAATCACAGCACTTCCTAAAGTGTCAAAAAAATGGCGAACGCTCATTAAAAGTTACCAAAGCAAACATTTCAAGCATTTATTTAAGTTTTTGATATGAAATTCATATTTAATTTATAATCAGCCTTTTTAAAGTGAGGTCATTATGATGCTCATACTTAATAAATGTTTGTGAATTTCATTTGAGTAATAAAATAAAATCTAATGATTAAATGAAATTGATGTTCAAACCTGTGGCACAGTTTTTTTATGGATTTATTGATGAACTTTTTCTCTTTGTCTTTCACTCTTCTCCATCTTGGCTGTGATTGGTTGTCAGGAGCCATTTGAGGACGGTCTGGCCAATGGAGAGGAGCCAACAGCGGCCGAGGAGGCTGCAGCGGCTTTGGCAGCAAAGGAGGCAAAAGGAGGAACTGTCAAGTTTGGTTGGGTCAAAGGAGTCTTGGTTAGTGTTCTGTATATGGAGAAACGTTAAAGGAGCATTCTGCAGTTTAAGACTCACCTCCCATCTGGGAATACAAGCTGGTCCACACAAGTATAATCATGTATATGTGTGTGTGTGTGTGTGTGTGTGTGTGTGTGTGTGTGTGTGTGTTTCAGATCCGTTGCATGCTGAATATCTGGGGTGTGATGCTTTTTATCCGAATGTCCTGGATTGTTGGACAGGCTGGAATCGGTACGTACAAATAATCTGAGTTTCTCAATAGACGTATTATTCGGTAGTTACAACTCAAAGCTATAAAAACAAACAATTAATGTTTTTCTTCCTCAGCAAACCCTATAAAAAGACTCATATGAACAATGAAGGTGTCTACTAAAAGTACTGTGTGTTTATCAAAGCCTGATATATCTTCTTCCTTTAGTAATAAAAACACATCACTGAGCCTCACTGCTACACAGAATAAAAACTCCCTGGAGCAGTGGCTCTCAACGTTTTTGTGTAAAGGACACTGATAAGATTCCACTTCAGGGAAATCCATTTTGGTTGTTAGATATGACTCAAACTAAATATCTAGTTGTCAACCACTGAGGAGAAAGTGAAACCTCTGATTAGATAAGTCACTGCTAGGACTTCCCCTCACACTGGGCTCACTAAAGGCATGATGTCAGACAGTAGCTAAGAGACGCCGGTTGTTGGTTTTGATCTCTTTATGGAAACAAACCCAAGAAACAAAACCAATTTGTTTTAGCATCTCATCTGTGTTTCCAGCGGCTTTTGAGACACTTAAACATGGAGGTTTTGTAGTGACCTACCTGACACTGTTTGTTCAGTGGCAATTTAAAAACCAAACAGTGAGTTTGTGGTGACCTGTTGCTGTTTTTCAGCTGTCGTTCAGGCACAAGACATTAATGTTTGGAGCAACCTGTTGCTGTTTTTTCCAGCTCTCTTAGGCACTAAACATGGGTTTTGTAGCAACCTGTCTGTTTCTCCAGCCCTCTTTTAGGCACCAAATGTGGGGGTTTCTCGCAACCTGTTGCTATTTTTCCAGCTGTTTATGGCAGTAAACATGGATGTTTTGTAGCAACCTTTTACAGTTTTTCCAGCTGTCTATTAGGCACTAAATGTGGATGTTTTGTTGCAAGCTGTCACTGTTTCTTCCAGCTGTCTTTTAGGCACTAAATATGGGTTTTGTAGCAACCTGTCTGTTTCTCCAGCCCTCTTTTAGGCACCAAATGTGGGGGTTTGTCGCAACCTGTTGCTATTTTTCCAGCTGTTTATGGCAGTAAACATGGATGTTTTATAGCAACCTGTTGCAGTTTTTCCAGTTGTCTTTTAAGCACTAAATGTGGATGTTTTGTTGCAAGCTGTCGCTGTTTTTTCCAGCTGTAGTTTAGGCACTAAACATGGGTTTTGTAGCCACCCGTCGCTGTTTTTCCAACCCCCTTTTAGGCACCAAATATGACGGTTTTGTAGTGACCTGTCACGGTTTTTCCAGCTGTCTTTTAAGCACTAAATGTGGATGTTTCGTTGCAAGCTGTCATTGTTTTTTCCAGCTGTCTTTTAGGCACTAAACATGGGTTTTGTAGCAACCCTTCGCTATTTTTCCAACCCCCTTTTAGGCACCAAATGTGGGGTTTTTGTAGCAACCTGTCACTGTTTTTCCAGCTGTCTTTTAGGCACTAAATGTGGATGTTTTGTAGCAACCTATCGCTATTTTTCCAACCCCCTTTTAGGCACCAAATATGAGGGTTTTGTAGTGACCTGTCACTGTTTTTCCAGCTGTCTTTTAAGCACTTAACTTTGATGTTCTGTAGCAACCCATCACTGTTTTTAAAGCTCTGGGTGTTTTGTAACAACCCATTCCTTTTCTTTTTTTTTTTTACAGCTGTCTTTAAGGCCCTAAACATGGGTTTTGTAGCAACCAGTTGCTGTTTTAACTGTTTGAAATGAGCCTGACTGGTCTAAGATATAGAATGAGAGTCATAAGATTGTATAAATGAACGTTCTGAAAAAAGTTGGGTTAGCTTACACAAAATTACATTTTTTGCATTTTGTATTGTAGCAGGGTACACATGTTGCTTCTTGAAACATTTACTGGCAAATACATTGACATGGTTAGCTACTGATCAGTTGTCAGTTATTTTCTTAAAATCTTTTAACGTCACTGTTTGTTTGTTTTCCATTGCTTTCACTTGTTTACGTGCAATAGGACTGACCATTGCGATCATTCTCATGGCCACACTGGTCACCACCATCACTGGTCTGTCTACCTCTGCTATAGCAACCAACGGCTTCGTACGTGGAGGTGAGACACCAACTGTACACAGGCTTTTATTCTGAAATGTTTTCTGAGTTTTTAAAACCCTAAATGGCTGGATAAAAACATTTGCATTTATAATCAGACTTTCAGAAGTAAAACATACAAACATTATTGTAAACCAGCTCAAACCACTGAACCACAAACACATTTGATGTAAGAATAATCAAGGCTCAGTCAAGAGGATGTCAGAAAAGTTGTACCAAAGTTTCCAGGGAGTCAGCATCCTTGACTGTTTTACCAGCATGTTAAATTAAAGCTCTGTGTTTACAGCCATCGTTCCTGTAGAAGTGTCCCTGACAAAGACTCTTTATCCCTGAGGTGAACCAACATGAGGCAACAATGATTAATGTTGTGTATCACTGCTGTCCAGGTGGAGCGTACTACCTGATCTCCAGGAGTCTGGGACCAGAGTTCGGAGGTTCCATTGGTCTCATCTTTGCGTTCGCCAACGCTGTGGCTGTGGCCATGTACGTCGTAGGCTTTGCAGAGACGGTCGTTGAGTTGCTTAATGTGAGAAATACTTTGGTGCAACCATTCAAACATCTTTCTGTTCCTCTGTATGTCAAGCACTGACTTTGATACTGATTTTGTTTCTGCTTTGGTGGCAGGATGTTGATGCTCTGATGACTGATGAGCTAAATGACATTCGTATCGTCGGGACTCTGACCGTCATCCTGCTGCTGGGAATCTCTGTAGCTGGGATGGAGTGGGAAGCCAAGGTAGGACTGGAAATCTTGTTTCTGAAAAGATATGTACAGTAGTTAATGGTAAGAGACAATACGTTTTTGATCCCATGTGAACTGTGCCATGAATTACACATACAATGTTTGTCAATTTAAAACAATTTTACAAGCCAAGAAAGGCACAGTTTTTTGTAAAACTATCGAAGTTTAAAGGGGCAAAAAGCAAAATTGTTTCACTGCTAGGTTTGCTGTTGTGCACTGCCTGTAGACCAAAACAAAGTGTGTCATGAGCCGCTCCTCCCTCTACCTCTGCTCTCCACCCCCCACCCCCCACTCGCCCCATCTAAACTTAGTTTAGCAGTTAGCGATGTCTTTCACTCACTCTTGGTCTCTGCTGTGTTTAGCTATTCCCCTGCCTACTTCAATGATGATGGTACCTGTAATAAATGTAATATATTAGCTGAGATGGAGGCGAGGCTCAGTGACTAGAAGAGCTGGTGGAAGCGCTCCATAGCTGCAAGTTACTCCAGTAGCCGGTGGCAGCCGACTCGGCTAGAGCCATCGCCGCTAACGTTCCTCCTCTTCTCCGTGAGTGAGAGTGATGTTTTAGCCCATGAGCCCGCCAGGCTACATTTTACAATGCTAATTGCAAATGTTAGCTGGGCTGCCGGGCTACTCACCTAACACTGACCCATTGCTGGGACCGAGCCGCTAATAACTCAAGCTCTGGACATTAACCCATGCTACGATTTTAACATTAAATTTAATTGAATTGACATAGTGACATGTGCCTAACGTTACTGTAACACTAATTAAAACAGACATTTGACTTTATGTTGTACCTGTCCAGGAGAAGAAGAGCTCTGAGTCAGATTGTAGCCCCTTTAGCTCTTGCAGTGCTCTCAACCCTGGAAATGCAAGGCCAATGTTAATCTGGGTTCTGTCCCTTTCTTTATCCGACAACTTCTTCACCAACAACCGTTGTTTCTTTAGAGGTAATGTGGGATCCTGGTCGTCTTCAGGTGAACGTTTCATTCCGCTCTCTGCCATTTCCCTTCGCTCACTGGCTGTAGCCTTTTATAGGAAGGGAGGGCCAAGGGCTCCGAGAGGAGGGAAGATGCGGTGATTCACATGAACGTACATGAACGCGCAGCCGGACCGGCTTGTAAACAAGGGGCTGGAGATCAACACGGAGAGAGGGTGTGTGACGTCATGCTATACTCCAGATGAAATTACACCTCTAGTTCTTCACAAAGCGATTTTTTAATTCCTTCAATCTAGAAATGATGAATTTCCGCTTATTGCCCCTTTAAGACTGTGAAACATGTATCTCAAAGACTACACAAGTTGCGTAGGTGACATCGTAATTTTCTCTCTCACTGAAGCTACAATGCCTTTGTGTTTTGTACTGGAGCAACAAGTCTTGTGCATTCCTTTGCTTCCTGGCTGAATAAACAGACCAGGAGCCGCTAGTTAAAACACATCAGGTGAGATGACATTACATTTGTGCGTGGAATATAGCTAAGTAGCCTAGCTAGCAAGCTAGTGTAGGTGACGTATATTGTGCAAGTGTAACGCCCTGAAAAGGAGAAAAATCAATCTGTCACACAAGAGGAGAGATGTTGTCACAAAACTAAATGGCTCTATTATAAACCTTTGACAATCTGAGACTTTCTTGCAAAATTACCTTTTAAATTGAAAAATTGTGAAAAACAATTCATGGCACAATTCACAGGGGATCAAAACATTCCATATTTTTTCTGAAATAAGTTCCCATGGTGGACACTTGGACACAAGAGACTTTCTATAAGCCAATCAGACATTAGCCAAGAGGTACGTAGAGCATGCCATACGCAATTTATTGACTGCGAGGCACCTCTAGTTGCCAGTTAGGATCATCAAAATCTCTATGAGAGTGGGAGTCAGAGATTCTCTCCACGTGTAAAGTAGATCACGCATCAGCAGATGTTGCATTGGGTTCATTTCATCTGCGAAAATCAAAATATCATGGTGTCCCTTACTTAAACCTTCTACTCATCTTATTCTTTCTCTCTGTCTCTGTCCATCAGGCTCAGATTGTCCTCCTGGTGATCCTGCTGGGAGCCATCGCCAACTACTTCATAGGAACCTTCATGACATCAGAGAGCAAAGAGCCCAAAGGATTCTTCGGCTACCACTGTCAGTCGGCACTCTCTCGGTTTTGTCCAGACTTTTGTTCTATTGCAAAGTGTCCCTGGCCTAATGTGTGCAGTGTTAGAATGTAAAAGTTTAGCCTATGTATTCCTCTGTTTTGGCTCTCTCCTCCTACAGCTGCCATCTTCTTAGAGAACCTGGGTCCAGACTTCAGAGACGAGGAGACATTCTTCTCTGTGTTTGCCATTTTCTTCCCAGCAGCCACCGGGATCCTGGCTGGAGCCAACATCTCCGGAGACCTCACGGTGAGCTTCACCTTTTCCAACATACATGAAGTGCATCTTGTGGTGTCTGATACTCTAATTGTGTGTGATTAATGGTGGACAGAGAGACAAAGTCAGTCAGTGAAGCAATGCTTTCAGCTTGGTATCAAGTCTTTAAGTTGCTTGAAGCTCAAGTTAAATCTCCAGAGCAGACACTAAACTTGAATCTCATCGTGTCTCCTTCTTCAGGATCCTCAGTCAGCGATCCCTAAAGGCACTCTACTGGCCATCCTCATCACAGGAATCACCTATGTGGCCGTCGCCATCTCCACAGGTAATATTCTACACTTGAGTTCAACACTTCTCCGCTTCTGTATTCCAACCAAACCAAACATAACTGAAGAAAACAAAAAGAGGGCAAAGAGAGAAACAGGTTGACTACAACAGGGGATTAAATCTCCTTAATGATTTGACTCTGCTACAGCTACAACATGTCAGAGCTTGTGTTGATTTTCTCCTCCTGCAGGCTCTTGCATCGTCAGGGATGCCACCGGCGACCACAATGACACAGTGAGTGACACGGTTAACTGCACCGACGCCGCATGCACGCTGGGCTACGACTTCTCCATCTGCAAGGAGGGAGGCTGTCAGTACGGCCTGATGAACGACTTCCAGGTAACTGACACACGCTCATCTCTGGAAGCTTGATTATGTGGATCTGATGACCAACCAGATCGAGGTATTTACTGTTTGTTTCAAAGCACTCGGACAAGCTCAGGAATGTGTGTTACATAAAGGCCAACGCACACTGACAGAGTGTGACGTCAGAACACCCACAGCTATTGTTTTCTATGGAGGCCAATGCGTTGACAGCGATGCTGTGTCAGGATACGACACTGTGCTGTTTGTCACTGCTGACACACATTGACACTCACAACAGCAGCGGTTTGAACACATTTTGTCCCTCGTTAACAACTTACCTCGACACCATCTTCTGTCTGTGTGTGGTATGTTACATGGACAGAGTGTGCTACTCTTAATGCAGCCTTCAAACCAGGACTCATCAGGCATCACTTTGGTTTTGATGCTACGAGTGACATAACTGTATTTAAAGCTGCTAACACTGCTGTCTGCAGACAGGGCTGTGTCTAAGGATTGTTTTTATTGTTGAGTAATCTGATGATTATTTTCCAGATTAATGGATTATTTGTTTGGTCAGTAAAATGTCAGAAATTGGTGAAACATGTCAATCAGTGTTTCCCAAAGTCCGAGATGATGTCCATAAAAGTCTTGTTTTTTCAGCAGCCCATAGATATCCAGTTTACTGTCATAAAGTAGCAAATTAGTTGGCAATTAATCGATTAATCATTGCAGCTCTGCAGACACAAGACACTCAACACACCAACACATTTAATCCCTGAAATGCATTGTATGTGGTTTCCTTCTCACTTTATTTGTCATTATTTTGTGCCAGTGCTCTTTACAGGTATTATTCATATTGTTTGTATGATATTAAGGACCTTTTTTTGTTTTGTTTTTATGCCACTGTGCCAACAATCACTGTGGCGGGAGGCATTATGTTTTGAGGTTGTCCGTCCATCCATCCCAACATCTCAAGGAAACTTTTTAAATTTGGCACAAATGCCCACTTTCCCCTAAAGGGATAGTGCACCCAAAAATGAAACTTCAGCCATTATCTACTCACCCATATGCCGAGGGAGGCTCAGCTGAAGTTTTAGAGTCCTCACATCACTTGCAGAGATCCAAGGGGAGAGGAGGTAGCAACACAACTCCACCTAATGGAGGCTGACGGCGCCCCAGATTCAAACGTCCAAGAACACAGAAATGAAACCACAAAATATCTCCATACTGCTCGTCTGTAGTGATCCAAGTGTCCTGAAGCCCCGACATAAAAAGTTGTAAAAAGTAGAGCTACAGGCTACAATGAGGCTAAAAACAGAGTTCATATGATGTTTTTCCAAACAACTTTTTATGTCGGGGCTTCAGGACACTTGGATCACTACAGACGAGCAGTATGGAGATATTTTGTGGTTTCAATTATGTGTTTTTGGACGTTTGAATCTGGGGCGGCATCAGCCTCCATTAGGTGGAGTTGTGTTGCTACCTCCTCTCCCCTTGGATCTCTGCAAGTGATGTGAGGACTCTAAAACTTCACCTGAGCCTCCCTCGGCATATGGGTGAGTAGATAATGGCTGAATTTTCATTTTTGGGTGCACTATCCCTTTAACAATGCACTGATAAGCTCTTAGTGGTCAAAGGTCACTGTGACCTTGCATCTTATTCTTGTGAACATGATATCTCAAGAACAGTGTGAAGACATTTCTTCAGATTTGGCAGAAACCTTCACTTGGATTTAGTAATGGAAGGATTAGATTTTGGTGGTCAAGGGTCAAGGTCACTGTGACCTTGCATCTGATTTATTCTCATGTACACAGAATGTCAACAAGGCCTTGAGGGATTTTCCTCAAATTTGGCACAAACATCCACTTAGACTTAAGGGTGAACTGATTGGAATCAGGAGGTCAAAGGTCAGTGTGACCTCACAAAGTTAATGTAGACATGTAATATCCAAGAGGTCAAAGGTCAACTTCATTGTGACATCATAACGTTCTGCAAAAACACTTTACTCAGCGTCATATCTCAGGAACAGAAGGGGAGACATTTGGTCAGATACTGAATTAATGACTCTAATCTTGAAACTGTGCTGATTGTATAGATCCTGTATGTGAAGCATCCATGTTTTCACTGACATGGATGCAGACTGTAAGGCAGTAATTCTATTTTTATGTGATTTTCTTCTCTCCTTATTTTACTTGTGATTATTTGTCTCAATACTCTCTGTAGATATTATTGTTTATATAGCATTAAGAACTTTTTTCATGCTTCATGTGTACGTATTTGTATTCTAGTTTTTAGAAGGTTTTAAAAGTTGCTTGTGTATGTGCATGTTTTTCTAAATCTAAAGTATCAAAGGATGTTTGGTTTCACCACATTATTTATTTTAAACTGATGGAACACAATGCATTTCTGCTCACTAAGTGTATATTTCCACCTTAATGACAAAGATGGATATGAGGTGTGGACGTTATTAACAGACTCTTTGTTTAACACAAGTGTGAATCGTGTCAGACTGCTGCTCTGATCCTGTTTCCCTGCATGTCCTGGATGCCTGCACCGTATAGTGTGTGTGTGTGTGTGTGTGTGTGTGTGTGTGTGTGTGTGTGTGTGTGTGTGTGTGTGTGCGAGTGAGATGGAGCTGTTCTCGAACAAAGTGCAGCAGTGATAATAGTGACTGTTGTTTTGAGTCACAAGGTCTCTGGCTGGTTGGAGACAGAGATGAATGAGAGCTTTGACAACACGCACCTACACACACACACACACACACACACACACACACATGCACACACACTCGCGTGCGCATGCAGCTCACTGACACTGATATCTCTGACATTGTGCACAATCTCGTGTGTTGCCACAGACAGAAAAACTTGCTCTGGTTTTAGTTTGACTCTTTATTTGAAGTTTTGCTCTGTATCACTAAAATGTGTCAAACAAAAAGACAGATGTGAATAAATCTAACATCTGTTTGTGTTTGTCTTATTTTCACATGCTAACAGACGTCATATAATGTTGGTAGGTTTTGACATTTGAGAACAAAGCATCCTTTAATTTAGTCAGTCAGTTGGTAATAAAACTATATTTTGAGATGATTTTCATCTTCAGCTTGTTTAGGAAAAAGAATCAACACTTCTTAATTTAAAAAAGAAAAGACAGCATTCTAAGTATTTTGTGATAGGTCAGTGTAAACCTAAAGGTGTGTGTATGTGTTTCAGGTGATGAGTCTGGTGTCGGGCTTCGGGCCTCTGATTACCGCAGGGATTTTTTCAGCCACTCTGTCGTCGGCTCTGGCCTCACTCGTCAGCGCGCCCAAAGTCTTCCAGGTCAGAAATTTGATATATTACAGAAACATTACATTTATTAGAAGACCAACAACAGCATCACTTCACACAGATTCATGTAGAACCTCTGACAATAACTGGAAATTGAACATATCAGTCATGTCATCAGACTGCAGTCATTAATGTGTATTTGGCCAACACATTCTCACTCCGACCTCATCACATACCAGCATTTGGTCACGGACTTTCTATGTCCCGATATGACATGAAAGATACACTGGGTGCTACGGTTGTTGACATTCTGGGAAGCCGTGTCAACTTCAGACTGTTCAACACATTTTCTTCTTTCAAAATACACTTCTGTTTTTACACGAAATGCACAGTTTACATACAGTCTGTTTCAAATAAACACACTGCGTCGGTACAACAGAGTGAACTGACATTTTTTTTGCCTTCAACAACACACGCACATAGTTGGGTTTAGGAAGAAACAATGGTTTGACTTCATAATCTTACTGGATGCGAACACTCCTGTGTGTTTGTTGAACCCATCCACCACCCTACTCAAACTTTCGTCGTCTTAACTTCCATACCTGTCCCGCCGTGTTTCCCTCTGACACTGCCGAGCACCATTAAGCTGTAACGGCGACTGGCAGCTTATCATGCCGACGTTAACGGATGGCTTTTTTGTCAGTGTCTGACGCTGCAAGTCATTGCCCAAGTGCTGGATTTTGACAACCTTGGAGTGAGACCGGGTTGATTTTGTACAGGGTTAAATAATAAAGCTGATGAAAAAAAGGAAAATAAATTAATTTGAAATACATTATAGTTTTGAGAAAACAAAACTGAACCCAAGGTCCACTTAATAGCTTTTTTCCATAACCCTTACAGTTTTCATCAGTTTAAAAAGTTTGGTCTCTGATTCATGGTAGGGCTCTCAACACTTGAAGTGTGTCGCTTGACGGAAAAGAAAGAGACATTTTTAATTTATGCTTAGACGAAAGGTGAAGGTTACCCTGTCTTCTTTTATGGTCCAAGTCTATTTCTGTTTCAGTGAAGCACAGTCTGCACAGAGAGCTGTTAAAATCACACAAATATTCCAGTGTATGTATGTGTTTATCTTATTAACCATATCTGTATTGAGTGATCTGCTCCCAGTCTGTCTGCGGGCGGCAGATTCCCCTCGATCGATACGGTGGGATTGGAAATAAAATCAATCAATCAATAAATACAAACACTGATGATGTCTTCCCATGGCACTGACATGAAAACTACTTTGGTTCTCTAAATGTCTGCTGTCAGTCAGCCTGGTGAAGGCAGTTTGGCCGACTGCTGCAGTGGATAGAGACGCTGAATGCAGGTCAGAGTCAGTGTGAATTGAAAACTGCTATCTCCATGGCAACAACAGCAATACTACCAATTATAGTGCATGACAAAATATTACATTTTTGGCAACATAACAAAATTCTCCAGGTGCGCGACATGAAAGGAAAGCATCGAGCAACTTTTTCTGTCAAAAATATGTTTTTTCTGTCGAGCAACACTCATCAAAAGTGTCGAGTGCCCTTCTAGAAATTAGGCCTAAAATATGGTTGAAAGCACCGGAAGAAGCTAGTGAAGCAAATTCCAAAACTAAGAATGATATTTTACACTCTACACGATGGTGGCTCAAAATTTGGATCATGTAAAATCAACTTTAGTTCCACCCAGGCCTGATCCGATGTCAAACCTCTCTCTCTGAACTACTCGGTCAACAAAACTTCACACATGAAATGAATGTTGTGATTTTAGGCTCTGTGTAAGGACAACATCTATCCAGGACTGCATGTGTTTGCAAAGGGTTATGGGCGGAACAATGAGCCTCTCCGTGGTTACGTCCTGACCTTTGGTATCGGCCTCGCCTTCATTCTCATTGGTAGGCTCCAAACATAGATTTTAATTTTACTCTTCGAATGACACAGCCGGAACTGAAGCTTTCTGAATACTGAACTTCTCTGTTGTTGTCTGTTAGCGGAGTTGAACATCATCGCTCCCATCATCTCCAACTTCTTCCTGGCTTCATACGCTCTCATTAACTTCTCGGTGTTTCACGCCTCTCTGGCCAACTCTCCAGGTAAACTTTGTCAACTGAAGTCACAGTTTCATTCACTCCAGTCTTCACATATGGTGAGAGTTATTCATACCTGCCTTGAACTAGGTTCTAGTAAAATTAGAGTTGATCTGGCCTTTAAAAAATCTCGAAAATGTCTCTTTATGTTTCATCCTTGTCTGTCACCACAGGGTGGCGTCCCAGCTTCAAGTACTACAACATGTGGGTGTCTCTCGCGGGGGCGATCCTGTGCTGCGTGGTGATGTTTGTCATTAATTGGTGGGCAGCTCTGGTCACTCTGCTCATCGTCCTCGCTCTCTACATCTACGTCAGCTACAAGAAACCTGGTGAGCACATGTTGATTTCAAAGTCTTTTCTAACTACAAACTACAAACACTTGCTACTATCAATGTTAAAACCAATGGCAAGTGTCCTAAAATGCAGTTCCTCTAATGGAAACTAGATGGCTGCCAAAAAAAGTCATGCTGTACTGAAGTCAAATAGGAAAAGCTCCTTAATTCTCTGTTTGAATACACCAATTTAAACAAGAACCTAGGGGAAATAAGTGCTTCCCTGTGACCTTTTTAATAGGGACGCACCAATCAAACTGATTCTCTCCAATGACATACCTCATCTGCCGATACAGAGTTCTGATCCAATATACCAGTGCGCTCTTTTCCCCAAATTTAAAATGTGTATACCACACTGTGTGCTGTGTGCTTTGCTATCGTCATATCTCAGGAACAGAGAAGGAGACATTTATTCCGAAACTTAACTGGTGACACTAATCTTGGGTGTCCACCTTGAAACTGTGCTGATTGTACAGAGCTTGTGTTTTCGGGGGGAGGATGAGTGTGAAGCATCCATGTTTTCTCAGACATGGATGTAAACTGTCACTGCAACTTGACGGGTTCACAGAGGCATACGACCACAAGGTGGTAACTCTGTTTTTACCTTACAGACACCTAACATCATCACCTCAACTATTCTAACCGGTGTGTGTGCTGTTTCCTGTAGATGTGAACTGGGGTTCGTCCACTCAGGCTTTGATCTACAACCAAGCTCTGACTCACTGTATGAACCTGACTGGAGTGGAGGACCACGTTAAAAACTTCAGGTCAGCTCCAGGTTTATAGATTTTGGTATTCGATTCTGGGTCCAGACATAAAACTGTTAACTTCAGGTTTTTATACCAACTCAGAGGCTCAAAGCTAAAATCTGTATTCATGTAATGTTGTTTTACAATGCTTAAAGGGAAATTTTGGTTTATTTCAACCTGTCTCCTATCGTCCTAAATTTGTTTCAAGTGACTAGTGACATAAAAATAATAGTTAGCATGTTAGCCGTTAGCCTAGATACAGCCGGGGCGCATAGTAGCATCAGACCTGTTAAAACGTAAGTGAACGGGCAACCTTCAAGTGCAAAGTTAGTCCACTAAACAAGCTTTTTTTCCACAAAGACCGCCTCATATCGTTAGGATAAATGTCAGAGAACATATAGAAAACGACATGTAAACGTGTTGTCTTACCTTACCGGTGTGCTGCCATGTTTGTTGTTTACCACCTAGCTCTGCTTTCCAAAGCGCGGCCGAAATATATCTGGCGAGCTCTAGATAAAGCCCAGCTGGATACTACTCCAGGTGGAGGTGTCTCGTCCTCGGTCACATCCAGACCTTGAAAATAAGGCTGCAACTGGTCCCATTCCTTGCAACAGAGGCATTCCTCTTCTGTGGGCACTGGGGCACAGCATTCACACGTACACCACCAATCTGCAGAGCTACGCAGCCTTGCAGCAGCCATTCCTCCTCTCTCGTCCTCTACCTGTTGCGCCTCTCTCTCTCTCCTCCTCCGTTCTTCAATTTCATGAAGCTCTTCGTCAGTGTATTCTGGCTCAAATAAATAAGGCCAGCCATCAAACTCTGCAAAATCAAATTCCTCCTCCACAAAGTCGAAGTCTGGCAAAAAGTCAGCCATTATTCTATAAATCTTTCATAAAATAAATTAATGAACTTTTCCGGCTACTGTCCGGTTCTGCCTTCCAGCTGTTGCTGCTTGTTCTTGCGAGATTTCAGGCATGGTATGAGATCGCTGCTTGTTCTCGCGATATATTTCGGCCGCGCTTTGGAAAGCAGAGCTAGGTGGTAAACAACAAACATGGCAGCACACCGGTAAGGTAAGACAAGACATTTACATGTCGTTTTCTATATGTTCTCTGACATTTATCCTAACGATATGAGGCGGTCTTTGTGGAGAAAAAGCTTGTTTAGTGGACTAACTTTGCACTTGAAGGTTACCCGTTCACTTACGTTTTAACAGGTCTGACGCTACTATGCGCCCCGGCTGTATCTAGGCTAACGGCTAACATGCTAACTATTATTATTATGTCACTAGTCACTTGAAACATATTTAGGACGATAGGAGACAGGTTGAAATAAACCAAAATTTACCTTTAAGATCAAAGCATGGCAGAACCCTTGAAGTAACTAACAGGAGAACAATATCGGAATAGCAATTAATCACACTACTGCAACCTGACCTTGTATTTTGTCTCCAAATGTTCTTGTATAGTTTGTTTTTTATTCTGTTCTTATTTTAGTTTAATATACCACATATTATTTACTTTCTCTGTATATCTGTATTTATTCATGTACTTGTGCTTCTGCACCGACCAGATTTCCTCACTGAGGATTAATAAAGATTTATAAGCTTTTTTTTGTTGAAAATTTGAAAACCAGTCATTTTTAAAAGTAATTCAACCAGAATTTCCTAACTTGACAAGAATCCAATGATTTCCATCAAACACAAAACTAGAAGTCGTTTTAAAACTTCCTGAGTTTGATGTTCTAAGTGTGTAAAATCCCTGTTTCCAGGCCACAGTGTTTGGTGATGCTTGGTTATCCCAGCTCTCGTCCTGCTCTGCTTCATCTGGTTCACTCTTACACCAAGAATGTCGGTCTCATGGTCTGCGCTCACGTCAGGACCGTACGTACAGATTAACATCAGCCTGGGACATTCAGTACATTCTTTACATGGCTGTGATAGCAACCTCCTCTCTGGTCTTGTCCTCTCATGACCATGTCTCTCTGCTGTTCAGGTAACCCGTCGGCCGAACCTGAAGGAGGTGTCTCAGGAACACGCCCGCTGTCAGCGCTGGCTCAATAAGAAACGCTTCAAGGCCTTTTACCATCATGTGTTCTCTGACAACCTGAGGCACGGGGCGCAGATCCTCATGCAGGTATCAACACCTGGATAATGTTTCCATTCCAAGCCTCTTAATAAAAAATATACCATCACGTCTATCAAGTGGATATCTCATTAATTATTGAAATGGTCTCAGTGTTGGAATGGGAGCAGGTTTCTCATGCAGTGATCTTGATTTCATTATCAGTACATCTTCATTTTTGTTTTGTTTACAGCTGTTCTGAGAATTCAAACCATGCAGAGACATTAATGATCCATGAACTAGATTACTGCAAACCTTCCCTTTCATAACTCAGTACACAATTGGTATCTGCATGTTCTCAGCACTGTTAATGTGCCACAGATGCATTGTTGTCACAAGTTTGTCACATCTGTGATTTCCAGGCGGTCGGTTTGGGTCGTCTGAAGCCCAACACACTGGTCATGGGTTTCAAGAACAACTGGAGTGATGGAGACATGAGAGATGTGGAGATTTACATCAACATGATACAGTAAGGACAGATGTGGATGTGTCTTTGCAAAAGAGCTGCTAACATTTTACAAAGGGACCATTTCTTTGACCCAAACACTGTTAAAATTTGGGATTCATACCATGTTAGTGTCTATAGATGTTTGAATACAGCCAGAAAGGATGTTCAGCCCGAGAAGCAAAACTGCAGCAGAGCAAAATCCTGCCTAACATCAGATTATCCAACAGTTTGCAGCATGTTTTTGTTCAAGAAACATGATTTAAAGTCTTTTTTAATTTGAAAATATCAGTTTCAGTATTCGCTTTTTTATGTGGAAAACAAAGATCACCAAAAGTACAGAGAGCAAAAACTTGCATTTTGCTAAAAATGAGATTTCTAAATTGTCTGGCATCTACACCGCTACATTACAAGAGCTTGCTTGGTAATAATTGAAAACATGAGTTACTTAACTGTATTATAAACACTCACCAGCCACTTTAGTAGGTACACCTGTGCAACGGCTGTTAGCGCAAAAAGCCAATCATGCAGCAGCAACTCAATACATTTAGTCATGTAGACATGATGTAGACGAGCTGCTGAAGTTCAAACGGAGCATCAGAATGATGAAGAAAGGTGATTGAAGTGACTTTGATCGTGGCATGGTTGTTGGTGCCAGACGGGCTGCTCTGAGTCTTTACTGGGATTTTCAGCACAACCATCTCTAGGGTTTACAGAGGATGGTCCCAAAAAGAGCAAATATCCAGTGAGCCAAAATGCCTTGTTGATGCCAGAGGTCAGAGGAGAATGGCCAGACTGGTTCAAGATGATAGAAAGGCAACAGGAAGTCAAATAAGCACTGGTTCCAACCAAGGTCTGCAGAAGAGCATCTCTGAAGCAACAACACCTTGTCCAACCTTGAAGCAGATGGGCTACAGCAGCAGAAGACCACACCAGGTGCCACTCCTGTCAGCTAACAACAGGAAACTGAGGCTACAATTCACCAAAACTGGACAATAGAAGATTGGAAAAACCACATTCAGATGGAAGCATGGATCCATCCTGCCTTGTATCAACGCTTCAGGCTGCTGCTGGTGGTGTAATGGTGTGGGGGAGATTTTCTTAGTACCAACTGAGCATGGTTTAAACACCACAGCCTACCTGAGTATTGTTGCTGACTGTGTCCATCCCTTTATGACCACAGTGTACCCATCTTCTGATGGCTACTTCCAGCAGGATAACTGCAGCAACTGCGTGATGTCTCTGAACTCTCTGAGGAATATTTCCAGCATCTTGTTCTATCTATGACACCCAGAATTAAAAAGGGGGTCCAACCCGGTACTAGCAAGGTGTACCTATAAGAAAGAAATAAAGTGTTCGGTGAGTGTATATATACATGTAGTTTATAAAAATGTTACATATCGTCCTGAGATGAAACCTGTTCATTTGTGTTGTCCGTTGTAGACAATTTGTGACACGTGCTCAGAAATAAATGAGTGCAAAATAAAGGAGAAACACTGACCGAAAATTAATGTTAAATTCAGAATAAACAAAGGCTCAAAATTGTCTTGGTTTAATGTAACTCCACAGATTTGTTACGTTTTACACTCCAGTTTTACATCAAATCATTGCCCTGTCTGCTGCAGTTAACATGCTGTATAAAAAGAAATGATTATGTCTAAATTGTAAGATGTTCTTTTTAATCTAAAAAAAGGATAACTTGACATTCTACTGTAACTAAATCAGATTTCCTGTGCAGTACAGTGAAGTTTGATTATCTCTTCTATGTTGCAGCGATGCGTTCGACCTGCAGTTTGGAGTGGTGATCCTTCGTCTGCAGGGTGGACTGGACATCTCTCACATCCAGGGACAAGGTATGTCTGTCTTCTTCTGCACATCTGTCTGTCCACCTATACTGCATGTACTGTATCTGTCTCCCCGTTTGTCCCTGTAGACGAGCTGCTGTCGTCCCACGAGAAGCCTCCAGTCAGCAGTAAGGATGTGGTGGTTTCTGTCAGTTTGCCTAAAGAGTCAGACTCTGAGTCCTGTCCCTCCAAAACCACCAGCAACCAGAGCAGCCCGCTCATCATGAGAGGTACATGAGGTTTACGATGGCACAGCTCTTCCTGGTCTATCTTTATCTTTATCCCTGCATGAGATAGATCCAGCACATTTAGCCTCGCTTAGCATTAAGAGTGGAGGCAGGGGCAAACTGCCAGCTGACCTCAAACTAGATTTACAACACGCACATTTTATTTTTCCTCTTTGATGGACAGACATATATCCATCCTCTCATCTGACACTTGTGGATTTCTCAGTGTCAGAGTGTTTGTTTAACCTCCCTTTGTGTTGTATATCCTGTCATGTGATGTCGTCTGCTGCAGAGACCAAGTCTCCTCTGAGTCTGACCGACCAGCGTCTGCTGGAGAGCAGCCAGCAGTTCAAGAAGAAACAGGGCAAAGGAACCATCGATGTCTGGTGGCTGTTTGATGATGGAGGTCAGATTTAATGATGAAGACATCTTGCACATGAAACACTCACCTGCAGAACAACTTACTTAAAACATCTTGATATTTACAATTTCAACCATAAACCATATTACAAATTACATGTGAGCAAAAAATTGACATGCAATATATGAATCAGTCTTAAGTTTATTACCAGCAACTGAACGTTTACTACTTGTGTGTGTTTGTGTGTGTTTGTGTGTGTGTTTGCAGGTCTGACTCTGTTGATTCCCTTCCTGCTGACCAACAGGAGCAAGTGGGGCGACTGCAGGATCCGAGTCTTCATCGGCGGGAAGATCAATCGCATCGACCACGACCGCCGAGCGTGAGTCATATCAACTATCACCTTATGTACACTTCATACACACATACTGTATCGTCATTATTATTCTGTGTGTGTGTTCCCCGTCCCAGGATGGCCACCCTTCTGAGCAGGTTCAGGATCGACTTCTCTGACATCAACGTCCTCGGAGACATCAACACCAAACCCAAGAAACACAAGTACGACCTCAGCTCCCTCAGTTTAATTTGAATTTACTGTGGTTGATTTTCATTCACTGAGTTCACAGGATGATGTAAAGGGTACCAGGTTACCGCGTCTGTTTTTGAGATGTGGAAAAATATTTTCTGTACTCTCATCAGTCAGAGTAACCTTGATGAGCCTCAGTTGATAATACTTGAATATATAATATATGACATCAGAGAAGATCTGAGTACAGCCTGTACGCATGGACACAGCCATAACAAAAACTCAAAGTAACAATGATTCAGCCTCACGTCAACACATGCATTACGCAGAAGCATGTGTAATCATGCTACCTTGGAGGAGTGAAAACATGTATCCCTTGGTCCAATCTATTTAGCACTGGAGTCGGAACATCTACAAGGTCTTTATTTAAAAGTATCTGAACCCTCAGACACTCTGGAGCCTCCTCACAAGCCTGTCTGCAGATGCTGAAGGACTCTGAGGCTTTTCAAAATATATAAACATGACCACTGATAAATGACACATTCATGCAATTACTACTTTGGATTATTCTGCTCCCAGTTCCTGAACAATGAACCCCGAAGGAATTCTAACGGGGTCAGCCCACTGGTCCGACAGCCCATTGGTCTGACAGCCCATTATTCTGACCATATTAAACCCATTGTTTCGAAGTCCCGTTGTTCCGAAATCATCATGATAGCCCTGTGGTTAAGGTCTGGTTAGGTTTAGGCACAAAAACCACTTGGTTAGGGTCAGGAAAAGATCATGGTGTGGGTTAAAATGAAAAAGAAAGTGGCAAACACATAAGCTGTGAGCCTGCTCCGCCTCAAGCCTTTCCCAGCTGACCCAGAGCCGGTCGCGGTGCACCATCAAGGCAGAAATACGCCCGCTGGGAGCCATTCAGCACCGCGGAGAGCTCCCCACACAACCCGGACCCCAGAGTTAATAACAGGAGGTTATGGTGTTTCATTCTCTCCTCTCTATGACACTTGTATCTCGACCAGTAGCCTACTTTTGTTGCGTTTGCTGATCCTCTATGGTACACAAATACAGTAATAATCACATATCGGAACAACGGGACGTCGGACTAATGAGATGCCGGACCAATGTGCTGTCGGACCAATGACATGGACCCATTCTAACGGGGTGAAACTCTATCTTTTGTCATTATTTTGATTGAGAGACCGCTGGTGGCAGATTAATTTAATTCAGAATGTAGAATTATCGCCTCGCAGTTGTATGCCTCAACCAACCAGTCAAGTTGCAGTTTACATCCACGTCTGTCCAGACTCATATTTAGCTACGACAGTAGACTTCAAATATGGACGTTGCTGTAAAGAAGCTGCATATTCTAAAACAGGAATGCTTCACACACACATCTTTTTACATTTGTGTCAAATTTGTCATAATTAGCGTATGATTTTTTAATTTATGGCCATAATATTTTTGACCTTTGACTACCAAATTCTAATCAGTTTATTCTTGAGTCGATGTGGACATCTCTGCCAAATTTGAGAAAATCTTTTCAAGGCATTTTTGAGACATTGCTTTTACAAGAACAAAACAGATGCAAGGTCACAGCGATCTTGACCTTTGACCACCAAAATCTCATCAGTTCATACCTGACTCAAAGTGGACATTTGTGTCAAACCTGAACATACACCCTCAAAGTGTTTTGGAGATATCGCATACATGAGAATGAAACAGATGCAAGGTCACAGCGATCTTGACCTTTGACAACCAAAATCTCAGGTCATTATTGACTCAAGGTGGACGCTTGTATCAAATCTGAACACATTCCCTCAAAGTGTTCTGGAGATATTGCGTTCATGAGAATGAAATAGACACAAGGTCACAGCAACCTTGACCAAATCTGAACAATCTGAACCTTTGACCACTTAAATTTCATCACTTCATCCTTGACTTCAAGTGGACGTTTGTGCCAAATCTCAAAACATTCCCTCAAGGTTCTGGAGACATTGCATTATGAATGAGATGGACGAGGTCACAGTGACCTTGACCTTTGACCACCAAAATCTAATCAGTACATCCTTAAGTGGATGTCTGTGCCAAAGTTAAACAAATTTCCATAAGGCATTCTTGAGCTGTTGCATCACAAGAATCACAGACAGACTGACAAAGAATTCCGAGATAAAAAACTTGTTAATTGGAAAAACAGCTGAATTTTGCAACAATGCAAGATTTAAACAGATTTAAATGATCGCAGATAAAGAAACCACTGTAGCACAGCGCTGTTTGAGCTGAGCAGTTAAAACTCTGCTGTAATAAAGCGATGTCTCTGTGTGGTTGTGCAGTAAGCTCAGCTTCAAGGAGCTGATCGAGCCGTACAGGCTGAAGGAAGACGACATGGAGCAGGAGGCTGCAGAGAGGCTGAAGGCCCAGGAGCCCTGGAGGATCACTGACAATGAACTGGAGCTCTACAAGGCCAAGGTCTGCCCACATATCACTGCTGACCAATCACTTCGTTCAGGTGAAGTTCACTGTCATGTTTAAAGACGAGAAGTTAATGTCAACATGCTGTGTGTGACTTTCAGAGCAACCGTCAGATCCGACTGAACGAGCTGCTCAAGGAACACTCCAGCATGGCAAAGCTCATCGTCATGTAAGAACTTTACATTGTTCTTTAAGAAGAGCTCGTTTTCTTTATTATCAGTTTCAGACTTCAAATTCTGGAGCAGCTGTTCACATGACATCAGTGGTGGAGGAAGTATTTAGATCCTGTACTGCAGTAAAAGCACTGATATCAGTGTAAAAATACCACATTGTAAATATTACCTATGTAAAAGTACTGAAGTATAATCGGATCGGGTATTGGATATGATCTCATTAGATGATACTGAATGTTGCATTAATGTGAAAGCAGGATTTTACTGATGTAGTTTTCCTGATCTGCTTATTATTTTCTCCATTAATCCAATAATTGTTTGATTTGTAGTGAAAATAGTGAGTATTGTTTGTCACAATGAGCCCAAGCCCAAAGTGTCACCTGTTTATTTTTTTAACCTCAACATTATTACTTGTACATGATAATTATAAACATGATTCAAAGGAAACATTCCTAAAGCTGCAACCATGAAATATTTTTTACAGAACAGAGCCTGATTAATTTTGCCATCATTGGGCAAAAATTCTAATTCAAGTGGACTGAGAGAGAACTAGACTTCTGCACCGTCTTTTGGCTCTGTTTTCAGGCTCTAGAAAATCTAGCTTTTGACATGAAACTTTGGCCAATCACAGGTCAGGTCAGAGAGAGGGCATTCTACAAATGCAGATGTGCATGCACGTCCCTCTGGTGAAAGTTTGATTCAATGGCGGAGAATCCCACAGAGAAAGTTGCTATTCAGGCATTAGTAACAGCTGCCTACACTGTAGAGGCTAACTAACATTTAGCTAACCGGAGCTCACAGTTGCGACTTCAGCCCAACTAAAACTGGACTTTGAAAATCCATGTAAACATGTTAGTCCGACTGAAATCATACTAAATCATTTCTCAAAGTCTGACTAACTGGGAGTTGAATTCCTCCTGCATGTATACAGTCAATCAGACCCAAACTGGCCGAGGCGCTCTGAACATGCTTCACAGTTTCCGCCTCGGGCTTTGACCCAGAAGTTCAATAGCATTAAATGTGTAAGAGAAGAAGAAGCCGGTAACAACATGGAGAAATCTACATCCAGAGCCGTGACTTTTTGGACGGACCAAATGTACAGAGCTGTAAAGTTGTCCACCATGGTACCAGTTAGCTGCTAGCTAACCGTAGCTAACTTGTTTGTCCATTGTTTGGTCTGTGACGTAACAGGTCAACAGGAAAAAGGTCCAATACTAACAAGCTGAAAGGGGGCATATCTCCACCTATCGTAGAGGAGTCGCACATACTTGGCTCAATAAATGGATTCCCTTCCCGTGCTTGTATACTGGGACAAGGACAGTAGGCCATATGGTCTAGTCGAGCTGTAACTATAGCTCCACTTCACTGGGTATGTAAACATACTGTAGCCCCTTTTACACTGCCAGATTTTCCGCGAATGTTGGGCCGTTTTGCCGGCAAGCTGCGAGCGTTTAGACACACAGAGCCGGATTGGCGAGTTGATCCGAGGTGCCCAATTTTCCGCCTCGTAGGGTAGACATATTTGCTCAACCCTTTTAGTTTAAACAGACCGAGGTGGCCTTCTGCAACAGGAGGGGCTGTTGATGACTTGTGGGAGGAGCTGTTGATGACGCCGCACGTGCGAGCCACTGGCGGTGGATAAACAGGAAACAGCTGATAGCAGGAATTAGCGAGCAGCTAGTAGCAAGAGGGAAACACAAACCTGACAGACACTGTAAAGATGAGCAACTGGGGAGACAAGGAATTGCGCGCCCTCCTTGTCCTCGCAAACGAAGAGGCCATTAACCGTCAGATGACGGGGACGGTGAAGAACGGGCCGATTTACGAAAGAATCGGCGAAGGACTGATCAGCCGCGGCTTCCCTCCCACGTCACTGTTTACGTCACACGCTGAGCTACATGTTTTGTTACTTGCTCACGCCCCCCATTGCCCCGAAAAAGGCACATTCTGTATAAACAAAAGTAGGTAGGCGGCATTCCTGCAAATTTGCACAATTCCTATCTAAAAAAGAGCTTGTGTGTCTCCTCTGGCTCACTCCGCCACAAGTCATCTTGCCACAGAGGAGTGCGGGCAGCAGTTCTGGAGATGGACCCCCAGTTAGCAGCTGCAGCAACCCAAATCCAGCCAGTGCAAACCCCAGCACTGGGTTGCTGGACAGCCCTGACTCTGCCAGATCAGCAAACTTTCTGTTGCTGCTGTTACACAGGTTAGACCAGGTGCTTCTGCTGGGGACTTTATTTTGGCTGAATTCGAGACACAACAGCTGCTGACTGAAGGTCTGTCTCCTCAGCTGCTGCCTGCTCTCCAGCTGATGAAGCAGTCCATAGTGGCGGGAAGTGAGGTGGAAGGACTGTGGGGTGGCTAGCACATAATTGTCTTATTTGTAGTCTGATAAACGGAGACAGAGGAGGGCAAAGAGGGGCTAAGTGCATGAGCTGCATGCAACCCTACAATGAATTAAGAATAAATAATCATTACGGGAAAACACTAAGTTACTGGATAAAATGCCGGCATACGCCTATGGTTGCCTGGTGGGAGGAGCTAAGGACGTAAGATGTCCTTGTATAAACTTTATCAGGTCTTTGTATGTTTGTTTGTAAAACTCTTAATCTGCAAAGTAATTAGAAATGTCAGATAAATTTAGTGGAAGTGAAGTAGAAATGGGCATTAAAGGAAAGACCTCAAGTACCTCAAATTTGTACCTAATATAATACTTGAGTAAATGTACATTACATCACTGCATGACACAGTAAACTGGTTTGAATCTGGGACCTCCTGATGACATACCCAGCGTTCTATAAAGCAGGACTGATAATGAATAAATAAATAAATAAACAGTGTATTTTCTGTGATCATTTTCAGGAGCATGCCTCTGGCCAGGAAGGGCACGGTGTCGAGCGCCCTCTACATGTGCTGGCTGGAAACTCTGTCCAAAGACCTCCCACCTCTGCTGCTGGTCCGAGGAAACCAACAGAGCGTCCTTACCTTCTACTCCTAACATGCACACACACACACACACACACATCCATGGGATGTGTTACAGTATTGCATCTCCTACAGCTTCACAAGAACAGAAATATGATCACGCTTTAAGTGTCACAGATCTGAAACTTTTGTTTCCATTCAGCTTCATTTCAGTAAATGTCTGTCTCTTTAACCGATTAATAAAGTCAGTCAACATTTAGTCGGCTGTTTCTTTTATCTTCAGCAATAACCAGCTGTATATTCTCTGGCCTCTGAGTGTTTTTTTGTGAATGAGAATAACTACAGTAACTTATTTTAATGTTTATTTATATTGATAAAATCACGATTTCAGAATGTTTGCTGGTATTCAGGTGACCTGTAATTATGAAGTGGTATTGTTTCTCACTGGGAGGACAAACTGTATCTCTGGTAACATTATTTTGTACATTATTTTATTAAAATATTAACTAAACCACGTTTTTGTCGCGTCTGTTTCTTGTTTTTTGGAATGATCATTAGTTGATTTACAGAATCATCATCATTTTATGTGTCTGTTAGACTGTTGTAACTGTAATTTATCTGGACGAGACTGTCAGAGAGCAGAAAGCCTGCAGGCTGCGTTCAATAACAGCAGGCAGCGCTGCAGGTGTGCTGCGTTCAGAGGCGCCTTGGAGAATCCAACTTCCAAGGTTTTTAACTTCTTTACTCCAACTTTGTCAACAAAATCCATGTACAGACAGACAGATTGAACTAAACAAACACAATATATGAAAATAACCTTTAAGGGGAGACACCCCGGGGGAACGGTGACATTTTTATTTGTCACATAACAGATAGATACAATAAATAATCTCGTAAAATCATAACAAGTATAATGATAAAATAAACATGGAAAATAAGAAATTAAAACAATGGTACACCAAGTACAATGAATATGTGACACCAACACTTTTTTTTTTTTTAACTTATGATGGCATCTGACCAACAATGATATTTTAATCTTGCCTTTTGGAGATGGAGCATTAAGATAAAAGTTAGTAACAGTCTCTATCTGTATGCTTTGACCTAAACCACTGAAATATTCCTCTGAATCATTTCCACACAAAAGAAGCTTCATATTGTAAAACATGAATGCGTGACCTTTGACTACCAAATTCTAATCAGTTTATTCTTGAGTCCAAGTGGAGATCTGTGCCAAATTTGAGAAAAAAATTCAAGGCATTTGTGAGACATTGCTTTCACAAGAGCGAGACGGATGCAAGGTCACAGCGATCTTGACCTTTGACCACCAAAATCTCATCAGTTCAGACTCAAAGTGGACATTTGTGTCAAACCTGAACATATACCCTCAAAGTGTTTTGGAGATACTGTGTTCATGAGAATGAAA
The DNA here is from genome assembly GCF_041903045.1 of Epinephelus lanceolatus. NCBI lineage: Eukaryota > Metazoa > Chordata > Actinopteri > Perciformes > Serranidae > Epinephelus > Epinephelus lanceolatus. The sequence goes on from NC_135742.1 coordinate 3,440,093, forward strand.
CAGATGCAAGGTCACAGTGACCTTGACCAATTCTGAACAATCTGAACCTTTGACCACCAAAATTTCCTCAGTAATAGTAGAAATCTTAATCTGAAAAGTAACTAGAAATGTCAGATAAATTTAGTTGAAGAGAAGTAGAAATGGGCGTTAAAGGAAAAACCTCAAGTACCTCAAATTTTCAACTTATTCAGAGTTAGAGAATAAATCACTGGTCTTTTTATCTGAAGCTTTTAAATGTAAAATCTTCAGGCATGGAGTGGAGCTAGGCCTGTGTGTGTGCGTTTGCGTGTGTGTGTGTGTGTGTCAGTGAAGCAACGGACTTTCTTTAAAACTGTTCTCAAATAAAACATGCATGACAAAAAAGGAGAAAAATAAACAGTCAGTAAACAAACATACAGCAATATCGAACACATTTCATAACCTGTTCGCATTTTATTATTGAAGAAAAAAGTTGCGCATCGTTGCCGTAACACACAGAGATACGGAGGTTTAACGCGTACTTGAAGGCAGCACAGTTGTAGGCAGCGTCGCTGTTGCTCTTGAACGCAGCTCGTCACTTTTCATTCAACCCAGCACAAACACTGCTTCCCGGACAGAAAGGAAACAGAAGCCGAGCTGAAGGTGAGCTGAGACTTTATTATGTTTCATTATTGTTCAAACTTTAATGTTCCGCTTCGATCAGGAATTAATCGGTGAAGTTTCCAGGACATAGACGGAGCCAGAGAGCGATTCCAGACTTTAACTCCTCCGTCAGTCCTCGTCAGTTTACCGTGAACAGAAACACTGATGTCAGTTTGATTCTCTGCTGTGTGACAGATGAATACATGAAATCATAATAGTCCACACAGCAGTGGAGCAGTCGGGCTGCCGTACCTCCAGTGTGTAACCTATAACCTACTGACACTGAACACACCACAGTGAATGTAATCACCACAGCTCCGCATTAAAAAGCTGCAGGACTTGAACTTTGATCATGACGTCACCTGATGTTAAAAACAGAAAAAACGTGTGATTTGCAGGTTGTTACATGAAGGCTGCGTTTTGTAACAGCGTGAGACTGGACAGGCGTCACCCGAGAATGATTGACAGCTGTTTGCACCAATAAGAGGGAGGGAGACAAATATTATGTAAGGTGAGGTAATAGTTTAGTAGACATGTAATAATAATAATAATAATAATAATAATAATAATAATGATAGTGATGTATTTGATCTAGCAGCTCTCACAAAAATTAAATTCACAAAGTGCTTCACAAAATTCAATCAATCAAACAATAAAGCATGCAGTCAATAAAATCAAAAGACAATATAACAAATAAAACACTGCAACACAAATAAAGTAAAACCCAGAGCAAATACAGGCTGCTGAGAAACAGAAACACACCAGGGAACAAGCACGACACAATTTAGGGCGGGACAAAGGCCATTTTGAAAAGATGGGTCTGTAGTTGTCTTTTAAAAGTTTAAAGGGAGACTGCAGACCGTAAACCTAAAGCAAGAGAGCTCCACAGTGACGACTTTAAAGGGATAGTGCACCCAAAAATGAAAATTCAGCCATTATCTACTCACCCATATGCCGAGGGAGCTAGCTCAGGCGTTTTAAGGCCAAAACACACCTGCGCCATACGACGTGCGTCAAAACAGCCGCCCCCATTATTTTCTATTTACAAACCCACACCGGCGGCGACTCGACGCGCGTCGACGTGCCGCGCCACTTTACGCTATTGTCCTATTTTCCAGTGTCGCTGCCCTTGAAAAAGCGCTATTTTGTACTTCCCAGCTAGCGGACTGGAGTGTGCAATAGAAATCCGTTTGACGCCCCACAGCGCAACGCTTTTTGTGTGTGTTGGGGCGGCACTTGACTCGCGTCAATGACACCGCCATCATATGACGCCGCCGTCATATGACGCCGCCGGTGTGTTTTGGCCTTTAGAGTCCTCACATCACTTGTGGAGATCCAAGGGGAGAGGAGGTAGCAGCACAACTGCAGCCCTAATGGAGTATATGTATGGGCTTGCAGGCGAGACCAGCGAAAGCACGTGAACACACATGAAGGCGGTGCCCATGTCTTACGGTCTTGCGCAAGCCCACACACGTGAGCACGGTGCCCAGAGAGGCAGTCAGAGCTACAGGCTACAATGAGGCTAAAAACAGAGTTCAAATGACGTTTTTCCAAACAACTTTTTATGTCGGGGCTTCAGGACACTTGGATCACTACGGACGAGCAGTATGGAGATATTTTGTGGTTTCAATTATGTGTTTTTGGACGTTTGAATCTGGGGCGCCGTCAGCCTCCATTAGGTGGAGTTGTGTTGCTACCTCCTCTCCCCTTGGATCTCTGCAAGTGATGTGAGGACTCTAAAACTTCACCTGAGCCTCCCTCGGCATATGGGTGAGTAGATAATGGCTGAAGTTTCATTTTTGGGTGCACTATCCCTTTAAGGCACAATCACCTTTTGTTCTGAGTGTGGAGAGTGGGACAGCCAATAGGTCCTGTTCTGAAGACCTAAGGGACCTACTGACAATATATGGGTTAAGGAGATAACCAATGTATCAGGTGCCTGACTGTGGAGGGCTCTACACGTGAGAATAAGCGTCTTGAGGTGAATCCTGAACCTGATGAGAAGCCAGTTTAAAGAAGCTAAAATGGGAGTGATGTGGGTTGACCTGTTGGACCTGGTTAACAGCCGAGTAGCAGCGTTAAATAAATGAATCATTTTTATTTGGGTTCCGTACATTCTGAGAAGAAGATTATTTCACACAGATTTTCTCACAGTCAATAACTGAAAAAGGAAACGGCTGAAGCCCCAGGCTTATTTTTACCTATCCTATATCAACCAAAGGATAACCCAGAATATCAACAAGGAAATAGATTAATAATTAAGTTCATTATACTATTTATGTCATTATACTACTTAAGAATTTACATTATAATCTGTTATCATTTTACATAAGGCTTTTTTTAAACTCAACAGAGAGCAACACAATTTCAACTCAGCGCTGAGTCACATTGGTTCTGTGGAGAGTTTGCATGTTCTCTCTGTGTCAGCGTGGGTTTCCTCCAGGTGCTCCAGCTTCCTCCCACAGTCCAAAGACATGCAGGTTAATTGGTGACTCTAAATTGTCCGTAGGTGTGAATGTGAGTGTGAATGGTTGTCTGTCTCTATGAGGCCGTTTACACGTCGCCGGCTATTTTCATAAACGGACATTTCACCATCTCCGTTTTCAAAAAGATCTTCGTTTACACTTACCCGTGTATATATACACAAGAGCATGCCAAACCTGTAGGTGGCAGTGTAACGAGAGGCTCAAGCCTTCCATGTATCCATTGTCACCATAGCAACATAGGTCGCACTTTTGACACAGGCGCAAGTTCCGGCGCATACTGTGACGTCGGCTGCCTATAACTCCGTTTATCTCCGTTTATCTCAGTTTACATGCAAACGCGCAACTGGAGTTTTCCAAAATCTCCACTCTGGCCGGAGTTTTTAGAAAGACTCGTTTTCAGAGGAGAAATCTCCGTTTGCGTGTAAACGAAGGGCACAAACGAAGGAAGATGTCTCCGTTTATCAAAATCACCGTGTACGTGTAAACGGCCTCTCAGTGTCAGCCCTGTGATAGTCTGGTGACCTGTCCAGGGTGAACCCTGCCTCTCACCCAGTGTCAGCTGGGATAGGCTCCACCCCCCCACGACCCTCAAGAGGATAAGTGGTTATGGAAATGAATGAATGAATAATAAAGTTTCTTCTTTTTCTTACGTGTTTTATAAATAAACAGCTCTCTTAAATTATAATTTCCTTCCTCTACGGACAAGTAAACAGTACAACAGACAAACATTTCTTATTTAGCAGCTCCCTTGTTTTATGAGTTTTATTTTTAAGAACAGCAATAGACATGTCCTTTTACTAAGGAGACGTTTGGTCACTCTGCCATTAAGCCCAGATCGGTGAGGGCTGCAGTGATGGTTGTACCACTAAATTTCCTTCACACAGGATCTGTGGAGCTCAAGCAGAGTGACCACTGGGTTCTTTGTCACCTCTCTAATCACAAAGGCTCTTCTCTCCCAGATGAGTTTAGTTTAAGCTCAGGAAGAGTCTTGCTTGTTTCAGAACTTCTTCCACTGAAGAATTAAGGAGGCCACTGAGCTCCTGGGAACATTCAGTGCAGTAGAAATGTTTTTGTAGTCTTCCCCAGATCTGTGCCTCCACACAGTCCTGTCTCTGAGCTCTGCAGGCAGCTCCTTCCACCTCATGGCTGGTTTTTGCTCTGACATATGACCTCACAGCGACAGGTGTGTGCCTTTCCAAATCAGGTCCAATCAACTGCATCGACCACAGGTGGACTCCAGTCAGGCTGCAGAGACATCTCAGGGACAATCAAGAGAGATGAGCTGCACCTGGGCTTTATTACATGCATCATAGTAAAGGTTTTGAATACTTATGTCGATGTGATACTTTTGTTTTTTTGTTGTTTTTAATAAATTTGCAAACATTTCTCAAGTCCTGCTTTTCTTAAAATAAAAAATAAACAGTGAAGGGATCTGAATACTTTTTGAACGCGTTTGCTTTTTGTAGATTGTAAACTCCAAGGTTGCTTAAAACTGTAATAAATCTCCAAAAACAAAATGCTGAAAGCCCTGATTACATTTAATGAGTTGGAATAAATCTTAGTTTTATGTATCACCAGGTTCCATCAAACAAAGACATTTATATTAAATCCTTAACATTTTAAACAAGTTTAACTGACTGAATATAACTCATGCTAACTTTTTAATTCAACTATTTTATCTTAACAAAAATACTTCTTCATGTCCAAAATCTGTTTTCATATCTGATCACATATTCATGTGAGGGTCATTTTCTTTGTCCAGGCAGCCAGGATGACGAGCCTCCAGCTGAGTGCGATGGAGGAGATGGTGGAGAGGTTTCTGGACGCTGCAGCCAGAGGAGACCTGGCCCAGGTGTCCCAGCTGCTGTCCCACGCCCCCTCGCTCATCAACCAGACGGGATACAGCGGCTGGACGGCGCTGATGCTCGCCGCTCGTAACGGACACTACCAAGTGGTGGAGGAGCTGCTGTCTCATGGGTACAGAGAGCTGAGATGGAGAGAGAATGAGAGGAATAATGCACTCAACAAAATGTGACTTAGATCAGTACCGTTGTTAGGTCCGTGCGTCTGAGGCTCAGTTAAAAAAAATCAAGGGTAAATAAGATGCCAGAGCTTGTTTTTTTTTTTTTTTTTTTTTTTAAAGTCCTCCCTGGACCCCCTGCATACGCCCAGGCTGAGCCCCCAGTGTCGTCAAATCCCAGAAATGCACCCGTTTTAGAGTATAAAACACCCAACTGTTATTAGTATGAAATACAATTGTAAAATGATAACCTTTTAAATCCACCTTTAAAGTGTTCAGTCATTTAAAAAACAAAAAAAGGGTCATATGCCTACAATGTGTTTTTTTTAAAGGTGCATTAGTAGATTTCTGGCCACTAGAGGGCAGAAGAACTCCAAAATTCACCACCCTGTGAAGAAGAGGTACTTGGATCTTGTACTCAAGTACTAGTAACAATACCACAGTGTAGACATACTCTGTTACAAGTGGAAGTCTTGCATTCAAAGTAAAAGGACAGATGCACTGGCATCAAAATTTAAGCTCCAAATGTGCTCATCGTGCAGAAGGTCCCATTTCAGAATATTATATTATTGGAGTATAATTACTGACACATTAATGTGATCATCACTCAACACAAGCTGATTATTTTATTAATGCTGGGTAGCTTGTGACTCTGCCCCCAAGGATCAATGAAGTTTTGTGGTATTATATATAACTATACAGCATAATTTATTTGTTGATTATATTTTGTATTATTAATAATCTGAACCTGCAAATTAAATAAAGTTATCAAATAAATGTAGTGGAGAAAAAAGTACCATATTTCAATGGAAATATTCAAGTAATGTTCAAGTACCTCAAAATTGGACTACAGGACTTGAGTAAATGCACTTTTCATCACTGTGTAAAAACAGTGTTATCTCACATCTGTATCATTGAAATTACATATATTGTTCTGGGTTAGTGCGATAATAAACCAAGAATTTTAGGCCAAATTCTAAATCTAATGTTTAACCAGTTTCATTGCAGTGCTTTATTTGCCAGGTTAATATAAATATATGTGAATAAACAGCAGTCAATAGTGTTGTAGACGCTTTGTTTCTCCTAAAATATCCATTCTCCTCTCTGTTTTCGGTCTTGAAGCTGTAACAAGTACTCAGTGAACAGCTCTTCTCAGACCGCCTATGATATCGCCAAGTTCTGGGGTCACAGACACATCTCCAACCTGCTGGGCCGGACAGACGACACCAGCCAGAGAATTCTGCCGGGCTTCGACCTCCACCAGCAGGAGAACTACTTCAACAAAGAGACGCTGGACCGGCTGAGTGCCAAGAGGACAGACACGGTCTGGTTGGAGGAGAAACAGAGTGATCCAGATACAGTCTACCTCCTGTTCTCCAACCTCAGCCCCATGGTCAGCAGCCCTCAGGCAGACGCCAACACAGGGGTGCGTGGCTAAAGAGACAAATGTTATTTTTGATTTGTTTGGACATTAGTTCTGATGATTTGTCTGGACTTCAGAGCATTCAGGACATCTGGTGGGAAATTAATTCCCATTATAGTTTCTAGAGGAGTGCCCTGTTAACAAGCAGGTGCCAAATTTTCCTAACATGAAGACAGAGAGTCAAAGCTGTTTTGACTCACACAAGGACACATAAAGAAGAATCATTTAAGTACTAAGTGATAAATAGCATCGCAGGATTTAAGTATAGAGAAAGACGCATATGTGATGATAACATCCCTTTGGTCTACCAGAAAGAAAAGTTGCCTCTACAACAAGCTATCTCAAAAATAGAGCAAAGGATAAATTAAAATAGATTTCACCAAGTATAAAAAGTCAAATTCCAAATCAAAGAATTACATTTAGGTAGACAAATCTATCTATCGACATTTTTCCGGGGTGGGCTTGAACATTTTTCATTTTTTTCTTGCCTGTGTGTCGTTGTGTATCAGTCTATATCAGTTTTCGTGGGTCGTTGAACACAGCATTGGTGGAGCTCTTTTTTCTGTCCTCAGCAGCAGTTTGTGGGGTTTTGAGTGGCTGGATAAATAATTGATTAGTTGATCAGGTCTTAGCTGATCAGATCAGATTGATCGACGAGGGGAGCAGCTGTTTGTGAGTGAAGCCAAACTTTTAGACCCAGCGCAATGAATGGTTAAGTTTGGTTAAGTTTCATTTTCACCGCACCTGATGTTCTGCTGCTCCGCCTGTGCCCAGATTACTCTCTGTGCTGCGAGAGCGTGGACCGAACAGTATATGTATTCCAGCAGTGCTCCTAATGAACGGTCCCCTTCAAAAATAAATGCCGCCACAAATAAATGAATGTGTGGAAAACACTGGACATAGTGCAGGAAAAAAATATAGTGAGGCAAAACAACAAGTGGACAAAGCTCGTTCCAAAACAAGACTGAATTTGTGGTTAGTTTTTGCTTCTGGTGTGGTTCAGCCAGGGAGGAGGGGCCCACTTTGAATGTTGTATCTACAAACTACAATGGATAAATCCAACTTATTATGCCTTCATTATGAGCTCTAAATGCTAGCTGTCAATAGGGAAACTTCCATTTTCCAACAGTCAAATGAAGGGATTGGTCAGAACAATAAAATACAGTGTCATCTGCGTAAAGGTGTAGCCTTGTATTTGTAATTAATGAGATAAACAAAAGTGTCGACTCCAATTAAAAAGCGTAAATGTTAGATTATGTTAGGATAAGTAAGTCTTGTAGAGTTCTAGTCTAGATGAGTCCATGTTTAAACCTTTGTTTTAAATCAGTGCATGCTTGGATAAATTTACCTTTCTTTTGGTTTCAGTGATGTGATTCTCTAAATCCCTTAACAGCATCATCAATCCATGTGATAAGTTTTCAACCAACCTCATTTCTGAACACAAAGAAGAAGAAGACAGTAATTTCATTGTTTTTACCTGCAGGATTTTAGGAAGTACAAATCACCACTGAACTGAAAAGGAAAATAACAGAAATATAGAGAGAGGTTTTTAGCCAACAGCTAGTTTAGGTGGCATTGTTGGTCAATCTTTTTCACATCAAAGACTAAAGTTGTTTTCTAATGATTGTGATTCTAACTCTTACCAGGTTGAGACCAAGCTGTGTCGGTTCAGATATGAGGCAGTCAAAGACCTCCTTCAGAAACCTGCGACTGTGCTCATCTTCCTTGGAGTGGAGAAGTGGAGAAAACCCTCCTCTCCCTCCTCTCAGCCGACAGATGGTGTCCAGGAGCCTCCTGCTTGGTTTGCCATCAACACAGATGAAGATGCTGCTGAACTTCTTAAACGCTGCAGAGAAAAGAACTGCAGCTTCCCAAAGACGCCCAACAGAGACCTGCTGAAGCTCAATGAGGAAGAGGCCGGTGAGGAAGATATAGGGTCTTTTTCTTTTCCAGAGGCATCTGTCTCTGGTCTTGACTAAAACAGCTTATTTGATATGACTCCCGTGTTTCATTAAATATTCTAAACTCAACTAACAGAAAAATCTTCCCGCTCTTCGTCCTCCAGGAGTCGTGGCTCAGGCTCGGGCGGTGTTGGCCTGGCACAGCCGCTACAGCTTCTGCCCGACGTGTGGCAGCAGCACCAAGCTGGAGGAGGGAGGATACAAGAGGAGCTGCCTGAACTCTGACTGCAGGAGTCTGAAGGGGGTTCACAACACCTGCTATCCACGAGTCGGTACGGAGCTCCAAACTCACATCAACTATCTCCTCTTGCTAAATACATAAATTATTCAAACTGAGTGTTATTATTATAATTATGTGGAGTTCAATATCAATATACATTTTTTTTTTGTGAGACAGGTTTAATATGAACCTTTTCTGCTTGAGGATGTTGTGATGACATAAGTCAGGGGGCTGATATCATGGCTTTAAGTCCAGTTTATACCTGAATCAAAACATCAGTTAATCAATGACTTATTTGCAACAATCTTTATAATCAGATGAGTCATTTTTATAAGCAAAAATTACACAAAAACCCACAGTAAGAATGTTTCCTGGTTATCTTAGACTTCTATGATAGTAAAGTTAACACTCAGACAAAACAGGTATGAAGTATGTAAATTCTCTGGGAACTTTTAAAGAGATTTTTTTTCACTCAGTTCATTCAGTCATTAACTGAGAAAATCCTAAATAAAATCCAGTTAATTAGTCTTGAAGAAAAACTTGCCATAAGCATAAAAGAGTGTAGTTGCAGTTATTTACACAGCTTCAGTTCAGAACTGAAGAGGCCTCTTGGATGAGAGGTGAGACCTTTTCAAGAAACTCAATCAAGTCCAGTTGCCTTTGATAAAGCACTTAAGATTACCTTGACCTGGATGACTGAGACTCTTTACCAACAAAATTTTTGATATTTCATTTTGAATGTGTCTGACATCCAGTTGACCTCAGAGAGGACGTTTGCCAACAGTTGATAAAAGGTTTTAAGATTAGTTGTGACTGAATGTTTAATACAGTAGATACATTTGATATATATCTGGATTAAATGCAGCTTCTCTGACCTTTGCGTGTTCTCAGACCCAGTGGTCATCATGCTGGTGATCCACCCTGACGGAAACCAGTGTTTACTGGGAAGGAAGAAGATCTTTCCAGTTGGTATGTACTCCTGTCTGGCTGGATTCATAGAGCCTGGTAAGGGACACACACACATACACACACACACACACACACATACCACAACCATAACGTCTCTATGGCCTAAACCTTAACCTTACCCTGACGTCCTCTCCTGCAGGAGAACCGATGGAGGAGGCGGTGAGGAGGGAGGTGGAGGAGGAGAGCGGAGTGAAGGTCGGACCAATTCAGTACGTCTGCTGCCAGCCCTGGCCAATGCCCTCTAACCTCATGATTGGCTGCCTCGCTGTCGCACTGTCGACCAACATTAAAGTGGACGAGAACGAGATTGAGGAAGCTCGTTGGTTTTCACGGCAACAGGTGCAAACAAAACAAATTCTGCGGTTTCTACTATTGGCACACAAATACCAATAATAATTTTTGGCACATACTCTCCTTGCTGGAGATTCAAAAGAGCTTTCAGTTGTATCTCATGGACTTCAGCAGTGGATAGTGTTGGCTCAGGCTGTCATGAAGATGATTCAATAATAATAATTTTATTTTTTGTTTGTTTGTTTAGGTAATTGACTCATTCAGAAGAACCTGTCCGGCCTTCACCTTCCCTCCTAGACAAACCATCGCCCACCAGCTGATCAGACACTGGATCGGCATGAACTCTAACCTCTAAATCTCCAACCTTTAGCACTTGAGCTGCACAGTCAGTGCTGACACAGCTCCAGGACGGTCAGAAAGGATTCAAACAAACAGCAGCTGTCTGGACTTTATTAGGACAAACCAGCTGCCAGTCGAGTGAATCACCAGATTCTTCAGGTTGTACACGACGCGTTGCTTTTACGTGGTTTGTATTTACAGCTAAATTCAAATCATTTAAATGCGCAGCTTGTACGTGGAGTGATACAGCCTGCACATAAAGGCAAAGACAGGTCTGTACAAAATGGGAAAGATGACAGCAGAGTTTAAAGGATGGAGAAAGCACACACTATTGCAGACAGATTTTAACTGCAGTTAAGTAAAAACAGCTGCAAGAGGATATCAAATGATCCCTGCCCACAATTTTTAAACTAATCTAGATGTAAAATTTAAGCTCTACTGTCTCAATATCACAGCAAGTTAATACCCCGCTGAAATTTCAGGCATGTGCTTTGTTGAATGGGTTTTAAAATTTTTAAATGTGGTCTAATACAGTGGGCACAAGCTAAGAAGATTAACTGATTGATTATGAAATAAATATAACTTTGATGTGCAGTAATGGATTATTATAAATTTACTGCAGCATGGTCCAAAAAAACCCCAAAATGGCCGACGCTGGTAACTGATGCACAATAAATTTCTGTAAATTGAAACAAACTGTAAATATTAAATTGGTTAATATAATAAAGTCTATGGAAACATTTTGTCTCACATGATACTGTTGGAAATATATAACATGCTAAACATTACACACTAAATATTAGCATGTTACCATGCTGTGTGCATGTTTTTTATTTTTTGGAGTCTGTTTTTGCATTTATGCCACATGCTATTAAGCTAGCATTCCGTGTTATATTAGCAGGTTATTGTGGCAACATTAATGGGATAAAGTGGGGAACGTATCTATGTTTCCCAGCTCAGTATCCTGGCAATATGACATATTAAGGAGATCTTTCAAACGGTTTTATATTCTTTGTCATGTTTTTGGGTGGGGTGTTTCCCCCCGGTCAAAATGTTAAAATTCACGTAAAGATCACAGCCCACTGATATTCTTTGAAATCTATGCCCTTAAATTTGTTTTCTTGACTTTGGACTTTAATATCTTCACACTGGCTGATCAGATTTTTATCTTTCAAACTACATTTGAAACACATATCTTGCATCATTCTATTGCTATCTGTGAAGCTAGTGCTTACCATTGTCTGACTATTTCATTTTATTTTATTTCAAGAGACATAGGACCCTGGGAACACAAAGGTGACCCTGATAAAGTACTGAATAATATTTGAGAAACATCACCAATTGTTACACTGGAAATTAGCTGATAAAGAGCTAACTGTAGGCTAACATGCTAACTGTAGGCTAACATGCTAACTGTAGGCTAAGTTACAGCTGAAGCTGACAAAGTCGATCTTAGACCGACAGCATGAAGTGGATGTTAACAGACATGAATTCACCCTGACCTGCACAAGAGAAAGAAGAGAAAAAATGAGCACAGCATCCTTACAAAAAGAAAATATTGTAATATTTAGCAAGTTTATGACAATTGATTAATACACAGACAAATATAAAACAAAAATGATCTGTAACAGACACTATGAGGTTTGTGTGAGAGCTTTCTCACCAGAACCAGAAGTTCAACAAGTTCTTTGATACCAGTTGAGTAAAAATAATCACAAGCAAAGCAGAAAATATTAGCGAGGACGAGGATACCAAATAATTATGGTGATTACTGCAATTCTGATGAAGACAGTAATATCCAGCTGATTTGTAGGATTATGTACAATGACACATAGCTGGTTGAATATTGGCAAAGTTTCCCTTTATTTTCATTGTCTTCTAACTCAATATCCAGATGATGTGATGGTTTACTATTATACTATGATCTGTAGGCTTTAGCTTCTACCTCTCTTTGTCTTTTTAACCTGTTGTTGCTGCTGAGTCAGTTTGACATCCTGGATATATCCTTCAGACACAGACTGTAGACCCCTCTGTCTACTTCTCTCTGGAATCACTCTTTCATTTGTCCATAGATATGGCAATATTTCATCAGGGAGTGCAAATAGTTACAGTGTGGGCTCCATGCTAGCTCCAACAGCTTTATGGACCATCACAAAGGGGCGGGGCTTAGCGAAAGGTCAATTCCAACTCCTACTGTACCAGTCAATCGACTGCGATCTCAAGCCAAAGCTCATGATTAATGGAGACATTTGTAAATAAAGATTTGTTTAAAAGCACTGTACAGATCGAAGTTTGCTTGCATGGAGGTCTGTAACGTTACACCAGTGCAGTTCACAATAATGCATTACTGCTGTTTCTTTTGGTCATGATGGGAGGAGGAGGGAACATCATAGACACTTGAATCGGGGCCGTACACATGCCGTGTGTGCCCTCAAATTCATTGTTTCTAATGAAGACGCACAGCAGGCACGCTTGAGAGCCAGAGCAACGCTGTCGTGGCACGCATGTGTTACCGAGCGCCTGTTTTTTAGGGCTGGACTGCTGTACCCCGAGATAAACCAAGTTCAGCTTTTGGAATGCAGCAGTGCACACCACCTGTCATGTTACAAGGGACAACCAATCACAGCCGACAGATATCTTTCCCATCCTCTGTAAATATCAGTCTGTGGTAAATATGGAAAAGTTGATCGTGTCAGTGCAGGGCTGCCAGAGCTTTTCAACTGTCTCACAGAGGACACACCCACACACTTAAAAACAGCGCCTGGAAGAAGATCAGCTCTGCACTCAGGATTTAAGGTAAATAGGCTATGATACAGTATTAATTAAGGTTGCTTAGTAACATCAGACGCAGCTTGTCGCCACGCTCTTGAAAGCTGGCTCACAAAAGGCACAAAAGTAATGTCCTCTATACACTGTGCGATTTTAGCAATCTTATAAGACTATTGCATGACACACTGTGAGACGTGGATCTAATAAACTTTGGTACGATGTCAAGTTTGATGTGTGCAGATTGTACGATGGCCGTTTACTACTGAATCGCAGGTTACAACACACGTCAATATGCAACGTCATCACCATGCACCGCATCAGCGTACGTCATCCATCTGCGCCACCATAGGTAGCTTGCTCATCTGGAAGTTGCAGTTCGTCCGCAATTTCCTTCCATGCAGCTTCTTTTTTCTGGCGGTCATGATAGCAGCTGGAGGAAACATCAAATCAACAAGGCTTCTGCTGCCACAGCTCCACCAAACTTTCCTCTCTCTGGGAGTTCCACACACTTCTTTTTGTTCATTTTACCTCCATGGCAAGCGATCATTTGTTTGGGTTCAGTGCCGGTGTCGCGGTGACCATTGCATCATTTCGTGCTGCATTTCTATTGGTTCATTAGTAGACGTAGGTCGTAGCAGCTGTCACGCCATAAGAAAGTCATCCTAAATTTCTGACACTGTCAGAATTTTATCTCAGGTTATCTATGGTCGCAAGACGTTGTCAACGGCCGTCCTTGAACCTGTCTCACAGTGCGACGTAAGACCACTGTTTTAGAGCCACGACCAAAGATATCGCCACGTTTCTCCCACGATGGTCATCTTTCGTCTGGGACAGCCCAAAATCACACAGTGTATACCGGCCATAACACCCGACCTCGTGTTTTCCAGGCGGTTAAAGACATTGCATGTGTATGGCTCCGTATGCTGTTAACACGGCTCGACCAACCTGGCCTTCATATTTTCTGTCCATATGCCAAGTCATGTTGCCATGGCACCTTTCAGACACTCTGTTCGCCACTTTACATAGGCACAGTGAGAAAAAAAGCCGCTCTTGGGGAATCTCTCATCCAACATTTCTGACATATCACAAATTCATTGAAAGCTCTGACAGCTGGACGCTATTAGTGAAAGTCTAAAATGAGTTGTGCCAATCGGGACAGGAATGGACTAAAATCGTACAAATTGTGTGTGCTCAGCTTCAGTTCTCTGTTTAGTTTTTCTGCAGTGTGACAGATGTTATAATCACAGGGAGCATGTTTTCACAGTCTTCAACTCTTATTTTCCACATGCAGCCCTGAAGTTGTTGATTCAGTCTTCATCTACAGTTTTTGTGCTTAAGCAACAGTTTTAATCAGTTTGACAGATCAAACGAGGACATTGTCCACTCATTGTTTACACTTCTGTTTTTTCCAGAAATGAGTTCACTAAGTAATCGTCCTCACAGGTCATGTGATAAACACTGTGACCTTTAGCAATCAAGTCAAGAAAAGGACATTTCAGAGCAGCGTGTATCTGATGTGACGGCTCAGATAAGTCCACCTGTCCGCCTTTTTCCTCTTCTTGAGGAAAGTGGCCAATGGCTTCACGTGTGTGACACAGCAGGGCAGTGTTTGCCTCTTGGTTGTTGGGATGATGGAAGTTCACTGGGTAGTCAGAATGATAGGGCTGGAGAGAAACCAGTGGGTGCTGTGTGACCACTGGAGCATCAGAAATATACTCTGGGTCCAGCTCCAGGGCTGACAGTTTGATGATGAGGTGGCTGATGGACAGCAGAGAGGTATCTTCATGTAGGTCCTCTTCTGAGGAGGGCTGGGACGTCAAACTGACCGTGATGAGACTCTTCTCTCCGAGTACATCTGTCACCTGGAAGTCCTTGATGTCCAGGATGTTCCTCCCTGCAGTTTTCTGCTGAAGGGAAGAATTGAACATGACCAGAGACAACAGAGAAACAAGACTGGATTTGCTTTTGCTCAAGGAGGTAGAAAACCAAAAACTACCAGAATGCACTGCATCGCACCGGATCAATAAAGGCCAATAAACAATATGTCGACCAGCTCGTAAAAAAACAAGCTCAGTTTGGTTTTCAGTTTTTGAGAGGGAGGCAGCTCTCTTACTGTGCTTGTATTCTGTTTGTAGTGGTGCAGAAGTACAATCTGTGGTTCAAGCAACAGCCCAAAAGGCAAGTGGAAATCTGCTGGATTTGTGTCATCTACCAGATTTTGGCTGGCAAATGATCAGTAAGCTCTGAGCTCTGGTAAGATGGAGGGAAGCTTACTGTAGTTCAGTTACACAAGCTTCCTACACTGTTATTATACAGAGCAGGTTGAAAACTGTTCAAATATCCCTTTAAAAACAAGACTTTTTGGGGTCAGTTGAACATCATAAAGCTTAAGAAAATACACATATTTCCCCCCTAGACCGAATGAAAATTAGGAGCTAAATAATGCCTGATTACAAAAATGGATCCTATAATCTGTTGCCAATATTAATAACATCATACTATGAATGACCTATATCATTATAAATCATTGAATTAAAGGGAATTTCTTATTCTCATGACTCCACGTTCCATGCTGCAAAACACTACCAATCTATCTGCCATAAACTTGTTTTGAGAATTTTCTACAACCACAATTTTATTGTATTTCATTTATTTATTTTTACAAAATGTATTTTTAAAAATCAAAAAAAGAACCTCACTCACCAGCTGTCACACCTAATTGAGGTGCTGGAGCTATAAAACCATCACAAATCATTGAAAAGAGCATCAGCACACTGACTTACAGTCACTGACCTTCTTCAAGGTATAAACAGAGAGCAAAATCCCCTTTTACAAAAAGTAAACCTGCTTTATTTGGTCTTGTTTTAGGACACAGAGACCTTTTTAAAAAGAAAGAAAGCAAATAATAATAAAGATGCAGATTTCTTCCTTGTTTTAAGAAAGTCTGAATGAATGAAACCTTTGTGTCCCTGAGGGGAATTTGCTTTGCACAACTGAGCGCAAAAGAATATTAAAAACACATCAGCAACAGCAACACATACCATAAAACAAGCATCACTGAAAAGCTGAACATGAGATTAAAAGCAAAATGACAATAACACCATAATAAACCAAACTCACCTGGTGGTTTGGGTCCATCAGCCACTTGCCTGTCGTACTGCCCCGCGGGCTGGAGATGGGCGGGAAGAAGTACGACTTGTACCTGCGCAGTCATAAACAAGAAATGAATTTTACTTTAAGAGGAGCTGGAGTAAGAAAGTCAATTTAGTGTATGTAATAGTTTATATGTGTAAACAGCCATGCTTGCAATTGACCCTTCACTAAGTCTGGACGCAGACTGGCCAATCAAAACGTAGCATCTGGTCGGCTCAGACCAGGGTCCAACAACAACACAGCTGTGCTCCATTGACTCTAATGCAGTCGTTTCAGATTTCCTTCATTTTCAGGCTGGTGTTGTGAATTGGGAGCTAAATGTTGTGCCTGGGGCACGTCGTGTATTAATGATACTCGTTACCTGGAGAGGTTGGAAACAGATATACGTTTCTTCCCTGTTCCAAAATCAAACCCTGAAAAGTGTAGGGTTAGCTAGCTAGCTACTGAAGATATAGCCTGCTGAATGTATACACATGCTGCTTTTGCTTTTTAATGATTATAACAGTTAAACAAAGACCGACCCTGCTGTACAGGAACCAGTGAAGGGAAGCAGGGAGACTTTGCTGATATTCAACCAGCTGTGTGTCATCACAGTGTGTGCAGATGAACGTTGTTTGACTGCCCCCGGAGATCCCTGTCCGTCTAGCGGCGGAGGTCCGGGTGTCTTTTTAACCTGTTGTTGCTGCTGAGTCAGTTTGACATCCTGGATATATCCTTCAAACACACACTGTAGACCCCTCTGTCTGCTTCTATCTGGAATCACTCTTTCATTGCTCCAAATATATGATATTATTTGTTCAGGGAGTGCAGTTAGCGACAGTGTGGGCTCCATGCTTACTCTGACATCTTGTTGGACCATCACAAAGGGGCGGGACTTATCGAATTGTCAGTTATCTTCAAATGCTGCAGGAGCAACAGTCTCATAAACTCCAGGAAATAGTCAGCGCCAGGATGCTTCGCTAGGCAGCAAAAACACTCACATCGGAGCAGCTTCAGCCATTGGTGCGAGTTGTGAGCTGTGATTCAGCAGTAAATAAGCAGCCATGCGTGTCTGACTGTGGATGGTGTAGTGACAGAGCAGTGGGTGCATCCCTGTGATATTTATTGGAGCCCTCAGATGTAATGTGATGTGATGTGTGTGTTGACTCACAGAGTCCTGGACAGGATGGAGATGATGAACACAGTAACAGCCAACAGCAGCAGAGGAGTCACTGCAGCCACCGCTGGGACCTCATCTGAAATGAAGAAACATGTTACTAATGTTAATGTTTTTATTCTCCTCGACCTGAAGTCACACTGTCGATAACACAGTACAACAGTGAGGAGAACACTGACACCCTGAGCCACCTAAAGCACTGATTTATTTATATTATTACTGTTTTATTCATGTATTTATGTTAAAAGTCATTTTCCAGGCTTTAGACCACATACAACATCATCACAAATAAAATGATAAAAACTGAAAAGTCAAGTTCTTAAACCAAAAAGCAAAACCAGTATTTTATTTTAGATGTCAGTTTAATCATTGCTTGTATGCACAAAGCAAGAAAGCTAAGTCCATGCCATTCTGAATGTCATGGGTTAAACTCACCAAAGGCTGTTCTCACTAAGATGAGGTTCCTGGAAACATCATCGGCCAATAAGCAAAGAGTATACTCAGTGTTGGGTGTCAGGTTGAGGAAGGTGTGCTGACATTGGTCCGGCCACAGAGACAGAGCTGGAGAGCAGAGACCATGATCTGAAGTTACAGATAGTAAAAGACAACTTCTAGATGTTTAAATAAAGGGTTTAATGATAATAGTAATGTCACTCGACACTTAACGGCAACCATCATTTCTATTCATAAGACAAAAATATGTTTTTTTTAGCAAGAAACTGAGTTGGGATTCATGTCTAGAAACACTTTTAGCATTCCAGTACTGTAACTTAAAATTAGCTCTCAAGATACAGGTAAACCCACTGACAGATGCTGCGACACATTAAAGGAAACGGCCACTTCAGAATGAAAACACAGACAGTACTTACTGACCCTCATGCTGATAAGAAGTCCAGTGTAGTTTTTTAATCCACAAAATGGATTTCTCACTGTGGTCAGTTAGCCTGCCCTGCAAAGTGCTGTCTTTACATGGCAACTCGCGTGAGACTTGAGAACTAGCACCACCACCACTAGCCATCAGCTAGTCTCATGCGAGTTGCCATGTAAACACAGCAGTCTGCAGGGCAGCCTAACTGACCACGGTGAGAAATGATGCTATAAAAGTGGAGTAAATTATGCCTGTTCATCAATTTTGCATGCCGCAGCTTGAGAGCACTTGGATTACAACGGTCGAGTCGTTCTGACGTTTTTGAAATACATTAGCGGAGTTTTATTACATTTTCAAAATGTGGGTTCCGTGCACTTCAAGTGTAGCTGTTATTCCGGCTAGCTGTTATCCTCCGATACCCCGAACAAGTTTTGTGGATTAAAAAACTACACTGGACTTCTTGTCGGCATGAGGGTCAGTAAGTACTGTCTGTATTTTCGTTCTAAAGTGGCCATTTCCTTTAAAAAGAAAACTTCTGTTAACCTATTGGTATAATGAGGAAGATTAGTCATCTTGTTACCACAAACTGTTTCCCAACTTCACATTGCAGTCTAAATTATTGAAATAGTTTGGGTGAGTACTTTTCCTTCAACTTTCCACAAAACTTTGGTCCTCCAGAAAGGTTCTGTTAGAAATAACCAGCCAATCAGAGCCTTACATCTCATCTGCTCCTGTTTCACAAACTTCAGATTCTTATTGTTTATGACATTAGTACTTCTCAAGTCTGTGTTTTTATTCATAAGATACATTTAAGTGAGGGGAATATTCACTCCTATGTAACTTGACAATTTTCAGATCTTCATCCTCCGTAACTTCTCACATGCAGAGGTCAGTTTTCAGTCAAATTTAGGGGTGCCAAATTATGGAATGGCTTTTCCCACCTGGCAAAAACTGTTTGTCTATGAAAAAATACAAAAGCTGCTGAAAAGAACATTTAACTGTTGTTTGTCATGTATTTTTGTCCATGTATCCATGTTTATTAGTTTCATTTTATTGTGTTCACGCCAGATGCGAATAAAACAGTTTGCAGTGAAGTGAATTACATATAAAGTTGATATAAATACACAATTGGAGGTGAATTCCCACTAGGCAGCGCGATGGACACAACACGAATAACGCAAATTAAGCGAGTAGCGTGATTTCACATCATACACATTCACAAGAGTTGAAAAATCGGAACTTCAGAAACATATTTACACCACGATAACCAATCAGCATTGAGATCCTCCAGGATGTGTGACATACCGGCAGAAGTCCATTCATCAGAAAAAGCAGCTCATTCTGTCGGTCTGTCACGCAACACTCACACACGTGCACATGCATGCACACTGACGTATATACTTACATGTACATACAGATGCATTAACACTTTCATGCACATTACACACTCACATTTTTCTGCTTTCATGTGTTTAAATTATTGTTGTTGTTGTATTATATATTTATTAGTTTGCTATCACTTTCATGTTGTCATATTATTTTATGTTAAATTAATATTTCAGTTTTTTCATTACTGTGTAATTTTTTAACTTTCTTTAGGTAGAGCTTTCAGTCTGCCTCTCGCTGCACTTTTTTTGTTATTTAATGTGTTTCAAATTGTGTAAAAATAAAAACATAAACCTACTTTGTTTCTCCGAGTCTTTCCTCAGCGTCACCTCGTATCTGTTCACCCTCATTGGTCCAGATGTTCTTTGCCACACCCACATCACTGTCACAGTGGTTTTGGTCACGCCCATCACCTTCAATTGGACCGCCTCCATCAGAGCTGAGAAAACACACAAAAATATGTCTTGTTCATTTCTCTTTCTGTTGTAAATGTGATTCTGCCAACAGTGTTTAGACACAAACAGCTGTTGTTTTTTAACCAAGACATTGCTGTGTTTCATGTCAGGATTGTGGCACCAAACCTAAGCCAGCCGTATTTTAAGCCAGAACATGATCTTTTCCAAACTATAACCAAGTGGTTTTCGTGCTAAAACTTAACCACATGTTCACCGCAGCACTGCTGAAACCTGAAGTTTGTTCACTTTATGATAACATGTAAATGTAACATATCAGTGGTTTACAGAAATGTGCAATGCCAACATTATTTCTGGTGTGGAGCATTATCACCCCCATGTTACCTCCCTGCTGCAGACTGGCACGCAGTGACCGAGGAGATCCACACTGCTGGTTGTAGATGGGGAACACACTGATCAGGTACGACTCATCAGGGTCAACATCTGTAAACACACACACACACACACACACACACACACACACATATTTTCTATTTTTAATCTTTAATTTTTTTTTATTCAAGTAACATTGTCACCCTCCTTTTTCTGTCTGTGCTTTGAGCTGCTGTGGGATTAATAAAGTTTGATCTTATCTTATCGTAGTTAGATATGCATAACATGCTGTGAATACAACATATACTTTTAATATTAATTCACCTCAGCTACAGAGTGAAATCAGGCCTGTGTTTGAGATGGGACTTTTATTTTTCATTAGCGTCTTTTGATCACTTTTCTCTGCTGGAAGACTTCTACTGTGAAGCAGCTGCAGAGAGACTTTGCTTCTTACAGCAACTTAAAGGAAATGGCCACTTTAGAATGAAAACAAAGACAGTACTTACTGACCCTCATGCCGACAAGAAGTCCAGTCAAGTTTTTTAATCCACAAAACTTGTTCGGGGTATCGGAGGATAACAGCTAGCCGGAATAACAGCTACACTTGAAGTGCATGGAACCCACATTTTGAAAATGTAATGAATCTCCGCTAATGTATTTCAAAAACGTCAGAACGGCACGTCCGTCGTAATCCAAGTGTTGTGCTAGTTACTGAAAAATAGTAACTAGTTACTGTTACTAGTTACTTCATTAAAAAGTAACTCAGTTAGTAACTCAGATACTTAAACCAAAAAGTAATGCGTTACTGAGAAAAGCAACTTCCGCAACCTTCACACACGCACACTAATGTCATCTATACTGAGTATGTCCTGGCTGTAGATGACTGAGTGGGGACGCAAAGGGCGCTAGGTGCTTTTCTTTTTTGCAGTGTAGTTTTTCTAAGCCACAGAGAAGAACACGTTGCTGAGAAGGATCATGTTTTGGGAAACTCAGCCCTGCAGCCCAAAACATTTCCTAACTGTATTGGCTCGTAGCTACATCGCCTAAGAGACAGCGGATGGAGTTTAACCAAGGGACTGTTAAGGCCTGAACATACTCAGGCGTACTATAAGTGGAGCGGACTCCACAAGGAATGGTGGTGGTGGTGGTGCTAGTTCTCAAATCTCGCATGAGTTGCCATGTAAACACAGCATGCCTGCAGGACAGGCTAACTGACCACAGTGAGAAATGATGCTATAAAAGTGGAGTAAATTACATCTGTTCAAGTCAATTTTGCATGCTGCGGCTTCACAGCACTTGAATTACGACAGACGAGCTGTTCTGACGTTTTTGAAATGCATTAGCGGAGCTTTATTACATTTTCAAAATGTGGCTTCCATGCACTTCAAGTGTTCCAGCTAGCTGTCCTCCAATATACCGAATGAGTTTTGTGGATTAAAAAACTACACTGGACTTCTTGTTGGCATGAGGGTCAGTAAGTTGTCTGTATTTTCATTCTAAAGTGGCCATTTGCTTTAACAAGAGTCTGACAGCCACAAGCTGATGGATCACAATAACCACATGGCTTCCATGTGACAGAGCAGTTTTTAGATGGTGTTAGATTACAGCGGAAATCAGAGAAACCTGATGCACAGCATGCAACATACAGTTTTGAGGCATGTGTTTAGATTTCCCCCGAGGCTGATGATATTCTTTAATCTGTATTTTTGTTACTATAAATAAATCCCACAAGATGATACAAAAAAAACAACAGCGTGGCTCAGTACATAGTTTTATAAAGACAGGCTCAGAGGGAGAAAATAAATCAGGTTGTAGACACAAAAAATCCTTGTCAATAGTCGCTTGTCGCTCTTTATGTACTATGTCAGTTGCTCTTAGCATAAAGTATTGCCGCAGATGGGTTTACATTAGACAGGCACCTCATAAAGAAACTAAAGCGTGCCTTTGGTATCGATATTACATGCCAAGGGATGTGCCAAAGTGTCCAAGGACATAGGTATGAGAACAGCCTGGTGTACTTGGATATTATATTCCCAAATGCATAATTCAGAAAATAAATGAGTTGCACCTTGTATGACAGTGGAGGTGGTGAAGTTGTCCACTGTGTTCCAGTGGCTGGTGGATGGATAAGTCTCAGAGTGCCACTGAACACCAAGCTGACTGACAGATGGGACAGAGGACGAGACTGGGGGGTTCTCCCACTGCACCAGAACGCCTTTCACAGCTGGGAAGAAACTGGAAACCCACAAGTTTCTGACTGACAGGGGGGCTGCAGAGAACAACAACAGGGTTAGTGGTGACAAAAACAGCTGCATCTTCATCACTACAACCAGCACGGACACCGACATACCAACATCATGGAACCAGCTGACAAATTTTTAATCCCTATTTTTGGAGATACCTCCAAGCACATTAACACATCACACACAATCCATCATTTTGCAGGGTGACAAGGGAGAGGGGCAGAAGAGTATATCACAGAGATCCATGAACAACAAGCAAAATACTTCAGAT
Source organism: Epinephelus lanceolatus (assembly GCF_041903045.1). Taxonomy (NCBI): domain Eukaryota; kingdom Metazoa; phylum Chordata; class Actinopteri; order Perciformes; family Serranidae; genus Epinephelus; species Epinephelus lanceolatus. Next base: position 3,463,054 of record NC_135742.1, read on the forward strand.
ATGTTAAGATGTAAACTGTAACCACACAGCCTTGAGGTAACTGCCATCTAACACCATCTTACGCCCTGCAGATTGAGATTCTTTCTGTTCTCTAGAGGAAAATGGTGAGCGACCTGGTTTGATCCTCTTTGCAAGAGCGGTGCTGTGTTGCAAAACGCTTTATCAGAGCATCATGACGCTGCTCGGTCGCACCCTTCTGTGATAGCAAACAAACAGGATGTTGCTTAAGTGGAGATTGCAAGTTTTAAATCTGATAGTGTCCGTTTAAAAGTTACAGGATGATAATGATAATTAGCAATTTAATAGATAAACATAGTTCTGTACACATGTGTGTGAGTGTGTGTGTATTACTGGCATTGTGGGGACTTCAATCCACACAGTACGTTGTGGGGACTCGCCTCCTTTTAGGGACAAAACACAAGTCCCCATAATGTAAACGATTAAATCTTAGGCTGAAGACTTGGCTAATGGGTGAAGTATGTAAGATTTAGTTGGGATTTGGTGGCGTCTAGCGGTGAATTGCAGATTGCAACCATTTCTAATTCTGTGTTCAGTGTTCATTGTTCAGGAAGTTTTTATCGAGAGCCAAAATATCCACAGAGGTCTCTTCCTCCCCAAAACAAATGGACCAGGTGATTAGAGTCACTAGAAACACTGAATAAAGCAGTTTCACATTACAAATCAGTGCATTTCTGATGCTATTTGGCCTCTCAAGGCTTGCCCTCAACGTGTTTCTCTCATGAGTTAACGTGTGCTCACCTTTTCAGATCCAGACGTTCAAAGAGTTTTTACTGTTAGCTGAATTATCCACAGAGGTGTCCTCCATTCCAGAACAAACACAGTGATTTAAACTGGTAAAACACTGCATAACGCAGTTTCACCCACAAATCCATGTATTTTTAATGCAGTTTGGCATGTCGCTGGTCCACACACACGCTAATGTGTAGTCACCTTTATCTCTCCGATAACATAAGAGCTAGACGTTCAGAGGGTTTTTACTGTGAGCTGAATTATCCACACAGGTCTCTTTCTCTCCAAAACAAACAGACCAGGTGATTTAATCCGCTAGAAACACTGAATAATGCAGTTTTACATTTTGAATTATTGTAACTCTGGTGCAGCACATTGCAGATGGGCTTCTTACTACTGCAGCGAAAAAGCGAAAACTCAAATGGCCTCATCTGGAGCCAGTGTTTGATTTGTCCATTCTGGGTTACTGTAGAACCATGGCGGTGCAACATGGTGATCTCCATGAATTAAGAACCATGTAGAACACAACAGTTCTTATTTTCAGCTGATTATACACTAAAGAAAACATACTCATTACATTATATTCCATTTCTGCCTGTATAGCCCCCTAAATCCTACACACTGGGCCTTCTAGGTTCTGGTAAGGTTAGATCGAGGCAAAGGTTAGGGATGGGTAAGTCAATGTAAGTCAATATAATGTGCTCTTAAGTGTTGGTAACATGACTGTGTGTCATGGACTCACAAATGTTCAGAAATCCTCTGCTCCTTGGTGCACCTCAACACATCACCAGGACTATTAACACAATGATCAATTTCCATGTTATAACCACTGTTGGGCACTCACTGTGCTGTCTTTGTGTGTCAATGCGGAGATGTGCAGCAGGTCCATAGCCGGCCATGTTGAAGGCTGTAACTGTGACGCTGTAGTCCCCCTCCTCCACCACCAGGACCGCCATCACCTCTGTGACGTTCTGAATGAACCTGTCCTGCAGCGGCTGCCTCTTCACCGGTTCGTAGCTCACCTGGTATCCAAGGATATGACTTCCAGCATCACGGAGGTGAAGGTCCTGCAGAGAAACAGGACGATTGCAAAAGATGTTTCATATCACATTTGTCTAGAGACAATCGTTTGAAAGTTTGAGTTTGGTTTAGTTTCGGTCTGAGTTTTTTTTTTTTTTTTTTTTTTTTTTTAGTTTTTGTCAAATTTTAGTTGGTTTGAGTTTTATGTCAGTGAACATTTTGTTATAGTGACATTTACAGTGATTTTTTTGCCTAATTTTTGTTATGTATGTTTAATTTATCCTTAAATCTGTTTTTTTCTACCTCTAGACATAACATTTATGAAATGTCAGATGCTGCTTATTAGTGCAATGTTACGCTAGGTCAAACAGCTAAATCACCTCTCAAAGACTATTTTTGCAGGAGGATGCAGTTTTACTAATCAGGAGCTCAGCTACAGTGTGACAGATGTAATCCAATTAGAGCCAATAAGATTTTGCATTTAACCAGTAATTAGTTCAATTGTCGCTCTTTCATATTATCATTTTGATTTTATGGATTGACGAAAAAGTCTAGTGTTCACTTCAAATTTAGTTTCTATTTTTGGTTGCTGAAAAATGTTTACCAAAAAACAAACACAGCTAATGATTTAAGAGATAATGGTCTAATTAGTGTGCAGTATTTCTGACATATTTAAACATCTTATGTTTTTTGGACACTGGTTGTTGCAAAGATCAAATCTGTCTCTGTTTTTTAGTGATGCTGCTTGTGCTTGAAGATTCCCTGAAGATAACTGGCCATCAAAGATAAGTCAAGAGAGGCCTTCGAGAACATTTTTATGAGCTGCTATAAGCTACGAGCTGCTATAAGATGATTATTGAAAGTATTTCCAGTGTACCTTCCATATGAGATGAAGGAGAAAAGATCCACTAGAGTCATTTTTCTCCACTCTGTAACACACCTCTGGAGGCCTGGAGGGCACTGGGAAAGAAAAGCACAAGATTTCAAGCCTTAGTTAACTACAGCGCTCAAAAATACTGATTTAATACCACTGGCTTATTTTGTCGTAGTACCAGGTATACTGGGAAAGTATTTCAATAAATTTAGTAAGTCTTATTCTCAGTGTTCCCCCCATGGTTGTTAAAGTCCCCGGCCTGTAACTTGATGAATGCAAGCAGTTACCCCTGCCTAGCGTCCTCGCACTGACGTCAGAGCTCCAGTCACTCCAGATGCCTGACTTCGATCTGCAGGCCACAGCAGCCCTGTAGATGGTAGACATCAGGAGGTCTTGGATCGTGTAGGTCAGTGTCTGATCTTCCTGGGCAGGGACAAAATCTAGAGCCTGGAAACCAAAAAAAGCACAAGAGATAAATAGTGGCAGCTGACTCAATCAAAATGTCACCTAAAAACATTCTTCAAAAATATTTCTAAGTAAGGTGCTCTGTATTATTGCTATAACACTCTGTAAGGTGACTGTATAGCTCTCCATTCTCCCTCTAAACACATATATGATTGCATTTGGTTTGAGAGCTCTCACTAACACCTTAGCTCCAGAAAAAGATGGTGCCAAAGTCAAAACCGAGGGCAACACTAAAACGGTCATGAAAAATGGTGTTAGTCCGCACATCCAAATTGTTAAATACTGCCATTTTGTCAGTTGTGTCGATGTCAGAGATCAACACGCAAAGGCACCTTTCACAGCAGTATCATACTCACCAGGCGTGTCAGTTTTAGAGACAGCGGTCCCCTTTCCCGGCAGTATGATACACACTGGGCGGCGTGATATAAAGAGCAACAAAGTCCATATAGGGAGGAGTGGGAGGGATGATGGATGGGTCAACAAACTCTGGAGCCTGCTGTTCATTTCTCATGTGAATTTTAAGCCAAATCATGATGTTGTTTCAAAACCTAACCACGGACCTTTGTTGCCTAAACCTAAAAAAATAAACCTAATTACAGCTGCTGCGCAGCGATGGGTTGGGTCCGGGCATTTTTAGGCAATTCTGAGCAACAAGCAGAAGAAATGGAAGACATTTAGGAATTTAGCAACACAATCTGCCTTTTGCATCAGCTGAGGCTTGAACTCACAACCTCTGAGACTAAGAATCAAGTTCTATCTCACTGAGCTAATCAGTCAGTGACAGTTCATGTGTAGCTTCACAAACTGACTAAGCCAGACGTGCAGGTTTAGCAGCCATCCATGCATGGAAAAGCAGATTTCAAACCACTGTAAAAAAATTCAGTTATCGAAACAAAAATCTGAAAATACACATATTGCATCTAGACAGCATGGAGATGTTGGTAATTTATTTTAACAATGATTGATTTGCTCCATAAGTGAAAAACTGATGTTTAACTAGTTGAGCTATGTGCAAAGTGAGAAGCCTCAGATGGTTTCACACTGAAGTATTGACACTGGATCTTTGTGTAAAGTTTGGTTTATTTTCAAGCATGAGAAGGCAGATTTTCTAGCAGGACGAAGACTTGAAGATGCTGCACAGTGATCAGTCACGCTCAGGCAATTTTAAGCAATAAACTGGAGCACAGGAAGATGATTAAGATGTTTAGATTACAATGTGGATTCTGCACCAGTTGAGGCTCGAACCCGCAACCTCTGGAACCTAAGACGGTCATCTACCGCTCTGAGCTAATTGGCAAGTAGCAACTCAACAGTGGCTTCACAAACTGAGTAAGCCATTCACTGTTGTGTAGGAAAGCAGCCATCCGTGCATGGAAAGGCAGATTTGAAACCACTGTAAAAAAAATTCAGTTATTAAGACAAATATCTGAAAATACACATATTGCATCTAGACAGCATGGAGATGTTGGTAATTTGTTTGTAACAGTGATTGATTTGCTCCATAAGTGAAAAACTGATGTTTAAAATTGCCATTTTTACATTGACTCCAATTGTTCACATTAGAGCAAAAGTCAAAATGCTGTCTGTGATGGAAATTTTGTACTTCATGAAGAGAGATGTGAACTGAAGTCACACGCAGGAATGTTCAATGTAATTGTGACCTGTGACTTGTGACCCTTTGTGTTGTTTCATGACACATGTAAGGTATTGAATAATCACTCAAGGTATTGAATATATACTCAAGGTTATCACTTCCTTCTTTGTGAATGATTCCTTTAAGTGCAGAAGGGCAGAGTGATAACACACCCACAGAGACAGATAAATATATAGCTTTTCTCCTTAGACATTAAGTCTTCACTTTGTAACCGACCTGCATGTTGCTCTGTGAATGCTCCTCTTGTACAAGATTAAACCCTTGTTTGAATTTTGAGCTGACTCCAATCTCCTTCCTCCAGTTCTAAAGTATTGCAGAATTATCTTAACACTGTCAAAAATTCAGTTTTTGAGATAAAATTCTGAAATTTGCCACACATCATCTACCATGACTCTAGAGTTTTGTCTTTTTTCATGAACACTGAAGATTTATTTAGCAAGAATTTGCATGTATATGTTTACAGTACTGTTTACAGTCAAACATTTTGATGCACTGTAGGCTCAATTTTTGATAAATCAAAAATCTGAGAAACATAGTTTTTGTAGGACAGTCTGAAGATGCTCTGTAGCAAGTTTGGTGTCAATTGAGCAAAAATTGTGGGAGGAGATAGGTTTAAGAAGTTTTACAGTTTTTGAAAAAAACAGAGTGATGAACTTAATAAGAAGAATACCTAGGATTACAATAGTGTCCTGGCAGCTTAGCTGCCCGGACCCTAAAAATGGAGTGTTTTATCAACATTGTAGGTTTATTTTGAAAAAGACTGTGCGCATGAAAGGAGCAGAAACAGAGGTGTATTTTCAAAAGACAAAATCCATGTAACAAGAGTGTTGACACGCCAGCTCTGAGAGTCTAAAACAGATGCAGGATACCTAGTGTCATGTTTAGATATGTACTGTAGGTCCACTGACAAAGCATCAGTATTTGACAAGCTGGAATGAGAACATTTTAGGGAACAGGATGGTGAACAGCTTCTTTGATAATGCCGTCCTAATATCAGTGGTAACTACCATATGAGCACAGTGCAGAGCAGCAGCGATGGCTAGCCAATGGGATACACATGTGCAATAAAATGCACACACGACCTTGGAGAAGCTCAGATTAGAGATTTGCCGCTATATTAAATGTTGATTTGTACTCATGATGTACTGCTTAGATCCTCTACTTTCCTGTGAGATGAAAACAAAGCATCTCTGCAGCCACTCAGCTCCGTGACAAGAGGTGTCATTTACTGTCACTGAAGAGCAACTGAAACTGTCAGACAAATGTAGTGCGGTAAAAATATTTACCTCTGAGCTGTAGTGGAGGAAAGATATAAAGTTACATAATATGAAAATACTCATGTAAAGTTTAGTCATGTAAAATGTCTTGTACCTGAGTACTGTACTCGAGTAAATGGCCTTAGTTACATTCTGCCTTTCATGAGTATGTTTTTATGGTGCTGACCTGGGTCCATGTGTCAGTGCTGTCGACTCTGTAGCGAAGCCGACAGCCGCCGTCACCGCTGCTTCTCCAAGACACAACCACAGAGTCCTCAGTGAAGCCAAGGACAGTTAATACAGGCTGAGAGGGCTTGACTGAGGAGAGGAGACAAGGAGAGGACATGAGGAAAGGATGCAGGGAGAATTGCTTGATCAGAATCTGTCTACAGTCAGTCTGTCAGTTCTTAAATCTGCCTCACCCTAACCACCTCTATGTGGGCTTCATTTTTCAGCCTGGAGGTTGCTGCTTGATAAAAACACTAACTGGTATTACAGTCGTTACTTGGTAGTGGAGTGATCAACTGTCTGGGCCACTGACCTGCCTGATGGAGAGAGACAGTTTGAGGTTGGGACCAGATCTCCGTTCCTGTCATGTAGTTTTTGATCCTGGCTGTAACGCTGAGGACAGACAATGGGGCAAAGATCGCTGGACAGGACAAGACTCTGTATTCTCTGAGGAGGAAGAATAAAAGGAGCGAATTTGAAACTAAATCACCAGCTCAGGGATTAGGTTTCATATTACACATCTGTCGTTTAATCTTTACACTTTATTACAACACAAAATTGTAAATGCACTTTAACAGGCTGACCCTCTACATGTCAGAAATATGACGTGATTAAAGCTGGAGTATGTGGTTATATACAGAAGCTGAGAAAGGCAGATTAAACAGCTCCTTTTCCTCTGATAACAGGTAAATGTATTGCGGTTCTCGAGCAAACAAAAGGTGGATCTCTGAGTTAACGAGATAATCTATCACAAGAAAATGATTTTTGTTTTCTTGACATCATGGGTTAATTCTGAAGAACTCAAACAGAATGAGAGCTTGTTCGATCGCACCAGATTTCCATCTTCAAGATCTGTCACGACAGTCCAGAAGGATTCTCAACTGAACAGTTGTCAAGGCATAAAAGTGTAGTTTTGTTTCAAACCCAATCACCAGAAAAATGTGCATTGAACGTCTCTCCAAACCACCAAATGTTACATTGGCACATTATTTAGAATACATTGAAAATTTACATTTCAAGAGTTTCTGGAAAACCGCCACAAAGCATCTAAATCTATGAAAAACAAAATGATTCATAATAATTTTGCACACAGAACAAATTTCATCACTAGGAGCAACTCTTCATGACAGGAAGCTTTGTGCATACGGCCCCTGGAGTGCAACTTACAAAATGAGCTCATTATTAAGCCGACTTCCTTTGTTTACCTGCTGAAGATGAGAGAGACGTGAGACTTAGTGTGGCTGTTTGACTCCTGACTCCACTCACATGTCATGGATCTGTGTGTATGCTGGTAGCCACAGGACATGTTCAGGGTGTCTGCAGGGAAACGACACACGTCTTACGTTAGTGAAAGCAGTATTTAGTTTACAGGCAATGACTGTAGCCTGTGTGTGTTTAATCACGGAAGTGGGGAGGACGCAGGACTTGTATCAACAGGTGCGGCCTGGTGTGGCTTTGACTTAGACGTAATGACGGGTAATAGGTCGGTTCTGGTACTGAGCTTTACAGGCATGAGTGGGTGTGGATTTTCAAAAATGGACCTGTGCAGGAATCTAATTTGGAGTTCAGTGTCTTACCCAGGGATACAGAAGAGCCGGGATCGACCTGCTGATCATCCAATTTCAGGACAACCAGCTCTACCTCCTGAGCCACAGCCGCCCCCAAAAGTCTGAGATCTTTTATTTCAAATTGTGAAAAATGGGAGCAAAAAAAAAAGTGTTGCATTCTGGTTTTTCAACAGAGTACATGTTTTTATTTGCTTGATAACATTGTGAGCCAGCTAATGAGGTAATGCTTTTGACCCGATAGCTAGGTCCTGAAGTTTAAATTCCCACTGACTCGGGATTCGCAAAGAAATTTCCCTCTGCTGTTCTCTGTTGTTTGGTATTGGAACCATTTAGAGTTAAATATTTGGATTTGTAAATATAACATTTGAAGAACACAGCTCAAAGGGGACTCACTTTGTCAAAATTAGTCAAAAAGCCACAGAAAAGTGACCTGACTTCTCTGCATAATATCCACATGCAAACTCACCCACAACAGCTGTTATTGAATTAATATCATGAAACAAATTCTATAGAAATACATCTTGAAGGCAATTTCACAGTATATGTCTGACAGAGCCAACATCAAAATATCTGACTCTCAGCAGTGACAGACGTATTGGGATACTTTTGCTTAAAGCAGCAGTGTGTAGGATTTGGTGGCATCTAGTTGTGAGGATTGCACATTACAACCAGCTGAAACCTCCCCTATGTGGCAAGCCTGAGCTCCCAGTTAGGATTTCTTCAGTGTTCATTGTTCAGAAGGTTTTGACCAGGAGCTGAATTCTTCGCAAAGGTCTCCTCTTCCTCTCCAAAAGAAATGGACCAGGCGATTAAAACCGATAAAAAAACAGAATTAAGCAGTTTAACATTACAACTCAGTGCTTCCTCTACACTGTTTGGCAAATCACAGATGAGCCGCTCTCCCAGCACCTGTCATGTGTGCTCACCTTTTTTTTTCTGATAACTTAAAGCAACACTTGCCTTTCATCTATTAATAAGCTGATGGCACACTAAAATGTAAGTGAATTCCACCAGAGATCCAAACTCATAATTATACCATTCTGGTTATGGTTCTAAGAAAACTCTGACCAATCACTGTGTGATTTTTCCTTCAGGGATTTATCCAGGTTTCATATGAGAGGAGGAGATCTCCGCCCGTCGCTAGGCTAATTTATACAATGTAAAATGCCATAGGCTTGTGCTAATAACGTTAGCATGTTGTATTTGTGGGGAAAATGTGTCCAGATAAAGACAAGTGTTTGTCTGTGAATGCTGCGAGTTATAGTGAAGCTGAGTTGTGTACTTTTGTTTGAAACTGTCTCTATTAAGCCATGTTTAATGTGTGTTTAATGTGTGTTTTGAATCAATTAAACTTTACAGCACTTAACAGAAACCTCCACCGGAGAGCGAGTGCAACGTTACCTTGCCAACGCCTAAGTCTATCATAGACGTAATGAGGACGTAATGGAGGAGGGGGGAGTAGGCCTTTGGAGGGAGGTGGGAGTTAAATTCCATTTCTGCCAATGTATCCCCCTAAATCCTACACACTGGAGCTTTAAAGGAGCAATAAGCAAAATTCATCATTTCTAGATTGAAGGAATCGCTATGTGAAGAACTAGAGGTGTAATTTCATCTGGAGTATAGCATGACCTCACACACCCTCTCTCTGTGTTGATCTCCAGCCAATTGTTTACAAGCCGGTCCGGCTGCGCGTTCATGTACATTCATGTGAATGTGGGAAGAAGCAGCGGGTTTATCTGGCAGCTGAGTGAAGCTGGGTGAAGTGGAGGCTGCGGAGGAAACACCGGGATGGGTTAACGTCCGGAGCTTGAGTTATTAGCGGCTCGGTCCCAGCAATGGGTCAGGCGTTACGGTTGTGTTAAGTGAGTAAGTTAGCCCGGCAGCCCAGCTAACATTTTCAATTAGCATTGTAAAATGTAGCCTCTCGGGCAGCCTGGCGGGCTCGCAGGCAGCCCGCCAGGTTACATTTTTGTAATATATTTGCTGAGATGGAGGCGAGGCTCAGTGACTACAAGAGCTGATAGAAGCGCTCCATAGCTGTTAAGTTACTCAAGTAGCCAGTGGCAGCCGATGTCTCTAGCCGACCCAGCTAGTGCTAACACCGGGAGCTAACGCTAACATTCCTCCTCTTCTCCGTGAGTGAGAGCGATGTTTTAAAACATTGCTTCAGGTTAAAGTGGGAAGAAGCAGCGGGTTTATCGGGCAGCTGAGTGAAGCTGGGTGAAGTGGAGGCTGCGGAGGAAACACCGGGATGGGTTCATGTCTGGAGCTTGAGCAGCTGCCCGCTAGGCTAAAACATCGCTCTCACTCACGGAGAAGAGGAGGAACGTTAGCGTTAGCTCCCGGTGTTAGCACTAGCCGAGTCAACTGCCACCGGCTACTGGAGTAACTTAACAGCTATGGAGAGCAGAGGCAGAGGGAGGAGTGGCTCATGATACACTTTGTTTTGGTCTACAGGCAGTGCACAACAGCAAACCTAGCGGTGAAACGATTTCACTTTTTGCCCCTTTAAGTAAAAGTGATGCGAGTAAAAGTCCTGCATTTTAAACCTTATTCAAGTAAAAGTACATAATCACTTAAAAGTATTACACTCCACAACACTAGAAGTATAAAGCTGCATTAAATGGAAATACTCAAGTAAAGTACAAGTACGTCAAATTTGCACTTATATATAATATTTGAGTAGATGTACACGTGTGTGTGTGTTTGTGTGTGTATTCACTCTGTATAGATGCCGGCGGTCGAGGGCCACAGTCTCTGTCGTCAGTGACACACACTCGGTTGTCCTCCTTACACGGCTTCAGGTCAGAGTGGCGCACCGTCACCTCTGACACACAAAGACACAGAAAACTGGCAATTAGAAAATCACGTCAAAACACAACCTGATGATCGAGGATCTCATCACCATCTGCAAGTCTGATTTGTTCTGAATGACTAAACAGATACACTGAAGTTAACCAAAATGAATGTAAATGCATCACCCAGGAGTCTTAATTTTAAGATACAGGGTCGATCTGGACAAACTAAACCAAGATGACTGAGTGGAATTTCTGTCTGAATTATATTTTAAACATGGATTATTTCAGTGACTCTTGACCTGGTGGTCAGGATTAAAACTTTTTCAAATTTCTTTTATTTATTATTTCTATTGATTTGTAAAATACTGGATGGTTTTATCTCCTCAAGCCTCTAAAATTACTTCACATTTACCAAAGCTCGAAGCAAAAACCCCATGGTCGGCACAAACCCCATTAATCCAGTGACAGGGGGTCACATGACAATATGGATTTGTGTTTAAGGGACACAATACATTAGGTAACAGGAGCCCTGTATGTAAGACATCCCCCATCATAGAGAGTTTAGTATTCGTACATTGGGTTGACCTTGGAGTATCAATGAAAGAGCAGTAAACACATCAAACCTCTTCTGTTGGTTTGCAAAGAATTGAATGCAAAATAAACACAGATTAAACCTCGCTCAGATCACAGTGACATACGACAAAAAAACAGAAGTTAAACCTTGCCTGTTTGGACGCTCATTATAAACCCTGAAATGATTTTATTGAGACTAATCCAAATCGACGCCCAAACACATCTGAGACCGGTTGTTTAAAGTCTACAATAAAAACAACTTCAGTCTTAACCAACCCCCGCCTGGAAAACCATGCAAGGTTTAACATTTAAACAAGCTGCAAAATGAAATACACGTCTTTAATCATGTCGTGTTGTCTCATGGTGTGAGCAACTCACCATGAGAAAACACACAGAGGAGGTGCATCACTGTCCACGCAGCGAGGTGCAGTTTAGGAGACCAAACGTCCATCTCAACGGGTAAAAATGACAATATATTCAAAGATCAGCTCATTGTAGACATCCAAAAGTTTTTGGAGTTCAAAATTTCAAAATTAAAAAAAAAGTTCAAAATTTTTATACCCCTTGTTTTACCATGTAAATGATTAGACACTGAGAACGTGTTATGTTTTATCTCTGATGTGTTAAAGATTGAGCGGTGGAAGAGGAAGCCAGCACATGAACGCAGACTGAGACGCTGAAGTCAGCTCGGTCAGGAAGTTGCACAATGCCTGCAAGTGACACCCATCAGATATGTATATGTGTGTGTGTGTGTGTGTGTGTGTGTGTGTGTGTGTGTGTGTGTGTGTGTGTATGTGTGTATGTGTGTGTGTGTGTGTAAATTTCCTTTGAAATGGCCACATTTTGTCCCCACAGCCTCTCATGAAAATGAAACTGTGCGGCACAAATGTCCACATAATTAAAACAAGTGATGCATGTGTGATACGAAATGTGATACATGTGATACATGTAGGATTTTAACATCCGTAAGTCAACACAATACTGTAGAGGAGCAGTGTGGGGAAGTCTGTCTCTCTTATCCACAGCATGACTCTGGGATGTCACTGACTGTGTTTACACGCACAAAATATTCCAGCTTTTGCCTTTATTCCAACCCGGTCTCACGCTGAAGTCCTCGAAATCCAGCACAGCCGGTTTGTTCGCATCAAACCCTGTCCTTTTCTTCCTAAACCCAACCATGTGCATTAGTTGTCGGAGGAAAAGAAATGTCAATTTGCGTTGTTGTACTGACGTATTGCGTTTATTTTAGAAGTGACTGTGCAAACTGTAAATTTCCTGTGAAAACCAAAGTGTATTTTGGAAGAAGACAATGCAGGGACGTCAACAACGAACACACCCGGAGTACCTTGCACATCATATCTGGACGTAGAAGGTCCATGACCAAACGTCAATATGTGCTACTGACAATGAATGCTAATGACAATGAATGTCTAATGTAGAAAAGTGGACCAGCTGGTGCCGCTTGTGCTGTTTTGGTTTTGTTTTTGTTTTCTTTGCTGTTGTTGTTGCTTTTTTTATTTTGCATAAAATTTGGAAATTTTTCAAAGTTCTGAAGTTCCATAGTCCATAGTTTCATTCCTTCAGCCGCCTCCTTGAAAAGGTCAGTGTTCTGATATTTGCGCATATCCAAAATGATACCCAAGTCTTTCATGATGTTTAAGAGGAGGTGTGTGTCTTCTTCCAACCAGAAATGTGGACTAGCAAAACTCAGGAAACTCCAAGGCACTCTCTTTGGAAATGTTAAAAAGCCTTTATTCTTATGGCTTGGTCATCTTAAACTTTTGCCACCTTAAGAACTGGCTTTTAGTGACGGTCTCTGATGCCAAAATCATTGACAAAGCATTTGACGACTCTGGAGTGAGAACAGGCTGGTTCTACACAGTGCAAACCTTTTTGGAATCAGGGTTGTACAATAAAATGTAGTTTGAGATACTGCCAGCAAAAAGAAATAAACTCAAAATAAAGATTCTGACTGTGAAAAGACTGAAGGAGCCAGAGCCCGTGGCATTTAAATGGAAATTTGTTATTATAACACTTAGACTTGCGTAGTGTTTGACTTGACTTTGCGGTGATCTAAAGCTGGTCTGGAGTTGTGGAGATAAGCCCTTTCTTCCCCTTTCACTGTCATGGTCTTCTTGCAAAATGGTCTCTTGCTCCCATGATACATGATTTGACTCTTAAACTTCCTTAATCCCTTACTATATAGGTGTGCTGTACCCAGACATTGCTGTCCCTCTGACAGGTGTTTGTGCTTGACTGAAGAACTTGCCAAAGATCATTTGTCTAACAACTGTGTCTCCTGGTGTCTGGTTTGGTGGAAGATGGCAGCAGTGACCTTCTGGGCAGCAGTGTTGCTCACTTACGGAGTCTCTACAGGAATTGCAATGGTAGAGTACTAATGCTGAATGATGGCTTGCTTCATTGTAACTGCTGTGAGTAAGATGACCGTGAAACAAGATGATTTGTTCTTATAATGTCTATTGTTTCTTTAAAGGTCCCCAGTGGATCATCTCAGGGCCAAGGTAGATATGCGAAGGCCTCCAGAGGATCCTCAAAGGTCCCAAGTAGATATCAGAAGGCCTCAAGAGCATCTTCGCCGGTTGCCAGTGGATCTTCGAATATCCCCAGTGCATCTTGGCAGGCTCCCAGTGGAGCTGGGCCCTCGGCTGGGGCCTCGGCTGGGGCAGACGACATCCTAAAACTGGACATGGCTCCAAACTCTGTTGACGACATGTACCAAGGCTGCAAAAGAGAAATGTACCAGAATCTCCAAGAATTACTGGCAAATGAGAAGAACAAAAACCCCACATTCAAAGGGGCCTGGGAGAGCTCAGAACAACGGTACAACAACAAATTTAAGAAATCAAAACCAGCCCTGGGGAAAGACCGTATTGTAGCTATTTACTATTACACCTTTGGCGGAGACAATGCGTATCTTGATTTCAATAATGCAGTTCGAACCCAGGGGCCTCAGTACAAGACCACATTTGGGTATCACGCACTTCACTTTCTCCTGACCGACGCCATTCAAACTCTCAAAGAACGCAGGCTCTCAAACCTCGCTCCGGGAGACGACGGATGTGTCACTGGCTACCGCCGTGTTGACAAAACCTTTGACCAAGTCGTCAACACGCAGCTTCGATTCGGCTCTTTTACCTCAAGCTCAATGGGTCAGTACAGCAAGAAGGTAGAGAGATTTGGAGACAAGACGTGCTTTGAGATTTACACATGCTTTGGAGTAGACATCTCCATGTATTCTAAGTTTGAGAACGAAGGCGAAGTGCTGATTCCTCCTTACGAGGTCTTTAAAGTGGTAGGGGTGAAGAAGAGATCTCAGTATAAGGATCTTCCATGTGAGGTGGAATATAAACTCAGGAGTACAAAAACATTTGTCTCCAATTTGAATTGTGCTCTTATTAAGAAGTAAAGCACTCTCACGTTTTACATACAGTTAACAAAACGTCAAATTTAGGATTTAGGACGCACTGTTTTAAATGTTGTGTTAATCAAAATTCATCTGAGTATGGATTTATTTGTTAACATTTGAATGACTCAACAATATCACACTGACTTTAAACACTGAACACACAGGTTTACAGCAACAAGTGTTTCAAGAAAAAAGATGCATTAAAATTAATCTCTAAATTGTGTAATTGTTGTACTGGGTCTGTATTAAAATGTTAAAATGAAAATCAAAAATTTGTAAATTGTTTGAAACAATTGTAGTAATGCATTGTGTTATTGCCTGTATTACCTGTATTTAAAGTGGATGCATAATCTGTCCTACAAAGTTACTGTATGAAACTGTGTCAAAAAAGAAATGGAATAATAATTAAACACACTTGTGTTCACAAGTTGTGCAAGTTTGTCATTTTTACAGTGAAACGCCTCGGTGTCCTTTCACTGTCCAACAACCCAAACAGAAGAAGCTCATCAGAAAGTTTGTACATAGCTGCCTGTGGCTGGTTCTACAGTGTCCCAACTTTTTTGGAATCAGGGTTGTACAATAAAATGTAGTTTGAGATACTGCCAGCAAAAAGAAATAAACTCAAAATAAAGATTCTGACTGTGAAAAGACTGAAGGAGCCAGAGCCCGTGACATTTAAATGGAAATTTGTTATTATAACACTTAGACTTGCGTAGTGTTTAACTTGACTTTGCGGTGATCTAAAGCTGGTCTGGAGTTGTGGAGATAAGCCCTTTCTTCCCCTTTCACTGTCATGGTCTTCTTGCAAAATGGTCTCTTGCTCCCATGATACAT
This sequence comes from Epinephelus lanceolatus, assembly GCF_041903045.1. Lineage (NCBI taxonomy): Eukaryota > Metazoa > Chordata > Actinopteri > Perciformes > Serranidae > Epinephelus > Epinephelus lanceolatus. Next base: position 3,478,501 of record NC_135742.1, read on the forward strand.
GACTTGACTCTTAAACTTCCTTAATCCCTTACTATATAGGTGTGCTGTACCCAGACATTGCTGTCCCTCTGACAGGTGTTTGTGCTTGACTGAAGAACTTGCCAAAGATCATTTGTCTAACAACCGTGTCTCCTGGTGTCTGGTTTGGTGGAAGATGGCAGCAGTGACCTTCTGGGCAGCAGTGTTGCTCACTTACGGAGTCTCTACAGGAATTGCAATGGTAGAGTACTAATGCTGAATGATGGCTTGCTTCATTGTAACTGCTGTGAGTAAGATGACCGTGAAACAAGATGATTTGTTCTTATAATGTCTATTGTTTCTTTGAAGGTCCCTGCTAAAGCTGGGGCTGGGCCCTCGGCTGGGGCAGACGACATCCTAAAACTGGACATGGCTCCAAACTCTGTTGACGACATGTACCAAGGCTGCAAAGATAAGATGTACCAGAAGCTCCAAGAATATCTGGCGAATGAGAAGAACACAAACCCCACATTCAAACGGGCCTGGGAGAGCTCAGAGCAATGGTACAACAAAAAATTTAAGAAATCAAAACCAGCCCTGGGGAAAGACCGTCTTGTAGCTATTTACTGTTACACCTTTAAAGACAATAAAGTGTATCTTGATTTCAATACTGCAGTTCGAACCCAGGCACCTCAGTACAAGACCACATTTGGGTATCACGCACTTCACTTTCTCCTAACTGACGCCATTCAAACTCTCAAAGGAGAAGAAAAACTCCCTCAGGGAGAAGACGGATGTGTCACCGTCTACCGCCGTGTTGACAAAACCTTTGACCAAGTTGTCAACACGCAGCTTCGATTGGGCTCTTTTACCTCAACCTCAATGGGTCAGTACGCCAACAAATATTTTGGAGACAAGACGTGCTTTGAGATTTACACGTGCTTTGGAGCAGACGTCTCCATGTATTCTCCATATCCAGAAGAACGCGAAGTGCTGATTCCTCCTTACGAGGTCTTTAAAGTGGTAGGGGTGAAGAAGAGATCTCAGTATAAGGATCTTCCATGTGAGGTGGAATATAAACTCAGGAGTACAAAAACATTTGTCTCCAATTTGAATTGTGCTCTTATTAAGAAGTAAAGCACTCTCACGTTTTACATACAGTTAACAAAACGTCAAATTTAGGATTTAGGACGCACTGTTTTAAATGTTGTGTTAATCAAAATTCATCTGAGTATGGATTTATTTGTTAACATTTGAATGACTCAACAATATCACACTGACTTTAAACACTGAACACACAGGTTTACAGCAACAAGTGTTTCAAGAAAAAAGATGCATTAAAATTAATCTCTAAATTGTGTAATTGTTGTACTGGGTCTGTATTAAAATGTTAAAATGAAAATCAAAAATTTGTAAATTGTTTGAAACAATTGTAGTAATGCATTGTGTTATTGCCTGTATTACCTGTATTTAAAGTGGATGCATAATCTGTCCTACAAAGTTACTGTATGAAACTGTGTCAAAAAAGAAATGGAATAATAATTAAACACACTTGTGTTCACAAGTTGTGCAAGTTTGTCATTTTTACAGTGAAACGCCTCGGTGTCCTTTCACTGTCCAACAACCCAAACAGAAGAAGCTCATCAGAAAGTTTGTACATAGCTGCCTGTGGCTGGTTCTACAGTGTCCCAACTTTTTTGGAATCAGGGTTGTACAATAAAATGTAGTTTGAGATACTGCCAGCAAAAAGAAATAAACTCAAAATAAAGATTCTGACTGTGAAAAGACTGAAGGAGCCAGAGCCCGTGACATTTAAATGGAAATTTGTTATTATAACACTTAGACTTGCGTAGTGTTTAACTTGACTTTGCGGTGATCTAAAGCTGGTCTGGAGTTGTGGAGATAAGCCCTTTCTTCCCCTTTCACTGTCATGGTCTTCTTGCAAAATGGTCTCTTGCTCCCATGATACATGACTTGACTCTTAAACTTCCTTAATCCCTTACTATATAGGTGTGCTGTACCCAGACATTGCTGTCCCTCTGACAGGTGTTTGTGCTTGACTGAAGGACTTGCCAAAGATCATTTGTCTAACAACCGTGTCTCCTGGTGTCTGGTTTGGTGGAAGATGGCAGCAGTGACCTTCTGGGCAGCAGTGTTGCTCACTTACGGAGTCTCTACAGGAATTGCAATGGTAGAGTACTAATGCTGAATGATGGCTTGCTTCATTGTAACTGCTGTGAGTAAGATGACCGTGAAACAAGATGATTTGTTCTTATAATGTCTATTGTTTCTTTGAAGGTCCCTGCTAAAGCTGGGGCTGGGCCCTCGGCTGGGGCAGACGACATCCTAAAACTGGACATGGCTCCAAACTCTGTTGACGACATGTACCAAGGCTGCAAAGATAAGATGTACCAGAAGCTCCAAGAATATCTGGCGAATGAGAAGAACACAAACCCCACATTCAAACGGGCCTGGGAGAGCTCAGAGCAATGGTACAACAAAAAATTTAAGAAATCAAAACCAGCCCTGGGGAAAGACCGTCTTGTAGCTATTTACTGTTACACCTTTAAAGACAATAAAGTGTATCTTGATTTCAATACTGCAGTTCGAACCCAGGCACCTCAGTACAAGACCACATTTGGGTATCACGCACTTCACTTTCTCCTAACTGACGCCATTCAAACTCTCAAAGGAGAAGAAAAACTCCCTCAGGGAGAAGACGGATGTGTCACCGTCTACCGCCGTGTTGACAAAACCTTTGACCAAGTTGTCAACACGCAGCTTCGATTGGGCTCTTTTACCTCAACCTCAATGGGTCAGTACGCCAACAAATATTTTGGAGACAAGACGTGCTTTGAGATTTACACGTGCTTTGGAGCAGACGTCTCCATGTATTCTCCATATCCAGAAGAACGCGAAGTGCTGATTCCTCCTTACGAGGTCTTTAAAGTGGTAGGGGTGAAGAAGAGATCTCAGTATAAGGATCTTCCATGTGAGGTGGAATATAAACTCAGGAGTACAAAAACATTTGTCTCCAATTTGAATTGTGCTCTTATTAAGAAGTAAAGCACTCTCACGTTTTACATACAGTTAACAAAACGTCAAATTTAGGATTTAGGACGCACTGTTTTAAATGTTGTGTTAATCAAAATTCATGTGAGTATGGATTTATTTGTTAACATTTGAATGACTCATCAATATCACATTGACTTCAAACACTGAACACACAGAGGTTTACAACAACAAGTGTTAAAATTAATCTCTAAATTGTGTAATTGTTATATTGGGTCTGTATTAAAATGTTAAAATGAAAATCAAGAATTTGTAAATGGTTTACAATTGTAGTAATGCATTGTGTTATTGCCTGTATTACCTGTATTTAAAGTGGATGCATACTCTGTCCTACAAAGTTACTGTATGAAAACTGTCAGAAAAGAAATGTGATAATAATTAAACACACTCGTGTTCACAGTTGTGCAAGTTTCTCATTTTTACAGTTGAACGCCTCGGTGTCCTCTCACTGTCCAACAACCCAAACTGTGCTTGTTGCTTTTGCTATTGGCTGTCCTTGGCGAGACCAGCCCTACTCTGCTTCTGGTAGGCTACACTGCACTTCTTAACACGTCTCCCATAGACTGAATATAATTAGTGGATTTGCAGTGGACACCAGAGAAATAGACACAACAAGGGCCGAGAACAGAGCTGAGAGACAGAGGACAGTATTAAGAAGGAAGAGAGGAGACAGAGACATAAGCCATGTTTCCATCAGCCTGTGTAGATGCGCATCTAGAAGTATCGCATCGGAAAATTATGATGGAAACGGAAAAAATTCAAATTAAAATCCCCTGATTAGCACAAACTAAAATACGCTCGCTTTAGCCGGGTTTTGGTTGATTAAAAAAAATGCTGATTTGCAAAACGGGGGATGGAAACAGTTATGTTTGAATTAAGTCTGACGTAGCGCACCTCTCTCCATGGTGATATCCACACTCCGGGTCGGGAAGGCGGTAATGCATTTACAAGCTGGTTGCCAACCACCAGAAAACATAGAAGAAGAATGCGAGACTTGTTTTGTTTCTGGTTCCGCGGAAAACCTGCGCAAGTTCGTAGTTTTCACCAAAGTCCGTACATTTAATGGAAACACACAGGATTTGTATTTCTTTTAATGCACATTTCCCAATGATTCAAATCACTTTTGGATGGAAACATAGCTACTGCCTACTGATGTCGCGTGTTAAGCAGGATTTATATTTGCGTGTCAGCTCTATGCCGTAGCCTACGTGGGAACTGCCCATTGGTTCGACATCCCATTGTTCCGACCATATTAAACTCATTGTTCCGAAGTCCATTCCGAAATCATCATGATGCCCTGTGGTTAAGGTCTGGGTAGGTTTAGGCACAAAAACCACTTGGTTAGGGTCAGGAAAAGATCATGGTGTGGGTTAAAATGAAAAAGAAAGTGACAAACACATAAGCCGTGAGCCTGCTCCGCCTCAAGCCAGTCGCGGCGCACCATACGCCCTCCGCGAGCCGTTCAGCACCGCGGACAGTCGGACTAATGGGATGTCGAACCAATGACATGGACCCGCCTACGCATGTGGCCTATGCTGTTCTGAGCAGTTACACCTCAAAAATATTAGTCTTTAGTTTCTGTGAGTTTAGTTTAGTTGATTCAAAACACACATTAAACACGGCTTAATAGAGACAATGTCAAACACAAGTACAAAAATCAGCTACACTATAACATTCAGTATTCAGAGCCAATTTATGTACTTTATCTGGACACATTTTCCCCACAAATACAACATGCTAATGATTTTAGCACAAGCCTGTGGCATTTTACATTGTATAAATTAGCCTAGCAGCTAGTGAACTTTTCGTCTACTCGTATGAAGCCAGGGACAACAGCAACATGTAACAAAGGTAACGTTACAAAACACGGCTCCATTAAAACTCACAAGGTTCACTGACAAAACAACTGCCTTATACTAAACACGTTTTCTTAACAAATACACCATGCTAACATTATTAGCACAAGCCTATGGCATTTTACATTGTGTAAATTAGCCTAGCAACAAGTGGAGATTTCCTCTGCTCATATGAAGCCAGGATAAATCACACACGACTTAAAACGATATTTTGTGGAGGCTTTATTGTCTTCACAATTTATTGTTCTTATCTGTGAAATTAAAGTAAATACAAGCTTTGTTTCCACTGAGGGAAATGGTTTCAGCTTACAGAGACAGACAGGAGGTCTGTGTCATCGCAACGTGTAGCTACATTTCTGGGAAGGTACATGTCAGGCTACAGCGTAAGCTCTTTGTTGAGGTAGAGCCTACGCTAGGTACAGCATCGATTTGACACATTGCTTGCATAACATGTTCATGTTCTAATGCTAAAAAAAAAGTTTACATTTCGGTCTGTTTTTTTTTTTAAGGTGAGTGTGTTTGCTGATCCTGTGAGTTTATCTATCTCCTTTAACTTTAGCTTATATTGTAGTTATGATATGTAGCGTGTGAGATAGAGTATGGTGAATGTGCTAGGAAAGGTAGTATCAGCCCTGTCTCTACCTGGAGCTCGCAAGAACGGAGCCTGGGTTTGTTGAAGGTGGCAGTGCTGTTTGGGCTGAGAAAACCATGTGTAAGTAAGGTAAAGGAGGTTATTGGGTTGGTGCGGGGAGCAGTGAGACCTGGCATTAGGGGAGTGTCTCTGGGATGCCAGAGATCACTGTCTAGCCTCCTGGAGGTGTCGTGGGACCAACTAGACGAAACACTAGTGAAAGGAGGTTCCCACCTGATGACCCCAAAGACATGCTAGTTATCACTGCTCACTGGTCTGTATAGTTAAGCCTTGCCATAATAGCTTATCATAGGGCTTAGGAGTTTATTCACTGAGTGTGGATCCTTTTCTAGAGCACAAACTTCTTGTGTTTATTTGAATTTGTATTGTTTATATCACTGAATGACTGAAAAATATATTTTGGAATTAGTGACAGAGCAAGATAGCTGACTGAAAGAGGCCAAGACAGAGAAATGCATTAAGTAGGAGTCTATTATTTCATACTAAAATCTCCCACTGAACATTTTTCTCGTAGCTTAGCCTGCTACATTTCTTTGGAGATAACTTCAATGTGGCGAAGCTTTATTTTGATGTAGAGTAACTGGTAGCTTAGCTCACTACATCTTCCAAGTAACATGCCCAACACTGACCACTTAGTGGGATACTAAGCGGGATTTATATACGCTTCCAGACCCTCCATAGCCGACTGAATTATGGCTTGGCAAAACACTTGTTAGGCTAAATAACAGGGAAGCTGGCAGCAACCACACGCTGCAGAGACGGAGTCAGTGTACGTGACACGCTGCGTCTATGCCCCATGTATTTCGGCTGTAAGGCAGCACAGGTAGGAAGGACCCAGATGCAGGAGATGCAGGACAGCAGGCTGTGGTTTCAGGAAATATACTTAACTGAAGAAGGTAGATGAGATGACCAGGCAGGCAAGCAAACAGGCAGAAACAATCAGCAGGGGAAAACCAAAAACTCACAAGAAACACCAACAGATGATCCCACAAAGAACAAAAGAACTGAGTAGGGAAAAAGTAGAGGACGCTAATTGGGGGAGTGAGAACAGGTGAGTGGACTGCAGGACTAGTGAGGGACAGGTGAAACTAATCAGGGCGGGGGCAGACAATCAAAAAGGCGGGAAAACAAACAAAGAAAACCAGACATGACACATTCAGAGTAAACCTACAAAATAAAACAGGAAACAGAATAAACATGAAAGAATACATGAAACAAGGAACAACACAAACAGAACGCTCCAAAAACAACACAGAAAAACCAGGATCATGACGAGGCATGTAGCTCACCTACACGCTTCATTGTAGTGACGGCCAGGAGAACTGCAGCTGTTGCTGACAGCCACTTCAGCTATGAAGTCCTGGGTCTTTATACCAATCAGAAAACAGCGTCCACCTCTGCTGATACTGCACACCAATAAGACGAAGCGCAAGGCTCAGGATGCCAAATCCAAACCCCTAGCCGAGACAGGGAGTCTTTCCTGCTAGGGAGGCGCCAGGCCGCAGAAGAATCTGTGCAGCAGTGAAAACCAAATCCTGGCTGGCCAGAAGGGGCACCAGAAGAAGTCTGTGGCCTTCCTGAAGCACTCTGAGAGGTGTTGGTAACATCAGAGGAAATGGCGCAGAGGCATAGAGAAGACCCCCTTGCCATGCATGAGCCAGGACATCCTAACCCAGAGGGCTGGTTTTCTCCATCACGGAGAACCAGATAGGACAGTGGGTCGAGGTCTCCGAGGCAAAGAGATCCACCTCCACCCTGTTGAACCAACCCGGTCTCTGTTTGAAGTTGTCAAAATACAGCGTACGGGCAGTGACATGCGGCGTCAGACACTGACAAAAAAGCCATCCTTGAATGTCGGCATGATACGCAGCCAGTTGCTGTTATAGTTTAATGGCACTCTGTGGTGTCGGGGGAAAGGCGGCAGGACAAGAACAGAAGTTAAGGCGACAAAAGTCCAAGTAGGGCGAGGTGGGTGGGTCCAACAAACATAGACCTTCACCTGGGAGAGCAGTGTTTGTGTCCCGTAAGGTTATAAGGCCAAACACACGGTGAGCCACGTGTTTTTGCGTGTGTGTTGTTGGAGAAAAAACCCCGGCAATTTGAAGTGTTCAACCAACGTAGCATGTTTAGACTGACTTCAGAAGGACTGAAAGGTTTGCTGCTGTTTTTACTCACTCTTTGTCATGTCTTTGCACTTTGTTCACAAGTGTCTTCAATAAAGACACTGTTTTTGTGCTGATCTCACTTGTGGACTTTTGTGTGACTTTTTTTGTGTTTTTGTTGTGCAGGTATCTCCTCTGCTGTCCTCTCTGTATTTATATTGAACAATAGCAATGATAATATGAACCTGTTACAAAAACAGTTAACATTTAATTCACATCATGTGGATAAGTGGAGTTATTGACACCATATGACTGATTTAAACGTTCATCACTGTGACGGCTTGTGTCTGCTTGTTTTGATGTATGCAGCTCTGTAGAGGGGAGAAGCTGGAACAGGTTGTGTGTGAAGGATCTGCATTGATGTTTAACATGCCAACTGTAGCCATATTTGCATGCTAGTGGCATTCAGCTCAAAGATGACAAAAATAAACAACAAAATATAACTTAAATATATAAAAAGACTGATGGATCCAGGCCATTACAAAAAAATGTAAAATAGGTATTTCAGTACTAAACCTTATTTAATATTTAACTGCACTTTGCTAGAAACTGTACAATTAGAGCTGCTTTCAAAGAGATACAGTCAGGTCCATAATTATTTGGACAATGATACAGTTGTCGTCATTTTGGCTCTGTACACCACCACAATGGGTTTTAAATGAAACAATGAATACCTGCTTAAAGTGCAGACTCTCAGCTTTCATTTAAGGCTTTTTTCAAAAATGTAGTATGAACCATGTAGGAATTACAACCATTTCTTCACACAGTCCCCCAACTTTAAGGGTTCATAAGTATTTGGACAAACTAACATAATCATCATTTAAACAGTCAGTTTTAATACTTGGTTGCAAATCCTTTACAGTCAATGACTGCCTGAAGTGTTGGACACATAGGCATCATCAGATGCTGGGTTTCTTCCCTGGTGATGCTCTGCCAGCCCTTTACTGCAGCCGTCTGCACTTCCTGCTTGTGTTTTGGGTGTTTTGCCCTCAGTTTTGGCTTCAGCAAGAGAAATGCATGCTCAGTTGGATTCAGGTCAGATGATATGACTTGGCCATTGCAGAACATTCCACTTCTTTGCCTTAAAAATGTCTTTGGTTGCTTTTGCAGTATGCTTCAGGTCATTGTCCATCTGCACTGTGAGCCATCGTCCATTGAGTTTTGAAGCATTTGGTTGAATCTGAGCAGATAATGGTGCCCCAAACATTTCAGAGAAGTTAGACTTGCAAGCACAAGCTTTCCAACTAGCTTTCCAGCAACAAGGAACTAAGTGAGTTAGCACCCAGCGTTTAACTCTGCAAGGACCCCGAGCGACCAGCTTCCTCAGATCAGAACCTTTGGAACAAAGGACCCAACAAAGACTGCAGCTGGAACCATCTTCCCAGCCTTCTTCTGCTGGCTAACAGCAGCACCACCAAGTGACTCTTTCTCCCATCCACTCAAGGATCGGTAATGTAACAACTGGGCATAGCTTATCACAGCTTTACAGGCTAAGCAAGACTGTTTGACTTGTTGTATGTGATTTGATGCTGTTTACTGAGTATTGTTGTGATTGTTTGCAGTTAGGTCATTGATTAGTTGGCTTCGCCAAAGCTAAGTGTTTAGTTTGCTAATACTGTTCACAAACAGATACTAAACAATCTCTGCACTAATCCAGACCGTTTGCAACACACGTCACATTGACATAGACTCATTAACAAACAGGCTTTCAACAGAGCTACACCCAAACAGGCATCTCAAAGTTCCCACTTCTTTTCTTTTGTCTTTGTCCTGACCACACGGTCAGACAAACACCTCCCCGATTCGGCCATTTTGGTAGTTCTGTTGTCAGCCATTTTGTTTTGTAGGCCAAACGGCTTCTTGATCACCACACCCGCCTTTGTCTCTCTCTCTCTCACTCACTCACTCACTCACACACACACACCAAGCTTGTATATAGTTAGTTAGAATTTGTGTGGTTTGCTTTGTTAGTTTGTGAATAAATATAATTCTTTGGAATTTTTTTCTGTTTAATGTTGCACACGAGTGAATGAATAGTCAACCTCTGCTGCGTCAAGAACTCCAAAATCCTTCAGGCGTTACTGTTAATTTTGGTTGTCATTAATTTAATTATTAATCAAACTCCAAATTAATATTTTAGCCAATTTTATGAGACTGATATCTTTAACTGGCTATCATTTTTCCCTTTACGGGAATGGTGCCCCACGATGTGATTTAGTGTTTAATAAGTCACATTATTTAACATGATTATTAATTATTATTATAGTTATTAATTATTTCCGATAACCAATTTACCCCAACATGACTGGTGCCTACGCGTGAAGCCCTAATTTATGTTCACAACATAATTGGTGCCTTCGTGTGAGACCCAGGAATGTTGACCACAACATATTTGGTGCCCCATGGTGAGGCCTAATATGGTGATCACAACACTGTTTAATTGATGATCATGTTAGTTTGTCCAAATACTTATGAGCCCTTAAAGTTGGGGGACTGTGTGAAGAAATGGTTGTAATTCCTACATGGTTCATACTACATTTTTGAAGAAAGCCTTAAATGAAAGCTGAGAGTCTGCACTTTAAGCAGGTATTCATTGTTTCATTTAAAACCCATTGTGGTGGTGTACAGAGCCAAAATGACGACAACTGTATCATTGTCCAAATAATTATGGACCTGACTGTATTAAAGATGTTAATATCATTTTTTGTGTTCCAGATTCAGTTGTTCAACAGAGGGAAGCTTCTTGGCTCCTTTATCTACAACACTGATGGATTTGCTTTGAATTTGAATTTGATTTGAATTTGTACTCTAAGCGTTTATACAGTTGTGGAGATAAGCCCTTACTTTGCCTGTTATGGTCACACAGAGGAGGCTCATCACTCACCACGTAGCAAGGTGCAGACAGGAGACCAAATGTCCATCTCAACTGAACTGAATGTAACTGTTTTTGAGTTTAAAAAATGAGAGGACAATATCTCGACTGATGTCCCTCTCTTTTACAGAAACATACAACAAAACAAACATTCACAAAATGATGTCACTCATATAAAAGATTTTAAATATCAAAAGACTGATGGAGCCAAAATACCCGGCATTAAAATGTGAATAAAAAGTTTTTGGGGGGGTGCAGCCTATTTTTTGCATGTTAGTTCAAAGCTAAGTAGTAGCCATCTATGTACAGGTGTTCTACACTCTTCACACCTTTGGTTTTCCAAAGCTTGAAACCACCATCAGCTCCTCCTGACTTAAAATTATCACTGCACACTAAAACTCCTTAATGTTAAACTAAAGAACACCAGCCTACAGGTGAGATGACCAGGCAGGCTGGCAAACAGTCAGAAACAATCAGCAGGGGAAAACAAAAAACTCACAAGAGACATGAACAGATGACCCAGAGCCCAGATGCTGTACACCAGATACGTAGATACATTGCCCGTAGGCTGGTTCCCATGTCAGAAGAGCCTGAGACACCCGCACCAGATCTGCTTCACAGAACACATATGACAGATTCCTACCAGGTGTGACGAATCAGTCAGCTGGTGTCACTAATTAGATGAGATCAACTCTGAGGAGCAGAAGCATGTGTACCAGATCACAGTGACCTGTCATACAAGTGCTAAACCACTCACAACATCCTCAGAGACTAATTACCTCCACCAAGGAGGTTATGTTTTCACCAGCGTTGGTATGTTTGTTTGTTTGTCTGCAAAATAACTCAAAAAGTTATAAATGGATTTTGATGAAATTTTCAGGAAAGGTGGATAATGGGACAAGGAACAGATGATACAATTTTGGTGGTGATCGGTTGAAGCAAAGTGGATAAAATCATAAATAAAGTCTATGGTCTGACAGCCTGGGGCCGTATTCCTAAAGATTCTTAGCGCAAATAGTTGCTCCTAGTGGCCAAATTCTAAGAAAATTCTTAGAATCATGAAGTTAAGAGTAGATCCTGGTAAAGATAAAAGATATTCCTAAATAATCTTAGCTCTTAAGAGAGCTCCTAAGGTGAGATCTGTTAAGAGCAGGGAGGAGGACTTTTAAGAGGCTTAGAAGTTTCTTAAGCAGAGGAGAAAATTATGTACATTAATTATGTATTTAAAATAACTTTGCCAGCAGTTGTAAGTAAGTGGTATATCACTCACCTGTGCGTGAAGATTCACGTTTGTGTGCTGCAATCTCCTCTTACGCTTTCGACTGCAACACATACCACCTCTTCTCGCGCTCCTCACTTGTGCGCACAACCAGCGGAAAGGAGGCATTTATCTGTTGTGCTATATTTGCCCATGCCTGCTTCTTGGCTTGTAGTGTGACAGTGGGGCTAAATCTACCTCTCAGAAACACTTTTATTCTCATTGACCAAGTGAGCCAGAAGCAAACACTGTTCCTCTGTCCAGTTGGGTTTCCTACTTCTTTTCTTCTCCATGGAAGATTTGAATGCCAACCAACACTGCTTCTTATAGGCCGGTTAGCAATCACAGAAACTGATGAAAGCTGAGCCATTTTACCCTCATTAATACCAAATGTATGAAGTGCAAAAAATACCAGCATGGTAAATGAATGTAAGCAAATAAATATAACTATCAGCATGTGAATACTGTGCAAGTGGGCCTGAGTTTTCACACATTTTATAGGATAATTTTAAAGTATAGCTTACTATTTATTTAACAGAGATTTTCTTTTTATGAAAAATATTATTTATAATTACAGTCTTCATAGAGAATAGATTCTATGATTAGATCTATTGATTTGACGGTCCATTCTATGCCCATTATCACCAAAAGTGTATTTTTATCTAGCTTTTAGGATCAACCAATCACACCTTTTGAAATGATGACTCATACAACAGGGTCAACCACACCTCCTCACTAAGATAAGAGTTTCTGTCCATTCCTTGCTCAGAGTTCTCTGAGAATGTTCTGGAATCACTCCTAAGCTAAGACTCCTTGCTAGGAATTTTTAGGCTAAGTTAGGAGCTCTCTGAGAGGATTCTCAGACTCTTTAGGAATATGGGCCCTGAGCAATTAAGACAGTGACAATAGCGCCATCTGGTGGCCGGACAGCATGTCTTGTTCTACTTGCTAAATATTGTTGTAATTCTAAAGTTGAAATTAATGTTCTGTGTTGGAAAAAAAGAAAGTGAAAAATACAAAAAAACCATATTATATTCTGTGTTGGTACAAAATAAAAACGAAATAAATACACCACAGTGTCTCCATGGTGAAGGCATATACACTGCCTGGCCAAAAAAAAAGTCGCCACCTGGATTTAACTAAGCAAATAGGTACGAGCCTCCTATTGGATAATTACTGCATGGGCGATTATCTTTCAGCTGGCAACAAGTTATTTAACCCCAACTGGTGCAATGAGTTGCTTCTCATTTCCTAAACAACCATGTCGAAAGACACATCCTGTGGTCGTGGAAAAGATGTTAGTCTGTTTGAGAAGGGTCAAATCATTGGCATGCATCAAGCAGAGAAAACATCTAAGGAGGTTGCAGAAACTACTAAAATTGAGTTAAGAACTGTCCAACGCATTATTAAAAACTGGAAGGATAGTGGGGACCCATCGTCTTCGAGGAAGAAATGTGGCCGGAAAAAAATCCTCAATGATCGTGATCGGCGATCACTTAAACGTTTGGTGAGATCAAATCGAAGAAAAACAACAGTAGAACTCAGGGCTATGTTTAATAGTGAAAGTAAGAGCATTTCCACACGCACAATGCGAAGGGAACTCAAGGGATTGGACTGAACAGCTGTGTAGCCTTAAGAAAACCACTAATCAGTGAGGCTAACCGGAAAAAAAGGCTTCAATTTGCTAGGGAGCATAAAGATTGGACTCTGGAGCAATGGAAGAAGGTCATGTGGTCTGATGAGTCCAGATTTACCCTGTTCCAGAGTGATGGGCGCATCAGGGTAAGAAGAGAGGCAGATGAAGTGATGCACCCATCATGCCTAGTGCCTACTGTACAAGCCTGTGGGGGCAGTGTTATGATCTGGGGTTGCTGCAGTTGGTCAGGTCTAGGTTCAGCAACAGTATGTGCTCAAAGAATGAGGTCAGCTGACTACCTGAATATACTGAATGACCAGGTTATTCCATCAATGGATTTTTTCCTCCCTGATGGCACGGGCATATTCCAAGATGACAATGCCAGGATTCATCGGGCTCAAATTGTGAAAGACTGGTTCAGGGAGCATGAGACATCATTTTCACACATGGATTGGCCACCACAGAGTCCAGACCCTAACCCCATTGAGAATCTTTGGGATGTGCTGGAGAAGGCTTTGCACAGCGGTCAGACTCTACCATCATCAATGCAAGATCTTGGTGAAAAATTAATGCAACACTGGATGGAAATAAATCTTGTGACATTGCAGAAGCTTATCGAAACAATGCCACAGCGAATGCGTGCCGTAATCAAAGCTAAAGGCGGTCCAACGAAATATTAGAGTGTATGACCTTTTTTTTTGGTGGTGACTTTTTTTTTGGCCAGGCAGTGTATAACCTAATAATGATAGTGATGCAGATAACCTAATTGTGATGCAGGCTGCAAAATCTGATGCAGAGGGGGAGGGAATATCACTTACTTGGTGGAGGTCTGCACTCTCTGAGTGCTTTTCTAGTTTTATGTGTGTATGTGAGGATGTTGTGAATAGTGCAGCATGTCAGCAGCACTGGTGATAGTCAAAGACTCAAATGTTTGCTGCTGTTTTTCCTCACTCTTTGTCATGTCTTTGCACTTTGAGCACCTTTTGTTGTTCACAGGTGTCTTCAATAAAGAGACTGTGTTTGTGCTGATCTCACTTGTGGACTTTTTTGTGTCTTTCTAGCCCAGTTAAATTGTTGTGCAGGTATCTCCTCTGCTGTCCTCTCTGTATTTATACTGAACAACAATGATAATATGAACCTGTTACAAAAACAGTTAACATTTAATTCACATCATGTGGATAAGTGGAGTTATTGACACCATATGACTGATTTAAACGTTCATCACTGTGACGGCTTGTGTCTGCTTGTTTTGATGTATGCAGCTCTGTAGAGGGGAGAAGCTGGAACAGATTGTGTGTGAAGGATCTGCATTGATGTTTACCAAGATGATAAAATAAAAAGCAAAATATAACTTGTAATACTGCGAGCAAAACGAAATAATCATATAAAAGACTGACAATAAAAAGACTGATGGATCCAGGTCAGAATTTCAGTTCTAAACCTTATTTAATATTTAACTGCACTTTGCTGGTTTGTCAGTTGGAGTTGCTTTTTAAGAGATATTAAAGATGCTAATATCAGTTTTTGTGTTCCAGTTTCACTTGTTCAACAGAGGGAAGCTTCTTGGCTCCTTTATCTACAACAATTTGAATTTGTACTCTAAGTGTACAGTTGTGAAGATAAGCCCTTATTTGCCTCTTGTGGTCACGTCTACCCTCCAAAACGATCTCTTTCTTATGATGTGACGCTAACGTGCCGTTTTATTTTATCTTACACCCACTGTTTGACTCACCTATATAAGTGAGCTGTACCCAGACGTCACTGACCCACTGACAGGTGTTTCTGCTCTACTCCACGAGTTGACGGAGATCATCATGAGGACGCCAGTGATTGCAGTTTGGGCAGCAGTGTTGCTCACTTACGGAGTCTCTACAGGAATTGCAATGGTAGAGTACTAATGCTGAATGATGGCTTGCTTCATTGTAACTGCTGTGAGTAAGATGACCGTGAAACAAGATGATTTGTTCTTATAATGTCTATTGTTTCTTTAAAGGTCCCCAGTGGATCATCTCAGGGCCAAGGTAGATATGCGAAGGCCTCCAGAGGATCCTCAAAGGTCCCAAGTAGATATCAGAAGGCCTCAAGAGCATCTTCGCCGGTTGCCAGTGGATCTTCGAACATCCCCAGTGCATCTTGGCAGGCTCCCAGTGGAGCTGGGCCCTCGGCTGGGCCCTCAGCTGGGCCCTCGGCTGGGGCCTCGGCTGGGGCAAACGACATCCTTAGACTGGACATGGCTCCACACTCTGTTGACGACATGTACGATGGCTGCAAAGATGAGATGTACCAGAATCTCCAAGAATTACTGGCAAATGAGAAGAACACAAACGCCAAATTCAAAGCAGCCTGGGAGAGCTCAGAGCAATGGTACGACAAAAAAATTAAGAAATCAAAACCAGCCCTGGGGAAAGACCGTATTGTAGCTATTTACTATTACACCTTTGGCAGAGACAATGCGTATCTTGATTTCAATAATGCAGTTCGAACCCAGAAAAATGAGTACACCACCACATTTGGGTATCACGCACTTCACTTTCTCCTGACCGACGCCATTCAAACTCTCAGAGAACGCAGGCTCTCAAACCTCGCTCCGGGAGAGGACGAATGTGTCACTGGCTACCGCCGTGTTGACAGAACCTTTAACCAAGTCGTCAACACGCAGCTTCGATTCGGCTCTTTTACCTCAAGCTCAATGGGTCAGTACAACACGAACGTAGAGAGATTTGGAGACAAGACGTGCTTTGAGATTTACACGTGCTTTGGAGCAGATGTCTCCATCTTTTCTAAATTTGAGATTGAACGCGAAGTGCTGATTCCTCCTTACGAGGTCTTTAAAGTGGTAGGGGTGAAGATGAGATCTGACCATAAGG
Organism: Epinephelus lanceolatus; assembly: GCF_041903045.1. Lineage (NCBI taxonomy): Eukaryota > Metazoa > Chordata > Actinopteri > Perciformes > Serranidae > Epinephelus > Epinephelus lanceolatus. The sequence continues at coordinate 3,494,834 of NC_135742.1, forward strand.
ATCTTCCATGTGAGGTGGAATATAAACTCAGGAGCACAGGCACAAGTAGGAATCTGAATTGTGATCTTTTCAAGAAGAAACGTAACTGTAAAATTTGCAACCTTTTTAAGTGTTGCATAGGTTAAGTGTGTTCCGAGGTTAAGTTCAGTTCTACTGTGCAACAAGTGTTTAAGAAAAAAAAGTTGCATTAAAACTAATCCTTAAGTTGTGTAATTGTTAAAGTGGGTCTGTATTAAAATGAATATCAAGAATTTGTTCTGACAGGGGAAAAAGAAAAACAGGGGCCGTACTCAGAGCTTCCTCGGGCTAAAAGTCGCTGCTAGTGTTGAAATTCTAAGAAAATTCTTAGAATTGTGACAGTCTTCGAATTTCCCCTTAAAGTTAAGACTAGGTCTTTGTAAAGATAAAAGTTTCTCAGTGGGGAAAATGGTGGAAACACAAAGAGGTCAGAGAAATATTCTCCAAACACTGGGTGACAGTGAGTAAATGAAATGCTGCAGATTAGATCACACAGGTTGATGTCATTAGTATGCACACATTTCCCACCTGACGCTAAGATATTTGGAAAACTGTAAAAATGCAGCAGGGATGACTTAAGTCTGTCTCAACCCTCCATCAGCAAAGTGATCACACACACCAGTTCATTTCATTTCCACTGGGTGTTCACATCTCGCAGGCTCCCAAAAGCGTGTCTCTGACAACCAATCACGTGTTAAAAGAATCCCTTCCTTGCTCAGAGTTGCTTTGAGAACTTTATTAAAAGTTTTAGGCTCAGTTAGGAGCTCTCTGAGAGTGTTCTCTGGATGTTTGTGAATACGGCCCTGATGCATTGAAACTGATCTTTAAAATCTTTTGTGTAATTATTATAGTGGATCTGTTTTAAAATGTTAAAATGAATATCAAGAATGTGTAACTTGTAAGCACTTATGTTCATACATTGTGTTATTGCCTGTGTCACCTGTATTTAAACTGGATGCATTCTGTCCTACAGAGTTACTGTATGAAAAAGAAAAAAATAGAAGTCATTCAACCACCACCTGCTCCATCACTCTGTCTCTCACACACGGTGAAGAAACACCAAACAGGAAATCAAAAATAAACCCAGCTGTTCTTCATTTGTTTATTTTTTCACTTTCTTTCTTCAAAAGCAAAATTTCAGCTTGTCTCTGTTCATTTTTTTCTTTTTCTTATAGAAAATGGAAACAAAAATTGCCTCGTACAAACATTTAAAAATGACTGACAGAAAACCAATGACGTAAAGAAAGACGTGCTGTACAGATAGGTGAAGAAAGATGAACTCTTCCTGTCGTCTGTGAGTCTGCCTCAGCGCTGCTCTCCGCACTGTGCGGTCACATACAGCAGTAAACAAGCTTCCTAAGCTCACACTCTCCATTTATATACACACACTGCACTGGCAGAGGAGTGCATCACTGCTGCAGCGGACAAAAAGGCTAAACACGACAAGTGAAGTTTGTTGAGGTGTTGTTGGGGTTCATGAGCGCTGGGCCCTCGAAACCTGTCCTGAAGAAAAAAACAACGGATTTCTGTGCAGTGGTTTTTGCCCGGCGACAAAACATAAATGAGGGTGCCGACGAGAGAATGTGGTTATTTACAAAAGAGACACGACGTGAAACAGACCAAAATAATATATATAACATTCCTCCACTGGGCCCCTCTGATCCAACGTTCACATGATACCAAGAAAAGGACGATCCTACAGTCACACATCTCACTGAAAAAAACATTTTCTGTTGGATTTCATGAGTAAAAAAAAAGCTGCACCGCATGTTCACACTGTAACATAAGACAGAACGATGTGTTTGATTACCCCACAGCCCTGTGTGACACACATGATACACCTTGAAGATGAGATGCTGGAGCCCAGAGTGTTTTTTCCTCGAGCAGCTACTGATAGTTACACTAAATCTGGTTCAAACTGTGGAACAAGTTTACAGCCAAAGAGGTTCAAGTCTGCACATCAGAGTTATTAAAGGAACAGTGTGGACCTTATGAAGCAGGGTTGTATGGCGTGCTCATCCATAGTCAGTGTATCAACTACAGCAGATGTCAGTTGGCACGATCCCAGTTTGGAGAAGCAGGTTGGAGTTTAACATGGACGCTAAGTAATGTGCTTCTAGCCGCCTAAAAAAGACAATATAAATTTGATTTTCACTGCTTTACCTTGCAGTCACACCGATGTTCAACAGGGAACTGAAGCCGTTCTATCACTCTCTATAAAACCAGACTCCACTGAGAAGAACAGTGATTTATCATCACTGAACACAGGAGCTGCTGGTCTGCCTCCATCAGTCAGTGTGTTTGTGCTTCCCCATCAGAACGGACCGTCTGACGAAAAGGTAAAGCAGTAAAAATACTCTCAATATCACGTGCACTTCAACTGATACGGATTCTTTTAGGTGGGACTTTTTAAGGCTTAGCTTAGCTTTTGTTGTGGCCCTCCTGCTGCTTCTCCACACTGGCGGCTTCAGTTCCACATCAGGAATCACTGTAAGAAAGTAAAGCGTTGAAAATATTCTAAATAAAGCACGCGACCACAGCAGTACGATGCTGAGCTTCTGTGGTGGTACTCCTGCCTGTTTCTGACATCTACTGTATGTAATACACCGTCTATGGATACGTTCCTCACACAACCGCGCTTCAAAAGATCCAAGCTATGTGTGTGTTGGGGCTGGGTATCTGTGCTCGATACCTTTAACACATCAACCACAATAACCCAATACCACGTGGCATGAAAACTTCTCCAGTCAAATGATACCTGCATTTAATCTTTTCTGTACCCAGATCTAGAACAAAAAACTCGTAGTATGGTTTTGCTTGCAGCCAATCAGCACAAGCGTTGGCCCACTACCGCAGCAGCTACAACCCCGAGAGCCAGCATGATGTATGTGACAGAAAAAGGCAGCTCAGTGTCCCGAGATGCTACTGAAATGTTTGAAGGTATGGCTACACCACAGGCCTGCGGTATCTGGTGGCAATTTATGTGACCGAATGCTTCCATTCACATGATGGATGTGGTACATACTCTATTGGTACTGGCATCCAGTAATGTTTTAAACACCCAGCCCTGCTGTTTGAAGAAAAATAACTTCTGAGTGTTTCAGCCACAATCTTGCTGAACGCCTGCGGAGTCGACAGTGTACACAGTAAACATGATATAATCTGAAATGTCATGATGGTCAAAACTTTCCTGAAAACCGGAGTTTGCTTCTGAATTCTTTCAACGCAATAAAAATGTGACTTTTAAAGCACACTCATTGTGTCAAATCTGCAGCTGACAATTTAGCATGTCTGATCATTCTGATTTTAGGTGCTGATGAAGGTAAAAATGATTACAGTGTTTGTAACAATTGACGACATGATGAGGAACTGTTGTTAAAAATGGCAACCAACTTGAAGTGATGTCTGAAACAGGTGCAGACCGAGATGTGACTGATCAGTGCTGCTGCACATCGACAAGAGATTCCTGCATCGCTGAGACCTGATCGTTATTTTACTTTAACATTTTGTTCATGTGAGCTGTCAGAAAACACATTTTGGCTGCTGTGCTTCCTGTTTGTGCACAAATACCCTTCCTAACATCTCAACAGCTTTAAGTGCTCTTTTTTTCCTCCAACTTTTTTCCTCACTTAGACCCTTCTGACTCCATTTCCCATCCTGTGTTTCAGAATATAAATTTCATACCAAGTGGTGGTCTAACTTTGATTATCTTTTTTGCTGTGAACTCATATTTTGGCATTAGCACTGTCACTTTTTAGGACAGCCAATCTAGGCAGAAACTTCACCCACTGGCAGATTCAGCTTTTCAAAACCCGGCTGCACCTTTTGTCTGGATGCCCCTCGTTTCCTTCACGTCACAGATGAAGGTGTGTGGTTATTTCTACACTTAAAGGCGTCACTTTGGTACAAGCATATTGCTCCTTTACATCCATTCTGATTCATATTTTTCTTCTTCGAGCGTCTCACCTCCGCTCTCTCTCTCTCTGAGGAGGGAAACAGACTTGAGAGGGATTCACACAGCTGGTGATGCTGCACGTGGCGGGAATCTAACCTGCGACCTTTCTGTCACCTCTTTTAAGTTCATTTTTTTAAGTCCATGATCAGGAGAGCAGGAGAGAGGTGCATAGGTCAGAGAAAACACATTTAACAGGAACAAAGGACAGAAGACGAAAGTTCAAACTGAGATCGTGATTAGAAAAAAAACAAAAAAAAAAAAAGCTAAGCACCCACCACTTCTCCCGGTGAGTGACAGCACTGAAAAGTCCCAGCGCTTGAAAAGCTGTGGACTGGCTGTTATTGAAGTTCTCACAAAACACCCAGGGAGTGTGTTTCAGCTCTCAGCCAGAACAGCGTTTCAAGCTTCACAAGTTGAGGAAAAGGTCGAGCCAAACTGGTTTCATGATGAGTCCAAGTGTGTGTTTGTGTCAGTCTGTGTGTCTCTGTGTGTGTCTGTGTGTGTGTGTAGTAGTGTGTTATTTGTTGCGCAGCAGCTCCAGCTGATCCTGGTATTCGGTGAACAGTCTCTGGAATCGCAGGTTTTCAACGATGACAGGTAAAACCTCCCGCAGCAACTCGCGCTTACGTAGACCCTGAACACAGAAGAGGAACAGTTAGCGACATGCAGAGGTTAATGTGGCCGAGCTACCGTGGTCACAGTCATTAGCTTTGATTACGTGGGTCAAAAAATCAATAGACAATATCAGTAGACAACTGTGCGTCAACAAACCCCAGCCTTTTTGATATGTCGTCTTGGGACGTTACCACACCGAGTACAAAAGGAAAAATGATGGTGTGAAACAGCAGAGGCACTTTGTCAACCCAGGTGAGGACTGGCATTAGCATCAAGCTAGCAGAGATTATTATTTTCCCATAATGGAGGATATAAAGGAATGACATTTAACAAATAGTGGCGGGGCCTTGACTCACCAGCGTCGGTGGAAACAGACTATATTAGAAACAGGCCTTTACTTCTCATTCCGTCATTTCAAACTTCCTGTATCTAGGGGTAGGGGTGTCTCAATTCTCATTTGGAGTAAGAGCCAGGGCCAGACAGAGGGCTATGAGGAATTTTGCATCATCCACCGTGTAACCATCAAACAGCATTAAAATTGATATCATAATCACGGCACTCATGTTTCATGATACAATCTTACTGTATCTTACTATATAATGACAAAAACTCTGTGTGTGTCTGTTTCACGTTTTTCTCCTCACTGACTTGGTCAATCCATGTGAAATTTGGCACAGTGGTAGAGGGTCATGGGAGGATGCCAATGAAGCAATATTACATCAATTGGCCAAAGGGGGGCGCTATAGCAACCCATTGAAATGTCAAACTTTGAATGGGCATATCTCATGCCCCGTATGTCGTAGAGACATGAAACTTTGCACAGAGATGCCTCTCCTCATGAGGAACACATTTGCCTCAAGAACCCATAACTTCCGCTTATATAGATTTTCCGTCATTTTGAATTGTTTGAAAAACACTTCAAATGGATCTCTTCCTAGGAAGTTTGAGCAATCTGCATGAAACTGGGTGAACATAATCTAGGGACCAATATCTAAAGTTCCCTCTTGGCAAAAGTTGGAAAACTTACTAAAACTGAGCTTCTATAAGGCAATGAATATTGCGGAGGGCGTGGCTCATCACATAAAGGTGTATAACATCTCAAGGGTTTCACCCATCACCACGCAACTTTGTAGGCATATGACCACACATAATCTGAGGGGACCCCTCCATTATTGACCCCATCAAACAAAATGGGGGCGCTAGAGAGCTCATTTCTTATCTAGGCCTAACCGCCATATGGATTTTTACTAAACTTGGTAGATATGTAGAACAGGACGCCTCAAGGTGACTGGAGAAATTTAACTCTAATTGGCAACTGGGTGGCGCTATAACAACAGAAAAATGCTTCAAAATGGCTAAAATGCGACCGATCGCTGTGGCTCCCCCTGTGGACCAGTGTTGGTGTTGTTTTCTAATGTTTGGTATGACTAAGTCATGGTATGGTATGCTGTACATAATCACAGAAACTGTGAGTGTGTCATTCTGTCAGTCAGTCATTCTGTCTGTCCCACGTTTTTCTACTCACTGACGTGGTCAATCTATGTGAAACTGCACATAGGCATTGAGGACTGGCATAGGTAGAAGGTGACAAAGCTACCAATGGCTATGGACTAGTTAATACAATGTTCGAGCAGTTTTGCCGACGTTAACATTTCGGTGTTCCTTTCATGTGTCATAACCTGAGGCGACGGCATTTTCGGTTGTTTGTGTCAACTCTTGTCACTTCTGCTGATGTAGCAGCCAGCTTGCGGGAAGGCATGATGACGCAAATGGTAATCGAGTGGTGTCTCATTTGTTGGGAGAACGTTTCTACCCCTAGCCTGCTCAACTCTGTATAGAGGGACAAGGGGAAGACGCAGACACAGGGGGAGGGGTAAGAATGAGAATTGGGATTCACCCTTTATCACATGCGATTCGCCAACACACTCAGATGGGTAAGAACAGACTTAAATCATGGGATTTCTTATTTTCCCCTCGAAGCTTATTCATTTTTTTCATGTATGGAAGACGAACTTTCTGAAAACGATCAAGCATATGTTTTGGGTGTAGATAAAAGAAACTCAACCAGCAGACAGACAGTGCTGCAGTCGTACCAGGGTGGTGGGCTCCCAGGCTGTGGAGGCTGATTTGTGGACGGGACCCAGCAGCTCCTTACAGAGTTCTCGGAGACGGTACTCTGAGCCTGGAGGGAACACACACACACTTCAGTCAACACTGAAACAAAAAGCAGACTCAAAACTATACGGTCAGTGCTGTGCTCAAAATGTTTTTCTTCTGTCAGTCTGTGGAAATCAGCGACAGTTTGGTACCTTCGTTGACGAGGAATCGAGCGTAGATGAGCAGCCAGTAGCGATACTCCTGCGCTGACTGCAGAGTCAGAGCAGACGCCAGCTGGTTCTCCAGGAAGGCCAGCGTCATGCTCTGCTGCAGGTGGTGAGGGGTGGAGGAGAGGCGGGACGCCAGCCGACCAGCACTGCAGGGACCAGAGAGATTTTTCATTTACCTCTTCGTTACATTTTGTTTGGAGCGAGACGAAAAGATTTAATAACTATGTCTTACTTGAGGTTGCGTCCCTGCATGACAGCCAGTGGCCCTGAGGACACAGGTGCATCGTGGGTAGGAAGGCAGCTCCTGAAGTCAGCACACTGGACCAGAGAGTCTCCTTTGTCTGCTATCAGAGTCCTGAGAGAGACACAGTGTAATTCCTGAAGTTTAAGTATTGTTGCGGGGTTTCAAAACATTTTATGGACAAAATTTCTAAACTTTTCAAGACTTTTCAAGGATCCATAATACATATATGTATTTTTTTTCTTGCCCTACTTGTTCGGCATTTTTCAAACATACCAGATTCAAACTCTATTGAAACATAATTTCAGCTAGCTGGCATACATGAGGGGAGAGACAAGATGTAGGGAGAAAATGAATTAAGGTCTGTGATGGTGAACAGTATGTGTGCATTACGTGGAAGGTTATCCACTGAAACAATTTCATTATACACAGCTTTATTACATAACAGGACTTTTCCAGGCCTGGGAAATGTGATTATGAAATTCCATGACTTTTCCAGGTTCCCCATGACCGTGGGAACCCCGTTGTTAGTTGCAGCTGTTTCAGCTTTGTGTTTCAACTGTGTCTCTACTGTCTCTCACCATGTCTCCAGCGAGGAGCTGAAGCAGTAGGACTTCCCGTTGGACAGCCCGATGACTGGAACTCCCTGCTGGGTCAGCAGAGACTGAGACACTGTGGTGTCAGCACCTACACGCACAAACAAAATATTTTAAGGGATATAATATGACTGGATTGTCCTTCTGATATAAATGGTCACATAATCAATATGACAAGGTGTGAAACAGTCTTCTTGTGAGGTTAAAATCTCTTTATGGATCATCTTCTTATGTACTTGTACTTTTGAAGGTATGGTTCAACATTTGCTTTCTTCCCATGGGTTAGATGGATATTAATCTCATGTCTGTGTATTAAAACCTCCCACTATTCTTTAAAATTCACCATAAACACCTATCTAAGGCATACCCAAAGTAAAATGAAAGCTGTTCTTACTCCATTTGTAGTACGTGTATGGTCTCATTTCAAAGGTAACAGTCACCAACAGTCAGAATAAGTAAGCGCTCCTGTCATTGTATTGTAGAAGTTTCAACACACTGAGGTAGAAGTTTTTATTAATCTTCTCCGAGAAATTTCTCGAAAAAAGATGCTGCAGATGACTAGAACTGGGAGGTAGCTGGAAAACTCTATGGGACCATATCAAGAATCCTCTTGAGTCCAAATTTAAGTAGATAATAATATCACAGACAACAAACATGTTTTTCTGCAGTTTTGTCCAGGCGCTTTTCAAAAAAAGAGGGTCAAACAATGTACTGGATGTGTAGCCAAGAGTGAAAAACACATATATCAAGATAGAAACTTCTATATAACTATATTCTATTCTTCTATATAACTTCTTATATGAAAACCTAAATTAATAATAAACCTTGGATTTTTCCCTTTAAACTGCAGAGGAACAATCTGTTAATTATTCATGAAAAATGTTACGATCTATATTGAAAGAGAGTGCCCAAAAGGCAGATGTTCTCCTGGTTGAGAATGTCACTGGCTTTAAAGGTGCAGACACACCAAACTGACATCAAAGAACTAGCGGTGACGAAAGCCAACTGTTGCGTCGTCTACGTCGCCTCACGTCGCCCTGTGTCAGTTGCATTTGAACACACTATACGGACTACATCCGACGGCCAAGTAGCACGTACGTTCTGCGCCTGCGTGAGAGAGAGCGGAGTGAGAGAGTGGTACATCCTGTCAGCCGAGGGGTTTCCTATCTGTGCAGCCGAGCACCGCAGCACCTCCACGGACTATTACATCCAGACGGTCCCGGTGTTTCCTCCTCAGGCTCCACTTCACTCAACTGCCCGATAAACCCGCTGCTTCTTCCCACTTTAACCTGAATAACAAACCAGGGCTTGGTGCTCCGGTTGGATCCAAACGGAGAGCCGGGGCTAGCTCTGAGACTAGCGGAGGCTAACTGGCTGCTGCTAACGCTCTGCTAGCTGCTCCCAGCTAGCTCCGGTTTGTTATTCAGGTTAAAGTGTGAAGAAGCAGCGGGTCTGTGGGGCAGCTGAGTGAAGTGGAGCCTGAGGAGGAAGCACCGGTTAGCCCCGGTTTCACTACAGGCAGATTCACTCGCTACAGGGGCGAGGAAATAAAACCTGAACAGCCAATCAGAGTGATCTCTCTCACCGACAAGCTCCACCGCCGATTCAACATGCTCAATCGGCCGAACAGCCGCCGACGCCAAAGTGCCGACAGTGAAGGACACGCCGCAAAAACTAGGGCGACAGACGCTCACTGACAGCCCGACTTTGGTCGAAGGTAGACCGTCGGCTTGGTGTGTCAGGGCCTTAAGAAGGACAAATCGCTTGCTATTGGCAAGCTCTAGACAAGCAGGCCATTCCGTTAAAACAGGCCCTTGTTGGCTACTGTAGGCTGTGGGCAGGTCATTAGAGCTCCTGTTAGCTCAAGTGAGGTGTCAATCAAAAAGTCAGAGTTTAGACGCCATTTTGATATTTGGCTAACAGCAATATTTACATGCAAACTGAAGATACTATGGAAAACGTGGAAAAATGACAACATCTGAAATGACGTAATGGCAGTCTGTGGATGTGATTATGTGTTTGGACTAAATATGTCAATGGATTGAGATCCTCTGCACCTAGGTGAATGTATGAGGATCGTTTTTGTTTGGATATTATCGATCAATGGATTGTGATAAGGCTTCATAGGTGAGATAACTGTTTGTTTGTTTGTTGTTGGTCTGACAGAAGCATTTACTGTACCTGCTGTGGTGGTTACATCATGAAATGGTCAGCATCTATCGAATCACAAGAATCGTAGCTTTCTAAAAATATGTCATACGAGTCGGATTGTTTGAAGGTTTTTTCAGTCAAGTGCTCGAGTCAGGTGTGTTTAGCCTAGCTTAGCATACAGACTGGAAGCAGGGGGAAACAGCTAGCCTGGTTCTGTCCTAAGCTCGCAAATACATACTTATGTACAGAAATGAAACACGTCTTCACTATTTTAGGTTTTAGGAGCTGGAACTATTGTTTTCAATTAACTGACTCCAGCTCCATACTGATCATCTTCCTCAAAGCAGACATGTTTATTCCCCCAGATGTTGAACTCTTCTTGTGTCACATCACATGCTGCAGTGTCTCACCAGATAAAATGGTCAGCAGGGACTCGTTCTTCACCAGGGCCTTTTGTTTCTGAACGTCCCTGCACAAAGACAAAACACAATTCAACGGTTTTATTACAAATAATATCAGCAAACACATCACTGCTCTTGTGTTATTCTGCATAAAAACCCTCAACTGAAGCTGCCTTTCTATCAACCAATACAGAGTAAAACAAATCTGTGACAGCCACTTTATCTTTTGTAGTACAATTCTGACATATTTTGATGTCATATCCACATGGGTGGGAAAATAACACACACGCTCAACAACACTGCAAACAGATCAAGTCTATAAAAATCAACCACATGAGATTTGTGATAAAATCTCTGAGCACTGACCACACGGACAGCGTCGCTCCAGCTGTCAGAGCCATGACGAAGTGGGCGGAGCAGTGCAGAGCTGACACAGGCGTGGCCAGCTGGATGGCAGGAAGGAGCCGCCGTCCACAGGAAGAGAACACAGACAACATCCTGTCCTGACAGGCTACGGCGAGGACGTCACTGAGGGAGAGGAAGAGAAAGAAAAACTGCTTTAGTGCTGACCAGTCATTTAGTTATACTTTTTTCCTTTTTTCCAAAAAGATGCATCTGAGTCACCTGAAGAACAGAGAAAAGAATCTATCTGTGTGCGACACACTGAGCCTCCTACCTGCTCCCTGCAGCGGTGACCACCGAGCTGGGCAGCAGTGTGTTCCAGTCTCGTCCGTCTCTGGAGCATCGTAGCTGGCTGAGCTTCGAACCCGCGACCACCGACACCTCATTCTCCACCTCCAGGAACACCGACGGCTCCATGCTCACCTACACACACACATATTTTCCATTTATAGCTTCTTATATACTCATATACTGTTGTATATTCACACCCAAATTGTAATTTGATCACTGCAGTGTAACCTTCTTTACTTTGGTATGTCTCAGCAAATCAGAACAGGAATTAACACAAAAATTGTGTTCATTGCGGTTTAGTTTGTTAGACATTAAACACACTACAGAAACATCAGGAGTTATGGCTTGAAAAAAATATGTATTTTTCTTTATGTGTTTATAACTAATATTAACAACAAACAAGACTTTTGTAAACAGATTAGATTTGTTTTTAGCCCTGTTTCCACCAAGCAGTGCGGTACGGTTCAGTTCAGCGCACATTTTTTCCATTTCCACAGTAAAAGTTGTGGATGGTCCCAACAGAAGCGTTCCTTAGCGTCCCCATGTTTGGTCCCCCCTCTGTTGGGGTACCTAGCACACAGATGTGGTACTAAAAGGTGGAGCTGTGAACACTGCAGTCTGATTGGTCAGTAGAGGACGGTCACTCTGCTCAGGGCTGAGTTGTGTCTGGTTTTGAGGCTCATGTAACCACTGTTCATACTGTGGAGAGTTTTATTAGTAAACTCTAACTATAAAATGAAAGGATGTTTTGCTGCCTCTCACAGCAGCTGGAGTCTGAGAAAAAATAACTTTATTCACCGACTGCCGGTGACTTTTAAGGTGGAACGTGTATTACTTATTTTACTTAATTTCAACCAAATCCTCACTCTGAGAAAAAAAGCACGGCAGTGTCTTTCCTGTGGGCTACAGCAACACTAAACCCCTGAGCTTGCCTGAGAAGGACTAAATGCACAAAGCTGCTATTTTTAAATATCCCATGGAGAGAGACTCTCACTGCAGCCTGTTCTATTTTGTTCTGAAAATGTGGGCGTGCAGCCTCGTTCTGTGGACGATAAACCAGGTGCAGACTGACGAAGGAGGAAATACAGTGAGTGCTGGACGGAGCAGTGAGTGACAACAACCCCGCCCACATTCAAGAGGACTGTTTGGGGTGGAAACACTAAACGGACCGAGGGTTTAGGTACCATGTTTGAAGGGTTACTGTTGGTTCCAAAGGTACTATACCAGAAGTGTTTGGTGGAAATGGGGCTTATGTTGTTGCAGTTCGTACTGGTCAACAGTAGAGGGAGATAAACTAGGGCTGGACAATGTGGCAAAAAAAACAATAACACAATAATTTTATCCATATTAATTAGGCTTGTGCCGATTTCCGGTTCGGTCCGGTTTAAAAGCTCCACCCGGTTTAATTCACGTGAACCAGATAAACCAGGTGGGGGTGGGGGGGAGCTTTTCACATCAGCAGCGTGTCAAGGGACTATATTCAACTTATCTTGCATTGTAACATGCATTATGACAACTTAATAAGGTTTATGTATGTTTTTAAATGAAGTGGAGGAGCCTACAAGTGTTTTGTTTAGTTTGTCTCAGAGGCTTCAGAGGGACTCTGCAGCTCCGCTCAGCTGTCTGCTGCGAGAGAGGTGTCCTTCTGCTTCTTCTTGTGTAACCTTGTGTGTATTGGCGGTTAATACAGCATTATCGCCACCTAGTGGATTGGAAGCACATTACACCTATAATAGGCTTTTATTGGGAAAAATAGCTCAAATGCGACCCCCAGTGGTAAAATTAGGTATATAATTCGATATATTGGTTCAGTTAGATATTTGGCTTTAAATCAAACCGGTTGGAAAATTTTAAAACCAGCACAAGCCTAATATTAATCCATATCAATTTTTATCACAATATGTAATCTAAGAATGCTGCCAGTTTGAGTCAGACTTCATTTTAAGTTACAACAGTAAGGAGAGTTGACAGACATGACGATGGCGGAGGACTTGGTGTCCAAGTGAAAGGCAAAAGCTCCAATTCGGCAATATTTCATAAATAAACCCACTGCTAACAAGGAACCTGATAACCTTAATGAGTCAAGAGGAGTTGGATACATCTCTGAGAAGTTGGTGTACAGCCTGACGCCTGCAGCTCTTCATCTAACTCCTGACTGTTTCTTCACTTCCATTAAATATTTCAAACTCCTCCACTGTCAGTGAAATGCTGAAAATTACCATTTGTTTTGTTTTGTACATGCATTCTGGATGAACGATAGCGGTAGTGCTAATCTAACTGACCAATACATTGCATTTCAAATGACTACCGCATAATGAAAGTCAACTCGTGTTTTGCAGGCTAAATACCTTGAATGTGAAGCTGCAGCAGTGGGAAATGTTCAGTGTGCATTCACAGTAACTTCATGCAGGGCATTACAGATATTAAACATGCTGACGATTATCTTTTCTTGTAAAGTGTGGTGGTTGGTAACCTGTTGGAAAATTTCCTCACCGTGGCATCCCTGTCTATGTGCTCAGGTGATAAGACGTAATATACGCTTAATTAACAGTGGGTAAAACTTACTAAGGGCCTGAGTCCACAATATTTTTTTTCTGAACACTGGCATCTTATTATAATTGTTCTCAGTAAGGAGAGAATGTGTGCAGCCACCTTGAGAAAAAGCGCCACACCCGGTGTCTTATCATAGTGCTCCAGCTTTTTTGTGGGGTCACTATCAGCACTTCCAGTTGTGTCCATCTGTGAACTTTTCAGAAAAGTTGGTGGTGTCACTGCAGCTTCTTTGGCTACTGTATGATATGTCAGACAGAAACTATCACAACAGAGAGAGAAAAGTTTTGTGCTTCTATCACCATACATGTTGTAATACAGCGGGTGGTTAAGTGTAGCGTTTTCCTCTGTGTTCCCAGTGAGGAGAGAGCGTATGTGGCTGCCTAGACAAAAAGCGCTGCACCCAGTGTCTCACTTCAGGGTGCTACGACTAATTCCTACAGCTGCTCTGAGCACTTCACTAGAAAATTTCTGAACTTTTCAGAAAAGCTGGTATCGTCACTTGAGCTTCTTTTCAGGCAACCAATCATATATTAGATGGGGCAGGACTAATCACCTTGGCAACCAATATAATGGAAGAGAGTTTTATTGTAGCCTTGTCGTGTCTATCCTAGGCTGCATGATTTGTCAGACAGAAACAACAAAGGCAGAAAAACCCATCTGTGGAAGCAGACCGGCCGCACTATGAATGTGAGCTGCTGAGTTTTGTGCTTTTATCACCATACGTGTGGTAATACAGCGGTAGTTAGTGGTACATGTCAAGATATTGTTGTCATAGAAACAAAATCCATCTCTGGTCCCAGGGAGAGCCTTTTTGATGAAGCCCTGCCAGAGCTTTTCAGCCAGAGAAAACACTAAATGGACGCAAACCCTTAAAAGCTCTACATCCAGCAGCAAACTGTACACAACGGTGGTTCAATTGTAAAGAAACAATACCTTCTTCCTAGTAGATAAAACATCTTGAATCCACCACAACGGATTCAGAGAAGAGTGCGCGCACGCACACACACACACACACACAAATACACACAAAATGACAGCGTGTTACCTGCAGACTGAAGGCCTTCTTTATACTTGGTGTTGGTAGTTTGAGAACAGGTACAGGAGCTGGAGGAGCTGCCACCCTGCTGGGCTCCCGCTCTGCTGGAGGAGTTATCTGACAGGAAGAGGAGGGACAAAACACACATGTATCTCTCTCTCTCTCTATTCCAAGGACATCTGCACAAAAGGAGTTTTCACTAGAGCTTTGCGATAATACTTGTTATTAGAGCCAATAAGAGGCTTCAAATGAATTACTGTAAATGCAGAGTTAATTTTTGATTTATCAATGTTTTTCTAAAAAATGTAAAAAATAAATACATTAGAATTTAGTGACGCAATCAGATCTGTTCATCTTTCCCTCCATCTTTCTACCTGTGTGAAAGGTTGGGCGATGGGAGCGGCCATCTTGTCTTTCCTTGGCCGTCCCTTCTTCCTCTTCTCCACCACCTCTCCTCCGTCCATCAGCAGCTCAGGTTTCCTCTTGCTGAACGTCAAGTTTTTGTTGATGGTGGCCATCTTGTCCTCGCTGTCGCTGCTGGTGTCTTCTTTGGTTTTTACGTCTTTCAGGGCGGAGATGCCGTCTTTCGGTCTGCTGGACGAACAAAAAGGTTAACATTTTGTTTTAGAGACAGTTTGTCCTCTTTTCTCACTTTTGAATCAGTGCTTCTTCACCTGTCTAGAGGCGTGAGTCCAGCAGTGGAGGAGATGGCAGCTGTGACACCCGGCGTGGCCTTTGACCTCTCTGTGAACCTTGAGTCCAAAGCTTTCATTGGCTCGATCTTGGAGGCAGACGTGAGCAGCAAACTGGACTTCACACTGTAAAATAAAGAAATCAGAAAGTAGGAGATGAGGGGGTGACGGAAGGTTAGGAAGTCAGTACAAACAGTAAAATAGAAAACTAAATTAAAAGCTTTCTCTCAGCAGGTCATACCCATCCTTGTCCTCCAAGCCCTTGGCGGTGCTGTTGGGCGGAGGCGAGGTGAGCATGGAGTCGTGGCTGGGCCTGAGCCCCAGAGAGGAGGCCTGTCCTGGGCTGGAGTCAGAGCTGAGCTGAGAGGTGAGCTGGTTGGACGTGGAGGAGCCCGAGGGCAGGATGGGAGCGCTGTTGAACAGAGCTGGCGAGAAATCCCTGCAGAGACAGAGGGACTATTTGGTTGTGCTTTCTCTATTTGCAGTGTTTTTTTTTCTTTTATAAATGCTGTGCATGAGTTGTCAAATTGGTGAAGTTGTTTCCTTAATTCGCAGTGCGCTGAGCTCTCAGGGCCACCGTAGTGTTTCATGTTTTCCTACCCGGTGTCCAGCTGAGCGATGCAGAGCGGTGTGATCCGTCTTCTGCCATCTGCGGTTCTCGTCTCCACCTGCTTCTTCAAAAGGTTCTGCAAGCCGGAGAAATAACACATCCAAGGAATTTAAGCTCCAAAAATGTCAGGAAAAGTATTTGTTTTGACAGCTTTTGAAAACAGAGCTCTAAAACAGTGGTCATAAATATTTATCCAATACATCACTGATATCTGAATATGTGTGGTTTCCAAGTTCATCTAAATCATTTGCTCTCCTGTGTTTGACTTGTATTTCTAAAACTGTTTTATCTTGTGTCTCTGCAGCTGTCCTCTAAATATCTAAATATAATCAGTTAAAACAAATGTGTCTTTTCCTGCAACCTGAATCTTGAAATACAGCAAAATTTCTATATTAAGAGTCTGAAACTCCTGCATTTTTTCATGTGCATTTATTATTATTTATTATAAAATGTGGTGAGTTATGTTTGACCACAAATAGGTGTCTAACTCTTTGTCCTGAACCAAACCAACACTCTTCTGCTTCCTGTTCCTTGTTACATTTCAGTGTCCCACCTTCCTGATGTCCTCCAGAGACTCTCCGTTCATCACACTGTTGAGTTTGGGGGCTGAGGATTCGGGCCCTGCACTGCCCGGTCCTGAGCTGGCCTGGGCCGAGTTCTGTCGCTCCTGCTGGTATTTGAGCATCTCGGGGTTCTCGATGATGGTGGTGGAGAGCTGAGCCTCAGTGCTGGTTATAGCCAGACTCTTACCGTAGATGTTCTGATGGATGCTGTTCTGTACGACAGAAAAAGAGAAGGGCGAAGTTTGATCTGGCTTCTTAATGTTCTTGACAGAATTAAAGAATAACGTTGTGTTTTAGTATCTTTGTGTTGGAGTGACAGTGTCCAATTATAAGACAACCAGGAATTGTCAACATAAATCACATGACTCAGGTGTTTTGGTTCTTACAGTTGCAAAGTCTTAAACTTATATAACAACAGCCTGTTCTGCTTTTCCTTTGTTCACACAAGGCCACTTGCAAAAAAAGCTTAATTCAAGACAAGTATTGATCCAGACTTCATCTGTTTTTTTTTGCCAGCTTTTAAACACGAGGAATGACTGGATAACAGCTTAATATTTGTCCTCTCATATAGATGAACCCTTGTGTTTGGTAGATGTTTAGAGTACGTTCCAATCTTTAACAAAATGAAATGTAGTTCTCTTGGAAGAAAACAGAGAATTAAACTTTTAGGCAACACCAAGACACATATTTATTACATTCTGTTTCCTGCAAGAATTTTTTTTAACAGGCAAAAGGAAAAAAGGAAAAGGACAAGCAAACGCAGTGAAGTTGACATCATGTGATTCCATCGTGTGCGTCTAACCTTCTCCTCCTCGTTCAGTGGATCCCCCAGTTCATCCAGTGAGAAGTCCAGGTAGGCTACCGTGCCGTCCATCGAACACACCAACATGCCCAGACCTGTCAGAGTCCTGACACACAAACACAAATCAGTGTCAGAGACGCAGAGGGTGTACCCGTGATGTCTTACTGTGCATTCACACCAAAAGCATCATGAGCGTCATAAGCGGCCGGCAGCCATTCATTTTCAGCGTACGCTTGCTACAAAGAGCGTCTGGAGCGTTGGCAGCAGCCAACAGCGCGATGCCAGCGACCGGAGCGTTACTGAAGTTGAGAGAAGCTCAACTTTATGCAAATGAGCAGCGCCGCCGCCGAAGCAGCAGCCAATTGCAGACTGTGAATAATCTCAAGGTGGGACAGTGAAAGAAAGAAAGAAAGAGACCTTCTGCAGCGCAGCTTGAAAGCCCCGCCCCTTGGCAGCCTTCTGCAAGCCCTGCCAGAGCTGCCAGGCAGCGCGATGCCAGTGACCTGAGCGACCGCTGGCGCTCATGAAGCTTTTGGTGTGAATGCACAGTTACTGTTACTGTTACAGGGGATGGTGTAACAGTCATACGCAAAATACATAGTATGTAGATGAATGCATGTAATGCGGAACCAAAATTAAGCACAGCATCCACCCAGAAACTTTTAACCATTAGCAACAAATGCTGAGGTTAGCACAAGGAGTCAGTCACAGTATGGCGAGCACAGATAAAACACAGCTGGAAGACCTGCCTGCACGTTCCCAGACGGCTACAACAGTAACAGAGAGACAGAGTTGTGTCGAAGACGAGGATAAATGGAAACATATTCATGCTACCGCGCATTCGACAGCATCACCCAGATGTGCCGATCACCAGGACAAGACAAAACCAAACCCAGCTCCTTATCCCTGCTGCTTCCAAGCAGCTTTAACTGAACAGGATAAAACAATTACTGAAGCAGCTGGCATTCACACTGGCACATTAGCCAAGGTGGAACTACCTGAAACACTCCTACTGCTCCTACTTGGTCTTACTGGACTCGAGCGCTGCTTTTGACACCATTGATCACTCTATCCTCATCAATCTACTAAATACAAATGTTGGTATCTCAAGGAAAGCCCTACAATGGTTCATGTCATATATGTCAAATAGACGTTTTTCTGTCTCCATAGGTAACTACATGTCCTCGTCCACTCCGCTGTTATATGGGGTGCCCCAGGGCTCAATCCTTGGTCCCATTCTTTTCTCATTATATATGCTTCCCTTGGGCCAGATAATCAGTCGCTTTGGCTGTATATCCTATCATTGCTATGTGGATGACACTCAGCTATATTTTTCAGTAAAGCCAGATGATCTTAGGAACCTAAACACTCTCCACAACTGTTTAGCTGCAATAAAGGACTGGATGTCTGTCAGCTTTCTTCGGTTAAATTCTGACAAAACTGAGCTTCTCATTTTTGGCTCTGAAAATACTGCTAAAGGCATCTTTCAGCATACTGGCCCACTTACCCTCTATGTCAAAACTAACGCTAGGAATCTTGGTGTTATATTTGACCCTAAATTGAAACTTGAACAACATGTTAATGAAATGGTTCAATCCTGCTTTTTTCAACTCAGGAACATTGCAAAAATCAGACCATTATTGTCAGCCTCTGATTTGGAACATATCATTCATGCCTTCAGTTTTTCCCGTCTCGATTACTGCAACTCCCTTTTCACCTGCCTTAGCCAAGCTGACCTGTCACGTCTCCAGCTTGTACAAAATGCAGCAGCGAGGCTATTAACTAGGACTGGCTGTAGAGTCCACATCACTCCTGTTTTAGCCTCACTGCATTGGCTGCCAGTGAAGCTCAGGATTCTTTTAATCACCTATAAGGCCTTACACATTTAGCTCCTACCTATATTTCCAAGCTACTATGCCCATATACTACCGAGTGGTCACTTAGGTCTTCCAACCAAAACCTGTTGGCCATACCACGTGCCAAACTAAAAACCAAAGGTGACTGTGCTTTTGCTGCCCTGGCACCCAGACTTTGGAACGACCTCCCCACTTCCATTAGATCAGCTGAGTCTGTTGACTGTTTCAAAAAACACCTAAAAACCTACTTTTTTAGAATGGCTTACTCATAACATTCGATAAATTCAAGTGTATACTCTGGGTGATGACTGCATGCTCGCTGTGCTCGTATATGTGTGTGTTGTCTGTATGTGTTCTTGAATGTGTCTTTTATGGTCTTGGGGCCCTCTTTTCTTTGTGTCCCAATGTCAATGTAAAGCACTTTGTAACCTGTGTTAAAAAAGGTGCTAAATAAATTAAGTTTCACTTATACTTACTAATGCACAGGTTTAACTTTTTCTTATTTCATTTATTTTTTTCTCTCAGTTTCGTAGCATTAAAGACTCTTTTCAGTTTTATAGGCTGGTATTAAATGTTGCTTTTGGGAAAGTGTTCAGTGTTCGTACAGTGTTTTAAATGTTCCTTATTTTGATAATGGAAACAGTTCAGCAAAGTTGCCAGTGGGCAAAATGACACCTCAGTCCCCAGGAGGAGGATTTCGGTCTTTGTTACCTGCACCACAGTGTGTTCAAAATAAATGAAGGAAACGGATCCTTAAACATCTGGGTTTTTTCTGCTTTACTGAACTAGCACCAAACTGTGACTTCTATGTGCCGTAAAACCCCTAAAAAGATACACTCCCTCAATCAAGGACTTTTAAACCATGAAACTTTGATATCTGTAAAACTTGTGAGGATCAATGGAGTGAGATGTTACTGCACATGTGTGGTATCCCACACATTTCCCTGTTTACAACTCACCAGGAAATGTCCATAATTGATTTATCAAAGAGATCATGGATGACCACCAGGGGGCGCTTCAGAGAGGTCAGCTGAAACACAGACAGGAAACAGCATTGTCAGGAACAAAACTAAGACAGTGTGAACTGGAACACAATCTGACATTAAAAAAGCTGATAGTAAAATTGATGCATAGCCTTTATAGAAACCACCAATACCAAAAACCGTGGCAGCTCAACAGATGTTTGTTTCCGCTATACCTCGCTTCTCCACCTGCATCAGTTTGAGGTTTACATTTCTACATCTCATCAAATAATAAACTAATCGCTCAACACAAATCGGACAGTCGTTATATGTCCTGAGATGGATGGTTTCTGGGGAAGCTGTTCATACTCAACAGAACAAACACATACAAACACCATGAATTACAAAAGTGAGACAAAACAAACTGACCCAGACGGAGAGCGACCGATCTTTGCTGCCGACAGCGCAGCAGCAGTACGGACAGCCTGGTTTCGGGGCGCTGCCATTCTTCTGCTTCTTCTTAAAGATCTTTGGGTTGAATTTCTACAGAGGAAGAAAACAGATCCATCAGTGCTCAGGTTGACTTAAACGTGGCAAACATTTAAAGACAGAGCATGTGGCTAAAACGTCCTTACCACCACAGTGACAGCTTTACGGTGGCCCACAAAGTCCATGTTCGTCTTCCAGCCGTCTCTCTCCACGATCTGAGCGGTGGGACCGGAGTTGTTCATGGCATGAGCCGACACCAGATACTGACCGTCTGGAGACCAGGACAGACGCAGGACGTGGGTCGTCCCGCCGCACTGAGACACAGAGAGAGACGAGAGAAAATTATTCATCCATTCACTGGTGAACTGTGCTTGTGTTAGGACTGGCAGGAGAATATCCAGATGGGACGAATCACAAGAAAAATCTAAATAAAAGAGCAAAGACATGTGTTTCCATGCAATAATGCCATAACAGTGTCGACCACCTGCTCCCACAGCATCATCAAACACAGCTGACTGTTTTTGTACCTCACTGAAGGGTTTGGTGATGTTGGCCTCCATCTGCCAGTCCACCGTCCTCCACACTCTGAGGCTGTGGTCATCCGCCTGCGAGGCAATGTATTTCCCCACCGGATCCCACGTCAGACCTTTAACCAACCCAGTGTGTCCTCGCAGACAGGTCACCATCTCTGGAGAGACACAAAGAAGACAGAGACGTAGATGAGAGAAATATCTTCCTGCTCTATCAACACATTATACAGGCAGGATTTCAAACATTCATTTATTTGTGGCGGCCCACCATGATTAAAACACCTGCCGCCACATTTTGATTTTCTATTTTTGGAGCTGGACCGTTCATTAGGAGCACTGTTGGAATATATACTGCTCAGTTATTCACTACATCCACACTCTCACTGTACGTTCACACCAAAAGCTGCCAGAGCTGCAAAGGCGACAGGTCTAATTCATTTTCAATGGACATGTGGTGACGAGAGGCGTTTTGAGCTGCAAAAGCGACGAGCGGCGGCGGTTTGGCGAATTGAACTGCAAATGAAAGTTGAAGACTGGTTAACTTTATGCAAATTAGCTATGACGCGTTTGAGCTGCAAATGACCAGCAACCAATCGGAATGTAGATGTCCATCACTTGTGTGGAACCCAGAGAACATCCTCGGAAACTTTTAGTTCCTACCACACCTTAGTTCCTACTTCAAAACAAGCAGCAAGCTGTCAAACTGATCTATGTTCAGCCTGAAGTAGCGCTGGAACCTCTCCCCATCCAGCCGCAGCTCCCGCACCAGCCGAAGATATTCCCTGTGCTGATCACAGCCCCGAAGGATATCGTGAACCCAGAGGTGACGGCGGCTACATCCACGCAGGTACCACATGGCAGCACAAATTACAATTTCTTCCATGTTGAATCGATACACAAGTGTGGACAAGCGCATGTACCTATACAATTTCATTGTGTTCAGGAACGCTTGTTATTAGCGGGAATGCAATTCATTTGCTCTCCTTACGACCAGTTTAACTAATCACACTGTAGGCACTCGAACCCAAATCACTGACAGTGTTTCCCCTTGGTTTACAGCTTTGGGGGGGAATAACAAATCAAAAAATGTTGCTCATATTCAGTTTGGGGTCGTCCCACTTGACATGCTGCTGTGTTGTGCTACGGCCTATTCAAGTGCTGGAATTTGTTATTTATGTGACAACACCTGAACACAACACAGGCTGTGTGTGTTTAATGTTTAATGTCAGAACTATTTAGACTTTTTATCCTGTTTTCATTGTCCAAACGTGAAAGTTTCTGTTCTCAGACAAATGCAGGAAGTCACATTTCTGTGCTCCAGCCAGTAACCTGCTTTGCGGCTCCTTTAAATTGAGAAGCATAATCGAACATTCAGAATTTGACATCATGGGGCGTCGGTGGCTTAGTGGTAGAGCAGTTGCCCCATGTACAAAGCTGTTGCTGCAGCGGCCCGGGTTCGACTCCAGCCTGTGGCCCTTTGCTGCATGTCTCTCCCTCTCTCTCCCCCCCTTTCACACTTCACTATCCTATCAATTAAAGGCAAAAAATGCCCATAAAAATATCTTTTAAAAAAAGAAGAAAAAAAAGAAAAAAGAATTTGACATCATGAGCAACTTGAGCTGCTTTTGCTGCCACAAATATTTTACTAACGGTGCTGCTAGAGCAAACTCAGCTATTTTGCAGCTCTGGTAGCTTTTGGTGTGAACGCACAGTCACAGCGTAGAGTGTACTCTGGGCACAGAGAGACTACAGCCAACTACTGCCACACATAGATTCTAATTCTGTGGAAAACAGTGGCTGATTTGTGTTTAATAAGAAAACAGGACAGTGTAATGTGCTCACTTTTGAGAAATAACACCTTAATCTGCAACTATTTTAACATTTCATCTCATTTTTATTTCAGAGACTTCAGATGCTATTTTTCAAATCTGTTTTTATTTACAAAATACCTTTCAGTGAAGGAAATATTCCCGAGCAGTTTGCGACTTATTTTACAGCTAATTCACAGTTACATTCAGACTTAACTCATAAATCATCAGATCTTCATCTTCCTAATTTTCTGACTTGTAGAGGTCAATTTTTAATAATTTAGAGGAACAAAACTGTGGAATGACTTTTTTTTCAACCTGGTAAAAACCTCTATCTCTATGAAGTGTTATAAAAAATGCCTGAAAAAACATTAAACTGCTGTTTTGTGATGGGTTTCCCTCTTCTTGTATTATTGTCCATGTTTTATTTGTTTTACTCATGTGATGTATTTTTACTATTGATCAAGGGTCAACACAATATAAACTATTATCCCCCTCATGCACACACACGCACGCACAAGCCTAATCACACTAACATCGATTTATATATCACATACTCACATTTTCCGCTCTTACATGGATATTATTATTGCTGTTTGTTTTTTTTTGTAATCAAACATAATTTGCTGTTCGAGGTTTATTGTAACTTGTGTTATTTTCTGTGTTGTTCTTTATCTTTCTGTACTTTTGAGTTCTTAACTTTGCACCTGCACTGTATTTCACTATTCATTTTTCTTGCCTTTTTTATGTTTTGATTTTGATAGCTGGTCATTTTTAAAGCAAAATGACCAAATATTTTCAAGTTCTAGCTTCTTAAATACGAAGATTTGCTGCTTTTCTTTGTCTCATGTTATAGTAGACTGAATATTGATATTTTAGTTTTAAGTTAATATTTAGATTTGAAAGTATTTGTCAGGCAAAATGAGGGACTTGATAATGTCACCTTAGCTTTTAGGATTTTAAAAAAAAAAAATTCATACAATTTTTTGTCATTTTAGACAAAGATTGCGATGCAGTGTGCAGAGAGGGTTGTCATGTCATTATGTGTAAGATTTGAAAACCTATTATTAGACAGGGTGAGCTCTGGTGTCTGCCGTCTCCTACCTGGAAATTTGCGAGCATTCCAGATAACGATGGTGTTGTCCACGCTGCAGGATGCCAGCCACACGTCGTGAGGGGACCACGCTACGTCCATCACATCTACAAACAAAACACACACTGAAATCACTGCCTGAGTCCAGAGACATGTTCCTATCAGTTCCTATCAGTGATCTTCATTTTGTTTAACTTTTGCGCTCGTATGAGGATGCATATGCACACAGTTAATGCTGGACACACTCCTGCTAATGGTTTCACATTATTCCACTGATCATCAGGTGGCCGTAACATGTCAGGAGATGCTGCAATATGCAAACAAAGGCAAGGAAGAAGATGACTGCAAGCTGTAAACATCAAAGTAAACAATGCTGATTAACAGGAGGGAAATGACACACACATGTTCTGGGGAGTAACACTGAATGTAAACATTACTTAAAAATACACTCATTAATTTATTGGTATATATGCAGAAGCTTCTACAGTATGTTTGTATGTTTGAGCATGTTGTGGATATGCTTTGTGTTTTGTGTGTGTGTTTTGTGTGTGTGTGTGTCTAACCTCCAGTGTGGTTCCTCAGGATGGTGACACACCTCCACTGCTCCACGTTGGCCAGCTTACTGCTCGACCCGAACACTGTGCTCGGGCCGATGAATCTACCGAGAAAATGCACACACGCAGTTAAAATCAAACCTTAAACATTTCATTTCTCCTGCGAAGACTTTCTGGGTTTACAGCAGTCAAAAATAATCATCTAAAAATGCAATATTCAGGCTTCCCAAACATTATACCAATGGATTTTTTTTTATGAACCTTTCCATAATATTTTACCCAGTTTCCATGACTTTACGTAAGAAGTAAAAGTTGGTGAGCCTACAACTTTACATCTCTGCACACTTCATATGTGCTGTTTGTACAAATGAAATCCATTTCCAGGTCTGGAAAACAATTCTCTTATTTAAACTTTTTCAGGAATTTCATGAGCGTAGGAACCCTGAATGTTACTTTACACATATCTATACATAGCAGACACATCGTCTGTATTTGCACATGCTGTGTTTGTTCGTGAGTGTGTTTACATACGCGGCTCTCTTCCACACCATGACCAGCTTGTCGTCTCCTCCTGATGCCAGGTACAGCCCGTTGTTGGACCAGCGCACACAGTTCACACATGCTGCAGAGACAAATATACGCTGGGGTTATAAATATAACTTGTATGGATTTGTGCTGACACAGCAGTGTGTTATGGTGGGCATTAATAGCGCCTGCAATGTAGTAGTGTAAGATGTTGCTCCTATTATTAAATCTGACTGCTGGCACATTTATTTGGAACACAATCACACTCTTCTGCTGCCGGGCACTGAGCAGCAGGAGTCGTCTGTGGAGAATAAAATGTGGGAAAAGATTCAAAGCAGCGACCCCGTCTGAGAAGAGGGAGTCGCTGCTTTGAATCCTTTGAAAAGTCAAAGGTACAGAAGGGGAAATACTCAATCATCAGAGTAATGTAATATATGTCATTTGGACTGGACCAAGTAGGAATTTAGTTTGAAAGAACAGACACAGGAAGTGGCAACGCTCAGCAGTCAGACAGGAGTCAGGTTACAAACCAATCACAGCCGACAGATATCTTTCCCTCTTCTGTAAATATTCTGTGTGATAAACTTTACAGCTTTACATCTGTCCCACGGACGATCAGCCTACACACTTATAAACAGCTCCTGGAAGAAGATCAGCTCTGCTCTCAGGATTTCAGGTTAATAGGCTATATGGTGCTTGTTAAGATTGCTTCGCGACCTCAGACGCAACCTGCCGGAGTTCTCTTGAAAGCTGGCACAAAAAGGTACAAGAGTAGCTCCCAGTTCCCCCTTTAGCATTTTTCAGGAGGTTATAGATGCAGCATGTGTGAGACCCCTAATTTCCAGGGCTGGTACCTGCAGTTATTCCACAGGCTAGTTAATAACATGTCGGGCAGGAAATCCAAAGTGTGGGATCATTTTGAGAAGGTGAAGGACGAACCCAAGGTGATATGTAAACTCATCTTCATTGGTCGACTACAAACATGACGTATCATCTGAAACATGGAAGTAGCTACATGCCCATTAGCCCACAGCGTCATTAACAGGCGGCTCGCTCAGTGTGTGACGTGCACTTGGAGATAAAATATAGGCCTATATTAATGAAGGTTCATTAGTACGGTTTTGTATTTCTCTGTAATGTAGCACAGTGTTAACAATGTTACTGATACTATTCTTTCTCACACCTTCAACTCAAACCACCAAAATATATCATTTAATCATTACATTCATATCAGAAACATGCAGGAGACTAGTCCACTGATGGACCCTGGTGACGACTGATGGTCGACTAGGAACATTCTTAGGCAGGGGCAGCCCTACCAGATATCATCTAGACCTGGATATTGTAAGTGTTTTCTTTTCCTGGTTTTAAAGACTGCATTACAGTGAAGTGATGTAAATTCCTGAATTCGCCAGACTGTTCTGGCTGATCTGTTATTTGCCTTTACCTACTTAGTCTTTATATAAGCTTCTGGGTGGGTGACACATAATACATCATAATACATCCTTCTTGGCTGTTTTTGTTTTTTCCTCTATAGAAGTGGTTGCATTATTTGCCACTCCGCGAGTACTGTTCATAGTTCAAGTTTCTGCAGAACTACTTCCCTAAAAGCAGGAGGAGCTGGAGAAGCGTTCACAGGGGGAATAAATCAATAAATAAATCAATTAACCAAACATTTCTACATTCAACACTCTCTGCTATGTGAATCAACGTGAAAAGTAATACAGAGAAGGCTGGTTACCTAGGTGATTGTCCATCTGGCAAAGCATTTTGGGAATATTCTCGTTCTTCTCGTCCTCCTCTCTGAGGACTGGCGCCATGTTCCAGATCATCACCTTGCCAGAATCCTCTCCTAAAAACAAATCCAATATTATAACCCAAACGCTCCTGACTTTTTGTTTAACGACAGACTAATAAAGACATCTTGCTGTTTTAATTTGGAAATCCCTCATGATCTGTCGTCTGAGGCTGCAGGGGAACACATTCAAAACTGTTTTAACTATAAAAAAAAAACACAGTCATTACCCAGAGTACAACATCAAGCACTGGTTGGGTGGTGCTGCTGATCTTACCTTGCCCACCAGTTGCAAATTTTGTCCCATCAGGGTGGATGTCAACTGAAAATATGGGTTTGCCTGTGAGACAAAACACATGCAACAACATTTAAAGATATCTGTCAAATCACAGTTTTGATAGATTTATAGTCAGACTAACTGATACTGCAGGCTGGTAACCCATAATAATTGAGAACACAATATTTCGACACAACAGGAACATAACAATGACCTCAGTGTTTAGGTATTTATTTTTGTATTTTAAACCATGCGTTATTCTATGGTTGCAATAGTTTGAGATTTTCACAGTACGATGACCATCCCAGAAAATATCACGGTTCCATGGTATGACAAAATGTATAATTATTACCAGTGACAATGACCCTTAAAGAAATGAAAACAGAAGAGCATTTGGTTGAACACATGCTCTATCATAACTGAAACCATTTCTTTTAATAGAAGAATGTGTAACCGTTTAGAGGAAAGGAGATGCACGTGTGCAGGTGAGGTTCTCCGTCCGGTTGCAATAAGGTTCAATACTGTAAAAACAATGTACACAGTAGGGTACATTGTTTTTACAGTATAAAAACAATGTACACAGTAGGGTAACCATCAATTTTCATACCTTAAAACCAGTATACTGCAGCAACCCCCAATTCGCACTGTTAGCCTGATGGAAAATTCTTCAACTTTACAGTAATTTTCCACAGCTAAGTCAGGGTGTGTCCATGATCTGAGACTGCTGCTCAGAAATTACTCTGATAATGTATTTAATCTCCAAACTCTCTTCTTATAAAGTACAGCTAAATTTAACATTACAAAAAAAAAAAAAAAAAAAAAAAAAAATCTAACCAGCTGTTACACCTACCTACTGTATATTTATCTAATGTATTGCCATTTAATTGACTAAATGATCGATTCGTTATTTGTCATTTTTTAGATTATATATTTGGCCTTTTGACTCTATTTGATGGGACAGCTTCAGCGTAAAAGGCGAAGATAACATGCAGCAAAGGGTCACGGGTTGGAATCGTAAACGCGGCCAATGTGGCATGGACACAGCCTTTAGCGCATGGGGTACCCGCATAACCAGGCGAGCTACCGGGTGCCCCCGTTATTTGTAATTTGGTTATTATTATAAAAGCTATTTGCAGATTAACTCACAATTCTTGAAAGAAATACACAGTTGCAGCCCTGACACATTGTTTTACTTCATTAATGGTTATATATTCACATTCATCATATCATGTCTGCGTTTATATATCTAAGGATCCCCTCATAAAACAAATATTTCACCACAGGGGGTTCATCCCTACAAGTTGAAATTAACAGACTTTTATTAAGCTACATAAAGGAGTAGGAAGACGCAAACTTCTTGTCTAGTTCTAACACTGTTTCTCTTCTTACCCATAAATACACAATCTATCTCAGTGACCAACTCTCCACCCCAGCGTCCATGCTCTCAGTTAAACCACTCTGCTTGTGCTCTTCACACAACAATATCGCCATTAGTGTGCTTTACATTCCCCCTACTCATTTCTGTGCCTTGCAAAAGCTATTTATTGTACATCTTTTTAAACTGTCTTTTAAATTTCTCCCTCTCGTCCATTTCACAAACGCACACCAAAACTAGATAAACATGTAGATTAAAGGTTGCTGTGAGCACAGCACAGCACAGCACAGCACAGCACTGTTGCAGATAAGATTTTCCTCTCAAGTTATAACAAGGGGTGGGGGGAAAAAGTGATTGCGATATTTTTGTGTGGCAATATTGTATCGTCACACAGTGCTAAGTATAGATTTTTTAACTCTAATATTACAAATACAAATTAAACTTTAGGCAGCCTACTAGAATAATATAATCAATTTCTTTTTCAGTCCACTACAAACATTTTGCTGCAAAAAAAATCGTTGAGGTGATATGAACAGACTGAAACTTTACCTTATTAGATAAACAGATATTGACAAATTTACAGCTGAAAAAAGGTCATAATTGGCAATACATTTGGTCGCAATACTCAGCATATTGCAACATATTTAAAATCGCAATAATATTGTATTGTGACTCTCTCTCCAGGGACTTCTTGTATAAAGCCTGGAAGTTGATTGTTTCTTGCTTTTAACATTATTTGTGCTGTCTTAAATGTCAATGCATGTGACTCTAAAAATAAAGTGTTGTTCTTAAAAAATGTGTAGTATCCTTCTGGCTCCTTTATGTAGTATGTAGGAGATGCACCTTTCGTCTCTACTGTAATGTTAACTCATGTCAGCTAGTGACCGTTTGATGAAATAAACAGGTATCTGGACATGTCACTTGTCCATTAGGTTTTCTGTTTTGATGTGATAGACATGTACACATGTTTAAGATGCTTCACAGACTACATTAATTGTGTTAAAGACACATCACTTGTCTCTAACGACAGTAATTGTTCGCTGCACCCTAAATTCAGGCCACGGTTAACTTTCCCAAACTGACAGCTTGGAGAGACACTTTTTTAGCTCCATGTCGAGCTTGTTTACTGTCACTAAAATGAGGTGTGTTTACTAAAATATCGTCAGAAACAAATAAGAAGTCACTTTAGGACAACAACTTCGACATGGGTCATTTGGCAGGTAACTTAAATTAGCTAGCGTGAGGGTATCAGGGCTAGCCGGGGGGGGCTAACTAGCTAGCTAGCTAAGGTTAGCAAACATGAGCAGTTGATAGATTTGGAGCAGCGAGGAATGGTCCCGATAGTGACAAAGACACCAGATGTGTGTGTTCAAGTGTTGAATTAAGTCTGGTATGTGAGTAACAGTGGAGTGACGGACAAGTCAAACAAGTGTCGACCACCACCATCATGCCTCTTTATCAATTCAGCCCCCTGCCGACAACAAAAGCCCAACTTGGTCCAACAGATTCCTGCACAAGCTTACCGTTGTGGCTCACCCAGCTCGGCTTCAGCAGCTTCATTTTTTTTAAATTTCCTCCTGTCTTATTTTCACCAAAAATCCATCCAGCGCTCAGTTCAGTCGGAGAACTAACGCTAACCCTCCGCCTTTTGTCTCAAACTCTGTCCGACACTTTGTTGTTTTTGTGATTCAACTCCATCTTTGCGACAGCATCCCCCCCGAGTCTCTCCAACTCAGACAGGCTGCTGCCCCGGACGACAGGCGAGGTGACACCAGGCAGCTCAGGAAGTGTTTCAGTTATTTTTGACCGCGGACCGGAAAGAGCATGCAGGGCTGCTGTCAAAATAGTTCCGTGGGAGAGAAACTTGGTGGACTTTTTAAAGATATGTAAAAAGAAAACGGTCGGAATCAGATTTACGTCATTTTTATGCTCTTATTTTTTTGTTTGGCGTAATTAATCAAACTTGAGAGACAAAAAAAATCATCAAGTTTGTCACGTCAGTGTAAAATTTATTTGATACGGCTCTTATTTTGAAAAGTCACATACGTTGAAATGCGCAAGCTCAGAATTTGAACTGTCAAGAAGAGCATGATGAGGGAGTCGGGTAGTAAAAAATAAATAATTATTGTAATTGTTATAATTATAACTTATAATTATTATTATTATTATCATTATTATTAGTATAATTACTATTATTATTATTATTGTTATAATTATAACTTATAATTATTATTAGTATTATTATTATTAGTATTATTATTATTATTATTATTATCATTATTATCATTATTATTATTATCATCATGATCATTATTATTATTATTAGTATTAGTATTATTAGTATTATTATTATTATTACATAGTACCGTAAAACTTCAATTAGTAGCCCGGGCTGTTAGTTGCTTAAACCACTGACATCAACAGGCCTATATTTGGGACAGGCCTGTAATTCCTTTCACACATAACTGTTGCGCAGCAAAGATGGGAAACGCTATCAAATTGTTTATTTAAACCAGCATTAATATTACTTGTTGAAAAATTAGGCTTCAAATAACATCAGTTATGAATCATTCATTTGATGTAGCTCTGACAGAGCACATAGAGAGATAGAGAGTTTTACAGCACCTGAGGATAACTGCACCTGGCGTACTGACACACCACTTTATCCTGTTCAGACAATATTCATAACTTGGATTAATTCTTATAAGAAACTCTTTTGATTCTTTCATGTTAGGAACCTTATGGATCAAAGGAATATGAATATCTGACAGGGTAATCGAGGGATGGACACATAATTTGAGGAAGCCAACAACCCAGTTTTATAAATCCAAAAAAAATCTATAAAAAAATGAACTGCTTGGCAACCAGACCAGGCGTCTAATGGAGACAGGTGCTATTTGTCAGAATGTGTAGCCACAGCGGGCTAGTTAAAGGGACTGGGCGTTTAATCTAGACCAGGCCTTTATTTGAAGTTTTATGGTATCTTCCATATGGGAGGTTCAGCTCTGATTGTTAAAACAGCGCACAGAAAAACCAAGATGATTTCTGTGAGTTTTATTTTGTTTCCATTGATTAAACAAAAAGGATCTTACTCTTGACGAAAAACGTACATCTCTGTAGGGATACAGCGGGATTAAAATCTTTTTCTAAGGCCAGCTGCATTAGACCTTGTCTCACACTCTGTTATGTGTACTCTGTTTTTATTGCTTTTATCTTGTTTTATTTGTCTTTTTTTCGGTAACTGTTTTGAAATGTCCTACACAATTAAAGTTTATTATTATATTAATATCTACGGCTTTAAGAATAAATATTATGAACTATGACTGTCTGTTTATTAATTCTGATAATCTATTGTGGAAAGTGAGTAAAAAATTCCCACAATCCTTCCAGTAATCTTGTCATACACCGATAATAACAATCTGAGCCTGTCTGTGTCAAAAACAAGCACTATTAGTGGACGTAAATTGAGAGTGTGAACATGCCCTTAGTTCCTCTCACTTAATGCTGGACCAGTTTCAAACAATGTTGTTCCCGTTAGTCACTTACACACAAGAGCAAGGGAATATAGGACCCAGGTTATACCAAAGTACCCTTAACTTTGGATGTTTAAGTTTATTTCACGTGCCACACACCAGGTCTTGAGGATGTGACTTTTTGGGGGCATTCCTGTAAATACAGACTCTATCTATGAACATGATTACAACTGGTCTCCATGGGTCCCCCGTTGCCGCCAGGCCCAAGATACTTTCCCTTTTCCCCCCTTATGGGTGGCCCCGACTGAAGGGGCACATTTTCTTTACTGCAAGTCATCGAGGATAGCACCTTAACATGTTTTGTCTAAAACACGCGGGTGCTTTTACTGCGTTTCTTTCTCTCTTCTTTTTCGAAAATATGGGGGATGAAGGTGAAGATGTGTGAATCATTACTGAAGACCAAGATGTTCAAAACAACACAGTGATTTTATTCACAGACACAGTTCATGACACAGTTCAGTTTCATACACGGATAATGAACACAAACATCAAATTCATCATGGGGAAACTGGGACAAAGAGTTTCATTTGATGGTGTTCAGACTGAACTCAGAGCAAACACCAAAAACAGACAGTTATGTCTGTCTCAACTGTGTACAAGTCAGATTTATTTAAAACATTTCCTCTCCCAGAATAAAAGTTATAAAAACACTCCCATATTTTTTCTTTAAGAGAGTTTACAGTTGGCGGTTTTTCATTCTGTTGTTAATATATGCTTTTAAAAGTTTTGCGTCACAGACTCTGTTTAATCTCACTTCATTGACAGTAACGTTAACAGTCAGCACAGTTAGTCAGTGTAAACCCCAGTCACTTCATGATGCATTCACTTCCCCCTCCCAAAAACAACACAAAACATCTGTACAATAAAGTTTCTGCAAAAATCTTTGTTCAGAGTTTAAAAATCAAAAACACCAGACATTATTCATACCAACTAAAGGAAGAAAATCATTGTGACAATAAGTGAACACCAGCATTGTTCCAGAAAGTCTCTGTATTTCCTACACTCTGCTTATACATTGTACCAGCTTTTGTCAAATGGAAAATAATGTGAAAAAAGTCTAAATAATCCGGAGAAAATTCCATCTTTTTGACCAAATATATTCTCAGTGTAGAGTTTAAAATGCTAAAAGGGTGACGTGTGAGGATTAAGACAGATTTTAATCATTATTAGTAAAAGTGGAACATGGATGAAGAGTGGAAAAGTAGATTATGTTGGACTTTTTTTATTTCCACAACAAAAACTTGACGCCTTTGATATCTATTTATTTTACACAGCATCCTCTCTCTTTGACAGAAGTCCTTGATACTCAAATGAAAGATCTGGGATGAAGTATACCTTTAACGCCAATTATATAAACCCAGTTTTTTACCTTTCTGTAACATTGGTTATATCACAGATGTATAACGAGAACTGGCACACTAAGCCAAAAAAGTTCCACTTCCGGGGTTCAAAATGACCCTAACCTTCTGCATCATTAGGTCCATAGAGAAGGCGTAATATAGACGTAAGCACTATTCGGACAGGATTAGTTTTACATGGGCACGTGGGGTAATGTCACTTTACCACAGGACGTCGGTAATATTAATGGCCAATTCGCACGGGATAAGAAATATCAGTGAAACTACCACAAGTGGACTGTTCTTGCACTGAGGCTCCTTCACATAGAAATAGGACAATTTCGCGCCAAATATTAACTCATTTAAATCTCAAGCACTAGTTGCTATTTGGCAGTGCAGTTCAGGGTGCATTGAGAATTACATGGTGTCTGTATGTCGTTTATGCAGGTTTATCAGCTGCAAAACCAGCGCAGTCCTTTTGTAAATTCACCCCTGAGTTAAATCTTATTTTATTTTATTTCACAGTGGTGGAGGAAGCTTTCAAATCCTTTCCTTAAGTAAAAGTACTCATACCACATCGTAAAAATATTCTGTTACAAGTTGAAGCTGTGCATTGAAAATGTAACTTAAAGGAAAAGTCAGTAACAATAATCAAGTATTAAAAGTAAAGGTACCCAATCCAGAAAAATCTTAAAATAAACCACCCAAAAAACTCATTAAAAAACGTTATAAAACAACTTAAATGTTTGTCAAAAAGTTGCCAATTCATTTTCTGTCAATTGGCTGATTGATTGTAATTGTTTCAGCTGTACATGTATTAACTGCTGAGTAGTTTAATCTATAACAAGAGATGATATTTTATAAACTTTTCTTATGCTTTTTGTGCAAAAATCCTCATGTGTAAAGTAACTGACGCTTTCAGATAAATGTAGTTCAGTAAAAAGAATGATACGTCTGTCAGGTATGTATAGGAGTAGAAGTTTAAAATGGCAAGAAAAGAGCAGACTCAAGTACTCTGAATTTGTACATAAGTACAGTACTTGAGTAAATGTACTTAGCTATGTTTTTACCAAGTGTCCAAGTGTTAGTGAGCGAGACACTAAGCCGAATCTGCTCAGCACAACTTCATATTTAAAGGATTTGACCTGATGAAAACTGTATGTAATGTCCTGACTGTCACACTCTGTAATGTTGAACAGTTTAGGTTAAACTTCCTACAGAAACAGATGATTCTTACCCAGCTCCCAGTTCAGTCTGACCTCACTGGGATGAACAAAATAATAGAAACACGTCTCATTAAAAAGCAGTACAGTTCCACAGCACCATGAACTACACCCTCACTGTTGAATCAACACCTCTGTCAAACAGCTTGAACACAAACTGAGCCCTCCTGAGGAGCGGATTTGTCACAGTGCTGCTGTGCTGCTTTAGTTTAACTGTTAACTGTCATAAAAACAAATGATTCAAAGAAGTGCCAATCAGCTTCATAGCTTAATAGGCTTAATTAGGATTTATAAAATGCCCACACAGTGTCTCGAGCACCAGTCAGTTCAGAGATAAGAGGTCAGAGACTTTACAGTTTCTGAAATGTGTGATGTGTTTGGCAGGTGGGGGCAGGGGGCCTCACGGACCTGATGTCCCTCTGAAAGTGGCTTCGATCTGCTCCAGTGTCTTCCCCTTTGTTTCTGGGATGAAGGCGATGGTGAAGATGACATTGGCGATGCACATACAGGCGAAGAGCCAGAAGGTTCCAGCGCTGGTTAGAAGAACCTGGAAGAGGACGCAGTTATATGGTGACGTTGGAAAGGCCACAGAGAAGGTTTCAAGGTTTCACGATACATTTAGCAAAACACATACAGAAGGCGACAGTACTGTACACACAGGTAGAGCTGCAACTAAGGTCGATCATCTACTCATTGATCCACCTCACCAGGATCTACAACAATGACATCGGAATGCCACCCACACTAGATAAGTGTGGTCGGATGGTGCCAAAGAGAGGGAAGGTGACCAGAACCGAGGGGGTTGAACTACCAGAGGGCAAAATTGCAGATGTTCAGGACAGCTACAAATACCTTGGGGTCTAACAGGCAAATGAGAACCATGAAGACACCGCAAGGAAGTCAGCCACAGCCAAATACCGACACCAAGTAAAGGTGCAGACACACCAAACCGACATCAAAGAACTAGCTGCAATGAAAGCCAACTGTTGCGTCGTCTACGTCGCCTCACGTCGCCCTGTGTCAGTTTCATTTGAACACACTACACGGACTACATCCGACGGCCAAGTAGCACGTACGTTCTGCGCCTGCGTGAGAGAGAGCGGAGTGAGAGAGTGGTACATCCTGTCAGCCGAGGGGTTTCCTATCTG
The DNA here is from genome assembly GCF_041903045.1 of Epinephelus lanceolatus. NCBI lineage: Eukaryota > Metazoa > Chordata > Actinopteri > Perciformes > Serranidae > Epinephelus > Epinephelus lanceolatus. The sequence goes on from NC_135742.1 coordinate 3,530,592, forward strand.
TGCAGCCGAGCACCGCAGCACCTCCACGGACTATTACATCCAGACGGTCCCGGTGTTTCCTCCTCAGGCTCCACTTCACTCAGCTGCCCGATAAACCCGCTGCTTCTTCCCACTTTAACCTGAATAACAAACCAGGGCTCGGTGCTCCGGTTGGATCCAAACGGAGAGCCGGGGCTAGCTCAGAGACTAGCGGAGGCTAACTGGCTGTGCTTCCCTCCAGTCATGCTGCAGCTAACACTCCGCTAGCCGCTCCCAGCTAGCTCAGGTTTGTTTTTCAGGTTAAAGTGTGAAGAAGCAGCGGGTCTGTGGGGCAGCTGAGTGAAGTGGAGCCTGAGGAGGAAGCACCGGTTAGCCCTGGTTTCACTACAGGCAGATTCACTCGCTACAGGGGCGAGGAAATAAAACCTGAACAGCCAATCAGAGTGATCTCTCTCACTGACAAGCTCCGCCACTGGTTCAACATGCTCAATCGGCCGAAAAGCCGCCGACGCCGAAGTGCTGACGGTGCAGGACATGGGGCGTGGTCTGGAAGCTGGAGAGGTGCTAGTTCCCCTCTTGGGCACTACCAAAGTGCCCTTAAGATGGCACTAAACCCGCCAACTGCTCGGGGCGCCCGTCCAAAGCAGCCCCCTCACTCTGACATCTCTCCATTTAATGCAAGTATAGGTCCTGTTTGTGCATGTGTGTGTATTTCGGACCTGTGTGTGTATGACAACAGAAGGCAAAAACTGAAAACCAAATCTTTACCCACACCTGACCTGGCCTCAAATAAAAAAATGTCCCAAAATCTATTTTAACCACCAAAACCCTTCAAATAGTGTCCTGTTGAACACTCACCATCATGTCCTTGAAGTTTTTGGTGACGATGAACGCCATGGTCCAGTTGGTGAGGACGCACACAGCGCTGGCGACCCCCCTTGCTTTAGAGGGGAAAATCTCCGACATGACCAGCCATGGGATCGGACCCCAGCCCAGAGCAAAACCTGAACACAGCAAACATTGTTAATGTGGCGTTTTCTTCTCTTTACTTAGTAATCAGAGACAAAACATGTCACATTAAACACAAGACATGTCGTTAAAACAATGCTACAAAGAGCGCAAAACAGACACACATGAAGGGGGGAACTGTGAGAGACAGCTATAACTGAAAGCTGATAGGTCAAATGAGTGGACAAAGGGATTCAGACAGAGGAAGAGCAGAGGGATGAAGACTGCTGGAGCTAAGTATCTCTAACTGTCTGTGATGCAGTGATCTGACCTGTGATGAAGACGGCCATGCTGGCCAGAGCCAGCCAGGCCAGGTCAGCGTGGGGTTCTTCTCCAGCCGTGCTCTGGGGGTCCAGCACCAACAGGCTCAGCGAGGTGGTGCTGTGAACTTTGGTCATCAGGTAGAAATAAACCCCGAATGCTGTGGTGCTGATCGCCATGGCAACACCTTGATTATTGAAGGGAAAACAAAGAAATTCTGTCATAACCTCGTCATCGTGTCTGATGGTGATGAGAGCGTGAACTGATTAAACAATTTCATTCCAAAACCCAATCAGCTTTTGTATTCCATGTCTCTGTAAGGGAGTCTCATTAAAGCTGGGGTAGGTAGTTTTTTATTTCCCTCGCTGGATCAGCAAACTTTCTCTTGCTGCCATTTTAGGAACCGTACACATGACACTTCTTCTGCGCCCTCATATTCATTGTTTTCAATGTAGACGTGCGGCAGGTGCGCTCAAACACCAGAGCGACGCAGTGGCGGCATGCATGCGTTCTGTAGCACCTATTTTTCAGAGTGTGACAGCTACCCTCTGAGATAAACTGAGTTCAAATTTTGGATTGCAGCAGCGCACACTGCTTGTCATGTGACGCGGAACAACCAATCACAGCCGACAAATATCTTTCCCTTCTCCCGAAAATATCAGTCTGTGATAAAAATGGCGGAGAAGTTGATCATGTTAGTGCAGAGCTACCCAGAGCTTTACACCTGGCTCACAGACGATAAGCCTACACACTTATAAACAGCTCCTGGAAGAAGATTAGCTCTGCACTCAGGATTTTAGGTAGATAGGCTATGGTAACATGCTTGTTGAGCTTTAGGGCTGCAACTAACAATTATTTTCAATGTCGACTAATCTGCCGATTATTTCTTCGATTAGTCGACTAATCATTTTATCAAAAAATGTGTTAAAATGTTGAAAAATGTCGGTCTGTCTCTCCCAAACCCCAAAATTATGTCATCTAATGTCTTGTTTCGTACTCACACCACTCACGTTTTAGTTCACCGTCATGGGAGAGTGTGTAAAGCTGCCAATATCTGAACATAAGAAGCTGCAATAAGAGTATTTTGGGTACTTTATAGTACTTTTCTATGAAACATGACTCAAACCGATTAGTTGACTACTAAAATAGTCACCGATTATTTTAATAGTCGATTAGTCGACTAATCTTTGCAGCTCTACTGAGATTTAACCTGCCACCACACTCTTGAAAGATGGCGCAATAAAGGCACACAAGTAGCGCCCAGCACCCAACCTTGTGTTTTCCAGCCAGTTAAAGACGCAGCATGTGTATAGCCCCATACAGTTTAGATCTGACACTGCTGCTGGCTACCAGCCCGCTGTGACACCCAGCGCTGGGAGGTTTGCACTGGCTGATTCAACCCACTACAGCCACCAACCAAAGGTCGGGCTCGGAGCTGCAGCCCGCTCTCCTCCCAGTGAAGCAGTCCACAGCGGTGGGGAGCGAGGTGAAGGGACCTCTGCAGCTAATTCTGGTCTCATTTATGGTCCGATGAACAGAGATAGAGAGAGGGGGGCTGAGCAACTCTACACGCAATAAGATTAAATAAATCAATGTATGGGACATACTGGGTCACTGTATGAAGCACCTGCATGCCCTTGGTCGTCTGGTGGGAGGGGCTCAGGACAGAGAGCGGAGAGCTGCAGGAGAAGGCTGTTTTTTCTAATTCTGACTGTTCTTTTTGCTTTCTCAAATGTCTGCCTACCCCAGCTTTGAAAGGGACGCTGCGGTTCATTGTGAGTTACTTAAAAAGACGACCTCCCAGCGCGCCCCCAGAGAGGTATCCTTTTGAAACTAGAAAATAAAGTTTGTTTAAAAATATTTAAAACAGATGAAAATACCTGAGATGATGAGAAGAACTTTTCTCCCAGCTTTGTCCATGATCAGCGCTGCCACTCCCGTAAAGACGACCTGAATCAGACCCACGATCACTGAAGCCAGGTCACTCTCCTAAAAACAACAGCAAGACGTTTACATCTTTTCAACAAGACACAGTTATGTTCTTACTGAAAATATACAGAGGTGTTGCAGCTTTCTGATGTGGTCATAAAAAAAAATCACAAAAATTCTGTGAATGATTTCTAGTCAAAATTTAGCTGAAAAAATAGTTTGAGTTTGCATTTGAACTCAGACAAAGTTTTTTTTTCATGGAGTAAGTACTTTTTTAAAAGTTAAATGATTAACTAGAACAGGTAGTTGTGTGGTACATTTTTTCAGCATATCCTAAAAACCTTTATCATTGTTTAAAGACCAATGTGGAGGTATTTTTGGTAAGAAAAGGCCAATTATGATTTCAATTATCATATTTTTTTTTCTTAGCTCCTGGTTATAAATCCAGATTTTCACCTTAAATTGCATCAAAGTATTTTAGCTGCATCAGAGGACATTAACAAGAGCAACACTTGCAGATAGACATGAGAGGACAGAAGTTGAAGAGTCATGTGTAATTGTTACTGAGTGCAAAGTTAATTTCTCCTGAATAAATAATAAACTTAAAAACTCTTCACCTTAAAATGTGCCTGTTCAAATATGTTCTCAGCATAGAACATGATGGCATTGATCCCTGTCATCTGCTGAAAGATCATCAGCATGATGCCGATCACCAGAGGCTTGTAGATACCGGGGTCCTTCAGGTCGGACATCTGGAAACTGGAGCCCTGAGAGGACACACAGAGAGCAAGAACAAGTCTCAGGAGGAGAAACTGGTGGAGTTGTGGAGTGAACAAGAGTCTGAATTTAATCCTGTGTGTGTCTGATCCATCAGTTAGCACTTATTTAAACTAGAAATAAGCTAAGCTTGAACAGTTCACCTCTCATTCCCCTGTCGCCTCCTTCTAAAATAATGCAGTTAACCGAGGAATTGTTAAAATGTCATATTTTTTAAATTAAGTTTGGTGTAGTATTTTCCACCAGGAGCAGGATGGGAAATAATCTTAAAAGGAATCTAGTTGTAGACTTGCATATAGTGACCCTGCATGATCAGCAGTCTCTGTATAATCTAGTTCTGAGTTTTCAAAAGTATTTTCAAAATAATCTCAAAGTCTTCTAGTGTAGGGTGAGCATAGATACTGGGACTGCAGACTGTTCGCCTCCTGGTCCTAAGCAGTCTGGGTATTTACTTCATCATTTCCAACAGTGGTGGTGTCAGCAATGAGGAGGACGGTGAGGTCATACAATCATTTCATTTGCTGATTTGAGGCTTCAGTTCCTGCAGCGTCTCCTGTGGTGACTTCACACAGTGCATCGCTCTGTTCCTTGTTTCTCACATTCTCACTGGCTCAAACTGTCCACCGCATCACAGCCAAGCCAACCGACCACAGACTCACCTGCTCCTCACAGGCGTCCTCGATTCGGGCGCACTCCCACTCGACGGGGGCGTCCGGCCCTCGCAGGAAGCGTAGCGCCTCCTCAGCCTCCCGCCTCTTGCCCTGGGACAGCAGGTACCTGGGCGTCTCTGGCATGAAGCACATGCAGACCATCAGCAGCGTGGGCGGGATGGAGCTGCAGATCGCCAGCCAGCGCCAGTCCATGTAGAGACCTGCAGGATGAGTTCACACAGCTCAGGATGAGAAGCTGGAGCCGGACAATGACTTAAACAATTATTCGATTATTGATTAATTTTCTGTCAATTGACTGATCTATTAACAGACAGATCAGCCTCTCGTCAGTCTATCAATTAATCCACCAAAACCATATTAACATGGTATGGAGTCAAAACAACAAACAAAAATGTGGACAAAACAACAGCAGCCAGCAGAAATTAAAGGGACAGTTCACTGCAAAATCAAAGGTACATATTTTCCCTGACGTGTAGTGTTATTTTTCAATCTAGATTTTTTGGTGTGAGTTGCCGAGTGATGGGTATATCAACCAGAGAGATGTCTGCCTTCTCTCCCAATATAATGGAACTAGATGGCACTCAGCTTGTGGTGCTCAAAGTGCCAAAAATACATTTAAATAACTCAACAGTTTAATGTAGGATCTACTTTCTTTCAACCAAACTACATCTGCCAACTGTATCACTGCGCAGAAGGAAGTGCGCGTCTGCTCATGGACGAGAGGCCGTGTGTGTGTGTCAGTGCCAGATGTAAGCATTAAGCTAGCTCTGTGGTGGACTAGTAGTAGATGCATGCTTCCTTCTGCACGGTGAGCTAGAGGGTGTAGTTTGGTAGAAAGAAAGTAGCTCCTCCATAAATGGCTCACATAATTTTAGGGTGAACCACAATCTAACTAAGACACGAAATCAGACTAAGAGGACGCTGACGCTCCTTGGATATTAAAGGACCTCCCAAAAGCAAGATGAATCCTTTTGAAAAAATTAAAATGTAATTTCACACCATGACATCAGCTACCTTTGCCCTTTTGGCTCCATTTTCAAAAATGAAACGCAAGAAGGTTTGAGTTTTTGTTTCTCCCCCAGCTGTGCTTGAAACATGCCAGGTCCTGCACTGTGCATGACAGACTGAAGGCTGCAGGACACAGTGGAGCCTTGTCAGGTCCAGCTGTCCTCACGAATGTCCTCCTGTGCTGCATCTAAAAATACATTCCTCTGCTGATCTGATTGTTCCACTGCATTTTCTACAACGATCACGGTGTTCAACTGGTGCTGAGCAACAGCTGGTTTGTGATAAAGTATTATATAAATCAAGTATTCCTTTGAAAAACATGAGTACATGGACATGTTTACAGTTATTCCATCTGGTGATTCATTTATAAATATAAATATTTATCATAATAGATTCAAATGTGCCAAAAAATGTTGACTCCTTAACTGTTAATTTAGCAAACTGATGCCTTTTTCATTTGTCCTTTGCATGACATCAGTTTAACAAATCACTAAGAAGTTTATATTATAAAAGAGCCATTTAACCAAAATGACATAACAACGTATTCCTTCAGTGTCCCCTAACACGAGACATCATGTGACACGCCAGCGTCTGTTGGGTACACATGAATGGCATGCAACTAACAAGATTAGGGCGATGGCAGTGAGGCTGCTGTGGAACAGGCAGCTGATCATATCTGAGGATGATCGCATCACATGATGGCCAGGTTTTGGTCATCTGTACTTCATAACCTTTGATCCAGAGGTTTGAAACAGAACAGCAACCTCAGAAAAACTCATTATAAACTAAACTGTGTTGTCACGGGGGGGTTGACATGAGCGACAGAGAGAATGAAAAACAGAAAAAGAAAAAATATGACATATTTTTAGATAAGAGGGCAGACTTGTAGCTCTGTGTTACGTATAGGGTCATAATGTTGGATGCTGTAAAGTTACATCATGGAAAACCTTCAATGATTTACAGCTTGTAAACTGCTGTGGGTTTGAGTGACCTTACGGGACTTCTTTCTTATCTTCACTTAAACATTCAGTGAGTTTCAGAGTCAGATTTTACATCAGGAGATTTAAAGGGACAGTTTGGATCTGTTGAAGTGGTGTTGTATAAGGATCTAATCCATAGTCAGAGCATTACATACAGTGGATGACAGTCAGCACGCCCCCAGTTTGGAGAAGAGACAGGAGTACAACCCTCACAGCCACCAGACTCCTTTAGAAATACAGTAATTTAGCATCATTGAGCACAGGAGCTGCTGGTCTGCTGTCGCCTTGATCGGTTAGTTTGTTTGTGTTACTGTGTCACATTGGTGACTCCGAACTCCCTTTAAGGATGCCACACACACATAAAGCTGAACTTACATACCTGCGAGATAGACTCCCATGATGCCTAGCACCACCATGAGTTGCACACAAGAGCCTAACATCCCGCGGACCCGCTCGTGTGCCATCTCGGAGATATACAGCTGTGTGAAAAGAGACAGAGAGAGAATTACACAGAGGACAACATCAGAGTTACTGACAGCAAACGACCAACTCTCAGTGATATTTTAGGCATTTTAGGCAACGCTAAAATCCATAGAAACCTAATCATAAATGAGCCTGGACACCTGGGACTTTCCACGTATACAACAATTTGACTCCACTTTCTTGTTTCTCCCAATACACTCACACAGAAAAAGACACCAACAACAACAACATCTTTAAACTGTACTTGATTCATTGTTGATTATTTGTTCAAATTCCATTTACAATGACATAAAATATAAAAGCACATCTGAAGCTCATATCTGAGACGCTAAAACCAGAGAATGTTTGGCATCTTTGGCTTTAAGAGTCACTTACAAACTTACAAAGTGTATTCTAGAGATTAAAGGGACAGTTCAGAGTTTTTGAAGAGGAGTTGTATGTGGTGCTTTTCCATAGTCAGCGTACAACAAACAGTAGATGTCAGTTGGCACACCCTCAGTTTGGAGAATGAGGCTAGAGTTCAACATGGAAGTTAAGCATGTAGTCCCACTTAAAAAGAAAAAAAATCAATATTCATTTAAGTGTATATTTAAGTGTTTTCACTGCTTTACTTTAATGTCAGACAGTGATTTTCAACTGGAAAATGAAGCCGTTATATCGCTCTGTTCAAAGCCAGACTCCACTGAGGAAAAACACTAGGGCTGCAACGATTAGTCGACTAATCGATGACTAATCAGTGACTATTTTAGTAGTCGACTAATCGTTTGAGTCATTTTTCATAGAAAAGTACTATAAAGTGCCCCAAAATACTCTTATTGCAGCTTCTTACGTTCAGATATTGGCAGCTTTACACACTCTCCCATGACGGTCAACTAAAACGTGAGTGGCGTGAGTACGAACCAAGACATTAGATGACATAATTTTGGGGTTTGTTAGAGACAGACCGACATTTTTCAACATTTCAACACGTTTTTCGATAAAATGATTAGTCGACGAATCGAAGAAATAATCGACAGATTAGTCGACAATGAAAATAATTGCTAGTTGCAGCCCTAGTGAACACAGAACTTGCTGGTCTACTGCTGCCTCCATCAGTTAGTTTGTCTGTGTTATTGTGCGACTTTAGTGTTTTAAAGAGTTAGTTTAGATTCACCAAAGTCACACAACAGCACAAACACACTAACTGACTGAAGCAGCAGTAGACCAGCAGCTCCTGTGATCACTGAGCTAAAATTACTGTTTTTCTCAGTGGAGTCTGGATTTGACAAGAGCATAGATGACGAACTTAATCTGTTGATGGCTTCTCCTTTAAAATGGGCTGTCTGACATTAATTAAAGCAGTGAAAATAATTTTAATGTACTGTAGTGTGCTCTTAAACTGATATTGATTTGTTTTTGTGGGAATTTTATAGGTGGCTAAAACATGTTTTGTTGCTGACCCCTCTACAGCAGCTGCTTCTTCAAACTGGGGGCGTGCTGACCATAGACTGTATAAAATAATTGCTGGTGCTGACTGACAAAAGATAAGTGCCCCATACAACACCACTTCTAAACATCCAAACTATCCCTTTAACAACTAATTGAATAATTTATCCAGAGATTTTTATAAATATGAAACTTCTAAAACTCAAAGTTGTGCCAAAAATCCTGTGAAAACACCACAAATATAAAAGTGGAGGGTTGTGATTAGTGACCAGACTGCCTGTCAGCTGGAGTTTCACAGTGATCAGACCAAGGAAGCAAATGGCTGACTTCAACCGATTGGTCAAAGTAATCTGATTTTTAATGTGCGTGGATTTGTAGTGAAACTGGTGGCAACACAGGAAGTCACTACATGAACATCGACACAGGAAAGCAGGAGGACAAGAATAAAAGAAGCGATGCCACGTCAGCTTCTTACCGGGACGACCAGTGACGTGACCCCACTGGCGATGCCGGTGAGCACTCTGCCGATGTAAAGCATCCACCTGTTCTGCGCTGCGATGATGATGGTGAAGCCGAAGACGAACGGCAGCGAGCAGAACATCAGACTCAGCTTCCTGCCGATCTTCTCCACCATCCAACCGCCCAACAGGCCGCCGAGTGCTGCTCCTATCGTCACTATGGACTGAGAAACAAAAACACAAAGACTTTTATTCACATGTGACCCTGTTTTTGACCAATTTTAATACTGCACGTTGGGGTGAAGTATGAAACAGGAAGGTAAATTATTACTAATTTCAATTTATAGCAAGTTTGCACACAAATGACCAAACGAAGCTACAACTAAAGATCTGTGATTGGATGTTTCTTACTGCAATGCACCCTGGGAGTCTCAGTTGTCTTCTCTTTTTCAGTTGTTAGGTCCACAGACTTTTAAATCAAATAATCAAAGATTTTCAAACACAGCTGTTCATCTTTTGAACTGATGATTCAACCGTCGCTCACCTAGCACTGGCTGTGTCTGCGCCTATTTCAGTGATACTCCACTTGAGGCCCACGGTAGGTTGCTGGGTGGCCCTCTGACCCTTTTGTAATTCAATATAAAAATTAACTGATTTACAATGGAATGTTTTTGCACTTTTATTGTAAATAAAGTGCCAGAGTGTATAAAAAAGCATTTAACTGCTAGGGGAGGATCCCTCTGACTTCATAACAGTGATCTGGGCTAATTATTTATATATTAATTACTGATGTTTATTTGTTACCTGGCCCTTTGACCTCCTGTCGTTTTGCAAAAGTTGCCTGTGGGCAAAACATAAAAAGTTGTTTGGAAAAACGTCATTTGAACTCTGTTTTTAGCCTCATTGTAGCCTGTAGCTCTGACTGCTTCTGTGTACACCGAGCTGACGTGTGTGTGTGTGCTTGCGTGAGACCGTGAGACATGGGCACCACCAACCTTCATGTGTGTTCACGTGCTTTCGCTGGTCTCGCACGCAAGTGCGCACACATGAGCGCGGTGCACAGAGAGGCAGTCAGAGCTGCAGGCTACAATGAGGCTAAAAACAGAGTTCATATGACGTCTTTCCAAACAACTTTTTATGTCAGGGCTTCAGGACACTTGGATCACTACGGACGAGCAGTATGGAGATATTTTGTGGTTTCAATTCTGTGTTCTTGGACATTTTAATCTCCATTAGGTGGAGTTGTGCTGCTACCTCCTCTCCCCTTGGATCTCCGCAAGTGATGTGAGGACTCTAAAACTTCACCTGAGCCTCCCTCGGCATATGGGTGAGTAGATAATGGCTGAATTTTCATGTTTGGGTGCACTATCCCTTTAAGATGCATGTTTTTCTTTACAATCATAAGCATCTCTGTCTTGTCGCTTTCAGTCTATTTCTCCTCTCATCAGTGATGTGAGACGCAGAGCTTCACAGCTGCTCACTGAAAGCAAACATGAAAACAAACCACACGTGCACTCGGCACTTAACACCCTCTCATGTCATGCCAGAGTCGGTGCAGCCACTGGCTTCTTCTCCAAATCAGCAGGTGGGCATGATAGCTACTGACATGGTCATAATAATCATCTTCTCTTGGTTTAAATAACCTGGGTAAGTGTAATTCATACTTAGCTTCAAACATGTTTAGCTTCACATATAAGTTACCAAATCAAATCTTTTATTTTGATTGCATCTGACATCTGTTATTATAAGAGCTCTATTTCTGTGTTTCTTTACACTGTGACCATGTTTACAACCCACGTGAATCCAGCGAGGTGTGTTCAGACATGTGATGACTCAAAACTGCTTATAAGTCAGAAACACATCATCTAAAAGCTGTTCTGCTTTGAGGCATGTGATATTGCATCATCATCATCATCATCATCATCATACCCCAAACCACGAGGCCTGTTCACTGTCCAGCTGCAGATTAGGGTTAGCGATCCTGGTGAGTTCGGGGATGGCTGGAGAGCTGTACCCCAGCACGAAGCCGAAGCTCATGGGACCCAGAACAGATGCAAACGTCGCCAGGTACAACTTCCCATTTTTCACTTTACTGCGGGGAGAGAGAGGAACACAGCAGAGTGCAAAGTTCAAAGGTCAGTGTGTCAAATGTGATCAAAGGACAGTTGAGCTGCTTACATAAGCAGGTTTGCACTTTCAAATGTCTGAGTTAAATAAGAGAACTCTATAAACCCAGAGGAGAAATCTGCACTTGGTTTATCATGTGAGTTTTTAAGAATTAAAATAATGCGATCTATACTCTTTTTTATTATGTTCTTTTCACCTTACATGGTAGGATCAACAGCAGCTGCGTGTTTTTTAATGTTTGTTAATGGTTAACAGTGAAGTAAAGTTTTAGCAAAGTAACACTGACTTTTAATAAAAATGTGAAATACTAAAAATTATGAAAACATAGTTTCATCCATATTTTTTAGTGAAGAAGAGTGAAGAAGTTCAAAACCAATTACAAAAAAGTTGTGACGCTGTGTAAAACGTAAACAAAAACAGAATGCAATGATCTGCGAATGTCTTTAGACGAGGTATGTCATGTTCAAACTAAGAAACGTCATTGTTTTTTGTAAATATACACTCATTCTGAATTTGATTCCTGTTCGGACGGAGGCAACAAAAGACTGGGAAAGTTGTGGGATGCTCCAAAAAACAAACCCCTGGAACATTCCACAGGTAAACAGGTTGATTGGTAACACATGACAGTATCATGAATGGTATGAAAGGGACATCCTCGAACGGCTCAGCTGGATTACTGTAACTCTCTATTATCAGGTAGCTCTAGTAAGTCCTTAAAAACTCTCCAGCTAATTCAGAATGCAGCAGCACGTGTACTAACAGGAACTAAGAAACGAGATCATATTTCTCCTGTTTTAGCTTCTCTGCACTGGCTCCCTGTAAAATCCAGAATTGAATTTAAAATCCTACTGTTAACTTATAAAGCTCTAAATGGTCAAGCTCCGTCATATCTTAGAGAGCTCATAGTGCCATATTATCCCACCAGAACACTGCGCTCTGAGAACGCAGGGTTACTCGTGGTCCCTAAAGTCTCCAAAAGTAGATCAGGAGCCAGAGCCTTCAGCTATCAGGCTCCTCTCCTGTGGAATCATCTTCCTGTTACGGTCCGGGAGGCAGACACCGTCTCCACATTTAAGACTAGACTTAAGACTTTCCTCTTTGATAAAGCTTATAGTTAGGGCTGGCTCAGGCTTGCCCTGTACCAGCCCCTAGTTAGGCTGACTTAGGCCTAGTCTGCTGGAGGACCCCCTATAAATACACCAGGCACCTTCTCTCCTTCTCTCTCTCTCTCTCTCTCTCTCTGATTGATTGATTGATTGACTGATTGACAAGCAAGGATGATCACGTTGACATAAGCTGCGTGAGCAAATAGTCAAACAGTTTAAGAACAATGCTTCTCAACTCACAGTCGCATTATAGATTTCATCATCTATGATGCATAATATCATCAAAAGATTCAGAGAATATGGAGGAATCTTTGCACAGAAGAGGCACTGCTGACAACCAATATTGAATGCCTGTGACCTTTGACCCTTCAGGTGGCCTGGCATGTAAAACTGACATGACTGTATAAAGGATATTACTACATGGGCTCAGGAACACTGTCAGTAAACACAGTTCATCACTGCATCTACCCTGCAAAGTGAGGGCCAGAAATCAACAACATCCAAAAACACCACTGACTTCTCTGAGCCGAGCTCATCTGAGACGGACTGACACAAAGCGGTCTGACGTGTCCATCATGGACATCGTGTCCTCTGGGCTACAGAGGCAAAGGATCATCCAGACTGTTACCAGCTCAAAGTTCAAACGCCAGCATCTGTGATGGTACAGAGGTGTGTCAGTGCCCATGGCATCATGGCTCACTTCAGCTCTGTGAAGGCTCCATGAACACTAAAAGGTACATACAGGTTTCAGAGCAACATATGCTGCCATCCAGACGAGGTCTTTTTCCGGGACGTCCCTGCTTATTCCGGCGAGACCACATTCTACTTCCAGCCAAGCCACATTCTGCATGTGCTCCACAGCGTGGCTCCACAATAACTGCCTGCAGCTCAGACCTGTCTCCCACTGAACATGTGTGGCACATTATGAAGCACAAAATGCAACAATGGAGACGCCGGACTGTTGAGCAGCTGAAGTCGTATATCAAGCAAGAATGGGAAAGAATTTCACTTTCATAACTTCAACAGTTTGTGTCCTCAGTTCCCAAACGCAGAAAAGGTGATGTCACATGGTGGTAAACATGCTCCTGTCCCATGTTGGGACGTGTTGCAAGCATCAAATTCAGAATGAGTGAATCCTTATAAAGAACAATAGAGTTATCAGTTTGAACATTAAATATCTTGTCTTTGTGCTGTATTCAGTTGAATATGGGTCGAGGTTGTACACAAAAGCATTTAGAGTGTGTGACTAATCAGTTCAAGGACAGTACTGGTGTGTTGGCAAGTTTTATCTTTGTAACTACAAACTGCAGGACATGGGCTCCCATCCCTTCCTGTCGGGCGTGGAAGAAATAACAGCAAAAACCTGTTGGTCTGATTAATTATCTGACTACAAGAAAATTAACTTACAACGACGAACTGCTGGTTGAACAAAACAAGCTATCTGAAGTGCTTGAGATGGACATTTATCACATGATGTGTTATTTTATTGGCTGAACAATCTCCTAACTGCTGCACAGTGAAGCAGCTGTATTGTGCAGATTTATTACCAAAATGATATTGGAACTTTGCCAAACAAGAACACAGTTTTTCATAGATTAGGTAAGTAGGCACTGGTCTTTGTGTTGACAGTGTGTGCTGGCTGCAGCTCCACTGAGCTCGTCACCGTGTGTTTGTGTTTGTCAGCTGACCTCAGGTAAGCATCCTGCTCGGACAGGAGTCCAGTCGGATCCTCATCTCCATCCTCCGCATCCAGCAGCCTTCTCCTCTCGTTCTGGATGTCCATACTGACAGCAGTAATGTTTCCAGGTGGCTTCTCCTCCCTTCACATGGATCACAGCTCAGGAGAAACTGGCAGCCGAGCAGCGACACGAGGGCGGAGAGAAGAAACGGGACAGTGTCACAGACAGCTGCGAGTAAACATCGGACATTTCAGTTGGTAAAACCAGAGAGTCTTACTCATCGCCGAAACTGCCAGCGAAGGTTTCTGCTTCCTCCACCGGCGGCCAACTTGCTTTGTCAACATTTGGGTCAGCTGATTATCACTTGTGCCTGCTATTTCCTGTTTTCAAATTAAAAGTCTCAGTGGAGCTGCTGACGCGCACTTTTAATCGTCAAACCTCCTTTATGGGAACTAGAAAGGTGAGGTCACTGACAAACTGAAGCATTGAGAATTAGCCGCAGGTAGCTAACATAAATACCTGTGTAGTTGAAAAGCAGTCAACGCCATAACTTTAAGCGCTAATGTTTTATTTACTCATTTATTCATTAATGTATTTATTTATTGCCTATGCCATGTCTACACCATGGCTACACCATGGCTACAACACTATTAACAGCTGTAAATACTAATTATTATTACACGGCTTGACGCTATCCTAGCTAGCTTGAAACGATACCGGAAGTTACGGAAGCGGAAGCTCTTGCTCAAATTGAAACATTTGAATGCGCGCTTAAAGTTGGTTTCCATGGTTACATCCAGATTTAACACAACGATTTATTTAAAATTATTATACGCAAAATGAGCACATACCTTTAAAGAGTACCACATTTGAAACGCTGTATTATATATAAAAATAAAATAAAATAAAATAAAATATTAACTTATGTTTCTAACTCTAACATTCAATTGAGACGTTTGCAATGAATACAAATATGCCGTTTTAATAAAAATTGTAAAAAAAAATAAAAAATGTACAAAACATGTGTTTAACACCAACATCAGAAACATAAGGCGTTGTCTCAGTATTGTTTATGGTAACTACACAGAGGCCTTTTCTGGTCTTTAAACTAAGCATAGGAACTATTGTGGGAACTGTGTTGGCTTGACCTTTGCCCCCTTACTGAACTGAATCTCCTACTCTAAAATGGAAAGCGCAAAATTTCTTTATTTTTTTTAGGCCTGTTGCACTTATAAAAATGTGTAACATATTTATGATGGAATGTTTCGGTCTTTAAAGGCACTTTTTACACCCATTTGTAAAGTATGATTTTGCGTTAAAGTCATACCCCTCTGATAGTTTTCTGATACCATCACCCACGGCTCCAATGGGAGGGGACACTTTGAAAAGCCTGGCATGAGAAGTCTGGTTTTGTTTTCAGTTTTTTTGTATGTAATGTCTCAGTGGTGTATGGTAGTCAGGATGGGCACCAGTGCACGCTATTATAACAGGCCCTAGTGCCAGATTTTACATCGTACCAGCTACCGTATATTTTATAGTATCGTCACATGATCAAATACAGACTTGACATTGGACAGCATCAACATACATATTACCTAGCAATCATCACTGCAATTCTGTATATGACAAAAACAACAAATAAAATTAGAAGTTATTCATTAAATTGAGTTTTTTTATAGTTTTCATAATTTCTGTAAAATGAACATATAATTTTGTTATATTTTGCTACTTTGCTTCTTCACAAAAGAAAACAAAACAGACACTGATGTAGATGGGTTGGCCTTCTCGAGGACTTATATAGCTTGTGACAGCAATTGTAGTTGAATGTGAGTTCTCCCTTGAACAGGCGTATATCTAAGGTGGCAAGTTGAATCGCTCATACGACCCATTCTCTGCTCAAGAAAGAGCAGACCCTCCAACAACTCTCTCTACAGGCCACCCACCCCATGGGCCCCAGTGCAATCGCACTGCCTGCACTGTCTATGTTTACACCCCTGTAATGTCTAAGTAATTGTGCCATAACTAAATTAAAATTAGCTGAATAAATCAGTAACACCTTTTACACAGCCCCTCAACGTCAACCGTGGTAGTAACAGCCGGCAGGATGGGATCCTGGGCTGCACATTCACTACACTTTATAGGCAAATATTGTACTTTTTAAGTCCACAACATTTAGTTGACAGCTGTAGTCACTTTGCTGATTAGGATTTGTATATGCAAAAACTGAAAATGAGCTTATTAGATATGAAGCTTTGTGAAACCACCAGTATGTCAACCAGGTTTAAAAAAAATGAAAAAGCCTCACCTCAACTAGCTGCGACAGAAACGCTGTCTAAATGTTTTGAATAACATTTTTCTGATGGTAATTTTGTGTGTTCACAAACATTTTGAATGCATTGGGTATTTTCTCTTTCATTTACAATGTGTTATTGCTACCTTCAGTTTCCTAGCCGGTACAAATCCAAATATATAAAGGTGAAACCAAGGGTTGGGGTGTTTCATAATTAGTGTCTTTCTTTTTGAAAGCCCTGAAATGCATGAAAATAATTAGTTTTTATATTTTTTTATGCACTTTTTTTTTTTTTTTTACATTTTAATTCTTCAATCTCGTTGTCTGTTTGAATTTATCGTGTTTTTTCTAAATACATATAAATGTAGGATAAACTGATCAATAAAAAAAATAAAAATAAAAATTCTTAGCTGGTTTGAAACAGAACCGGAAGTGTTAAACGGAAGTGGTAGTAGAAACCATTTGTTTAGAAAATAAAAGCCTCTTCTCGAGCGCGCGACAGCGTTGAAGTTGGTTTCCATGGTTACACATAGATTTAACATCACGCAGCAACCATAAAGTACCAGCGAAGAGTGTAAAAGTAATGTTGCTAATATAACAGCTCATGTCAGAGCTTTGGGCGACACGATGGACACTCCGGAACAGAGACACAACGAGACGGTAAACAACAAATGTTTGTTAAAACAATAGGAAAGTAGCGAGCTAACATTAGCCACAAGTTACAACTAACGTTAGCTTACAGCAGCGTTTGATACTCAACTGTTTGACGTTAGCTGGCTAGCTGTGTTTTCAATAATGTTAGCGTATCTTATATAACACAACCAGAGTAGGGAACATGGTTAATAAGTTGTGATAACGTTAATATTTAATATTATTTTTATACCATAGAATTGAGACCAATTTGTTGGACTCTAAAGTTTAATTTTAATTTTTCTTGTTTCTTTCTTAAGGTAAGATGCTCTCGAAGAGCACCTGCAATTGTTATGATTAATTTATTATTATTATTATTATTATTATTATTATTATTATTTTCATTTAGCTAAATAAGCGTCATTCCCAGGCTGGAACTAGTGCTGAAAACTAATCCTCCTTGTTTTGTAGGTCGGCATCCTTCCAGAAGACTGAAATGTTTTGGTATTGAATATTAATCAAATTTGTCCATCAGCAGGCAGAGGAGCAGAGTTTATTTCCCACTGCAGTGTCAGAAGAGGAGCTGGATGAGGCCAGGAGAAAAAGCACTTTCAAGCAGCTTTTTGGCTCCAGAAAAATCCTTCTGGCACCAGGAGAGAAACGCCCTCAAAGACCAGAGCTGCAGGGGAGCCTCATCATCCAGAGCAAGGCTGCAGAACAGTGAGAGACATGAGTTAAATAAAGGAGTGAATGAAAGCTACTTTAGCATCACTTTCAGTTTGTGTTGTGAATTTACACTGCAGTATTCTGATTCAGGAGTTAATGAAATGGAGTTAGAAATATTGAATACAGTATCCATATAATTACATACCAAAAAAAGAGACATGAAAGGGCAACACTGTTAATTTTTGCAAGGTCCCTTTTTTGAAAGACTTTGCTAACCATTTCTTCTCTCCACTTGAGTCAGTTCAGAGATACTGGAAGTTTATTCCATTAAATCCCAGCCGTATATAAAAAGGTGTTTTTGCCCATTGAACTTTTAAATCTAAAAAGACTAAATTCTGTTGAGCTGCATCTTGTTGAATAGTTATGATTGTGTCTGAGGCGATTACAGTAGTTGGACAGTAGTTGGGAACCTCATATTAAACAAATTTTTTATTGTCAGGAAGGGAATTAAGTTGTAGAACGTGCTGATTCAAGATAGGTATGTGAAGGTAATTTTAACACAACTCTGATTAACTTGTGGGCAGTCTGGCCACATAATCTAAATGATATTGAACTAATGCTCCGGCTTTCATCGCCATGGCCTCCCCTGATAGATGTTTATCTAATGTTCATCAAATAGTTCACTGTGTCTTACCTTAATCTTCACCTCTGGGGTGTTTCCTAGTTTTATTCTGGAGCCAAAAAAGATGGCCTCTATTTTTCCTAAATGAAGAGACAGCTTATTATCAGACAGCCAAGTCCCAACATTTTGAAGCTCTTCACTCAGACACTTTTCAACAACTGCTAAATCTTTATGAGACACCAGAGCCGCTAAATCGTCCACATAGAGAAATAGGTCAGTTGAACAGCATGCCTTCATATCATTAATGTATAATAGGAAAAAGAAGTGGCCCTCTCACACTCCCTTGAGGGACACCACAACTTATAGTATTAGCATTGGAAAATGTCTCATTGGCAAACCAAATGTGGGGGATCTTTACTGAAAATATGTGCAACAGTTGGAACATAAAATTGTGTCGATGCTTTTTCAGGGTTGAACAATGCCTTTGATTGTTTGCTTTGCAGTCACAGAAATGGAGTCGAGGCAATGGGAAAGTCCCAGTTTGAGAAGGCTGTGGTTTGCTTCTCCAAAGCCATCACACTGCAGCCAGAACAGGTGCTGCACTATTATAATAATTATTACTCTGTTATATACTATATTTTTTGTTTGGGTTTCTGATTCATGTTTAATAATCTGATTCTGATGATAATGTTTAGAGTAATGCTTTATTTTAGCAAAAATCAGATTACTTGTGACACATATGTACTACCCAACTGGTGTTTTCAGTGTTTCAGACTCACTGTCTGTATTTTTTTACCCTGATAACCTCTGCTGTGTTTTAGACTCAGCTGTGTGTGAGCCAAGGAGAAGCCTACCTGCAGCTGTGTGACTTCCAGTCAGCAGCAGCCTGTTACAAACGAGCCTCGCTCCTGGAGCCCGGGGCCTTCAGCACCCGCTTGGCCTTCATCTACAACCTCCAGGTCTCCACAACACTCCTCTGTTCCACCTGGGGTTTATTTCTACTGTTACATGTACATTTAAGTGTGTGTTTATCCACCACGACTCAGAGTAAACACACAACAGTTGAAGATGAAAGTTGAAACACTGCTGAACTATGACCACAGATATGGAAACATATTCTGTGATGTTAAGACAATAGACATGATACGTAATGTTTTCATCAGTAACCTTCTTACTTATATCACATTGAAACAGACAGACCTGACGATGATGTGATTTGAACTTGTCAGTTGATAAATCACATTCTTTAGTCCAAGTAAATAAGTGACTTTATTCTAATAGAAATAAAAAGTTTTGGGTTAAAGCTACAGTTGGTAACCTTTATGCACCCATAATAAAACTCTACACTAAACATTAAATCATTTAATGTTGATCTCTCTGTTTCCTGTTGTCCTCAGGGCCAGTGTTTGTTTGACCGAGGTCTTTTTGTAGAGGCTCTTGATGCCTTCAACAAAGCTGCTGAGGTGAAGCCCGACTGCAGGGCCTACAAGGTCAGAAGGTCAGCAACCTACGTACGAAGATTTAGTTTAAAATTGTGCCTTTGTGCTTAGATTTACTAACAATAATCTTGCAATAATATCCTGCTTTTCACACTGTCTGTAGATGTAAGTGATGTAATATACACACATTGTTCATGAATGTATTTGGTACCTTGTGTCCCAGCCTGGACTGTCTGACAGCTGCAGGTCACCACACTGAATGTCTGAAGCTGGTGAATGACTGGATGCAGTCAGAGGCTCCCACCTCAGATCTGTACATCATCAGAGCCCGACTGCACAAACTACTCAACCAGGTTACAGCTGCAGACACCTCTGACACTTCACATACCTAAAACCAGCAGCCTCATATACACTGTACATCTCAGGCAGTGAGCTGATGCTGTAGAGAGTCAAGGGGAAAATGGGATAATAGGGTCCACATTGAAAACTACAGATGTTTCGGTTTCAATAGGAGAGTTAAATGATGTTAAACCTGTCAGTCCACAGCCCTGCAAGGCCACAGACAACAGAAGTAACGAAGAGCTTTGTATCAGAACTTTAAATCTTTTGTTTCTTCTTCTGACAAAGAAACTGCAGAAAAAGAAAACGTATGTCAATATCGAACACATTTACACAGTTCACATGGTTTTTACAGTTGCAGCTAAAAAAACAAAGGTCTTATAAAGACATTTATAAGCTGAATAAACAGAAGGAAAATTCAAATCAAAAGATTTTTCAAAGAAGTTGGAGCAGTGAGTAAGGATATATATTTAATACATGCTAATAATTAATCAGTGAATATGAATATTAAGACGTAGAGAGACAGAAAAGAGCGCTCATATTGTATAAAGTTACATATGTTATCTTAGATATATTGCACCTACTATAAACACACATCAAATGTTTGTGGTCAAACTCCCAGTGATTTTCTCTCCTGTCCAGACATCACAGTGTTATCAAGATGTCAGGTCGGCGTTAGTGTTGAACCCAACGTGTCCGGAGGCCCGAGTCCTGCTGCTGCAGCTGCAGGAGGCCAGTGAACGGGCCAGACAAAAGGCTGTGGACCGAGCTTTGACCGGCCAGCTGCCTGAGGCCCTCTGCATGATCAACATCGCTCTGGAGAACTGCCCCCGGGACGCACGCCTCTACCTGTTCAGGTGAGTCCAGCTAATATGAAAGACTCAGACAAGAGAGAAATAGAATAAATAATCTCTCAGGTTACACAGGTGCTGTAAAGTCAACAAAATGTACAACTTGACATATTAATGATACAACAACCCGCATGTTTTTGGATTGTGGGGGGAAACCAAGGCAAACAGATGTGGAGAGAACATACTAATGTATAGATAATCATTATCAAGTATAAAAATGAGAAAAACATGCCAGCTATATGTTCATGTTTAGTGTTAATTACATTTATTTAAGTTCAAATTAAGTCTACTCTCTCCATCAGAGGGATTCTGTACCGACGCCTGAAAGACTTCACAGCAGCCATTGAGGATCTGGTCCAGGCTGTGGAGCTGAGTGAGGAGGAGGGGGAGAGGGAGGAGGTCAGAGGTCAGGCGGAGGCCAGAGATGAGAAGGATGAGCGTGACTCTCTGGAAAAGGAGGTGAACTTTCAGCTGGTTCTCACCTACAATGATTTTGCTGTTCAGTGCTTCAGCAGAGGGCTCTACGCTGAGGCCACTCTGCTTCTCAACAAGGCCATCGAGGAGGAGAAGGGCCAGCCGGGCCTGTACCTGAACCGAGGAGGTGAGTGAGTGAGTGTGTGTGTGTGTGTGTGTGTGTGTGTGTGTGTGTGAGAGAGAGCATCTGTTTCTTTGCTTTGAACCCAAACACAATCATTTTGTGTATATACACAACTCTGTGAATCTGATCATCATCTGCTGATCTTCTTACAGTGACTTATGTTACTAAGGACTCAGTAATGTAATTTTTATTTGCTTGCCAACTGAACCCAAGCAGTGTTAATTTTGGTACTCCTAAACACAGGAGTGCAGAATTGACTGGTAACTTTATCAGCTAGTTAACTGACAGAAGATTTTTGTAACTGATTAATCGGTTCTCGCTTCTCATTCGTGTTGACTTGTTGACAGGTGTAAATAAATAATAAAATAATAAAGTGAATGATGGCTACATTCCAGTTACCTGCGTTGGTCTCTGGCACTGTGCGCGCTGCCTCACTGCAACACTTAAACAGAGCAGAGCCATCGTTAATATCATCAGTAGCACCTGTGTGTTCCTGCTGTGACAGGTCGAAACGTCTGCTGTGAAAAGCCTGTTTCACACATTTGGTGTTTTGAACTGTTGGTTGGACAAAACAAGGTAAAGAAGTCACCTTTTAGCCTGCTTGCACACCTGACCTGTGAAATTACAGATTGTGTTAACTAAATGTTGAACTACATTGGTTGGAAGGATCCATTTAATATCTTTATGTGTGTGTCAGATTGCTTCTTCAAGCAGGGTGAGTGGTGTTTTTCTCTGGCCGACTACCAGCAGGCTGAGGAGATGATGCAGCCCGATGACCCTGCTGTCCGGCTTCGCCTCGCTGTCCTCCACAACACGATGGGCTGTATCAGCTTCCAGGACGGGTCAGACCCTCATTAACGCACCCAAATTAACAACCACACTAACACACTCTGGAGAGAAGGGTTATCAATTCCTTTTTAGAGGCTTTATTTGTGAGTGTGTGTGTGTGTGTGTGTCTGCAGGCGTCTCCAGGAGGCAGCTGACATGTTTTCTCTGGCCATCCAGTACAACCCCACAGCCAGTCAGTACTATGAGAACAGATCCAAGGCCTTCCAGAAACTCCTCAACTCGGAGGAAGCCGGACGGGACTTCATCTGCACACTGATCCTGGATCCCACCAACGAGGAGGTCAGAGCGTCATCTTACCGTTTAGATCAACTGACACTTTTTTCGAGAGGATTTTGGTCTAAAAAAACGTTGAATAAACTCTTGATTTAATGAGATTAACTCAATTTTACCTTTTCAATGTCATTTTAGGTCTGTCAGTGAATACAACGCACCAATATGAAGATGCTGCTGTGATAGATTTAACAGTATTACTGTGTAGTTTTTTCTCTATATTGTGGATTTTAAGTAAAAGCTGTGTGTGCTCCTCTCTCATAAAATGCATTCAGTTGATGAGAAGCAGTGTCTGAGTATAACGCAGATTTTAGGGCTTAATTACAGACAAACTTCTTTACTTTACAGTGATGCAATTAAGATGTAATTTATCGTCATGTTTCAGTACTCTTTGCACTCTGCACAAATGCAACATAGACAGAATCACAATGTTTGCCTACAATAACTTCTCAGTAGAAAGCCAACATGTCATGTACATAAAATGAAACAGAATATTTTCACTGCTGTCACACAGCGTTTTCCGACAGGGAACTGAAGCCATTATCTCCAAGTCAAAAAAAACAAAAAACAAAACAGTAATTTTACTTGGCAGAACACAGGAGTTGCTGGTCTACCGCTGCCTCCAACAGTCAGTGTGTAAGGTAAAGCGGTAAAAATAATCTAAATATAGCATACACTTAAAATGAAATATTTGTTTTAGGTGGCTATAATGTGTTTTGCTGCGGGCCTGTCCACAGCAGTACATTGTTTAGCTCAGATTTGGTTTGTCAAAGACGCTAGTGAAGCAGCACAGTGCATAAAATAAGCAAAGCAGAAATGTCAGATTGGTCGGACCACTTTGCTTAACTACAGTAGATACCTTTAAACGTCACAGTCACAGCTGAAAATGACAAATGAAATAAACAAGTTTGAAGATTATCGAAAGTCCAGAATATGCCTTTGCATATGATGTCATACAATGGTGCGCAGTCAAAAAGCAGGGCAGGCAACTGGAGGCAGAGACTATCAACACTGCACAAATGACTACGATGTGCTCCGTTAACGGCTGTTCCAGTTGATCAAAATAGGAAAATACAAAGGCCACTTTAAGTCCTGAAAATAGGAGGATGTAAAGGGAAGATGTAACAAAAACAGTCTCTGAGAAACAGCAGCATATGTGGATCAATATCTGTGTCAATCCGTCTTCAATCTGGACGTTTACATTCAAGCATTGTTTTAAACATGCTTCGAATTGGATGGAATTAAAATGTCCTGTCACAACTTCTCTGTGTTTTTAGTCACGACCCAGATTTTTAACAGCGTTTCATTAGACCTCTGGGAATGGTTGACCTTGTACTGTACGTGTACATGTGCTTGACCAATAATTCTGATTCTGATTCTGCATATTGATCAGTCAGGTCTAGACATTATTCCACTAATGATCCTCTCAGAAAACAGTAAAGTTGTTATTAATATTTCCATAGCATGTTGTGGCAAAAAGTAGTAAATTGTGTGTGTCTGTGTTTGTTTTTGTAGGTGCCTCCTATGCTCATGAATCTGTTCCCTGGCAGCAGTGTGTCTGATGTTTTGTCCAGTCCAGCAGGACAAGCAGTCAGAGTTCAGCTGATGGAAACCATCCAGGCCTACAGCTCCTCCTCCGACCAACAAAGGTCAGCAACACAAAAATTCTCTGCGAGGCTTGGACACACCTGACGGATGTAAGGACAAATGCGTTGGTGCTTAATATGTTATAAAGAACTAACAGTCTTCATAGTGTACTCAGAGTAGATGAGATTGCTGCTGGTGCAAACTGACCAGCTACATCCTCACTAATTCACCTCTACATGGTGTTACTCTCTCATTTACTGTGAGTGCCTCCAGTCGAGCAGCAGTACACCAAATGAGAGATTTTTCTCTAACAACCTCCCCACACTGGATATGTGGCAAAAAAAGTAGAACCAATAAATGATACTCACACTGTGTAAAATAGTCACGAATGACTGAGATGTTTTTATCCACAGCTCATTGTCAAAGCGTACAGATACAACTGCTCCTTGTTTTTGCAAATAAGGACCACATGTAGAGCTTGTACATGTGGAAAAGTGTGTCCTGTGTTTTTATGTGTTCTTAGACTGAGTGAGAGGCTTCAGAAGATGACTCTGACCAATGGGAACACAGTGAGCCAATCAGAAGCTCCACCTGGCGCAGGACAGGAGCTGAAGCTGAAGCTGTGTGTCGACCAACAGGAGATGCAGATAAATGTGAAGAGCCTTCTGCAGGTGCTGAGAGGAACATTTTAAATGAATACACAAACAAAAGCCAGTTACAAAGGTCTAATCATTTAAATACAAAACTAATATCGTTTAGAACAACTGACCAAGACACTTGTATAACTGGACAGAAAATATTCAGAAACAGAAATCACTGACAGTTCTTTCAACATCAGAGTGAAACCATACAAAGCAATGGACCTTTCTCACAGTAGATGCCTTGACAGTGTCCCAGTGACTGACAGTCAGTATATATATGTTGACATGCACAGTTAAGTGAAGCTAAGGCTATATCACAACTAGGACATTTAACTGGCCTACTGTCCTTGTCCCAGTATACAAGCACGGGAGGGGAATCCATTTATTGAGCCAAGTATGTGCGACTCCTCTACGATAGGTGGAGATATGCCCCCTTTCAGCTTGTTAGTATTGGACCTTTTTCCTGTTGACCTATTACGTCACAGACCAAACAATGGACAAACAAGTTAGCTACGGTTAGCTAGCTGCTAACTGGTACCATGGTGGACAACTTTACAGCTCTGTACATTTGGTCCGTCCAAAAAGTCACGGCTCTGGATGTAGATTTCTCCATGTTGTTACCGGCTTCTTCTTCTCTTACACATTTAATGCTGTTGGACTTTTGGGTCAAAGCCCGGGGCGGAAACTGTGGAGCATGCTCAGAGCGCCTCGGCCAGTTTGGGTCTGATTGACTGTATACATGCAGGAGGAATTCACCTATCTGGGTGTGTTAGTCTGACTTTGAGAAATTCAATTTGGTACGATTTCAGTTGGACTCCCATGTTTACATCAATTTTAAAAGTCTGTTTTTAGTTGAACTGACACAATAAATCGATTTTCTCTAATGTCATGTAAACGCACTGACTGAGTCAGCATTAACAACACCAGGAACCTGACATCAAAGCAGCTAAATACAATTCAGCCATCACTCATGTCATTATTTACACCTGTTCCTTTCCTATTGCAGCTAGTCAAAATGTCCTCCATCCCATCCTTTCTATACATGAGTAATATGATAAACACAAGCTACAGCATATTTGATACCTTTGTTTGTAAACCTTTAAATAGCTGCAACATGGTTTCATACAACACGAGGGCCCATTTCACCAAGTTTGCAACATGACATAATTTCCTCTGGTGTTTATTGTGACACATTTCATCAAACTAATGTCATACAAGACTGTGACGCAGAGACGATCATGTGAGAGCCCTGTCAGGCTGCATCCACAGTAAGGTCTTTTTATTTCAAAATGAAAACACTCTCTGTACACACATTTTAGCATGGTTTCAGATAAAATCTCCGTCCACACTAACAGGCTGGAATCACATATCCATGACCATTCATGTACACTGGGCATGCATGTGCCTATGTTAACAGGAAACAGATTGTGTACTTTGCGGTTTGTTGCTTATTTACAGAAAATACTGCGGAGATGATGAAAAATAAGACTGGAGATTTTTCTTTGCTTGTGTCGACGACGAGGTGGAACTATTAGTCAAAGTAACACACGAGTATAAGGTGGTCAAGGCGGCAGGAGACAGATTGGGAGTCGTTGCAAAGCAAATACGGTGACATAACAGAGCGGCACTGGAAGCAGTATCCATCGCAGGAGGAAGTCATGGCGATGGGAAAGGAGTACCCACACAGGAGGATAATATCACAGAAGGTACAGTACGTAGACTTAGCTGAATGTTTTGACTTGACACGCCATGACTGATAGAACCTATTGGGCAGCGAACGTTGGTGGCTACTTCATCATTTCCAAAAGTTTTCAAACTAAGATGCAGTCAACATCATTTTCAAAAGTCTCTCTTTAAGTGGTTCTAAAATACTGGAGAAGTGTGGAGGCACAAATGAAGCAATAATAATAAATAATTAATTCCATGTTCAAAACAAAAACGTATTTGTTTTAGATGTAGCCTCAGACTCACAAAGAGCAATAGTTAATCATGAAATGTGATGGTGACACCATTTGCATCCTGAGTATATCGTATTTGCATTGCGTTGTCTTCAACTCTTTTTTTTTTTTTTGGACAAATATATTCTAAAAGCAAACTGACTACAGAAACACAAACACAATAGGGTCATATTTCATGTTATTTCCCACAGCAGCAGCTACAGAGCTGATACTGAGGAGGTGTGAAACGTCCGGCAGTGTTGTCATCATGCTGAACCACAGCTGTTCTTCTGTGTTGACTGTGGCAGGTTGAGGAAGTGGTTCGATCATTTCACCATGACCGTCCGGCTCCAAAGCACCACACTGAACCACGCCAAGCCACACACCACCCAACACCACCACCATCCACACAGGGGAACACCACCAGTCTGCCTTTAAGAGGTCGCACTACAACAAGAGATTTGGGCTCCACATCTCAGAAGTGATTGTGGAGTTACTCGCGGTGGGAAGTGAACAGTTAAATATGTTGTTCTCTGCAGCATCAGAATGCTGAGTTTTATTTGAATTAGAAGAGACTCGTTCTGAGAGAAGAGAATATTTATTTACATGTGCACATAAGTATGTGAAATGTGAAAAGTCTTTGGTGATTAGACCCCATCATGATGTCATATATTCCAGGAGGGTGGTAAAAACGCAGAAGATTAAGGAACTCCCCTATGGAGTCTAGGCGCTGGTGGTGGTGATGAGATGAGATTAAGAAGGAGAAGAGGAAGATATGGATGTGAAGAGGAGTGGGCTGTTGATGAGTTCATCTTTGGCTTTGGATGAGGTGACTGGAGGTGAATGGGGTGGGGGAAGGCCCGACAATTCCACCTGGAATGACAGCTGACCAGAGCAGAGAGGAGAACAGATTTAAAGTTTGGCAGCAGCAACATGAATAGCTGAAGGAGATGGTGGCAAAGTTTGATTGGCTAACTGAGAGCGGGACCATCCATTGTCAGCTGATTGGAGCAAGTAGTGGGAGTGGGATAGAGAGAGAACTGTGAATGGTTACAGCATAAAGAAAGTCTTTCTGATCGAACTTTTTGAACTCTTTGTCTCTACAAAAATACAACCACTCAAACTGAAGAGAAAAATCGTTCAGCAAAAGAAACACACTCTTTTCATGTGAACTAACTTTAAAAATAACCACGTTACATCTGCATGATCCTAAATTTCATCAGACAGTAAAAGAGAATAATAAGGCAGGCTGTGGAGAGTAAATCAACAGTGGCAACACTTCTCTGGTATTATCCTTTACTTAGCATGTTATTATGGACTGTAGTCCAATAGGTGGCAGCACAGGCACAAGTTTAGCATGATGGTGTTTCTCAGGATGCTCTACTACTCTGTGTAATCAGTGACATCTCATTTTATATATGACGAGATCTAAATGTTTGAGTACTGGCTGTGCAACAACATCTTCATCTCTTACATTTCTTCTCTTATGTGCTCTCTGTTATATGTTTTATGTCTTTATGTCTCTTTTCTTGAGTAGTAAGAAAGTGCATACATGTTCATGAGCATGAATAACATTAAATTAGTGATAGTTTATGTTCTCTGAAGCCAAGCAGTGTCTGACCTGAGGGTTGTGATGTCCCTCAGGTTGTGTTATGAGGGAACTTGACCCTCTGTAGATTCACCACAAACTAAATCTGTGTCAGTCAAAAAGGATAGTACATTTTCAGACAATGAAGTTGTCTTACCCAGCCTAACCACGCAGCGTCTGAAGATCTGAGCCAGCTCGAACTAGCTTGTACGATGTGTTGTGTGACCACATTTAAAGCCAAAGTGGTTTAGGCCTGTTTCAAAAGGCCACGCTAAAAGGCCGGGCTTAAAGTCAGCCAGCATAGAGACGGGCGAGAGACACTGTAAATCGTACAAATGAGGATACTGGCACTCACCTTTTGTCCTCCACAGAGGCCTTCACAATGTTGCGCTCAGCTGTGCAGATGCAAAGTGACAGACGTAGTTGTGTGGAGTGCTGCATAGTGTGTATGTGGAAGGTGGGGGTCAGACACAGTTACATGTCAAGCACTTCATTTAGAGTGTAGGCCTTGAAGATGCATTTTGATGTAGTACGCATACATATCTTATCTTACTATATGATGACAAAAACTGTGTGTGTGTGTGTGTGTGTGTGTGTGTGTTCCACATTTTTCTCCTCACTGACTTGGTCAATCCATGTGAAATTTGGCACAGTGGTAGAGGGTCATGGGAGGATGAGAATGAAGCAATATTACATCAATTGGCCAAAGGGGGGCGCTATAGCAACCTATTGAAATGTCAAACTTTGAATGGGCATATCTCATGCCCCGTATGTCGTAGAGACATGAAACTTTGCACAGAGATGCCTCTCCTCATGAGGAACACATTTGCCTCAAGAACCCATAACTTCCGCTTATATAGATTTTCCGCCATTTTGAATTGTTTGAAAAACACTTCAAATGGATCTCTTCCTAGGAAGTTTGAGCGATCTGCATGAAACTGGGTGAACATAATCTAGGGACCAATATCTAAAGTTCCCTCTTGGCAAAAGTTGGAAAACTTACTAAAACTGAGCTTCTATAAGGCAATGAATATTGCGGAGGGCGTGGCTCATCACATAAAGGTGTAAAACATCTCAAGGGTTTCACCCATCACCACGCAACTTTGTAGGCATATGACCACACATAATCTGAGGGGACCCCTCCATTATTGAGCCCATCAAACAAAATGGGGGCGCTAGAGAGCTCATTTCTTATCTAGGCCTAACCGCCATATGGATTTTTACTAAACTTGGTAGATATGTAGAACAGGACGCCTCAAGGTGACTGGAGAAATTTAACTCTAATTGGCAACTGGGTGGCGCCAATACCATATTACCACATAAAGCCTTCATCTGCACGGGACTACATACAAACTACTTGCCTTTATTCTTATCTGTAATGCTTGAATAAAAAAAGATGAATTATGAAGTAATAAGCCTTAAATTTAGTTAGAAATGATCTTGAAAAGGTCTTTAAAGCGTTACATGTAAGTTTCAGGTACCTGCAGACACCCTGCTGTGGCTTTCTCAGTAAATAAGCAATGAGTTTGCTGAGCATTGTGGGAGAGTGAGCCGTGCTTTGTGGGAATCATCTGACTTTAGATTTTTGTTTAGTTTAAGCTGTCCAAAAAGCACTGCACAATGTGTCTCTGTGTGATTTGACAAAATAATCTGAATTCAAGGTTCGCTTACTTGCTTTTTCAGCACACTGTTACCAGAACTCCTCCAAGAGCACAGAGCTGAATATTAGTTGTGCAAAACTTTTTTTCCATTGTCTGGTGTGCTCTCTGTTATTATACATCCATTGTTTTCCTTTGTTCAAGGTTTGACTGGTGCTCTCATAAAGATATACTATGCAGTATTTTCTTAAACAACAACAGTGTGTGGCAGTGTATTTCTCTGCAGAGACTCTGCCCTCTGTCTAGATTTTCTTATTTTCCTCCACCCCCACAACGCTCACATTAGGTTGGGGCTTTATAAAAGGTAGCGACCATGGGTCTCATTTGGAAAACAAAGCGTAGCATCCATACTAGAAATGTATGTAAGAAACAAAAGACAAAAATGGTGTTTTCTGCAATCAGGCTCCACCTCACCATCTGTGTCGCCAATTTCCCGTCTCCAAAATGTTCTTAAGCATGGGTCAAAGTTCCTCGCAAGTCCGTTTTTATACATCACAACTTTTGTGTGGGAAGTGGCGAACGCCTTTCTCAGGCCTCATTTTGTGCGTACACAATGTTTATAAATGAGAGCCCTGGTGACAGACTGTGAGCAGCAGGTGCCCAAGAGACACAGCTGACTGTGGAGGCTAAACTAAAACCTAGTCTTTTGTTATTCATGCATACTGTCATTTTAAAGAATACACCTCAGTTTCTTGACTAGTATAGGGGTTTTTGTCATCAGTATGTGACACGTCGAGTGAGCACTGGTCTTCTGGTGGCACCAAGTCCACGTACAAATTCTATGATGAGAAGTGTTGTTTATAGAGGCGTCTCTACTGGGAGTGTGCTCCCTACCAGCATTAACAGATTAATATTAAATATTCCTTCAAGAAGTCACTAAAACTAAAATTGATTAATCACATGTAAACTTTGTTATGGCAGTTTGTGACAATTTTATTTTTTACTCATTTTTTTGCTTTAATTTTGGACTGACATTGAATGATAACGTCTCATTGATACTGTGTGATTTTAAATTGATGTATTTTTAATGTTGTTTTGTGAGAGGCCCCCAGGAAGTCTAGCAACCACTTTGTGAAAGCTAATGGCCATCCAAGAAAACACAAGTCTAGTGAGGCAAAACACCAAATGAGAGCGGATCTGTGTCTGGCTTTTACAGTCACTTTTGCTGACGAGCGTGTTTGCAAACAGCGGCCAACAGCTATGGATAGTATACCTTTAATTACATCATCTTGATGTGTCCTCTTCTGTAGTGGCACCTGATAGGAGAAATTAGCGCCACCTACTGTAAATCTTGATGAACTAACTCCCTGTATTATCATAACAGTACTGAATGGAAAAGAACATCAGTTTACATTTTGTTTTGCAGATTTAGTAATGACTCTGATCGTCTCACTGGTCACAGTCACCAATCAGATCGTTTACATCAGAGAAAATTGATTTATTGTGTCAGTCCAACCAAAACCGGACTTTTAAAATCATGTAAACATGTTAGTCTAATTGTACTAAATGGAATTTTTCAAAGTCAGACTAACACACCCAAACACACCCCAAGCTGGCCGAGGCGCTCTGAGCATGCTCCACAGTTTCCGCCCCGGGCTTTGACCCAGAAGTCCAATAGCATTAAATGTGTAAGAGAAGAAGAAGCCGGCAACAACATGGAGAAATCTACATCCAGAGCCGTGACTGTTTGGACGGACCAAATGTACAGAGCTGTAAAGTTGTCCACCATGGTACCAGTTAGCTGCTAGCTAACCGTAGCTAACTTGTTTGTCCATTGTTTGGTCTGTGACGTAATAGGTCAACAGGAAAAAGGTCCAATACTAACAAGCTGAAAGGGGGCATATCTCCACCTATCGTAGAGGAGTCGCACATACTTGGCTCAATAAATGGATTCCCCTCTCGTGCTTGTATACTGGGACAAGGACAATAGTGCAGTTAAGCTACAGTTATAGCTCGACTTCACTGTGCATGTACACGTAGTGAGTAAGAGCAGTGAAGATGTGTTGTGGCTGCAGCTCTGTTTTGCTCTCTGAGAGTCAGCTGGCCTCGCAGCATTAACAACAGCTGTGGCAACAGCTGACACACAGAGAAAGGACCTGTGGCACACAGGCTGCAGTCTCACCATAGAAAGTACCCACACCACACAGCTTAAAGCACAAACATACCAAACATACCTCAGTCTGTCGCAGTCACTTCACGCCGTGCGCTTTGCTGCTTAATTGACTCTAATGCAGCGTATTTTCTCTTCACCTTCTCTGAGCGGTCATGTGGGTTATTGGAGAAAGCGCTCTTTTCTGGTGTCGAAGTCGTATTTTCTTATTTGTTCAGATGTATTATATTTCGATACCCACTGAAATTCCACGCCGCCGTGGAATGTAGGTGCAGACGACCACGGAGACGGCCACGCTCACACACATGTCAATCAGCGCTTATTGTGTTGACACTGTCAGTGTCTGTAGAGCAGTGCGGCCGCCCAGTACAACCTGCAGCGGACAGGCCCAGGTTCAGACCCTCAGACGGTGTGTGTGTGCGTGATTCTGTGTTTCTGTTCTTGTGAGGACCTCGTCCTAGGAGTGAATTGATCCTGAAAATCTTTTAGCAGGTCCTCATGATGGGTCTTTTGAGGTCAGGGCTTGTCGTTAGGATCAGGATTAGGATTCGGTCAATGTCATATTTTGGTAATTGTATTGTTAAGGTCGGGGGATTAGAGACAGAAGAAAGTCCTCACAAGTATGGTACTTCGGGCCTGAACGTGTGTGGGCTTCAGCCCCTCAGCAGAGTGGTGCGGGATAGACAGTGGTCATAAAGGAGCTGAAAAGTGTTTCACACTTGTGCAATAAAAGGCTCGAGTTACTGTCCTGTCAGGGCCGGGAGGCACAGCCAGCCGGGTGGTGCCGGTGGCCCAGCAAGCCAAGTTTCTGAGCCCAGACAAAAACACCTTTCTCTGGGCACAGGAGCTGGCGGCTTGGCTCCGACTCAAAACATTCCCTGGTGGAGGGGAGGTTCATTCACGTTTTGGCCGGAGATTGTTTTGTCTAAGATACGCAGAACACGTTTGTAGTCTTTGGGTAGTGTTCGGGGCAGGTGACGTGCGCGGACGCACAACTCCATGCCCTCCTGAAGTGAAAGTGGAATGGGATATGTGGGTTTGGAATTGGATTAGTGTTCCTAGACTGGACTGGGCCTTGAAGTATGTGCCAGTCAGGATTTTCATCAGTGGTCAGCCTCTGCAAAGTACATAACACTGCATTATGATAATGGCTCAGATGGTTGAGGCTGTTAAAATTCCATCCTGTCCCTAAAGACCAGTTAAAACAGGGTCACAACATTTCATTTTATTTTCAAAATATAACAAAGTTATCAAAAACAAACACACTAAACTGAATATACAATCTGCAATAAATAACAAAATGATAATGATAATGATAAAAGTTTGCAGCAGTCTGAACAGTGCACATTTGGGACAGAAGTCGAAGCCAAAGCTGCTCGGTCAGTGAACCAGAGTTAACAGACAGATGAGTCCACCTGCTGATCCAGAAACACATCAAGATGCTTCAGTCGGGTTACAGACTGACGTCTGGGACGCCACTTCCCCTCTCTCCAACGTCTGATGCTCCACATGACACATTTGGCACCTCGAGGACGTATAAAAACGGTAAAATGTGCTTTACAGTCTTGTAATTCTCATAAACAAATTCAGCCGCGTGCTTCCTTTCCCTGAGAGAGACGGGAAGGAGAAAGAGGAGGGGGACGGACAGACAGAGGCGAGCAGACGAAGCGTCTCCCCTGAGGAACATTTCTAAAGACAATTTATATATTTTGGAGAGATAAACCATCTGCCTGTTTGTTCTTCTCATAAATTTTCCAGTCAGTTTTACTGGCTTGTCTCAGCCACCGTCTCCCTGTCCGTGCTGTGTGTGTTCTTTCGTAGCGTCCTCAGCTTTGGACAAGTGCTTTAGACAGCTGTGCTCTTATCGGGTCTTTGAGGGCACCTGAGGCCTGACTCCACACACATCAGGATCCTTTTGCTTCTTAACCTACTAGTGTCAGTGGCTGGAGAATTCCTGAAGTCGCTGCTGACCTTAAATATTCTACCAGCCAAATATGATGTTTTGGAGAAGAGGAGAACGTCCACATGATGGTTGGTTTCCTGCTGAAGAAGATTAACTTACCAGCCACATACAAGTTTATCAGCATTTGGCTGACAGTTATTTGGTGATTTTCCCGTTTCCCGCTCGTAGCCGGCCACTGTCACTGCCTGTTCTTCAGGATGAAGTCCTCCTACGTTAGACCGACTGACAGTTATGTTTTTGGGTTCACTTCCAGCCGTTCATCTCTTTTAGCTTGCTGATGCTGGTCCCTTTGACAGGTGTGGAGGGTGGGGGATTAAAAAGGGGCAGGATGGGGGTGCTGCAGCGTCGTGTCCACGGCTTCTCGGTGGGGACTGTCCACACAGTCCGAGACAGCTTCTTCTTTGGCTTGTCTGTCTTCTCTTTAGAAGTACCAGGGGACATGCTCTGGGGGGGGCAATAAAGGAACAGGATGAGGGTGACATGAAGGACAGTTTGACTGACTGTGAATGATGCTGCTTCACTACAGGGTCAGTTTACCCTCTAAATGATATGACCTCTAACATTTTATCTCTTCCACACCATGCAAGTCTATCCTGCCCTCACATATAACCTGCACAGCTGACCTCTGAACTCCTTTCTCATTTAGATTTAATAAATGCAACATACACAGCAGCAGAGAGTGAACCAGCTGAGCTTTGCAGCATTTTGTCCCGTCCCTGCGTATCGGTTCTTCTTTGGCAGCAGCAAGATGAAGGACACAACCAGAGACAGATGGTAGAAGCTGTGGACATAGGCATAGTCCCACTCCTGTAGCAAAGACAGTACAGCACATCCTATTTATGAAGATATTTATCTAGACTGTTGGCTGCCATATGTCAATGAAAAACAAAATGTTTTGATAAAAGCTGCATATGGGAAACTTCAGACTGAAGTTGATTTAAAAAAAATGTTAGCGATTGGTGAATTAGCACTTTAATAATCCTTATAAATAAGTGAGAGCGTAGCAGTCTCACCATGTCACCATGACCTTGACATTTTATAGTATTTATGTGTTAGGGTTTTTTTTATTTCCATGACAATCACCTCAAAGTAGAAACGCAGCATCAGAGCCAGAGCGCCGAAGCAGCAGCCTGGACCGACCTGCTGCGTGTACACCTTCTTCTCTGGATACACGGCCCTCAGCTGCTTCATCTTCTGCAGCTGAAACACCATCATTACAATGTTATCCACAGATTAGACACACACCAAGTTCAAGTGTCTGAGTTGATGGAAAGGAGAAAGAGAAGAGTTGAAGAGTACAGGGAAAGGATGGAAGAGGAGAAGAAGAAAGACAAGTTGAAATGAACGTAAATAGGAAAAAACTAAGTAGAAGACAGTGCAGAAGTGAAAGAGGATGGGAGAAGAAGAAGAATGTTATGAAGCAGATGTAGTGGAACAAAGACTGTAAAACGGTGGAGAAGACAGTGAAACATTCAAATCAGATGCCATGTAAATTTCCATATACTGTGTTCATCCAGCCTGTTTTCATTCTGAACTCATCAAATACTCAAATACTCTGCCGGGCAGCGTCAGTTTATGCTGCTTGTAACAACATAATATAAGGAACTGGAAAGCCTTTATAGGGTGGACAGGAGGGGAGGTGGATAGGTCCAACAAACCCCGGACTTTCACCCAGAGCTTGCTGCTCACTTCCTGAGTGAATTTAGAGCCAAACCATGATGTTTTTTTCTAAACCCTAACCACATGCTTTTGTTGCACAAGGAACTAAATGAACAAATGAGTTGTTTTACAGACATAGTAAGTTTATTTTGAAAAACATGTACGCATCTAATGAGCAGAAACTGTACATTTCCCGCGAAATCAGAAGTGTATATACTTTACAATAAGTAAATGAGTAGGTATCACTCCCTACTCATTTTGATGTCTCACTTTACTTTAGGGTACACAAAAAGTGTAGGTAATAATTAAGTAATAGTTAGTTCCTCATTAGTTCCTTCTCTGAAATTTGATCAGGAGGTACTGAAGAACTGACCATTAACTAATAGTTAGTTGATCATTCGTTCCTCATTAGTTCCTCAGTAACTACTCATTAGTTCCTCATTCGTTCCTCATTAGTTCCTCAGTAACTACTCTAATTTTGTGTAGCTTAGTTCCTCAGTAACTACTCATTTGTTCCTCATTAGTTCCTCATTCGTTCCTCAGTAACTACTCTAATTTTGTGTAGCTTAGTTCCTCAGTAACTACTCATTAGTTCATCATTAGTTCCTCAATAACTACTCTAATTATGTGTAGCTTAGTTCCTGAGTAACTACTCATTCGTTCCTCATTAGTTCCTAAGTAACTACTCTAATTTTGTGTAGCTTAATTCCTCAGTAACTACTCATTTGTTCCTCATTAGTTCCTCATTCGTTCATCAATAGTTCCTCATTAATTCCTCAGTAACTACTCTAATTTTGTGTAGCTTAGTTCCTCAGTAACTACTCATTAGTTCCTCATTCGTTCCTCATTAGTTCCTCAGTAACTACTCTAATTTTGTGTAGCTTAGTTCCTCAATAACTACTTATTAGTTCATCATTAGTTCCACATTAGTTCCTCAGTAACTACTCTAATTTTGTGTAGCTTAGTTCCTCAGTAACTACTCATTAGTTCATCATTGGTTCCTCATTAGTTCCTCAGTAACTGCTCTCATTTTGTGTAGCTTAGTTCCTCAGTAACTACTCATTAGTTCCTCAGTAACTACTCTAATTTTGTGTAGCTTAGTTCCTCAATAACTACTCATTAGTTCATCATTAGTTCCTCATTAGTTCCTCAGTAACTACTCTAATTTTGTGTAGCTTAGTTCCTCAGTAACTACTCATTCGTTCATCATTAGTTCCTCATTCGTTCCTC
The DNA here is from genome assembly GCF_041903045.1 of Epinephelus lanceolatus. NCBI lineage: Eukaryota > Metazoa > Chordata > Actinopteri > Perciformes > Serranidae > Epinephelus > Epinephelus lanceolatus. The sequence goes on from NC_135742.1 coordinate 3,567,410, forward strand.
ATTCGTTCCTCATTAGTTCCTCGGTAACTACTCTAATTTTGTGTAGCTTAGTTCCTCAGTAACTACTCATTAGTTCCTCATTCGTTCCTCATTAGTTCCTCAGTAACTGCTCTAATTTTGTGTAGCTTAGTTCCTCAGTAACTACTCTAATTTTGTGTAGCTTAGTTCCTCAGTAACTACTCTCATTTTGTGTAGCTTAGTTCCTCAGTAACTACTCATTAGTTCCTCATTTGTTCCTCATTAGTTCCTCAGTAACTACTCTAATTTTGTGTAGCTTAGTTCCTCATTAACTACTCATTAGTTCCTCATTAGTTCCTCATTAGTTCCTAAGTAACTACTCTAATTTTGTGTACCTTAGTTCCTCAACAACTACTCATTAGTTCCTCATTCGTTCCTCATTATTTCCTCATTAGTTCATCATTAGTTCCTAAGTAACTACTCTAATTTTGTGTAGCTTAATTCCTCAGTAACTATTCATTTGTTCCTCATTAGTTCCTCATTCGTTCATCATTAGTTCCTCATTAGTTCCTCATTAATTCCTCAGTAACTACTCTAATTTTGTGTAGCTTAGTTCCTCAGTAACTACTCATTAGTTCCTCATTCGTTCCTCATTCGTTCCTCAGTAACTACTCGTTTGTTCCTCATTCGTTCCTCATTCGTTCCTTAGTAACTACTCATTTGTTCCTCATTAGTTCCTCAATAACTACTCATTAGTTCCTCATTTGTTCCTCATTAGTTCCTCAGTAACTACTCTAATTTTGTGTAGCTTAGTTCCTCAGTAACTACTCATTAGTTCCTCAGTAACTACTCTAGTTTTGTGTACCTTATTGTAAAATGTTACCGTATTTTGAAATGGCACAGAGCACATAATAGTCAAAAGCTACACCGTCCCAGAGTGTACCCAGCGCGTCATATTTAGACATTAAAGTCCACAGACAAAGCGGCGATATTTGATGAGTTGGGATACTATGGGAGTTTTAACACCACCTCCAAACACCTCTCACCCATTTTACGGTGATGATGAAGACAGCCGAACCGATGGGTCCAGAGTAGATCCCATAGCCCCAGCGATCCTGGTAGATCCTCACTGCGATGGTCAACACCCCAAACATGGTTATACTGGAGCGCTGTGGTTCATCAAAGTCTCCCAGAGCTGGAACAAAGAGACATAAACTGCATGTAACACAAACTGGATCCAGGTTTCTTATTGTTGCTGGTCTGCTCTCTAAGTAAGGTGATAACAGATGAGCCACTCAGACCAGAATCCTGCATTTTGCATTCTACCAGGCTAATTTGTTGTTAAATCAAAACAATATTTTACCGCCCAAATGACGATTTCTGCATCAATTACTTACCCTGTGTTAAACTGAATTTGTGAAGAAAACTTCTCTCATGCCTACAGTGAACAAAGAATCCAAAAATATGAAAGTTCTTGATGAATTTATGTAATAGGAGTCCATGTTTAACAACAGCAACACTATATCAAATCATCCATAAACAAAGTTGCACACAGCTCGTGCAGTATAATCCAAGTCTCATTTATCCAGCCGGATGCTCTGTACTTCCCAAACAGACAGTCAACGTGGAAGTCCTCTGTTCAGTGCCAGACCTCATTGACAAATGAAGTGATTTTACCTCGGTGAACATGGGAGCTGCTGGTCTACTGCTGCTCACTCAGTTAGTTATTGTGTGACTCTGTTGTTTTAACGGGTAGTTCGGATAAGCAATGTCCCACAATAAAACAAACAGACTGATTGAGGCAGTGGTCGACCAGCAGCTCCCGTGTTCAGTGAGGTAAAATTACCGTTTTTATCAATGGAGTTTGGCATTTGAGCATCAATAAGTTTTAGTTTCAGTTCAGTTAAGGTTACGACTGGACAAGTGAGACTTGGATTACACTGCATGAGTTGTGTGAGAGTTTGTAAATCGATGTTTTAATTTAGTTTTGCACCCCCATGACTTGAATTCATCAAGAATTTTCTCAGTTTTTTGATTCTTCGTTCACCGCGGAGGCATGCCAGATTCACAAATTCAACATAACATGGGGTGAGTTATTGATTTACAAACGGTCATTTGAAAGACTGAAGTAGAGACTAACATTACACAAATCCTCATCCTTATCTAGGATCCCAGGAAGCCCTTAGAATTCCCATAAATCCAGCCTCAAGGAAAGTGATTTGAAAATGAAGGCAGCCTACAGTAAGCACCAGGCACAGGAAGCCCAAGAATCTGAAAGCTTTCACTTCAGCCAAACGTGGCAGTGTGACGCCTCCTCACAGTTTGCATTCTGTCCTTTGTAACATATTTTGTGTTGTCAAAAATCCTGGAGGCTGATCTGCCAGACAAAAACGGACTTTCAAAACAGTCCGAATCAACACACCACATCAGAACAGATCTGGAATAATAAATACACTCTCGCTTGGTGACACTTGTAAGCTTGAGCCCGACAAAGAGAAGGGGACCAATCAGTGGAGTCAGCTGTCGAAGCATTTGGTCCTTCACGTGATTTAAAGCCCTTGATGCAAAACCTCAGGGCTTAGACGGGTATGGGACGGGAGCAGATGTATTAATGTGTGTGGTTGTGTGTGTGAGCGTGTGTGTGTGTGTGTGAGAGAGAGGAATCATAGGAGAGAGTGAAAGCAAACATGTCAGAGCACATGTGAACTGAACTCAAGGACACAGCATGTGTCATTAACAACTGTCCCAGGCAGAGCTGGCTGTTTTTAAACTTGTCCTTGGGAAATGTTGTTTAATACCAACTAATCATCATTTTATTTTCTTTGATGAGGGTTTTTTACGCCTCTGTGATGGCGACAGCCGGGGCCGGAGACATTGTATTTTCGAGTTCCCTGTCCATCTTACGTACGTCTGTCCCTACGTCCATCCCTCACACGTTACCACCGTATCTCAAGGACGTCTCGAAGGAATTTCCCTAAATTTGGAGCAAACGTTCACTCGGACTGTGACCTCCTCTGTCTCACTCTTGTTAATATGATATCTCAAGAACACCTCAAGGGAATTTCCTCAAATTTGGCACAAACGTTCACTTGGATACAAGGATGAAGTGATTAGAATTTGATGGTCAAAGGTCAAAGTTACTGTGATTCACAGAACACAGGCATAACTCAAGATTTCATGCATAATTACGACAAAAAATTCACACAAATGTCTAAAATGATAAAACGATGAAGTGATGATATTTCATATCTAAAAGGTCAAAGGTCAACTTCACTGTGACATCGTAATGCTCTTCTGGACATTATTAAACATCATGTATCAGGAACAGAAGGGGAGACATTTAGTCAGATACTGAATCGGTGACTCTAAACTTGAAACTGTGCTGACTGTATAGATCGTCTGTGTGTGAAGCATCCATGTTTTCACAGACATGGATGTAAACCAACTGCAACTTAACCTGTTTACAACCGCCAGACAGTAATTGTGGTTTTGTGCTTGCAAACTTGAATTCTCAGAAAGATCAGTAAAAGAAACCTATGCGGAAATCCAGTGTGCGAAGAAGACAGGCGAAATGGCTCGGAATAATGAGCAGGATCTTAGTGTCTTTCTCAAGGTCATGTCATGATTACGGCCACTGATTGTTGAAGAAACACATAAAACAGACAGTTAATGTGCTTCTAACCACTAACTAGTGTGTAGTCTGTAAGCTAGGACTTACCTATCAGTGTGACCCACATGGAGAGAGCCGTGCCGTAAACACTGAAGTACTCCAGAACGTCATACCTCATGAAACACAGGATAGAGAGACCCGGTCCATCACATGCATGATAGATCTACAGAAACACATGGACAAGTTCAAGTCAAATGGACAGTCACAGTGTCAGTGAGGTTTATCAAAAAAGTTACCAATCAATTAACTTTTACATACAATCCAAATTTCAACAATTGATCATTAATAGATTATTTCTTTTTTCCATTTAAATTAACATATACTGTATACAACTTGTGTATCGAGTTGGGCCTCAACAGCTGTTTCAATCATGAATTCCAGGATGGTAAAATGGCTGAATGAGTTACGTTGAGTCCAGCAAATCTTTTGTCTCCTCTCTCTTCTCTATCAGCAAAGAGTGATGCATGAAACATTCCTGTGGTCACTTAGAGAGATCACAAATGAGTCACATATCCAGCAAAACTTTAGGTTTTAACTTGAGTTTAAGGAGCTCTTAAATATGAGTTGTTTATAATTGTTATTACTTAAAATTGTAGATTCTGTTTTGATTAACAGATTTTATACTGGATTCAGATTCAATAAAATGCAGCTGAACCCCAACCTGACTTCTGATGGAAACCTCTCAATTGTAAATTTTTTGCAACTTTCTTGAGCAAATGTCATATTGGTGAGTTTGACAGCAAAAAACACAAGAACAAAAACACTGGTATGAGCATGTCTGAAAAATATGAAACCTTCCATTCAGAGCCATAAAGAGAGTCCGCTAACTGCATGTTCAGTCACCAACATTTGACTCAAACACTACAATCAATGAAGATCAAGCAACATCGTTTCAGTCTGTCTCATGAACCATAAGCTCACCGCAGTGAAGAACATGGTGAAGAAGTAGACCATGGCCTCCATGTGGAAGCCCCTCTTGGCGGCCACGCTGGCTGTAGGCAGGAACACCAGGCTGCTGACTGTTGGAAGCAGCATTTTAGCAATGAATGCACCCATGATGGAGGGACAGCAAACACAACTCAAACACAAACTGTGAAGACTTGCAGATAACAAGGACCCCCTGGGCTTCAGACGTTCGTCAGTCTTTGAAATGATCTTACAAAGAAGATAAAGTAAAAGCTGTGTTCGCTCAGTGGTGTCTTAGTTCATAAAAATGTGATGTCAACCAGGAAAGCAGATGTCCTCGGGTGCCTTAGTCCTCATTGTGTGTCACGAGTGAGTCTAGTAGTGAATGGATGAGCGACAAAATGCATACACAGCACACACACACTCCCACGCAGCATGAACACACCCAGCTGTCCAGTTTGGCCCTTTAAAGTTTAAATGTCCCCCAGGCTGGCAGGTCCATAGAGGCCTGTATGTGCAGTATCATGGCTGGGCAGCTGTTTGCATACCAGTGCATCATGGGAGGGGCTGAGGGCAGGGCAAGAGCTAGCATGCCATACTGTAGCATATCTGCGGCCTGTTACGACCAGGGTCGAGCATTAATATTCTCAGTGATTGTTTTATCTGTTTCTGGCAATAGACAAAACAGTTTCCCACAGACTTTGTGGGTCAACAGGAAGTTGGAGCCGGAATGAGCAGAGTTTTTCTGTCAAAAGCATCCGGTCTTTAGCCAGACACTCAGCCCAGGCACCAGAAGGCATAGTGCGTTTCAGCAAACCACAGATATGTTACATTTGTACATTTCATACGCATCATATCAGTGTTTCCAAAGTGATGTAATATATGAGCTGACGTAGTCATCTGGAGGTGGTGCATTTCCATTTTTAGTCACCAAATGTGGGTGCCTTTCCAGCAAACTGTTGCTGTCTTTCCTGCTGGAATAGTGACACAAAAAAGCAGTTGTTTTTTTACTGAGGCATCACTGAGTTTCTAGCCGAGATAGTGCTGAAAAAAGCTGTCGTATTCTACAGAGACACTGCTGCAGTTTCAGCCAGCATAGTGCCACGATAAGCAATTGTTTTTAAGGAGACATCACTGCTTTTCCAGCAGCTTGTTAGTCATCAAAGGAGGGTATTTGTTAGCAAGGCGTTGCTGTGTTTCTTGCTGGAATAGTGCCACAAAAAGCAGTTGTTTAGTACTAACACATCACTGCATTTTCAGCCGGGATAGTGGCATGTAAAACTGTTGTTTTTTACTGACACATCACGGTGTTTCCAGCCTAGAAAATAGTGGTTGTTGTTTACCAAGACATTGTTGCTTTTCCACGAATAGCAAATATTTTTAAGGAGACACTGGTGTGTCTCCAGCCGGGTTAGTGCCTTGAAAAGCGGTTGTTTTTTACTAAGACATCCCTGCGTTTCCAGCGGCTATTTAGTGATCAGACGTGGGTGTTTTTTAGTGACCTGTTGCTGCATTTTGCTGGAATCTTGACACAGAAAGCAGTTCCTTTAAACCTTAACCCTAACTGTGCTGGGGTTGTGCCATGAATAGCAGTTGTTCTTTACAAACACTGCAGTTTCAGCCGAGATAGTGCCTTCAATATCAGGTATTTTAAGCTAAAACATGATCTTTTCCTAACCCTTAACCAAATGGTTTTTGTGCCTAAACCTAACCACATGTTAACTACAGAGTTGTTGAAGCATGAAGAAATGTGAAGTTTCGACCTGTCTGCAACAGAACAACATACCAATAAAATGTATGATTGAGACATTGAATATCAGTCCAGTCTTACAATACTTACACTGAAGGATTCTGCAGTACATGGTTAATGTTCAATGCCAATGTTCAGTGCTAGAACAGGAAGTAGTAATGTCCTTAATGGATCTGGGTTTAATGTTTCAAGATGGTGCCCATTCAATCCAGGGAATGGAGCTCACCCAGCCTACTTGCCAAAGAAGCTTTCTTTCTTCCTGGCTGTCTTTTTTGTCTCATGGCTCCCTGCACATGTGCATTAATGTCTCTGCATAATCTCATCTCGTGGACTTTACACGGAGAAGATGTCAGGGACGTCAAAATAGCTTTGCAGTATTAAATCTTTATGATTTAAAACATAAAACACAAAGACATATATGGCTTTGCGTATCTTTCTAGGTGTCCTGTCAACAGTCTCTTTATAATATAATGATGGACTGTGAGGAAAACGCTTTTTGGGCCTGCAGGGAAATTGTTTTCAGTTCTATTAAAGCTCCAGTAGGCAACATTGTTTTGGTTTAATTGAGTAAAAATTTTATAATATCCTCTAAGCATAATGTAAATCAAGTGGTCTAAGACAAACAATAGGTTTCTGCACCTCACCATGGCTCTGTGTTCAGCCTCTAAAGAATCGGTAGCGTGCCGATGTGCATCAACCAATCAAAGGTCAGCTCAGACCACTGCGTTCCTATTGGCTGTTCTACTGCATATGCGCGTTCCTGTGCCACTGGCAGAAGGGGAGAGCAAGCGGCAATGGCGAACTGTGCACCAGGTAAAATAGCTATTCCAGCATTGGCTACAACTGCCTACATGGCTAAACAACCCAAAAAAAGGAAGACAGAACTCGGTTCCCTGGAGCCCCGGAGGGAGGGGAAGGGTGAGGTGGGGCCGGGCCTGGCCGGAGGGAGCAAGGGTTGGCCGCGGGAGCGGAGCCGAGGGCTCTCTGTGGAGAGCGAGAGCCGAGCCTCTGGGGTATGTGCGGGGCGGGCTGCTGCGCGGTGACGGAGAGCCGAGCCTCAGGAGTATGTGCGGGTCTGCGAGGGAGGGATGGGGCGGGCTGTTGCGCGGAGAGGGAGAGCCGAGGCTCCCAGAGAAGGAGAAATAGAACCAAGTAGGATAAAATACTCGCATGCTCGTCTGGTAGGAGGGGCTCAGGGCGGAGACGAACGAAACCTAACTCAGATGAGACTCAAAAATCAACCGTTTTCAGGCTTTCTACCTACTGCAGTTTTAAGGCCTAGTCCACACGGACCCGTGTACTTCTGAAACCGAAGTTTTTCGGGGTCCGGTTTCCAAAAAAAAGGTTCGTCCACACGAGTGGTGTGATTAAAAAAATATGATATCCACACGAAATTGCAAAAACCTGCTACCAAGTGATGTAATACACATGCCAAAGCAGTAGGTGGCGATGTAACTTCTAACAGAAGTCAGAGTCAATACCGAAATAGGGAAGTGCAGAAAATAAAAACAACACGAGCCACAAAAATAGCGTGACCTAATTCAACAGCAGAGGCGCCTGAACATCCAACTACACTACCACGAAAGCAGCGACGGGCCTGCCAACGGAGGTCCGACCCGCCCGGATCCAGAACCTCCGTTGGCAGGCCCGTCGCTGCTTTCGTGGTAGTGTAGTTGGGGTAGCTAGCAACAGGAGCAGCCTCCCTCGTTGGTCGTTAGGTCGAACAGCTGGATACACGGGTCCGTGTGGACTAGGCCTAATACAGCTATTAAAATACAATAGTTGCAATAATGTAGTGATGTATAATGTAAGATTAATGATTAAATATCATTAAAAAATGTAACTGAAAGTTTTGGTGAATAGTCTAGTATTAACAGTCTGTATGGTGAGTGGGACACTGAGTCCCAAAGATGCTGAAATGATCCTGCCGTCCGACCTGTGACCTCATGTGGGGACAGGAGATTTTTTTGGTCTAAACCACTGTGTATGTTATTATGTAATGGATACGCTGAAACTCTACATTTCAACGCTGTGGTTAACATGTGGTTAGGTGTAGGCACAAATACCACATGGTTATGTTGAGTGTTGGGAAGACTATCTTTGAAATGTAATAGGTTACAGATGACTGATAACACTGTTAAAGAGGTAATGAGTAATCTAAGTATTACAGTTACTTCATCCAAATAATGTAACATTAAATTTGATTACTTTTCAAACGGATGTTTTGAATCGGAGCTCTGCAGTCTACTGAGTGCACGTTTCTAGTTTTGAGAAACTTTTATTTTAAGATATTAAGTAATTATTTAAACAGAAAATCTTATTATAATGACAAACCGGATCTTTTTTCTTTCATCGTACTGGCAGAAAAGGGCGTCCATACTGGAGACGCATTATTGTTCAATATTTATGTATTCTTTGGGAGAGGGGACAACACGCAGCAGGTTGGAAGCGAACCCACAGCCTCTGCGGCAAGGACATGACCTTTGTGTGTGACCTTTGGAGTGCCTGCTCCACCAGGTGAGCTACTGGGCGTCTCCATTGTTCAGTCATTTTTTAAATGCTGCCATTCAAATTTATTCACCTGTATTGTATTGCAGTGCAGACAGAAATATCAGAGACAGTGATCTCTGTTTCTAGGAAGCCCTTCTAGTTTCCTATTATATTGGAGTCACTTTAATGCGTCATCTGACCTGGCATCTCAGGATTCTTTTAATTAAAGGCAGGTGTGCTGAAGTGAGTGTGGAGCATGGAAGACACCATGTGGTTACAGTCTTTAACCACTGTGGGTTTGGTTAATCTTAGTTTATTGTTTGATGAAATCATTTAATACCCCACTGATTTGAATTTGTTTTTGTAAAGGCCTGTTTGTTTGGGGATTTTTTTATTTCGCACCCTGGATCATCAAACAGTGAGAACAATTAAAGCAAAGACAGCGAGTTGATCATATCTCCCGTTGTTGTGTCAGTGGGCAGCTATGTTTTGAACTTATTTGGAAGCCGCAGTAATCTCGAAACCTGGACAAATACAACCAAAACTGTCTTCATGACTATTTACAAGAAGGCTTGAAGACACAAAGCAGAACAGTGGAAAACATTCTCAGACCCAACACATATAAATGAATCATTAACAAGCCCCCTGCCCAAAAAATAGATCAATACACTGAGTCGACAGGGACCAGAGGACGATCCCATTGGACTTGAGAACAATTAGACCCTCACATTGTGAAACAGCCACATTGGCAGTGACATGATCCACTTACTGAGCAGCTGTGGTTGAAAACAGAGACATCATACACGTCATTTCACAGGTCACCCTCTTCTTAAAACATAAACCAACATTTTGACTGTGATGCTGACCTTGAGCCACCTCCTGATAGGACAGAGGCGACTTACTAACCTGAGACCAGAGGGAATAGAGACCCCACCCAACCCGGCTGGATATGAGTCTATTGGCTCTCAGTTACAGGAATCAAGTGAACTCATGTAGATCACTTAGTGCAGAAGTATGTTTTTGTGTCATTTGAGAGAACTGACCCTTTAAATCTCAGCTGACTCACAGCAGCCAGTTCTTGAGAACCATAGGTTTCCTGTAAACACAGTCATGCGCCATATAAGGCTGATTTCTGTTTGCCTTCTCTCAGTGAAGCCATATTTGACTCTGTGCTGCACTGCTGCTCCCGCAGTGGATTTCTGTATGAACGCCTTAAATGATCCCGTGATGGTGGCGAGGCAGCAGTTGCCCTCTTCTGCTCCCCTCTCAGCTGTTACACCTGCTCAAGGGCTCGAGGCAGCCACACAAAGGGTGCAGTATTGCTGAGGGGTTTCACCCCCACCTCAGATTCTTCGAGTGCTTCAGTAACCCGAGCTGCAGGAGCCGGGGCTGGAAACAAACTCACAGGCCTGATGGTTTTGGAAGCGCTGCCGTGGCATAACCACGCCCTCTGCTGAGAACTCCTCTGCAGATTTAACCCTCCTGTTGAAATGTGTCTGCAACCTTTCTGCTCTCGTCTGTAACTGACCACTCTGACATGTGTTTATATGTCTTAGTTTATAAAGTTTTAAACTAGTTTGTATTTTGTAATGTGCACATAAAAAACACTTGGCTCAGCACAGTGAAATACATGCCACTCTCGTAGCTGAGCTGGTTCTGCTTTGCTTGCAGGTCACTCTCAGTGACCTTTGGTTACCCAGCAGGGGGTTAACCACTTCCTGTGAGAGGAATGTGCATGTGTCCAAACCACCTGTGAGTGAAAAGTGATTTGCTACAGTAAGGTAAAGTGATGCAGTAGAGCAGTTCTTCATTGTCACTGACAGTGTGAGTCAGATGACCTTAGATGACCTCACCCTGAGCCCCTACTCAGGAGGTCGTGTCAAGTCCTGGCTGTACGTTGGAATGTACCATGTGAAAGTGGGTCCCTCCGTACATGCTTCAAAACAGACACATACATGATCAGCGGGTGCTCATGCAGCTCTGTTTCTACTACATTGGGTGTCATGTCCACATGTGTAGACTTGCTAATACAGTCCACATGTTCAGTCTGTGCTGTTTTACATTTGGGCTGCTGACCCTTGGAAGCACGGGCAGGTGTTGAAATTTACATCATGCAGACCCTCACAGCTACTGATGTGGAAAATACTATTGATCCTGGATTTTTGAGGCTGATACTGATGTCACTATGATATGTTTGCAGTTGATGGTAATTTTCTTTTTCACATAAACACATCACAACTCAGTTTGTTTCTTACCCATCTGTCTTGATTTGGGTGAAAGTAAATCTGCAGCGTCACTGAGAGAACTCGGATATTTTTACTGGAAAAGCTCATCTATTGCAGCTTTCAGACTAAATGTCTTCATTTATGTGGCAGTGAAATGTGAGGACCCTCGGCTCTTCTCGTCCACGAGAGTTTGTGGCCCGTGGTGACTTTCACCTCAGGACCCCTCAGTCTAAACACGGCGGGTTAGTGTGGGAATGTAGAACAGACTTCCTGGACGCATCTGAAAAAACACCGGGCTTCCTTTTGATTCAGTAATAAATAGCCGTGACCTCTGAGCCCTGGGCCTTCTTTCACAAATAATTGGAGGGCAGTGCTTATGTTTCAGCCGGCCAGTCACTCAGGACAAACGGGAACCAGTGAGAGTGGAGCGCGTCACCTCAGAGCTGGTGTTACTTTACCTTGTCATCATCTTGATTGTGATATTTGTGTTATTGCAGTTACTGTATTGTCACGCTGTTTTGATTTAAACTCCAATAAAACCACTATTTACTCATCTAATTACATAAAATGACTTAATAAGCAGGAAATTATATTTTTCCTCACAGAGACTTCTGGCCGCTCTTCTCTTTCATCAAACTTTAATTAAAAGCTAAGCCTTGTTTTTCTCTGGACGCCGTTGTTTGAGGGAAAGCTCTCAGACCAAACACAGCTGTCCACAACACTTTAGTGCATTTGAGTAAGATAATGTTGAAGACACAGTCTCACTTGTGACAGTATTTTAATTAACAGCAATATTTTTAGATTTTCTTTGAGGGGATTCTTACGGTGGTAATCTGGAGAAAACACTAAATATCTTACCTTTCGCCCGTGTTCTGATACCAACATTGTCATGAAAGAAAAAATCTGCGTTGATAGTCGATCACATCGTGTTGTGATTCAACCTGGCTCCAGATCATGACTTCCACTGTGTAAAGGCTTTTGAGAAGCTCCCTGCTTCCCAGGAAAATGTCTGAGCTGTACTGGAACTGATGTGTTTCATCTTTCCAACAGACAGAAAAAAAACCTGCTGCTTGTTTGGACAAAATTTAAGACAGTGAAAAAAAAAAGTATAAGCAGCCAGGCAGTGAGCAGGGTTTCAGTACAGACTGTCAGTGCTGATATCAAGAGCAAAACACCAAAGCTGTGATCAGTTCTTAGCAGATGTGTCATGTTAGGACAGTATTCCCAGCCGTTAGATGACTCAAGTCCACACTCGGCCACTGTCAGGCTGAACATAAAATAAATACTGATTTACTGGTTTAACTAACTGGTACTTAAAGACGAAAGCCAACTGTTGCGTTGTCTACATTGCCTCACGTCGCCTCACGTTGCCCTGTGTCAGTTGCATTTGAACACACTACACGGACTACATCCGACGGCCAAGTAGCACGTACATTCTGCGCCTGCGTGAGAGAGAGCGGAGTGAGAGAGTGGTACATCCTGTCAGCCGAGGGGTTTCCTATCTGTGCAGCCGAGCACCGCAGCACCTCCACGGACTATTACATCCAGACGGTCCCGGTGTTTCCTCCGCAGGCTCCACTTCACTCAGCTGCCCGATAAACCCGCTGCTTCTTCCCACTTTAACCTGAATAACAAACCAGGGCTCGGTGCTCCGGTTGGATCCAAACGGAGAGCCGGGGCTAGCTCAGAGGCTAGCGGAGGCTAACTGGCTGTGCTTCCCTCCGGTCATGCTGAGGTGCTCCGCTAGCCGCTCCCAGTTAGCTCCGGCTCTCTGTTTGGATTCTAACTAGCTAGCCCCGGTGGGAGGCTAGCGTAGACTAACTGGCTGTGCTTCCCTCCGATCATGTTGCGGCTAACGCTCCGCTAGCCGCTCCCAGCTAGCTCCGGTTTGTTATTCAGGTTAAAGTGGGAAAAAACAAAAAACCTGAACAGCCAATCAGAGGGATCTCTCTCACCGTCAAACTCCGTCGGCGATTCAACATGCTCAATCGGCTGAAAAGCCGCAGATGCTGAAGTGCCGACAGTGCGGGACACACCACAAAAACTAGGGCGACAGACGCTAACCGACGGCCCGACTTTGGTCGACGGCCGACTGTCGGCTTGGTGTGTCAGGGCCTTTAAATGCAGAGGCAGAAATGGAATATTGATTAACACTGATTATCAGGTGCAGTCTGTTTTTTTCCACCATTTTAGTTATTTTTTGTAACTCTTGCACTTATCATACTCCTATTGTTCCTTTATTTTTGCTTCTGCTCATAGAGAACACTTCTGTCTTGTATATTTGTATATTCTGCCAGATATTTAATACTCTACTGTTACAAAACTGGGCCCAGTGAGTGACCCTGACCTGGGGAACCCACTGCTGTCTGGTTGTTACTGGTTGTGAATCGTTAAAATTGCAGTTGCTGTACTCAGTGTTACTGTAATTTGAAAGATCTCTGGCACAAGAGTTTCCTTCGAGGTAAATAAAATTATATTGAATTGAAGGTGAGTGGTAAAGGGGTTTTGGGGATGACGAGCAGAGATTCCAGCAGAGGGGTGGGTTGGTGTCTGGAACAGAAGATCTTGGTAGGTGCGGTTTTTGGTGAGTGAAGGGTGGCAGCTTGGTGAACGTGGAGAAGTGGCTGGCTGACCGGTGTCTCAAGTAGGCACAACAAATGGACGGAACTGGAAGCAGGCACTGAGTATTTCTAGTGGAGAGGAGTGGCTTGATTAGAGGACCAGTGTGCTGATTACAGATGGAGAGCTGGTGTGCTGAGAGCAGGAGAATGAGAGAGAGCGAGGGAAGGAAAGGCATGTGCAGAACAAAACACACTACACTGACACAAATTTAAAAATAAATAAACGCTCACTCATCCTCACACAGATATCGCCGGTACGATTTGAGTTTTCACATAGTTTTTGTGTGTTAAACCACTGTAGTGAATGGAGACATCTCGGCGGCTGCCACAGACTTTTCCCTCTCCAGTCAACCTACGTACGTCTTCACCACCTGCACATAATGAAGGCTGGAAATAAAGCCAGGGGAGGCACTCACACAATCATTACACCTCATACCCTTATGATGAGTCCTTGTCATAACGCAGTCCAGGATCACCATGACAAAACTGAAATGTGTGTTCATCTCTCAAACTTCCATTTTCACACGATATCCCAGGGTCGGGGATACACAGATTGTCACAATCATTTTGGCACAGTGTGAAACAATTAGTCTGATGCTGTAAACATAAACGCTGCAGTGACTCTCTGTTGTTGCAGTGATTAACTGTGAAGAACCATTAATCAGCAGGCTGGTTGAACGTGAGCGTGTGGAGGGCGGGATATGAGGCTGATTCACGTGCGGACAATTCGAAGTTAATTGGCACAGGCGTGAGCTCAGTTTTATAAATCAGAATATTTTTTGACACTCGCCATTTTCAGCTTTTGTCCGTACACGCACTTGTAGTATGAATCTGTTTTGTAAATGAGACACCTGGGCTCTCATTTATAAACATTGCGTACTCAAAAAATGAGGCCTGAAAAAAGGCGTACGCCACTTCCCACGCAAAAGTTGTGATCTATAGAAACAGACTTGATGGGAGAAACTTCGACCCATGCTTACAAACATTTTGGAGATGGAAAAGTGCCGTCGTAGATGGTGAGGTGGAAGACTGATTGTAGAAATCGTCAAATATTTTTTGGTGCACGCCATTGTTGGCTTTTGTACGACATGCATTTTAGTACGGATCCTAAGCATTGTTTCATAAATGCAGCTCCTGGTCTGTTTGTTTCGGAGAGGAAGAGTCCTCTGCGGACAACTAGGCTCTTGGTAAAAACCTGAGCAATGAACACTGAAGGAAATTTAATCTGGAGAGGTTTCAGTTGGTTGCAGTCTGCAGTCCTCACCACTAATCTCCCTAAAACTTACACACTGTTCCTTTAAATGTGCACCCTAACCAAATTATTTGAAAAGCATAAGCTTGTTATAGGATTTGCAGTTTTGAGTCAGGCTGTAGATCTTGTGTCGATAGGTCAGTCTCAGACTTATTGGTCATATAATGTGCAGGTGTTGGGGATGGTACGGCATTGCATGTTGCGGAGCCCACTGGGGAGTAGGTCTTGAAAATCAGACCCATGCAGGACTGTGGCTCAGAGCGGCTGCTGCTTTCACTGCAGGCTGCACTGCTTGGTGTGTTTTCGGCATTAGGGGCATTAAGGTTTTCGGCATTATCCTGATGAGTTGATATGTAGCAGCCTTTAATGATGTGTCAGTACACAACCAGTGTGTGGGCTCACACAGAAAACAATGAGTGCTGGTGTTTATAGCGAATAACTTCTGGTGTTTATTGTGTATTAGAGAGAGAAACTGCATCCACTGCCCCAAACTCAGCTTAACCTCCAGCTTTTCTTCTTTTTTTTTAATCTGTTTTTCCATCCAAATGTTTTCAGGAACAAGTGTGTTTTGTTTCACACATTTTAGGCTGCAGCTGAAGTGGGCAACTTTTTATTTCATTTTTTTTTCCTCTTTCTGCGGTTGCGTTTATAACGCCTTTAATTGCTCTTTTGTCTGCGTGCGCCAACCCTAATGACTCCAGACTTTGCTGCAAATGGGCACACACAAAAACACACCCATGGGAGTGTTGTAAGCTCTCGTGCAACACACAGCCGTGTGGAGGGTGGTGGGCTTTAATTGGTGGTGGTGGTGTTGGTGGTGGTGGGCAGGGCTTAGTCCTCTGGTCTGGCAGTCTCCTTGAACTTCGTCTATCAGCTTAGAGATCTGGCGATGGAGCAGAGCGGCGACTAATGCAGCCAACAGACACACCGGCAGCAGACGTAGAAGTAGGAGAGGAATGGATGGAGGAGGATAAGAGGCCATGGAGGGATGAAGAATGAGAGAAAGTCAGAGATGAAAGATTTCTTACAGGAGCAACAGCTCAAGGCATGTTTGCAGACCCCAGTGGTTGATACGTGTGTCGAAACTCTGAAACCTGGAGTTTTAAAATGCACCAGTAACCATAAAACTGCAATCCTAAGGATTATAAAATTTACAAGATACTTTTCAAACTTGTTTTACAAAAAAATCTGTGTATACATAGTGAGCAGTACACATGAACAGAATTAAATAAGCGATCAAGAGGGTAATCGAGAGAACAAGTGCAACACTGCAAAGCTGCAGAGACAGCTGTAGAAACAGAGAAGTGAAGAAAGGAGCGTGGAGAGAAAGAAACAGAGAAGAAGAGAGGGAGGGGTGAGAAATAACAGCAGAAGAAGATAGAGAAAAACATGAGAGAGAGGAGGAGAGCTTGTAATAAAGCGGGAGGGGGGAGACAGACAGATGAGGAAAAAGAGGGGAAGACGACATGGTGGGCAGACACGGTGGTCCTCAGACGTCTGCTTGTCCTCCTCTCATCATTCACTCTTCTCTCCTCGCCTCTCATTCCTCCGTCTGAATCGCTGTCCTCCCATCTGGTTTTGGCTTCCTCTGTGCTCCTCAGCGTGTTTCGGAGAAGGAGGAATCCCGGGTTCACCGTTGCTTAAAGGAGCATTACGCCTGAAAAGGAAAAGTAGATCATGAAGTATAAGTGGTGAAGCTGAAGAACAACTGTGGGAGATTCTTTATGACACATTTTGACCAGTTTCAACTACATTTCCAAACTTCTCATTAACTAACCAGTTCTGAACTTAACTCAACTTTCGCCAAGAAACAAGCTTTTGAATTGCCTACAGATTCTGCATCCATATGCAGATATCTGATTAAAGAGACAACATGTTGGACTGGAGTGAGTGCTCCAAAGGGTTAAAGGACAGTCCAGACGGAAGCGTGCATCCAGTGTCGCCAATTCTTGTCTGATGAAAGGAAAGCTAGCACAAGCTCCAAAAGTCGCTGCAACAACTTTATGCAGTAAGAGCTTTTTCACACTTCCAGTCCAGAGAGCAAGAACATCAGTGTAACCATAGTAACCCATGTCAGCAGCTCCCACAGTGCAGCTAGCGGTGTCTCGTCTTCTCCTGCCTGTCCCACACCAGCAGACTACCTACGCAGTGCTGCTGAGCATGAAAAGACATATTCTGAGCAGCACGTACTGGAAAGAAATACAGGTTAATATTTTGAATATGTTTCTCGATTTTTCCCTGATGGTCTGAATCCATACATCCTGAGCCCAGCTACCCTACGGAGAAAACACATTTTTTATGGAAAAGTATGGAAATAAATTTGATCAATTTCCAGGTATTAAAAAGTATGGAAAATGAAAAATAAAGTATGGAAAAATATTTATGTTTCCAGACTATTACCACTGTTCTAAAATACTGTGTTCTAAAATAGAAAATTAGGTATTTCCAAAAATAATTTATCATCAATCCGGATCGTGTTTTATGCCGGGCCAAGCACAGTTCGTGTGAGAGCAAACGTCTCAGAAAACATACCGCCCCTTTTACGTGATTGACAAGTGGTATGTCCAGTCCGCTGCCCCATGACCCTCCTCCACCCCCCAGGTATCAAGTTTCACTCCAACACTGCACCTTTGACAAGAAGACGAGTTTCACGTGGTTCACAATGGGTAGATGCAAGTTTTTGGATGGATGGCTTGACAATACCGTATATAAATGCTGGTTGGCCAAGGATTCCCAATTTACACACAGAGCTAGATGCAAGCTTTGTGTGAAATCGTTTGACATCGCCAACATGGGGGAGAAGGTGATTCTGAGCCACATGAAAGGAAAAAACACAGATGTCTCGTTAATGCATCGCTTGCACCCAGAGTCCCAACCTTTTTGCCTCAGCCCAGACATTGAACTTACCTGAGTTTTTATTTGCATGCCATTGTGGTACTTGGCTACAATCGCCTATTAAGAATAATTAAATATGATGTGAAATATGATACACTGATGTATTTACTCAGATGTCGCATATTCTCTGGAATAAATAAATAAATAAATGCAGAGAAGTCTGGAAATTAGGGTATGGAAAAGTATGGAATTTTGAAATTCCAAATGTGTAGGAACCCTGACGCTTGTATGCGCGATCTCATTCTTTCAGTCACTACCCAGAGCTCATGACCAGAGGTGAGGGTTGGGACATAGATGGACCAGTAAATCAAAAGGTTTGCCTTTCGGCTCAGCTCCCTCTTCATCCAGTTCGGGGTCTGACATCTCACTCCTCTTAGACCCTGAAAGCATTTTAGCAGCTGGGGGAGGCTTTTTGTAATTGTTTTTAATGAGAATGCGGTTATGTGGATGTAATATAATTATGTGAAGTTTTTATTTGTGTAGATTTTTTTATTCCATGTGAGCTTTAGTAAAGTGGAGATGCCCAAAACTGATGTAGAGAAACAAACAGTCAGAGGGAATGAAGGCAGAGCAGCCAGCCAGGGTTGCTCCTGTTTAGTTTTTTTTTTTTTTTTTCTATCTCCTCTGATCCTCCCACCTTCTCCCTCCGCTGCCACTCTGCTGCTCCTGCTGACCAGGGAGGAGGAGGAGGAGGAGGAGGAGGAGGAAGAGGGATGCAGGGAGAGCACACCTTACCTCCCTCCCTCCCTTCCCCTCTTTCTTCCTCCCTCTGTCTGTCTCTCCTTCTTCACTCCACAGCGACAGCAGCGCTCACCAACACACCACAACACACCACCGCTGTCGCTGGCACGCTAACACACACACATACACACACTCACACACACACACACTCACACACACACATACACACACACACTGAGCGGCATCCTAAACACAAACCGAGACGCCCTTGGACTGCTGCAGGCGAGGTGAGTGGGTAAATATTTGAAACCTCCTCTGTGTGAGTGTGTGTGTTTGTGTGTGTGTGTGTGTACTGTGTTAGAGTTTGTGTGTGCTTCATAGTGTACTTTGTAATTCAGTGTGTGCACATGTTCTAGTGTGTGTTTATGATGTGTGTGTGTTGGCTGTTGGCATGTCTGCATGTGCTGGTGTGGTTTGCATCTGCTGTGTGTGTGTGTGTGTGTGTATTTACGAGGTGCACCAGAGCCAATGAGACTTGTGTTTTGCACCAGACCAAAACAAATCCACAAAATAATGCTGACTCTCTTTCAGGAGTGTGTGTGTGTGTGTGTGTGTGTGTTTTCGTGCAGGCATGCATGTGTGTATGTGTGTGTGCCTGGAGAGGCCAGAGTCTGTCTGGAAACTTGTCAGCTGTTGGGAAATGTGTGTGTGTAAGGGAGTGTGTGTGTGTGTGTGTGTGTGTGTGTGTGTGTGTTGGTGTATGTAACTGGTGAGGTAGAGGCGAACGTGCGTGCCAGTGCTACTTGTCAAACTGTGGATTCTGGTTTTTGTGGCTCGAGACTGTTGCAGAGAATTACAGGAAGAAATCTCTCCACTTCTTGCCTGTCGAGTTTCACTTTCATAACTTACTAAACTTTCTCTTAAAGGTATACCTCACCCCCCAAAATGACCATTTGCTCACCCTGTGTTCATGCAGCAAATGTAATTTTTCTTGCACACCTCCGTAGTAGATCTGAACCAGAAGTTTTTTCACCACTAAAATGGCGGAGGAAATTGACAGGAGGTGGCACATGTCAGACAAAAATGACGCCGGGGTTCTCAGTGCAGTCAGGGACCCCCACTTCAAGCATTAAAGCTGCAGTTCAACAAGAAAAAGGAAAGGTTGAGACAAATTGCAAATGGGTATCCACAACTGTAGTTAACAGGGTAAAAATTTTGGAAAAGTCATGGAATTCTGTTGTGTGCAATGTAATTGTTACGGCAATCCTCCACAGATAACCTTCCATGTAATGTAACGTATCTGCAAAGTAATTTTCTTTGGCTGTCGACGTAGCGTAGCTCTAATATGCACCAGTGTGTGACATTTTGTTTACTGTCATTTTCTCCCTGTGTTCTCTATCTCCCTTCGTGTATGACAGCTAACTGAAATTATGTTTGGAAGTTTGAATCTGGCGGCACATGGTGCAATGGTCAGCATTGTCGCCTCACAGCAAGAGGGTTCCTGGTTTGAACCTGGGGTGGGGGGTTCCAACCCCACAGTGGGGTGGAGTCTGCATGTTCTCCCTGTGTCAGCGTGGGTTTCCTCCAGGTGCTCCAGCTTCCTCCCACAGTCCAAAGACATGCAGGTTAACTGGTGACTCTAAATTGTCCGTAGGTGTGAATGTGAGTGTGAATGGTTGTCTGTCTCTATGTGTCAGCCCAGTGATAGTCTGGTGACCTGTCCTGGGTGAACCCGCCTCTGCCCAGTGTCAGCTGGGATAGGCTCCAGCTGCCTCACGAGCCCTAACAGGAAAAACGATTATGGAAATTAAGTTTAAAAAATGCCAGACAAATGGGTAAAGACATTTGTTTGTATGGGTCCTTGAAAAGTCATGGAAAAGTTTTGAAAATTTGTCCATGAAAATTTGCCGGAACCCAAGGTTAATCAGTTACGTTGTATGTAGTGATGAGGCCTGACACATGGTATTCTGAGTTATAAATAATAATGCTTGCAATAGTCCACCTTCCTTTCCTTCTCTCTATCACTCTGTCTTACACAACCATATAGTAGCACTTTGTCTTACTAAAGTTAGCTCATATGCAGTTGGTTGATAAGCATATATGAATATGATTCATTACTGTTACCCAGAACCCCCACCCCACGACAGCCTCCTGTAGCGTCCCGTCAGAGCTGTGGATACTTGCGGGTAATTATCACCATAGCTTTGAAGCCCTTAAAATGGAATTCGGGACAGCCCTACTCCACAGTGAATGGAGAATCCAAAATAAGCGAACATTTCTCATGAATTAAAGTAACCAGGAGTGCATTTAACGACAGCAAAACTATATCCAAACATCCTTTTACATTACTCGTGCAGTATAATTCAAGTCCCATTTATCCAGTACCTCCCAAGCACAGTCATTTTTGCTAAATTCTGTATTAAAACTGAACTGAAAATGATCCATGCTCTCTTCAGAACCAGACTCGGAGCAGGAACTGCTGGTCTACCGCTGCCTCGATCGATTGGTTAGTTTGTGTTCATGTGTGACTTTGTTGTTTTTAAGTGTTAGTTACGATTCACTAAGTCACACGATAACACAACCAAACTACTTATTGAGGTGGCAGTCGACCAACAGCTCCAGAGTTCAGTGACTATTTTTGTCAGCGGAGTCTTGCTCTGAAGAGAGCATAGGTAAGTTTTCCTTTCAGTTCAGTTTTAAATACCAAAGCTTTAGGAAAAATGCATGTTTGGGAAGTACTGAGCATTGGACTTGATAAATAAGACTTGGATTGTACTGCACGAGTTGTGTAAACTGTTCTTTTGAGATAGTTTTGCTGTTGTTAAACATGGACCCGTATGACTTATATTCATCAAGAATTTTCTTTTTTCAATGGAAGCATGCAAGAAAAAGTTTTCTTCATGAATTCCCTGTAACGAGGTGCATAATTAAAAGATACATGGTCATTTGGCTGGTGAATTTTTTTTAATAGTGTAAAAAAATATCAAGGAAGGACTCCTGGTGTTAACATCAGGCATATTTGGGGTCAGTGTTAAAGTTAGGAGTCACTTCAGATGATTAGTTTGTGGTTGAGGCTCAGGTATCAAATATTAAGCTCATTTCCCTCAACTGAGGACGTCACTCTAACGTTTTATCACTAACTCATTTAAATACCTAAAAAGCACCAATTTCGTGATTCATAGAACGTCAAGAAGTCAAAGTAAAAACTGGATTAAATCTGGTTAAAAACACTGATGTGTTTTAACAACATTTAAAGAACTACACTCAGTTGCCAGATTATTAGGTACACTTGGCTAGAACCACTGCAGTCTAATGCAGCGGTTCTCTAGAGATGTGCTTATTCACCTTAATGGTTACTTTGAGGGCCGTGGTGGTGGTGAGGCATTTGCATTATACTGATTATACTACATTATCCACCCGCAGTGATATACATCTGATGGACATTTAAATGCAAGTGAAATAACAGCTATTAGTAAACTAGATGCCAGTTTCATGTCAGGTCAACTTCAAGACCAGAGTCATTTTAGAAGTTATAATCCTGTTGAGGCTTGTGAATGTTCAGAAATACTGCCATACTTTCCAGCATGCATTGTATTAGAGTCAAAAACTTGCAAAAGACTTGTTTTGTTTCGTAGAGTTGTATCTCAGATAGGTTGTTTAATGTAGTTATGATCAGCATAATCTTCAGTCTCATGTCTCAGTTCTAAAAGTGGCTGCAAACTTGCCGCCGCCACGGCTGCCATGTGACGAATGAATCCTGGAACCCCTTCACAACTGGAAGAATTACTGTAACAGGAGATCTGACTGAACTTCAATTTTAGTTTGTTGTTGTAAAAGGAATGCGCATGCAGTACCGAGTGCCATGTCAAAATGTTTGATAAGAGTCAAATCAGATGTTACCCTGAGGCACTCACAACAAACTGTGTTTTTTAGTTTGAAAGTACTCATCCTTTTTAGTCTTAAAATGTGGCCTTTAAAGTTTCTACGAGGCTTGGGCCAATGTGAAAATTTTCAGACTGGTTTGATATTGAGCCAAACAACAGACAGGACCGGTATACTGAATTTTACCAGGTGTTACGAGTTGTCCCAGTTAACTCAGCAGCTGCTCTGACATCATGTCCCTACAGCAAACGAGCGTCCAAGTTTGGCAATGCATTGCATAACATCAGTGCTGTCTTCCCACATTACATCCCAAATATTCCCATCCCTTACGTCATGTAAACAAACTACGTAGCTATCAGCCGTGTTCACAAGATCAGACTGGAGACATAACCACTGAAAAGACGGGAAAGTAGTCTTCCTGCTGTCTTCCTACAATTAAACGGTACCTTTTAAACAAACATATATTTTATATTGTGTTATTTACTGGAAATGAATATAGTATTGACAGCAGCAAGTAGGCTGTTGTAGCGATGGTCATTTGTCAGAAATTTTCAGCTCCCTTTTAACCTCCCTCCAGCCATCTGCCACCTTATTTGGGTTTTTGTAGTGAAATAAGTAGCTTTCATAAAGATAATTCCTCATTACAACTTCATGAATCAGCCGTTCCTCGTCCACTGGGGTGCTTTCAAAGCAGGCAACAAGACCAAAACGTTGCCTTACTGGCACGGTTTGAGTTTTCTTGAGAGACTGACTCTGCCATGTCTTCTCTCGTCACCCCAAAAAACACATAAACTTTCTAGTAAACAAACACGTGTGCTGCTCGACTCCCATCTCAGAAATTTGATCTTCTTTACGTTGCTGTGCTTGACTCACCACCTGTGAGACACGAGTGGCTCCTTTAGTCCATTTATGGACAAACATAATATTGTGTTAATTGTTTTGTCATACTGCTTATCACTTATGCAATACAACATGACGTAACAGCTTCAGCACAGGTTGTTGATGTAGGCTACCTTTTAATTTGCCAGAATGTGTCATAATGACAAATGCTGGTTTAGCTAGTTTGCATAAGCCATGAAACTGGTCTAAGCTTGCACAGCAGACTGGACTGGCAAAACCAGAAACCGACCCAACTTTAGTTTCTACCTGCAGAAAGTAGCTGTGGTTAGCTTGGATTTAGAGTGGTGACAGCTGGCAATGCTATGCTTTAAAAAGAGAATAAAATCATCCATATGAACTTCTCAAACCACTTTTTCAGCATTATTGTTCCAGGCAGTTGGATTTGTGCTTTTTGTTTTGTCGAGACGACTTTCTGTCGCTGAAGTTTCCACAGGTGGCTGTACTTCAACTGTTAGGCCTTAATTGGGATTAATCCTCTGTTTATGATCACAAGTATTTTCATACAATGTGAAGACAGCAGTCATTGTATAGTTTGTAAATAGATAAAGCTCTTTTGCTTTTTTTTTTTTTTGGAGTGGCAGCATTTCATACTTTACCAACATGCTACCCTGCACAGACTTGTTCCAAGAAGTCTGGCGGTCAGACAAACCACTAATGGGCTCACTTGCCTTCGTAAAACCTGCTCCAGAGTAATTTAGTTTTTGTTTCATTGCGAGCGAATGTAACACAGATGAACCGAGCCTGGTTGTTTTCCTGGGAAAGCCGGCACTGAAGGCCGAGTCAATAAATAGGTCAGAGGTCAAGTGTGAGCAATCTACCCTGGCCTCTGTTTGCCCCGGGGTCAACTAAACTCCACTGACCTCTCCTCAACTTCTCAGACTGCCTCGTTTACTCGTCCACTGAGTCTTTCCTTCTTTCTTCTTCTCACTCTGTCTCTTATCCATCATCCTCCCTCCCCATCTCTTTGTCTGTCTGCCCAGCTGTCTGTCTGTCTGTCTGTTTGTTGGCTCTCTTGGTCTTTTTTTTGTATACAAGAGGCCGAGGAGAGCCTAGATCCATTTTCCACTTTGCATGTGTACTTGAGAAGGGACCGCCACTGAGGAAAGAGCAGAGAGTTTGGCTCACAGAGCAAAAGGCAGAAGGAATGAGTCTGCCCGCTGACAAGCAGACATCCACAACCACCCCACACGCCTCCCTGAGTCTGACCGATATGGGCTCTGGAAGGCAGACAGCAGCACAGTGGGATTTGTCTAATCACCAATATGTCATACCACGTTTTCGTGTCACTAATATTTAAAAAATTATAACTCTGCAGTGGTTTTCATGCAAATCTAATCAAGAAAATTGTCACTACCATCTCACCATCAGTCTCTCAACTGAAACTATGCATATTACTGTTGTGACTTTATGTTTTCAGCATGTGACTAAAGTGTCCTAGGTTTGAAGCTGGTTTAGGACATTTCCTCTCTGGCTCCTCTCTGTGAACTGCCTAATTTGTTTCCATCTTCGTACATTAGACATGCTTTAGCGTACCCTGATAAAATGTGGTCGCTATGGCGAAACTTGAAGACCAGTGCAGGACCTTTGTATTGCTTGATGGTCTTTAGTGTCAGCCTCTACAAAGTGCATAGTTACAGCTTGCCTGTAGACCCAACACGTGTAGGGGCTTGGCACGTCATACACTAATTGTAGGGTTGTCAGTGTGACCCCCGGTTCCTCTTGTCCACATGTCAAAAGCTCAATTTCAGTACACTTCTATACATACTTAGCTCTTACCCTCTGTTTTACACATTCGTGTCTATGGGTAGTGTGTGCTGATTCTAGTTGGGACAGAGGGGTAGGGCCAAGTGTCAGGACTACATGGACCTCCAAACTGAGGTTTTTCAGAGGCAAGATGGCAGCAGACAAACAGAACACAAGGAAACAAAAGAAAAACACAAATACATTGTCTTTGTTAATAAAGGTTTTAAAAATATGTTAACCATCATATTATCTTAGTTTAATATTGTTTCAATGTATTGTAGTCTTTTTCTTTATAACAAGCATAACAAAACAAAACAAACAAAAAAAGACTAGCAGTATGCTAATGTCTTGGTAGCTAGTTAGCTAGCTAACGTGACATGTTATTGCTGATATGTGCTTAACCACATTCTAACGTATTTCCATGTTGCAGCCCCTCCCCCTCTGATGGTATATGACGCCAGAAATTTAACTTAAGTCCAGCGGCAAACTTGCTACGCTTCTTACCACTACGCTACCACTGTGTGGGCCACACTGCCTGCATGAGCAGTGCGTGTGCATTACTAAACCTCTTGATTTTTGGTTTGGCGCCATGTTGACAGGTTAGAGTAACCACATGCCATGCTGCTGAGGCGCCGCGTTTTGATAATCATAATGACATCGTTCCATATTTCACTGCAGTTTCAAGGACTATTTACAGACTTGAAAAATATAAATTGTTATTTTTAACTCAACACTTCCTGTTTCTGTTTCAAAATAAAAGTCTTCCGACACCGTTTCTGTGGACAGAATCCATTTGTTTGGTACCACAAGGCCTTTTATTTTGAAATATTTGCAGGACTGCAATACAACAATAATAATAATAATACATTTTATTTAAAAGCGCCTTTCTCAACACTCAAGGACACTTACAGAGCATTAAAAACACAATTAAAATCACAATTAAAATAAATAAAAACAACAGACAAGAGTGACACAAAGTAAAAATGGATGTGGGCAATTAAAGGGAATATGCAATCTGGAACAGATGGGTTTTGAGTTGTGATTTGAAATGGGGTAGAGAGTGTTGTCGACAATGCAGTGGTTTTCACGGCTCTATAAATTAGTGGAGTAGCAGCTTTTTATTGTGGAAATACGGTACTCATAGCAACAGGCAGCTCTACAGCTGCGCCACAGCAGCTACGCTGTCTTTGTGAACACTACATTTGTACTAGCTGCAGCAGTTCAGCAAGGTAGCCATCTCACGCTGCTCATGCAGGCAGTGTGTCCCAGCTCAGGCTGGCAGGGTAGGAGCACAGGTTGTTAGCATTAGCCTCCAGAGCCTTGCTAGTGGCCTTGTAGTGTTCTTTTTTTAGGCTTTTTGATGACATGTTTGATCAAATGAAAACGTGAAACCTGCGTTGTGAACGATCACAAGCGTAGCCTGCATTTTCTCCTGTCATCAGATAAATGGCAAATGTCATTGTGGTAAAACTATTATTGCCATAGTCGCATCTGTTTATGTAAATACCATGAGTGACAATGAAGATACAGATGATGGCAATGTGGCCATCGAAAATGAGGGGTAGAGGGGAAAAATTTAAAAAGGAATTGGGCTTTAGTGTCCTTGGGCAAAACACTGAGCTCCAAATAGCTCCAGATGATCAGACCAGCACTGTGCATGGTAGCTTGCTTCCATCAGTCGTAAGTGAGCATGTGAACGAGGGGCAGATTGAAAAAGTGCTTTGGATAAAAGTCAATGCAGTCCATTAGTTTGTGGTGTAGACTTCTGACCAGTATTCTTTTGTCCAGCTGGCATATGAACATGATAGCAATATTTCTTTACCTGCTTCACAGTGGGTCACAGTAGTGAGGTCCTCTGTAGGAAATATGTAAACCAACATGCTGATGTATGATGATCAGATTTGGTGACAGTATTTCATTGGAATGTAATGCTGTCAAGATGTGTGTACAGTAGCTATATTTGTAATAACAGCAGCAGACAGTCAGAACTGTATAACCTGATGGTTTTAGGTTGGCCTGTGTGCTTCCTTGCTGCACAGTGTGAACCAAAGTGTCCATGACAACTCTTACAAGGACGCAAGCATAGCGGTGCGTCCTGTTTACGAAAGAGATGGGGTGTGGATGGGTGAATTGGGCGTTTGAAACTGTAGGGTTTTCTCTTCTGCCCAATTATTTTGGATTTCTTACACATCCAAGACATCACCTTCGTTGTCACTTCAAGGTCCTTTGTCCATTGTCATTTTTTCCATCTAAAAAAAAGCCACACCAGTGTCTCCAGTCTCATTTCTGTTTTCACAGTGACGTATGTGTCATTGTAGAGCTTCAACTCATGATTTTTTTCATTAGCATCACTGATGCAAACTTAGAGTCCACCTCCCCTTGTCCCACCAGAGTCATGTGTTCTGTTAACTTGTCCATTGTTTTTCTGTCAATACTTATTGAATCATCGTTTCAGCGCTAACTTATTCAAAACCTGCGAAACATTTTCATTTAACAGTATGATATTCATATCACAGGTGGCCGACAGCGCCTGGCTGATATCCAGTATTAGATAATAAACGTCCAGTATTGGTCTGATATATCGGTCTGAGTGCTGCGATCCAGTCCGGCCTCCTAGGGGACAGACTACTGCTGTCTGTCTGTCTGCTGAGGCTGCCAGCGCTACAAAAACAAGACAGCGAGGCGAGGGGCCCCAGGGGGCCATCAGGGTGGGGATGGTACAGGGGTGAGGGAGACAGGGAGGATGAGGGGACAGTGTTTACTTTTATCCTCTGTGCCTGCCCTGCCAGGCTGGCTGGGAAATGACAGCAAAGAGGAGGAGGAAGGAGGAAGACCCTGTTTGGCGAACTGATCCTGTGTGTGTGTGTGTGTGTGTGTGTGTGTGAGCCAGAAGGACCCATAGTGAGCAGGAAAGATGCAGAAGTTTGGGGTGTTTCTCTATGAGTGCGCCCTTTTACTTCTGTCTGTGTGAGGACCAAATCATTAGGACATTGTGACAAAGTGAAGACATTGTGGCACAGGAAGAACATTGCGGCAAAGTGGGGACGTTGTGGAAAAGGAAGGACATTTCTGCAAACCTAGGACATTCTGGTAAACTACAGACATTATAGCAAAATGAGGACAGTTTACCAAAGTGACTGTGGCAAATTGAGGACGTTGTAGCCAAGTGTGGACACTGTGGTAATCTGAGGGCATTGTATCAAAATCAGAATATTGTGGCAAAACGAGGATAGTTGGCCAAAGTGAGGACACTGTGGTTATGTGTGGACATTGTGGAGAACATGGAGATGTTGTGACAAAGTTGGTGGGGACGTTATGGCAAAGTGAGGACACTGTGACATAAAAAGGATAATTGACGGTGAAGTGAGAAAGCTTTAGCGAAGTGAGGACACTCTAGCAAAGTAAGGATATTTTGGCAATGGGAGGACACGTGGCAAAGCCGGGACATTGCGGCAAAGTGGAGACATTGTGAAAAAGTAGGGACATAAGGGCAAAGTGGGGACATTTTGCAGAGTAAGGACATTGTGGCAAAGTAAGGATATTGCGGCAAAATTAGGACATTGTGGCAACATGAGGACATCGTGAAAAAGTAGGGTCATAAGGGCAAGGTGGGTACATTTTGCAGAGTAAGGACATTGTGACAAAGTGGGGACATTGTGGCAAAGTTGGTGGGGACATTATTGCAAAGTGAGGACACTGTGACATAAAAAGGATAATTGACAAAAGAGAACACCGTGGTGAAGTGAGAAAGCCTTAGCCAAGTGAGGACACTCTAGCAAAGTAAGGATATTTTGGCAAAGGGAGGACATGTGGCAAAATGGGGACATCGTGAAAAAATAGGGACATAAGGGCAAAATGGGGACGTTTTGCAGAGTAAGGACATTGAGGCAAAGTGAGGACACTGTGACATAAGAGGGATAATTGACAAAAGTGAGAACACCGTGGTGAAGTGAGCAAGCTTTAGCCAAGTGAGGACACTCTAACGGGACATTGCGGCAAAGTGGTGACACTGTGGCACAGTGAGGACATCATGAAAAAGTAAGGACATTGTGGCAAAGTGAGGATTTTGCAGCAAAATTAGGGCATTTTATCAAAATGAGGACATTGTGACAAAAGAGGGTAATTGACCAAAGTGAGGACACTCTGGCAAAGTCAGGATATTTTGGCAAAGTGAGGACATTGTGGTGAAGTGAGGACTTTTCAGCCAAGTGGAGACATTTCTGCAAAATTTGATTATTTCAGTAAAATGAGAACGTTATTCCAAAAATAAACCTGTTACAGTAAAGTGAGGACGTCGTGGCAAAATAAAGACGCTGTGGCAAAACGGGGTTAGTTGACCGAAGTGAATTATAGGAAGAACATTTCTGCAAACTGAGGACAATTACGCAAAGTTTGTGTTAAAAATAGTGATGTTTCAGTCGAGGCACAAAATGAGGTGGGGTGACAAACCTGAGGATATTGTAGCCAAATTAAAGACACGTTGACCTGTCCACACCGTCGAGGAGCCATTTTAGGGCAGCGGTTGAAGTCTGAAGTGTAAACTCAGGTTTAAGTTATGGTTAGTAGCTGTGATGACTCAGTTTAGGGTTTTGGGATAAGGAAAGTATTGTGTCCATGATGATCCTCTTAAGTGTGGTTGTACAAAGTGAGTCAGTGAGTCCAAGAGAAAGTGTGTAAGTGTGCGAGTGTGTACATTCATGCTGGAGCATTTGCATACCTGTACATGCACGTGCACGTGCATCGAGCTTGAGCACGAGCGTACGCGGTGGCCAACGTGTATGTGTGTGTAGCCAGTCACGCCACTGGCTGAGTGTATACACATGTGCAGCTGTGTCTGACTGAGTGTCCGTCTCCTCTCCTTCTCTCTGTATGTGTGTGTTTGGCAGCTGGCCGGGCTCCAGCTGTGTCTGGTTGGATAATGAAGTCCAGGTGCTGCTGCGCCTGCTTTAAGACACCTGTCACCAATATTTAGTGCCAGAGAAAGCCAGACTGCAAACAGGGCGAGACGAGCTGTTTGCTTATTTTAACAAGGCTGCCTAACTGGACGTGAGGACACGGGATGTACTATGAACCTTTTCCTAGAAGCCCTGTCTGCGTGTGTGTCTCTCTGTGTGTGTCTTTGTGTGTGTGTGGAGGTATACGTGTGCGAAAGTGCAGCGCAGAACCTCCAGAAATCATTCAGCTCTTCAGACTTCTGCTGATTCAGACGTTGCAACCGCGAGTGTCTCCCTGAAGTTTTGCCTTAAAGAGTTGAACATTTTGGGGATTTTTTGTGTGTTTTTTTTTTTTTTCAACAAATTTTCAAGAGTTTCCATTAACATATATTTGTTTGTCATTTATTGAGGAATAAATCTGATTTTATGATTTTAACTTAAGGCAAAAACAGTTCAAGTGTAGGTGTCTGGAAAACGCGAGGTTGGGCACTGGGTGCTACTTTTGTACCTTTTCTGTGCCAGCTTTCAAGAAGGCGGCGGTAGGTTGCATCTGAGGTGCAGAGCTGAGTCCAGATCTTCTTCCAGGTGCTGTTTGTGTGTGGGCATATCATCCGTGGAACAGACGCAAAGCTCTGGCAGTTCTGCACCAAAATGATCAACTTTTCCATATTTAACACAGACTGATATGTATGGATGAAGGGAAAGATATCTGTCGGCTGTGAATGGTTGTTGCTCGTCGCATGACATGTGATGTGTGCTGCTTTGTTCCAAAAACTGAACTCGGTTTATCTCAGGGTGCAGCCGTCGCACCCTGAAAAATCGGTGCTCAGGAAGGCATTTAAGAGCGACACATCCTTATTGAAAACAATGAGTTTGAGCGTGCAAAAAACGCAAAAAGTGTGCATGTACATGTGAAAGTGTGTGCATGAAACTGAGACTCGTCAAAACATTCAAGTGTGTCTATATATTAGATCTTTGGTGTGTAGGATTTAGGGAGATATCTTGGCAGAAATGGCACATAATATGATAAATATGTTTAGTGTATAATCACCTGAAAATAAGGACCATTGTGTGCTTGTTACCTTAGAATGAGTTGTGTCTATCTACACAGACAGCAGCTCCTCATCTACCAAGATTACCTTTTGCACAGCCATGTTTCTACGGTAGCCCAGAACAGACAAACCAAACACTGACTCTAGACGGGGACATTTGTGTTTTCTTGTTTTTAAGTGTCAGTTAGCAGCCCCTCCACAACGAGCCAAACAGCATCAAAAAAACACTGATTTTTAAAGTGAAACTGCTTTATTCAGTGTTTTTACCGGTTTAAATCACCAGGCCTGTTTGTTTTGGAAAGGAGGAGATCTCTACAGATAATACGGTTCCAGGTAAAAACATCCTTGATGTCTGTATCTGAAGTTATCAGAGAACAAAAGTAAGAACACATTAGCAGGTGCATGGCTAGCAGCCTGTCCGAGACAAGCTGAACAGTGTAGGAG
Organism: Epinephelus lanceolatus; assembly: GCF_041903045.1. Taxonomy (NCBI): domain Eukaryota; kingdom Metazoa; phylum Chordata; class Actinopteri; order Perciformes; family Serranidae; genus Epinephelus; species Epinephelus lanceolatus. Next base: position 3,598,813 of record NC_135742.1, read on the forward strand.
AAAGTTTTAATCACCTGGTGTGTTTGTTTATTGAAAAAATAAATCATTTAGATTTACATGGTCATGTGACCATGGTGTAATTTTTTTATAGTCTATAGCTTTAAATAACTGGTGATTGCATTAAGGGTTCAAAAATCATAAAAGTGGTGACAATCTGTGAAGACTTGCTGAACAAAATGTGTCATAAACGTTTGTTTCCCACAGATCTTATTTGCTGCAGTAACCCAAAATCCAGGCAGTACAGTGGTGCAGTGGTTATCATTGGTGTCTCACAGCAAGAGAGTTCCTGGTTCGAACCTGTGGGGGGGAGCCCTTCTGTGTGGAGTCTGTGGCCCCGTTTAGACGACAACGATTTCAACTGAAAACGGTAAACTCTAGTTGCGTTTTGGCCGATCGTTTACACGACAGCGGCGTTTTGGGTGCCTGAAAACGCAACTATTTGAAAACGGATTCCAGAGTGCAACGTTTTGGAAACGGCAGCGTCTCCGTTGTCATGTAAACGTGCAATATGCAGTTCCTCTGAAAACGGAGACTTTTCGCGCATGCGCATTACGGTTCCAGTCACTAGGATGCATGCCGACCGTCACGACAACAATGCTGAGCTCTGTTTGTGCTGCTCACCCTGTTGATTTGAAGTGAAGTGTAGATCTGTTACTGTAGCAACTCCACCTCGTCGTCCATCCAGACAAAGTTATCTGTGTATGCTTTCGCCAGTGTGTCTTCTTTGTTTTGGTTTGTAATGACGGCATTGGAGAGGAAGGCGCTTCAGTGCAGGCGCATGGCGTCATGCTGTGGTGTTGCTTTGCAAATTTACACTGCCATCCATTGACCTGGCGTGCATACTGCAGCGTTTCCAGTAGATTTTGCGGCTCCGTGTGAATGGGGATGGTTTCAATAACGTCGTCATATAAATGCAGAAGTTTTTTAAAACGCAAAGGACAGACTTTTCCGTTTTTACTGAAATCGTTGTCGTATAAACGGCCCCTGTATGTTCTCTCTGTGTCAGCGTGGGTTTCCTCCAGGTGCTCCAGCTTCCTCCCACAGTCCAAAGACATGCAGGTTAATTGGTGACTCTAAATTGTCCGTAGGTGTGAATGTGAGTGTGAATGGTTGTCTGTCTCTATGTGTCAGCCCTGTGATAGTCTTGTGACCTGCCTCTCGCCCAATGTCAGTCCAGCCCCCCACGACCCCCAACAGGATAAGCAGTTATGGAAGATGAATGAAATGAATAAATCCAAAATCCAAAGGAAAAATCCCGTAGGCTTTTTTGATGAGGTAACCAGGGCGAAGGTAACCTCCATGTTGGCCTACAAAAAAACATAATACCTGGAGCACTCAGTTAGTTAGTAGCTGCAGGGGTTCACCCTTAAAATCCTGATGCAGCTCATTTTGTGATCAGCTACAGATCCTAAAAATGTAGCTGTAAATGTTGTTGTGAAACGGCCCATCTTCTCTTTTTCCTGATGGTGAATGGTGTATTTATAAATGTAACATAGTTATGTATTTGGCACATATTGATCATACAGATTAACAAAAGAAAATAGGAGTATGCAGCAGGAATGGTTTGGGAAATCCAGCAGACTGTGCTGGTTAGTGTTTTATACTCTAAACAGGCTTTTGGTTCAGTGTTCCTTTAACAAATCAAAGGCTTCATTGAGTCATTAAACTCGTATATACAACTGCAGAGCCGCTCGAGTACCCTCCTTTTCCTGTGTGTCTGTGCCTGTTCATGTCAGCCTTTACATACAGACATCTACATTTCCTTATAGTCTGAAGAGCCAAACAAAGGCCTACCTGTGTAAAGTCCTAGGAAACTTACCTTCGTCCTTCCAGCACATTGGGGCTTGTTTAACTTTCACACGGGCCCCTCCGCTGTCCAACTCCCGTCTCCAACACCTGTGGCCTCTCAACAGCCTGTCTGTGTCGCCCTCCACCTGCCAGCTCCAGCCTGCCGCCGCCTGCCAGCACATTCAGATACCTGCAGCCGGCACGCTGGCTTTGGCGCGAGTGTGCATTGTCTGAGAAAATGCCCCTCACTTGCCGTGCCGTTGTTTCACTGGTGTTTTTCTCTGACGTGCTTGGAAACCAGACAGTGTGTATTTGGTTGCATCTGAAGCAGAGTTCACCTGATGCTGTAATCCAGAACATCTTTCAGCTGCCAGCTTTGTACGCACTCACAAGATACAACGCTAATGCAATTAAGGCAATAATGTGAGTCAGGCAGGAGCTGTATAAACACTTCGCTCTGTTTATGTAAGTGCATTTAGGATGCTGTTAGACTAAGGAAGAACCCCTGTAGGGAGACACAGAATGAAGGGTTAGAGAAAACAGTTCAAGGATTCAGAGGCAATCAAACAAACAAACAAGGTAATACTAACGATCTGAGCCGGGCTTGCTGGTTTCCTATGTTTCCAGTCTTTATGATAAGTAAGGTTAACAGTGTCCTGACTAAGGGCTCATTTATGCTCAATATAAGATACATATACGGACATGGATGGAGCCTTCTGTCTGTATGGTTATGGACGAAATGGAGCAGTGCCAGATCCTGAGGGCAGTGTAGCGTGGTTCAAGCGAGATATGACCGTAAGACACGAGGAAGACATTTAAAAAATAACAGAACAAATGTAATACAGCGAAAAGTATTCTCCGTCTACATGTTGCGATGCATTTGATAGCCTCACAGACACACTGCTAAAAGTTACATTAGTATGACTTCCTGTACTGTCGCCTTGTTTGTTGTTGTGTGAAAAATCTATTGGCTGTATCTATGCTATCAGTGACGTATACAGTGTTTAAAACATTAACAACACACGTATCTATTTGCGTTCGTAGAGAGTATAAATGGGCCCTAAAGCTCATACATGAAGCTGGGGTGGGCAGTTTTATTTTGGTGTAAATGGACAGAAATCCCATAGTTAGCTTTGCGCATGTTGTAATCCAAGTGGACCGAAATAAAACTTCTGCAACTCCCTTTGTCTCTGTTTTCAGAGACTTTTGGCCAATCACAGGTCATTTCAGAGAGAGGGCGTTCCTATTGGCTGGTCTACAAATGCAAATGCATGTCCCCTATTCAATGGCAGAGAATCCTGCATAGAAAATTGCTATTCCTGCATTGGCAACAACTGCCTACACTGCAAAGCAACCCTAAAAAGAAAGACAGACTTATTATAAAGAGAGTCTAACAATAAACAAAGGGTAAGCACCTCCTTGACCTCATTGTTTTCCCAATTTGCGGACATTTTCAGCCACTGTTCCTCCTCTTTGAGTTAGCTGCTAACTGCTAGAAGCTACTTTTGAAATCTCCTGGCAGTGGGTAGACTCACAAGTCAAGTCGCTTTGCTTAACTAAAGACTGATGTCTTTCTCCCTGATTTTGTGTTTAGATGGGCGGATACAATTCCAGAGTTTAAAAAAACTCCCTACGTTGCAGAACCAATAGTAAATCCGCAGAGCGGTCCTTCAGTGGCTCGCTGAACTCTTGTGCTCGTAAACATAGTGCGACTGCGTTAAAAGTTTTAAACAAAGTCGCTGTAAGTCCTTCATTTCCACAATCTTGTGGACTGAGCACACGTTTGATAAAACAGAGTTAAATCTCTCGGCATCTATTTTCAAGCTCTCTTTGTTTCCTTGCAGACGAGAAAAGGGGGAGCGCACATTTCTGGGAGGGCGTGTCCTTTTAAAAAATGCAAGAGGCGTTGCTTTGTTGCCGGCCGTTTTCTCCGGTGTGTTAAACACACTTTAGAAAGGAGTGTCCCCAGACTATCAGAAGGCGGAGATCTCTGATTTGTCTGGTGGCGAGACTAGGCAGTGGGTTGCACATATAACACGTCGCCATAATGTCACACCTATGCCACACATGATCCCTGTCCTGTCAGCTGTCTGGTTTCTGCAGACAACGTGTCTCACCTCAGAGAAGAGACAACTCTGTACCCCCATTCTGCGATCGTACCTTTAATACAGAACGGCAAGGGAAATTAACAACGTGGAATTCCCACCTTGAAGAGGCAGTGTCAATAGGACTAAAGTGTCCTCTGTCTCACTCCCCAGCATAAACCCCAGCTTCCCACCAGATCAGAAAACTTTCTGTTGCTGCAGTTACACAGGTCAAACTCGGTCAGGTCAGGCTGCTACTGGCCACCAGCCCACTGTGAAAGGTGGTAGCCACTACAGCCACCGACAGAAGGTCTGTCACCTGAGCTTCTGCACACTTTCCTCCCGGGAAAGCAGCCTGAGCAATTTCTGTTTACCCCAGCTTCAATGCACATGACATAAGACCTATAACAACCTTCTCATCTATCTCTCTGACAGAAAGCAAATAGGTGAATTTTTCAAAATATTAAACAGTTTCTTAAATTGGCATCAAATAGTGCACGTTGTTTTTGAACTGTCATGTCAAATCTAAAGTCTAAGGATTTCCTTTAATCAAATCATGTGAAGTCTTTAGTTTTTTAAACAGGATAGAGTAAATATGTCAGTGCGAAGGCTTTCATCAGAGCGCCAAAATGCAAATCTGGTTTGTAAAGTCAGTGAGGCGCAGCAACCTTGCTTTCTGCACCTCATGAATTATTGGGCGTGTCCACTGTCTGCTGTTTTGTCTCTTGTATCTTGGATCAACACTGATATGATTTACTGTCAAACAGCCTCCTGTCTGTGCGAAGGTAGAAGACAGCAGCAGCAGCAGCACTTCAGGTATCCCCCCTAAACAACCACAGATGTTCTCGGAGGCGAGGGATTTCACTGCAGAGTCAGAAAGGAAATATTACGACCACAAATGTGTTCTCGTGGCGTAAAAAAATCCGACTCCAGGCCCTTCTGTGGGTTTGGAAGCTGAGAAGCCTCAATTTGGAGAAGGAAAGGACATGAAAAAAACACCCACACGTCTGGGCAGTGTGCTTTCATCCACAATTCACATAAGTGCCTGGACGTGGGTTTTTAATGCCACGAGAACTCATTAGTGGTCATGATATTTCCCTTCATACCCTTCAGCCTTTGTTAAAGACTCATCACTGGGTGCTTCCATCTCGAATCACAGACAGGTTTCTGGCCCAAATTTCCTCCATTAATCACACCGCTGGCTGCTCTGTGTTTGGTGAAAACTGTCACGTGTATGATGTTGAGTGTTGAGTGCTTTAGAGGTTTCTGATTTCTGGCAGCTGATTGCCTTTCATCAGAAACAGGACACGAGGCAGATTCAGGCAGAAACATTACAGCATACCTTCACATTTTCCCGACATCTTACTTTGTACTGAAGTCACCTTCGAGGTTTTAAACTCTTTAATAAGCATCAAGGGAACTGGTAATGCTGTAATCATTAGAACTTTCCTAAGAGAGAGATGTCTTTTAAATAACTATGTACTTCATACACAGAGGTCAGAGGTCAGTTACAGGTGCTGGTCAGAGTTCAGTTTCTTTGCCCAAGTTGCTGCAGCGATGACCTGGAAACTTACCAGAGCGGTCTCAACCACCAGATTTTTCTACACATATCAATCCTGTCTTATGTCTTTCTTTCTCTCTCTCTCTCTGATTAACCAGGATGAGGGTGCTGTCGTGGGAACAGTGCGGGGAGACGGGCGTGGTCCTGCTGGGCTTCCTGACGCTGGCGGTGTCTGTGGGGAACCTTTCCACCAGGGGGCTGCAGGTACGTAACACACAGATACACACAGGAAAACACACAATATGTACGTCAAAGTGTCAGATATTCAAACGTTTTAAATGTCGCTGCCCTCATACCTTATAACCCTAACCCTAACCCGTTATATACATCTCGTCAAGCGGACAGAGAATTCTTTTCACTATTTTCACAATATATCACTATTTATTAGTATAAATTACCAATTAGTTCTGTTCCATCATGATTAAAATTTCTTCGTTGTCTCATATCTGACTTAAGATAAGCTTCTCTCCCTCGAGGATCTCTAGCGGTACTGCCCCGTTTCGTCTTTATCTGTATGCCTTCAGAAAAATGTGGAAGAAATGAACGCAGATTACAGACAGAAGGCTCCGTCTCTGTGTGTAACGCTGAACGTGAATGAGCGTTTCTAAGAGCAGCTGCTTCTGCTACAGTGCAGGGCTGTGATGACAGGCAGGTGCTTTGTGTACATCACTGGCAGAAGTGCAAGCTAGCTTGTAGCTACATAATGTAGCAAGACAATGGGAATCACCAAAATTACCAAAGATCTCTACATGTTTATTGGGACATTAACCAGTTGACCGGTCATCTGAAATTTGGTGGAAATGTTACTCCAGGCCGAGTTATCCTCTGGTTGTCCTAATTGACCGCCCCCTTCTATTTGATTGGCCAAAGCCAGGCAGCAACCACCAGAAGGTCGACAAGGTCAACTCTACCTGGACAGGTCACCAGACTATCACAGGGCTGACACATAGAGACAGACAACCATTCACACTCACATTCACACCTACGGACAATTTAGAGTCACCAATTAACCTGCATGTCTTTGGACTGTGGGAGGAAGCTGGAGCACCTGGAGGAAACCCACGCTGACACGGGGAGAACATGCAAACTCTGCACAGACGGGCCCCAGCTGGCTGGCGGGTTTGAACCAGAACTCACGCTGTAAGGCAACTGTGCTGACCGCTGCACCGCTGTGCTACCTAACTGCAGGATTTTGCAATGCAAAGTCTGAATACTAACTTTAAGAAGTAATCTGCAGACTGTGATGAGTTGCTGTCAGTCGACCAATCAGCGACTCGTCTTCTCTCTTTCCTGTCTCTCTCTCTGTACCCATCTATCGCTTCCTGTCTCTGTCTCACTTACGCGCTCTGTCTGGTATTTCCAGTGTCTCTTGTCCTCTCTCACAGCTGCTCTGTCTCACACCTTTGCAAGGAGCTCAGTGCACATTCCAGCGGTCACTCTGATGAATCTGTCTGAATGAAGGGACGCAGCCATCGGCCTGAATTAATGCTGCTCCTGCACATGAGGAATGTGTGAAATGCTGACCGTCTTCACACGTTGGAGCCCCAGAACAAAACATTTAGACGCACGTTTGCTGTGATGCTATTTGATTTTGACGCGCTCTGTTCTGACCGTCCAATCATCTGTGCAGCAGTTTTACACACTGGAATTAGAGTTCTACTAAAAATATTACAAGCACTGCCACTGCTGTTAATGTCACTGACAATACCACAACTTATACTACAAATACGACCACAAAGGAGAGTACAAATTCAACTTTTACTTAATAACAGATGTCTTACTCAGTAGAATTACCACAGTGTAAAACTACTCGTTACTACTAATTACTAGAAATAAATGAAATGGAGTATAAAGTAGCCTTAAACTAAAGTACAAGTTCTTAAGCATTGTATTTAAGTACAGAACTTGAGTACACAAGCTAAGCTAGCATCCCACATAAGTCTTACCAGAAACATTAAGGTTTTGTGGTGAGATAAGGAGGTATCCTGTCGGTAACTCCTCATCTAAACCTCTTGAATCAGTCATTCCTTTGAGGCGTTTTCAACATGAGCGACAGAATAAAAATAGAAACTGGATGTTCGACAAAAGTTCAGCTCAAAACAGCACGCTGCATCCCGTGGCATCTCGTCGCTCATGGGCAGTTGGGACAGTCCAGTAGAAAACAATGCAGTCAAAATGATTTAGTCGCTGATGCTCGCATGGCATCCAGTTAGGAAGCACCTAAACAACCTAAATTCCAAAAAACACCACACCCTGTGTGGAACATTATGAAGCACAAAATACGACAACGGAGACCGCAGACTGTTGAACAATATGAGATATCAAGCGAGAAAGGCACTCGAAACAGGCTGTTGTTGTGTTGCCCCGATGTCAATCAGTGATTCTCGGGAATACCAAATCACCTCCGATGTAACGAGGTGGAATTCCCGAAATACAATCGCGAATAACAACATGATCCTGTCCTAACTTTTTTTGGAACGTGTTGCAGGGATCAAATTCAAAATGAGTGTATATTGATTTACAGTATCTCACATAAGTGAGTAAACTGCATTGCAGCTCAGTTTCTGAAGAGGGGCGATCATGCTCTGCTTGGAATTCATGTTTCCCATGTTTCCCAAGTATAGTGGTGGCAGCATCATGGTTTGGGGCTGCATGAGTGCTGCCGGCTTTAGGGAGCTCGGTTCATTTAGCGAAACATGAATTCAGAGCAGAGCATTATCGCCCCTCTTCAGAAACTGAGCTGCAATGCAGTTTTCCAACATGATAATAACCCAAAACACACCTAGTAGATGACAACTGCCTTGCTGAGGAAGCTGAAGGTGAAGGTGATGGACTGGCCAAGTATGTATCCAGCCCTAAACTCACCTGTGCACCTGTGGGCCATCCTCAAGCTGAAGGTGGAGGAGCGCAAGGTGTCTTCACATCCATCTGCTCCATGATGTCATCATGGAGGAATGGGAGAGGATTCCTGAAGCAACCTGTGAGCTCTGGTGAATTCCATGCCCAAAAGGGTTAAGGCAGTGCTAGATAATAATGGTTGGTACACAAAATATTGACACTTTAGGCACAATTTGGACATGTTCACTGTGGGGTGTACTCACTTATGTTGCCAGCTGTTTAGATGTTGATGGCTGTGTTTTGAGTAATTTTCAGAGGAAGGTAAATCTATACTACTATACAAGCTGTACACTGACTACTTTAAGTTATATCAAAGTGTCATTTCTATAGTGTTGTCCCATGAAAAGATATAATAAAATATTTCCAAAAATGGGACGGGTGTACTCACTTATGTGAGATACTGTATTTTTTTTTTCAGTTTCAGTTTCAGTTATTCACATTTCACACAATGTCCCAATGTTTCTGGAATTGGGGTTGTATAATTGTGGCAGGATTGCAATTCTGGGCCAAATATCCCCCAAATGCAGCAAATTAAATGTAATGGACTCTGAGGGATACAGGCCTGCTCTTAGAAAGGCTAAGTTGTGGCCCAGTTGTGGCCCATGTTAAAGCCAACCTCAGAGCTCACAGTTGTGCCGTGGCTGTGGTCGTGCAGCCACATTCAGATGATTTCATCACTCAGAGATGTGTCTTATTGTAAATCAAACTAAATTATCTGTTATTTAGTTACCCCCTTCTCACAAAATAGCAGTTGATGTGCACAGCCGTAGGAGGAAGACATGAATAGAGAAGTAATCGTCACCTGATTTGACTGACGAGGTTTGTCTGAAAATGCTGGCAGATTCAGATGTTCCATAGGTCTTAATACTGTTAATATGATTAATGCTGTTACTACAACTGCCAACTGAATTACCACTGGTTGTGTATGTGTGTGTGTGTGTGTGTGTGTCTGTCTGTGTCTGTGTGTTCAGGAGGACGTCGTGGCGTCCAACAGTCTGGAGGACGAGCTGGAGGTGACCACCTACTGGTGGGGGGAGTGGGCCAAGTGGACGGCGTGCACTCGTGCCTGTGGAGGGGGAGTGATGTCACAGGAGAGACACTGCCTCAAACAGAGGTCAGTCAGTCTGCGCGCGCACACACACACACACACACTCACAGATTTGTACTTCTATACATTTTGTTCTTTTACATCTACATTAGAGCTACTCAAAGTGTTTTATTAAAGATCTACATGTGAGTTTTACGTAAGTTCAGACGTCTGGAGCAACAAGCCAAGCAGTTCTCTATAATGTAATAAAACATTTCCTACATTGAACCTTTTCGTTTTCCTTACAGAATCTTCTGTTCTCTCTAATGAGTTCCCTTTTCATTACAAACTTTAAGAACCACATCTTGCCGTCATCATTAGCGATAAAGTCTACACATCACCGACAGACAGTAACATCTTCTTGTCACAGCAGTGACCTGCTCCTTGTGATGGGACCTCGTTCAGTCACACTGGCAATGGTCAAAAACGGTAAAAAGTTTATTCTTACACAATCTAATGAGTTAAACTTTGTGTCCAGACCAAATTGATTTGTAGTTCTGGTCCCGAACCTGATGTTAGTTCAAACTTTCAGAAGTCCCATACAGTTTTGCCTTACCCAGAGGCATCATGTTTTGGGGGTCGTCCGTCCATCTTTCCTTGCATGCGTACATATGTACGTTCATCCAATATTAGGTGAAAGTGATAATCCAAGAACACTTTAAGAGAATTTCTTCAAATCGGGCATAAACGTTCACTTGGACTCGAGGATGGACTGATCAGAATATGGTGTTCATAGGTCAAAGGTTAAGATTACTGTGACCGCCTCCGTCTCATTCTCGTAAAAGCGATATCTCAAGAACACCATGAGGGAATTAGCTCAGATTTTGCACAGACATTCACTCCAAGAATGAACTGATTTTGGTGGTCAAAGGTCAAAGTCATTGTGACCTTGTGTCCATCTTATTCTCCTGAATGAGATATCTCAAGAACACCTGAAGGGCATTTCTTCAAATCTGGCATAAATGTCCACTTGGACTCGAGGATGGACTGATCAGAATTTGGTGTTCATAGGTCAACGTTAAGGTCACTGTGACCTTCTCCGTCTCATTCTCGTAAATGCGATATCTCAAGAACACCATGAGGGAATTAGCTCAGATTTTGCACAAACATTCACTCCAAGAATGAACTGATTTTGGTGGTCAAAGGTCAAAGTCATCGTGACCTTGTGTCCATCTTATTCTCCTGAATGAGATATCTCAAGAACACCTTGAGGAAATTTCTTAAGATGTGGACTTGGACTCAACAATGAATAGATTAGAATTTGGTCAACGGTCAAAGGTCATTGTGACCTTGTCTGTCTCATTCTCGTGAACACAATATCTTAAGAACACCTTGAGGGAACTTCCTCAAATTTGGCTAAAACATCCACTTGGAAATGAGAATAAACTGATTAGTATTTGGAGGTCTTTATGACCTCAAAAACATATTTTTGGCCGTAACATTATGATCATTTGGCCATTATGACAAAATTTCACACAAATGTCTGATAGGATAAAATGATGACATTTTATAGCCAAAAGCTCAAAGGTCAACTTCACTGTGACATCATTAACGTTATGCAAAAACACTTTTCTGGCCATTGTTCAGCGTCATATCTCAGGAACAGAAGGGGAGACATTTGGTCAGATACTGAATTTGTGACACTAATCTTGAAGCTGTGCTGATTGTATAGATCTTCTGTGCTGCCGGGAGGAGATGTGTGAAGCATTCATGTTTTCACAGACATGGATGTGAACTGTAACTGCAACTTCACTGGTTCACAGAGGCGTGCAACTGCGAAGCAGTGATTCTAGTTTTTAATATGTTGTAATTTCTCCATTTTTTTTTTCTTATCCAAAGAAAGAAAGTTGCTGCTGGGAAGGACAACATGACCTGCACAGGAACTGCAAAGAAATACCATCTCTGCAACACTGAAGTGAGTCACAGACTTCCAGTTAATTTCTCGTCCCTTTATTTCACATCTTTATTAAAACAAACACAGCCCTTCTGACTGGCTGACAGTAGAGGTCTGTGGTTGTGGCGGACGGCCTCCAGGCGTGACTGCGTGGAGCTGTTTGAAAGTGAAGCCGGGCGGGGCTCAGAACCATGGTGCCCTCTCAGAAAACCATCCCTGCACAAATAAACGCTTAAAAAGAATTTATTTGTATAACATACTGTAAAACCGAGTCTTAACAAGTGTGAAACAGACCTCTTTTAATGGCCTGTGTTGTCTCTGCACTGCAGGAATGTCCTGCCACTGGGAGGAGCTTCAGAGAGGAGCAGTGCTGGTCCTTCAACTCCCAGCTTTACAATGGGAGGAACTACCAGTGGAAGCCTCTGTATCCTGGTATTAACACCCATAAAACACACTGACAACCTCCTTTTACCACATTAAACAGATCTGAGGTGACGGAGGTCTTTGCTGAGCTACAACATCCAAAACAGTAGCATCCTTTTTATGACTCCTTAAAACTTTAACTGCCTGTTAATACATGTTGTTTTAAAACAGGTTCCTAATTTAATATCTGGAAGATTTCTTTTTTATTTATTCACCTTGTTGGTGTTTATTTGTTAGTGAGTAATAATTAAAACAAAAGGTTGTATGAGTGACAATAGATCTCTGTGAGAGGTTTGTGAGGAATGTGAGCAGTGGGACAAAGCGGAGACACAAGGTTTTTGGGGGGTTTGTTTGATTTTCAATAAACAAACTCTTGGCTTTGAGAACATGACTCTCTTATCACCAAATTGGGACAATAAATACAGTATTGAAGTTTGTAACGGCATGATGAAAAGTTAGCGGGGAATATTTATCAGCTGCACTCTGGTCCATCTCAGTGCCACTCTTCCTCCCTCCCTCCCTCTGTGTCTCCCTGAAATTATAAATGAAAAGTTAAATGTTATAGTGACAGGGTAGGGTCCAGGACAGTGGCGTTTCATCTGATTTAAAATAAGTTTTGCTTTTACAGAATATTAAACCTCTTAAAACCCAACAGGTCGCCACTGGCCTCAGCTTGAGCTAGTTCTGCAGCCTAGCTAGTGGTCTGAAAGAAGAGTTCTCAACCTCAGCCCGAGCTCGATGGGTCCCGAAAAGCCAGATGGGTTGGACCAGGTAGAAAGGCAGAGGGAGATGTCAGGCTCTATGCCGGGCTGTCTGTCCTTCCTCCCGGCCGGAGCAGGGAGCTTCTCTGGCAGGGAACTACTGTGTAGAGAATCTGTGATCCACCAACTTAATCCATTTTCCACTGGAGATGCACGTGGCTTGGGCCATTACACATCCAGCATGTCCCAGGTGTTAGAGGCTGACCAGTGCTTTTTAGGAGGGTCAGACTTGGTTGATGTTGGGCTCAGTATTTTAGGTGATGATCTCGGACGGGCGGGGTTCCGGCTTCAACTCACTCGATTTGGGTTGTAATATTTTTGGCCAGATGAGAACTCTATCCTGAAGTCTGTATTTGCATCCACACTTTCATTATCTATGTCAAGATAATCCACAGACGTTGTTGTGAGCAGTAGGAACTATTTTCCTTTTACTGAGACACACCCACCCACCGACCGAATCACCACTTGGAAAGAAGTGTGCTAGCTCACCTTGCACTGAGCTAGCTGATGTTACAGCTCAGCCAAGGAGGACGCCGTTAATGTTTACCTTTCATGCTGTCCATGAGTAGATGCACTCTTCCTTCTGAGTGGTGATTCGGTCGGTGGGTGTAGCTCAGTGAAAAGACAATAGTTCCTACATGAAATTGCTCCAAACAGGGTCTGTGGATTATATTGAGTGATCGGGTCATGATTTCTGGACAGAGACATTGCTGTTGAGTTTTTCTAATGTATTTTTTGGCACTTCCATCAGCTGTCACTGCCCATCAGCAAACAGCAGACAGACAAAAGAAGAGTGAAATATCCAGCAGCCAGTTATTTAGCGGTTCGTGGAACGTGTAGGTAAAAGTAGAAATTGTGACCAGTGACCTCTGTCTTGTATTCCTCTCCAGACGACTACGTTCACATCTCCAGTAACCCGTGCGACCTCCACTGCACCACGACCGACGGCCAGAGGCAGCTGATGGTAACAGCACGAGACGGCACGTCCTGCAAGTACAGCAGTTACCGCGGCGTCTGCGTGGACGGTAAGTGTGAGGTGAGTCCAGCTTCTTCTTTACTTTCTACCTATTTTAACTCCCCTCAAACAGTTTCACTCCACTTTCAGTTTTCAGCACCACTAAAGGCACCACATCAAGTCTGTATGACCAACAAACCCACAGGAGGAACTTGCTGCAGCTCAGTTTTCTGGCAACAATGAAAATGAATAAGATGTAAACCCCTGAGCGTCATGGATCTTTCCTGTTTTCCTTTGCATTTTCTGTCAGATAGACCCATTTATGACAGCCTGCCTGTGATGCAAACATTTTATCCATTTGAGGGTTTTTCTGTCAATGATGTTTAGTTTCTAAGGCTGCGGATGATGCAGACACCTCTGCTGAACCACCAGGGACTCTTTTAGGTTGATAAATGGCTCCGAAATCTTAACATAAATAAAACAGTAATGCACATACTCTTTCAGATGATTCATTTTATGTCACACTTTATCTTATTCGATCACCTTCCAAAAGAATCTAATCTCGTGATTTAAAATATTTAATAGCTTGTTGACATTGTGCGTTTCTGCAAACCACAAATAAGTTACATTTGCATGTTTCATATGTATCGTATTAAAGTTTTTATGTGACATAGTATATGAGCTGACTTTGTCATCAGGAGGTGGAAGGGATGGTGGATGGTGTGGCACCTAGATGAGACGCTTTCCAAGCTGCAGACTGCTGTTTAAGACCAACAAATGTGGTTGTTTTAAGTGACCTATCGCTGTTTTTCTAGTAGCTTATTAGCCATCAAACGTGGGTGTTTTGTAGCAACCTATCACTGCTTTTGTTCAGTGGGGATAGTGCCATTTTTTATCAAGACATCGCTGCTTTTCCAGTGGAGATCGTGCCCTCCACACTGGGTATTGTTAAGCAAAAAGATCATTTTTTCCTAATCATAACCAAGTGGTTTTTGTGCCTAAACCTAACCACATGTTAACCATCATTGCACCCACTACATAATATGACTTATAGTAGACTTTTTAAAATCTTATCCTCTCTTCTTCCTCTTTCTGCTTTGCTGCTCAGCCAATCGGATGTGACGGAGTACTGTTTTCCCCCAATATCTTGGATAAGTGCGGGGTCTGCCAGGGGGATGGCAGCAGCTGCAGCAGAGTCACCGGAAACTTCCGCCGCGGGGCCACGACTCTGGGTGAGCTGGGTTCAGTTGTGCCAGGCTGTCCACCCATGAATATGAAGAGTAATATGTCGGAGTCCTTAGTGAGAAACTGAATTTATATTAATGTCACCAGGATTGGTCAGAATAATCTTATTTAAACATCATAAAATGAAAATAAAAAGGCAAAGCAAAAAAAGCACGAGGTGACACTGACTACTTTCTGTTTCCTGTCGTCAAGGTTACTCTTTTATTACTCAAATCCCTGAAGGATCATGGGACATCCAGATTATTGAGAGGAAGAAGTCAGCTGATGTTCTAGGTGGGTAATTTAAATACATGTAACTATTTATATTCCTTGATTTTACACATACATGCTCACAAAAGACAACAATGAACTGTCTTTTAAATGTTTAATGGAAATGCATGATTATAAGTCGGTGGAGAAAAGCATCTGTTCTCGGTTTTCCATTCATCTTGTCCCCCAGCTGTGACCGACCAGGCAGGCAACTTCTTCTTTAATGGGGCCTACAAGGTGGACAGTCCCCAGAACTTCCATGCTGCAGGCGCCGTCTTCAAGTACCGCCGGCCCATGGACGTGTATGAGACCGGGATTGAGTACATTGTCGCCAAAGGCCCCATCGACCAGGCCATCAATATTCTGGTACACTGGACCTTCCTCCAACCACCTCTCTCCCTTTAACTCTTCCTTCATGTATACGTAGTGGTCCCAAAATGTTTCAGTAGGCCCATACAGAAGTTTTTAAAAACCATTTCAACATGTTTTTATTTTCTGCTTTTGTCCTTAAAGGAAAACTCCACCAATTTTACACATCAAAGTATGTTGACAGTGCTTGAGGAGCATTGTGTATGTCAAATAAGTAGCATAAAGCCTTCGGTGTCTCCAGAGGGAGCTGTTCGAAGTCTAATAAATGTCCTCAGTGAAGTCTGAAAATGACAAAACACTGGACGTGTGGAGTTTGATAAAGTTTTCCAGACTTGCGTAGCCCGCTGCTCATCTCTGCTGCAGGCTCCAGGCTCCAGGCTCCATCAGCTGTAGGTGCTGGAGTTGTATTATGGGTAATGTAGGCACCTGGATTTGACAAGAAAGAAGAATGCATGCAAAACTCTGGTTCTGCTACGTGAGTGGAGTACTCTTTTAAGGCCAGCAGATGATGTAGAAACAAAGGGATGTTTTGTTGTTTTGGCCTCTGCACTTTTTGTTTGCTAATTGTAAAATAAGAAGTCCAAGAATGTAAGCTTTAGGCTACTGTTCTTAACTCTTGAACTTAATAAAGGCTGCTCTGATTAAGACTGCTGACTCAGGAGGCAGTGAAGACTGCCAACACTCGAGCAAACAAATTGAGCACAGAGGCTATTTGGAATATTTCCTGGCAACAAGATGCTCATGTGTGATTAAAGCAGTGATGTTGTAGCAGCTCAGCCTGTAGTGAATCAGAGATACCCATAATGTGTGTATCCTCTCCTTTTTAAGAGTGTCTGCTAAATGGCTGAGATAATGGTGAGTCTGTGTCTTGGGCTGATTGAGCACAGGCCTCCTACTCAGACAGGGGCCATATATCTCAAACAAGGTCCATGTCACAGGCCAGGTTTGATAGAGCTCTCTGCATGCCGCTTGATCACAGAGATTCTCCTGCACACTCACTGTGACTCTGCTGGTTCATCTCTGCTAACAGTTAGTTGGTTATCTTCGGGCTTATGAGCCAAAATGCATACCATGTAAAACGTCATAGACTAAGCCAGGATCAGTACACAACAACATGTATGTAATGCAGTTATGCATTTATGCTTAGATACGTACACAGACACGGATGGCTTCCACCTTAACATCTGCTTTGTCGATTTCCCGTCTCCAAAATGTTTGGAAGCATGGGTCAAAGTTTCTACCATCATCATGTTTCAAAGATCACAACTTTTGTGTGGGAAGTGACGTACGCCTCTCTCAGGCTTCGTTTTGTGCTTACGCAGTGTTTATAAATGAGACCCTTGGTGTGCAAAGGTCTTAACGTGATTTGACTGGCCTGAAACCTGTACAAAAAACCAGACCTTGACTTGACTCAGTCTACTCTCGTCACTCAGGTGTGGAACCAGAACGGTCGCACACCGTACATCACTTATGAATACACCGTCCTCCGAGACTCCCTGCCACCCGTTCCACCTCCTCCTGTCTACACTGGGTCAGACACCTCCGCTGGAGAGGTCTCTGTGGAGGTGGGGGGTCTGCTGACCCCTAACAGTAGTCTTTATGACGAGTTGGTCCCTGACAGCCAGATGGAGCCAGAAGGTGTAGATGGGCAGAAGGGCCAAGAGACTAACGAGGTGTATGAGGAGACGGCAGCCATTGACTGCGACCAGGATGGGGCAGCTGGCCCAAAATTTGCAGGTAAGGCCTGTTTGTAGCACCTTAAATCTGTGTGTGTTGTATGAGAATGAAATATTTCAGGCACCAGCAAATAACACAGAACTGCCTCCTACCAGATCCAAAAATGGAAGATACATTTTCTTACTATAATTTTTGCTACCTATCAGTTGACATGTATGCCAATAGCAATATATCTGTTATCGGATAATATTGTCCATGCTGATATATATTGGCTAGGCTGCCATCACAGCTACAAAGCTGTAGCCGAGCCGAAACCACCCTTCCTCCCATCGCTCGCAGGTCTACAGTCATATATTGCGCCCACCTGGTCAAACCACTTCCAGCTCTTTCCTTCTGAACCACTTATCTTGCCTCCTTATGTTCAAATGTTCCACCAAAACAAGTTGCTCCAGAAACTATTTTGTAAGGGCACCGTTGCCACATCCTGGGCTTAGCGCCGCCAAAGACGCCCAAGTTTTGTTTTTACCTTATCGCCATATTATGATGGGCTCAGCCAGACCTTTCTCCAGCACTAAAACAAAGTGTGGAGATAGGTCTGTCTGTGTGAATCTGCTCCGTGAAAGTGACGAGTCATGTGATGATTCTCTCTGATCAGTTACCTTTAACTCCACCCTCTAGTATCGGCTTAGCTCGCTTTAAACCTCAAGCGAAGTGGTACCAAAAGAAGTACCGGATACTGTCCACAGCTTTTTGCCAGTTGAAAACCAAATGAGTTGAGTTGAGTCGAGACGAGTCAAACTGTGCTGTACCATGCAGTTGAGATGAGGCATAAGAGGAAAAAAAGGGGGAAATGTGTGTGAGAAAAAAAAAACTGAAGGGAAGAGAAAGTTAGACAGAGAATAAATCAGAAGGTGGTTCAGTGGCCCATTGACAGATGAGATGAAATAGGTCAGATTTTACAGCCGATCCTTTATCTCACTCCTTTTTTCTGTGTGTGTGTGTGTGAGTGTGAGAGAGAGAGAGAGAGAGAGAGAGAGAGAGAGAGATATGGCCCTTTGGAGCTCTGCATTATTCATGCTACAGACACATAAAGAGGATCAGCAGCAGATGAAAAATTCAGAGTTTCGTGGTGTTTTTTTTCTCCCCCTTTTAAAAACGGCTGCATCACAAACATGAGCAGTAATGGCCTTCCTGCGGGCTCTCAGCTCGCTCAGCTGACTGTCGAGGCCATTACACCACCGCTTCGGGCGGTGAGATGAGATGGGGAGGTGGTTGAAAGGCTCACCGTACACTTTCTGCACAGGCTGACGTCATACTACAAACCACAGAGCGCTGAGTTTATCTTCTCTCCTCTGCTTTCTGTTTTCTTACTCCTTTGATATTTTTGATTCACTTGATGTTTTAGAAATTTCCTGCAAAAATTAGGAATTTTTTATTTTATTCTCTACAGGTAACCCAACAGTGCAGACTAGCACAGGCCTACTTATCAATCACAAAGTTCCACAAGATGAGTTTAGTTTCCTTTTGTACACTGAATTACCAGTTTATTAGGTACACATGTACGATATGATACAGTGCAATACAGCAGCCGGTGAATAAATCGTACCCTTGTGATGCTCAGTTTTTGTTGTCAGATAGAATTTGGGGTTGTAGTTGTGTTGTATTGGACTGCATGGTATTAAAATATGTTTCTGGTACTTTATCGTCCAATAGAAACCTGGTTTAAATTCCCTCAAGGGAACACTTCACCTCCCAAATTACCTTTTTTATATCAGTTAATCACCCTTTGTTACATAGGATCCGTGAAGAAAACTCAAACTCAAACTCAATCTAAGTCTCATTTATCCAGTTGTATGCTCAGTATTTCCCCAACAGACAGCTCTTCCCAACGAGACCTGAACAGAAAGCGAAACTAGTTCAGTGAGACAAAATTAGAGTTTATGTCGATGGAGCCTGACTTTAGAGAGCATAGATAAGTTTTACTTTCTGTTCAGTTTCTGCTGGGAAGGGCTGAGCATCAGAGTCCTACATGGGTCCATTTTTGAAAACTCACACCTGCCCATACCCATAATGCTCAGCACAAGACCGACCTGTTACGCTGGAATTCCACTGGATGTGTGTCCGTTGCGGAACGGCTGCGCTGGTTATCCGCTGTGTGCTCCGCCGTCCGTCAAGTTTGCTGTGAGGAGCAGTGCAACCCACGAGATCTCGTGAATTCACGCATAATCACGTGATATAACAAGATGTAGTTTCTATAAACAGACACAGAGAGTAGTAGGAAGACATCTGAGTGCACCTCCATGATTAACATCTCGTCGTCCATGGTGTCAACAGGGTGAAATGACGTCTGAAAACCTCTGACCTGTTGACTTCAGGCCTGCCTCTGCCTATTATGACATTCAATCACTGCCAGGTTAGGAAACATGTTAGCATGCTCCTTCCACCACCATCAAACCTCCAAAGGATCCTCCTTGGGTGTCTTGAACTCCATGTAGGCTGCCACCTCATCCTCGGGCTGCAAAGTTTCATGGCTGAAGTCCTCCACGTCGGTGACCAATGTGACCACGGGGTCAAAGGTTACACTTGTGTCAAAATCAAATGAATTGCAGCTTAATTGTAGTGATTTCGATGTAAAAGATTTACACATATACTGCACTTCTTTTGGTTAAGTTTTCTTCTAAAAAAATAAAAAACATATTTTTGTTCTCACCCGCTGCTGGCCCGCATGTCGTTCATTTTAACCAGTGCCCATACCTGTGAATTGTATACCCAAGACTACATGTTTTATGGCTGTACTACAGGTGTATCAGTTCATACAGATTTTCCCCAAATCCAGCCTCATGTGTTTGGTATCTTTGGAAACGCTCAATCCGAACTACACGTTTAAGGTAAAATTCTGTGGGTTTTACACCAAACGTTCATCTTGACCATCATGACCGTCACACCGCTGGGTCAGTCATAGAAGTCGACACCAAAACAGCTGGGTTTCTCATAATCCCTCAACCTGATAAAGAAAAATTGGTTTTGCTTTTACGCAACCTTTAATATGTCAGGTTACTGCAGAAAGCAACAATATTTAGGGTATTAAAGTGCATTTAAACCTGTTTGAGTAGAATTCTGTCCAATAGATCATGATGACTGACAACAGCATCAACAATCCAAAATGACCATAATGTGTGTCAGCAAAGACTGAACAGTATAAGATTCACAAAGATGGAATGTTGGATGGGTTGCATCAGACTGTTCAGGTACAGGTGTGTTCAGACATCCACAGCAACAAAGAAACAGGAAGGTGTTACCAATGGGGAGCTGAGAAAGGTTTAGTAAAATTCCCTTGGAGAGTAACAATTGGACTCATGTTCATTTGACAGAAATACTAATCAGAAACCAGCGTCTGATCCGAGCTGAATATATAAATTACTTTTTCAAGTGCAACATGACCAAAAGCTTCATCACAGATTGTTCTTATAAGATTTAAATTTGCTCATAAAGCATGTCTGAGTTTTTCTACTTTGATCCATCAGAAGGAAACAGCAGTCATACAGGCAGCACTGCCAAACCTGTCCCTGCTGGAGGGCCCCTGGACATGGGGCCAGACTCCCCAAACCTCATCTGGAGGGTCCTGCTGGACGGCCGCATTAACCCCGACGAGCTGCTCATCAACATCTCAACCAATCAGCTGCTGACAGAGGGAGACAGTTTGTTCTCGTCAGAGTTGGGACCAGTGGACATGGACCTGAGCAGCCTGGAGCCGGACGGGCCGTTTGGTGTCAACGAGACGCTGGAGTTTACTCTGGGTCGCAAACGCAACGACAGCGGGGACGGTTCCTACCAGAACAAAACAGTGCAGGGTGGAGGGAGGAGCTCGAGCCGCTCCAACAGAACCAGGTAATGAGACAGAACACAGGTAATGAGACAGAACACAGGTAATGAGACAGAACACAGGTAATCAGACAGAACACAGGTAATCAGACAGAACCAGGTAATCAGACAGAACCAGGTAATCAGACAGAACACAGGTAATCAGACAGAACCAGGTAATCAGACAGAACCAGGTAATCAGACAGAACACAGGTAATCAGACAGAACACAGGTAATCAGACAGAACCAGGTAATCAGACAGAACACAGGTAATCAGACAGAACCAGGTAATCAGACAGAACACAGGTAATCAGACAGAACCAGGTAATCAGACAGAGCACAGGTAATCAGACAGAACACAGGTAATCAGACAGAACCAGGTAATCAGACAGAACACAGGTAATCAGACAGAACACAGGTAATCAGACAGAACCAGGTAATCAGACAGAACACAGGTAATCAGACAGAACACAGGTAATCAGACAGAACCAGGTAATCAGACAGAACACAGGTAATCAGACAGAACCAGGTAATCAGACAGAACACAGGTAATCAGACAGAACACAGGTAATCAGACAGAACCAGGTAATCAGACAGAACACAGGTAATCAGACAGAACCAGGTAATCAGACAGAGCACAGGTAATCAGACAGAACACAGGTAATCAGACAGAACCAGGTAATCAGACAGAACACAGGTAATCAGACAGAACCAGGTAATCAGACAGAACACAGGTAATCAGACAGAACCAGGTAATGAGACAGAGAGAAGGTAATCCAATAGAACAAAGGTAATCTAACAGAACAGAGGTAATCAGACAGAATGAAGGTAATCCAACAGAACAAAGGTAATCACACAGAACGAAGGTAATCAGACAGAACACAGGTAATCCAATAGAACACAGGTAATCCAACAGAACACAGGTAATCAGACAGAACGAAGGTAATCCAACAGAATGAAGGTAATCAGACAGAACGAAGGTAATCAGACAGAACAAGGGTAATCCAACAGAACAAAGGTAATCAGACAGAACGAAGGTAATCCAACAGAACAAAGGTAATCAGACAGAACAAAGGTAATCCAACAGAACAAAGGTAATCCAACAGAACAAAGGTAATCAGACAGAACAAAGGTAATCCAACAGAACAAAGGTAATCAGACAGAACAAAGGTAATCCAACAGAACAAAGGTAATCCAACAGAACAAAGGTAATCAGACAGAACAAAGGTAATCCAACAGAACAAAGGTAATCCAACAGAACAAAGGTAATCAGACAGAACAAAGGTAATCCAACAGAACGAAGGTAATCCAACAGAACAAAGGTAATCAGACAGAACAAAGGTAATCCAACAGAACAAAGGTAATCCAACAGAACAAAGGTAATCAGACAGAACGAAGGTAATCCAACAGAATGAAGGTAATCAGACAGAACGAAGGTAATCAGACAGAACAAGGGTAATCCAACAGAACAAAGGTAATCAGACAGAACGAAGGTAATCCAACAGAACAAAGGTAATCAGACAGAACAAAGGTAATCCAACAGAACAAAGGTAATCCAACAGAACAAAGGTAATCAGACAGAACAAAGGTAATCCAACAGAACAAAGGTAATCCAACAGAACAAAGGTAATCAGACAGAACGAAGGTAATCCAACAGAATGAAGGTAATCAGACAGAACGAAGGTAATCAGACAGAACAAGGGTAATCCAACAGAACAAAGGTAATCAGACAGAACGAAGGTAATCCAACAGAACAAAGGTAATCAGACAGAACAAAGGTAATCCAACAGAACAAAGGTAATCCAACAGAACAAAGGTAATCAGACAGAACGAAGGTAATCCAACAGAATGAAGGTAATCAGACAGAACGAAGGTAATCAGACAGAACAAGGGTAATCCAACAGAACAAAGGTAATCAGGCAGAACGAAGGTAATCCAACAGAACAAAGGTAATCAGACAGAACAAAGGTAATCCAACAGAATGAAGGTAATCAGACAGAACGAAGGTAATCAGACAGAACAAGGGTAATCCAACAGAACAAAGGTAATCAGACAGAACAAAGGTAATCCAACAGAATGAAGGTAATCAGACAGAACGAAGGTAATCCAACAGAACAAAGGTAATCCAACAGAACAAAGGTAATCAGACAGAACGAAGGTAATCCAACAGAATGAAGGTAATCAGACAGAACGAAGGTAATCAGACAGAACAAGGGTAATCCAACAGAACAAAGGTAATCAGACAGAACGAAGGTAATCCAACAGAACAAAGGTAATCAGACAGAACAAAGGTAATCCAACAGAATGAAGGTAATCAGACAGAACGAAGGTAATCAGACAGAACAAGGGTAATCCAACAGAACAAAGGTAATCAGACAGAACAAAGGTAATCCAACAGAATGAAGGTAATCAGACAGAACGAAGGTAATCCAACAGAACAAAGGTAATCAGACAGAACGAAGGTAATCCAACAGAACAAAGGTAATCAGACAGAACAAAGGTAATCCAACAGAATGAAGGTAATCCAATAGAACAAAGGTAATCAGACAGAACAAAGGTAATCCAACAGAACAAAGGTAATCAGACAGAACAAAGGTAATCCAACAGAACAAAGGTAATCAGACAGAACGAAGGTAATCCAGCAGAACACAGGTAATCAGACAGAACAAAGGTAATCTAACAGAACAAAGGTAATCAGACAGAACAAAAGTAATCCAACAGAACAAAGGTAATCAGACAGAACGAAGGTAATCCAGCAGAACACAGGTAATCCAACAGAACAAAGGTAATCCAACAGAACACAGGTAATCAGACAGAACGAAGGTAATCCAACAGAACACAGGTAATCAGACAGAATGAAGGTAATCCAACAGAACACAGGTAATCAGACAGAACGAAGGTAATCCAACAGAATGAAGGTAATCCAACAGAACGAAGGTAATCCAACAGAATGAAGGTAATCCAATAGAATGAAGGTAATCAGACAGAACAAAGGTAATCCAACAGAATGAAGGTAATCCAACAGAACGAAGGTAATCCAACAGAATGAAGGTAATCCAATAGAACAAAGGTAATCAGACAGAACAAAGGTAATCCAACAGAATGAAGGTAATCAGACAGAACGAAGCTAATCCAACAGAATGAAGGTAATCCAATAGAACAAAGGTAATCAGACAGAACAAAGGTAATCCAATAGAACAAAGGTAATCAGACAGAACAAAGGTAATCCAACAGAACACAGGTAATCAGACAGAACGAAGGTAATCCAACAGAATGAAGGTAATCCAATAGAACAAAGGTAATCAGACAGAACAAAGGTAATCCAACAGAATGAAGGTAATCAGACAGAACGAAGGTAATCCAATAGAACAAAGGTAATCAGACAGAACGAAGGTAATCCAATAGAACAAAGGTAATCAGACAGAACAAAGGTAATCTAACAGAACAAAGGTAATCCAACAGAACACAGGTAATCAGACAGAATGAAGGTAATCTAACAGAACAAAGGTAATCAGACAGAACGAAGGTAATCCGACACAAACCAGGTATTTTAACAGAACAAATGTAAGGTAGTCCAACAGAAACTAGGTTCTAACTCTATTCTATTCTAACAGATTCCAGCAGAACACAGTAATCTGACAGAAACCTGGTAAAATGAGCATCAAGACCACCGTATCTCAAATGAGTTTTGAGTTTATGTACAGGCCCAGGCCCAGGTAAATATACAGATTGCAGGGCAGACAGGCAGGGAGACAAACGCAGTAGGACAGACAGGTATAAAAACAGGCAGGTAGGCCTGGCAGGTTTTCCATTCATCATATTTATAATTCATGTTGGCTTCGCTGCTCTGCGTCCAAACACGGCTTCACCAGTCCTGCAGCCAGCAGCTATAAAACAGTGGATGACACGCCCTCTCCTCTGAGAGACAGAGAGGAGAGGAAACGAGCAGAGCAGAGGAGCACTGAGGAGAGGAGGGGGGAGGAGGGGGGAGTTACAGCCACACTTAGAAACAAATAATTCAAGGTATTTGCAAGAAAAGTGAAAAATATGATGCAAAGGGGGAAAGTGTGCTGTCAGACTGCAGTCACCTCTGGGGAGAAAATAATGTGCAGGAATCAGTCTGGCTCACATGGAGGGATGCCGGCGAGGAATAACTCAAAGTGATTTTCAAATAAACGTCTGGCAGAGGCGGAGAGAGCGACCGGTGTTATGACAGAAGAATGTGCACATGACTTTTATGCGATGTGATGAAAAAACAAAGTGCGTCTGCTGGGATGCAGGCTGTGAATCAGCTGTCACACTGTGGTCAGTCTCAGAGTGTCTCAGCCTCTGCACGCATGTGTATCCTTAAATGTCCCTAAAAGAATGTTCCACTGAAAATATGTCTTTTTAAAATCTGTCTGTGGTCTTCACTGCAGGTGTGACTTATCTTAACAGTAAATAAAGTATCAAAGCTTTGACAGGCACTCCACAAACTCCTGGGCTGAACATTTGTGTGACAGGGGGAATCAAAGGATCTACCAGAAGAACCTGAAGCTGAGCGCTGCTGACATGTACCGCTGGAAACTTTCCTCTCAGGAGCCCTGCAGCATGACCTGTTCTATAGGTACGTACAAATGCACACACAAACACACACACACACACACACACACACACACACACACACACACACACATTTGGACTTGCCAAACAGTGTGAATAATTACTATTGACTGAACTCCTTTTAATTATAACAATAAACTTTATTTAAATTTGCACATTTTCAAACAAAATTTTTAAATCAATTGCCGGAAAAAATGTTTGCATTGTATGTTTCTGTAAACCACGGTTACATTACATTTGTACGCATTATGTGGCGCATACGCTGATAGTTTCAACAACACTGTGGATAACATGTGATTAGGTTATAGTTAGAAAAAGATCGTGTTTTGACTTAAAATACCTGGTTTTGGGGGCATATTACCCGCAACTGCTTTTCATGGCAGTTTCCCCGCTGGCAAAACAGCAACGTGTCCCTTAAACACACCCACGTTTGGTGGCTAAAAAGCTATGAGAAATGCAGCAATGTCTTGGTTAAAAACAACTTATTTTCATGGCACTAGCCCCACCGCAAAAATAGCAAAGAGCAGCTTGGAAACATCCACATTTAGGGGTTCTAAAGCTGCAGGAAACCTAGTGATCCACCCCTCAAAAATTTTTGATGCCTCAAAAGCTGCATTAAATGCAACAATTTCTCTGTAACAAACCGCAATATTTCATGTCCCAGTACCTGCTGGATAAACAGCGACAGGTCCCTAAAACACACCCATGTTTGGTGGCTAAAATGCCACAGAAAACATTGTGACAGATTCCTTTAATTCACCCACTTTTGGTGGCGAAAAAAACGCATGTGTCAGTGGAAAAAAACGTATTTTTCAATAGCACTTCCCCTGCTGGAAAAACAGTGTCGGGTCGCTAACAAAGCCCACTTTTGGTGGCTAAAAACCTGCAGGAAATGCAGCAGTGTCTTGGTAGAAAACATCCTTTTTCATCGCACTATCTTCACTGGAAACACAGCGATGGGACACTAAAAAACACCAAAATTTGGGGACTGAAAAACTGCAGGAAACCCAGTCATCGGTCCCTAAAAAATAGCGACAAGTACCTAAGGAATTCCCATGTTTGCTGCCTAAAAAGCTGCATTAAAAGCAACAATGTCTGTAAAGACCCACTGCTTTTTGTCCCTCAACACAAAATGCACAGCAACAGATACCTTAAAGCTACAAGAAACGCAGTGATGTCTGAGGAGTAAACTACCTCTTTTTATGGCACTACCACTGCAGGAAAAACAGTGACAGAATGCTAAAAAATACCCACGTTTGAGGGCTAAAAGCTGCATTAAACGCAGCGACATCTAAGTTAAAAAAACACCATTTCCTGTGGCACTATTGAAGTGTCTAAAGTCGGCGCCTGGAAGTGGGCCTGTAGGCTCCCGACCTTGAACCTCTTGTCTCTTGTCAGTTGTCCTCAGATGTCGATTCTGATATCTTAGGCTCAGCTAGTAAATACTTAAAGAAACACTGGAAACAGGCAAAGTCCGATGCAATCAAGTTTAATGTGTCAACAGGCTCTAACACATACAACTTAGCGAGTCAGACTCCGGAGTGTGACTGAAAAACTGCTCTCAGAACCCTGGCTTATATGCTGGTGGAGATTCAAATGAGTCTCCACCTCTTTTTGCCAGTCCTTCCCACTCAAGTCCAATTCTATTGGTGGAAAACTTTTCTTTGTGTCCAATTCTGATTAGGCCCGTTTTTAATGGTGTAATGCAGCCTGGAATTTCCCAAATCTTCTACCCTTAGGTCTGGTTTCGCTTTCACTCTATTTTTAAAAAACGTGAATTTTGGGGACTTTTTATACAGTCCTCAGTGCTCTCATTCTTATACAAAGTGAACCTTTAGAATACAATATGTGAATGTGTGTGTGTATTACAACATTTGAGTATGTGTTTCATCATTAAACAAGACATAGTGTGTTCTTTCAGTAGGTGCATACAACATGATTACATAGTCTGGTGCTATGAATACTTTGACATATACAACAATGTTTTATCATATTCAGATGCAGATCAAGGAGTCTTATAATGCCTTGTACATGAAACATGATTATATGATCTTTTTGTCTCTTAATCAACTTATGTATCTTAACCTTGTTACTTGATTTGTTGGACACGAACTTTTACACTACACTATTCCTGCTGGAAAAAAACAACAACGGGTCCCTAAAAAACACCCACATTGGGTGCCACAAAGGCCACAGGAAAATCAGCAATGGCTCACTAAAAAACAGTTTTGTTGGTCTCAAACAGCGGTCTGCAGTGGTGATACCGTACATGATACGTATGAAACATGCAAATGTATTTCATGTAACACCAACATTTTCTTCGATGAGCAGGCTGTAGTTTGCTTTCAGTGCTTTACCATAAAGCAGCATTGCTAAATAAAGTGAGAAGATGCATATATATTAAAACAGTCCAACGTCTCTAAAAGTAATCACGATACTTTACTTTCTGCCAACTGGATATTTTGTTTGCACCTTCTTGCTTGTGTGTGCTTGTTGTGACCTATTTGTGATTAGCTCCCGAACGTCTTCCTGTCTTTGATGCAAAGCACATTGAGTTTTGTTTTCTAGTGTTTAAAAGGTGTTTTATTAATAAGTTTGCCTTCAGCTTATTGTTTCTTGCTTACAATCCAGGAGTATCAAAGTCCTTCGTCACATGTATTCGTTATGACGGCGTCGAGGTGCACGATATGTACTGTGATGCTCTGACCAGACCGGAGCCGGTCCACGACTTCTGTATTGGGAGAGAATGTCAGCCCAGGTGCAGTAAAACATTTTAAAGAGCCAGAAATGATTCAAACTGTTCAACACAACATTGAGCACCATATTTCCTGCTGTTATATAATCTGAGTGTACCTGAACAGAACCTGATCTGAAGTCGACTAACGTGGTGTTTCAGATGGGAGGCGAGCAGCTGGAGCGAGTGCTCCAGGACCTGTGGGGAGGGTTTTCAGTTTCGTCAAGTTCGCTGCTGGAAGATGCTCTCGCCGGGCCTGGACAGCTCAGTGTACAGCGACCTCTGTACCATGGCCGACCTGGAGAGACCCGTGGAGAGACGGCCCTGCAAGAGCCCCGCCTGCGGCCCACAGTGGGAGGTGGCTGAGTGGACTGAGGTATGAAACATCTGTACTGATTCTCCCTGCTGAGGAAACACTTCAAACACATGGAGCAAGTTAACAAAGAGAGGAGGTGTGTGTTTAGTGTCTTTACAGCACATGTGGCCTTTTCTGCTTTGTAACTCTGTTTCTCTTTTTGTAGCTCATGACAGTTATTGTACTTCTTTGTCACCCGCTGTTGACCTTTGGATTTATTTCTCTGATTTAACCAGTTTGTTTGGACGCTTGCTCTTTTTGACTGTTGATCAAAACTCTGTCAGTCACAGAGAGATGTTCTTGCAGTGCAGACATCTCTCTTGCTCTTGTCAGGTTCAGGTTTAACAGCTGTCTGCTGCTGTCTTGTGGTCTGATTGTGGTCACTGATGGATTCTCCAGAGACACTTAGCAGACACACAAAAAAAAGATGTGATTTGAGCCAAAGGGTTTGAAAACTACAGAAAAGTGAACAGCTCGCTGATCATTTCTTCCCTCTGGAGCAACACAGTGTTTAAACAGCCAGAAGTCCAGATACGGTCAGCTGCTCTCAGAACATTTTAAAGGTCCAGTGTGGAGGAATAAGGGGATATATCAGCAGAAAAATAATGCAATATAATAAGTATGTTTTCATTAGTGTGTTATCACTTGAAAATAAGAGCGATTGTGTTTTCAGTAGCTTAGAATGAGCTGTTGCACCACCATATTTCAACAGTAGTCTACAACAGACAAAACCAAACACTGGCTTTAGTTAGGGCCATTCACCTTTTTTCGTTTTTCCTGTTTCAGTTTCACATTGGCCACCATTTGTAGCAGCCTCTCTGTGACGGTGAAACTGCTTTATTCAGTGTTTTTACCAGTTTAAGTCACCTGGTCTGTTTGTTTGGGAGAGGAAGAGACCTCTGCAGATAATTTGGCACCCAGTGAAAACCTCCTGAACGTCCATATTTTCTGCAAAGGTCTCTTCCTCTCCAAAATACATGGACCCGGGAATTTAAACTGGTAAAACACTGAATAAAAGGTTTTACATTACAAATCACTGTTTCTCCTTTGCTTTTAGGCTTGTCGCTAGCCGTGCACCTGTTAATCAGTGCTCACTTTTTATCTCTGATAATTTAAGATCCAGATGTTCAGGAGGTTTTTAATGTGAGATCAATTATCGGCAGAGGTCTCTTCCTCTCCAAAACAAACTGACCCAGTGATTACAACTAGTAAAAACACTAATTAAAGCAGTTTAATGTTGGCAGTGTTTTTCCACCCCTAGTGGTCCTATCTAGAGCCAGTGTTTGGTTTGTTTGTTATGGGCTACTGTAGAAACATGGTGTTGCAACATAGCAATCTGCGTGAACGACGACCTGCGTCCTTTGTAGATATAAACGGCTCATTCTAAAGTAACAAAAACACAATGCTTCTTATTTTCAGGTGATGATACACGAAAGAAAACATACTTCTTTTATTGATAAATTCCATTTCTGCAAATATCTTCCCCTAAATCCTTCACACTGGACCTTAAAGTAGTAAACAACTACTTTTTTTAGACTAGGCAACAATAAATGTTGATAAATAAATGTATTAAAAGTTCATTAACACCCAGTCAGCTTCTCAAGATTTGTTTATCTCGTCTTTTCCAACAGAGTTCAGACTGTGTTAAAACAGAAGTTTATGTAAATTTGAAAAAGGCTCCAAATAAGTCCAGCTGTCTTAGGGGACGTGTCCACCAAAGTGTTATTTTCTGAGGCTGGTGTATTATTTTATTGCTTTGCAATGGGAGTGCAGCATATTTATAGCGAGACCAGACACTGTTGAGAAGTTGAAAGTTGAAAAATGTTCAACTCTAGACAAAAATGTTGCACTTGTCACTGTCACTACGTCTGTTCAGTCACAGTGGAGGAAGCAAACTGTCACATCTCAACAATGGAGGTGAAATCTGTTAACAGCTGTATCTGTATTATGTTTCCTCTCATGATCCCACACACTGACGAGTCCATCCTCTCCCCCCTGCATGTGTTACCCTTCCCCTCATCCAAAGTAAGTCCTCAACCTTGTGCCAACATGTTTACTTCCACGGATATCTCATATCATAGCAACCAGACGCAACCAAAGTGTCTCAGCTGGAAAGAACGCAGCACCTTGCTGTCTAGTGGTCCCAGTTTCCTGAGGAGCGCTTGGTGTTTGGTTGGACACTGGGCCTTAATCAAAGCAGCAGCAGTATTTGTGTGAAGATAATGCTCCACCTTAAGACATCTCACGCTGCTACTTTAATGCAACATGACTCTGGTGTTTATCTCCTAACAGTTTGTCTCTGTGCGCCTCTCCTTCATCCAGTGTCCTGCGAAATGTGGCCGCAAAGCCCAGGTGACCCGCGATGTCCGCTGCTCTGACGAGACCCGACCATGTGACCCGATGACCAAACCACCAAATGTCAAAAACTGCACCGGTCCACCTTGTGAACGCCACTGGACTGTGTCTGAGTGGGGGCCTGTGAGTGTCTTTACTCTTCATGTACACAACATACACAGACAGTAACATAAACAGTGTGATGTGTGTTTATTGCCTGGAGCCTCTCCAAAACCTTCTTTCCCTCCTGAGAAGTTACAGACGGTGAAATGAAGTCCCTCGCATGATTTTAAGGATTGTTTTATAATCAGTGTCTGAGTTGTTGACTTTGAATTTCTTTTCTAATATTTTAAGAAGGATTTTCCTCTTCTTAATGTCCTGAGTTCGACAGGGCTGCTCCAAATAAACCACCTCACCTGTCCCAGCTGCTCCGACCTCAGTGCCACAGTGTGAATTTATGTTTTTTATTGTGTGTAGTTCCTGATGTTCCATTCAGAGTCAGAGTCTGGAAACTTGCAGGTCTAATTTACAACTGTGGAGTCCAACCAGGCACAAACATGGACGGATGTGAAGTTTTCTTTGCACAGCATGAAATATTATTCCCCATGAAACAGCTAATGTAAGGTCAGGAATATTTATTGTTATTTAGGAAACTACCAACCGTGAGCACATGTGCCTTTACATTTTGAACATATTGTGCTTTACCATTTTATTATGTCCATCTGTGCCAGTACGACAGCCCTGTAGTAAATCTGTATGTTCAGAGAGAGGCATTTCTATTATTGTGTCCTCCTCATAGTGTAAAAAGAGGTAGACAAAGCATCTGTATGAGTGTGTTGTTACTCCTCTGAGTTGAGTTTACATCAACTTGTTTTTACATTAAACAGTTGGTGAGAGAACTCACCTTACCTTTAGTTGTTTCTGTCCATGCAGACAGCTTTGGTTTTATTTGTCCAGGTTTTTTGATTTTTGCCTCCTACCCAATTCAGTGAAGATGAAATGAACTTAGTTTAGTTGGTTGTTTAAAAGTGTAGTTATTCTTAAAAAGAGAGTTACTGTGGGTGTTTCAAGCTTTTGGTTTCACTTCAAAACCACCATCATGAGCAGGTAGGTGTGTAAATGAAGCTTAATAAATACTGTACAGTAACAGGTGTGTCAGCTGATTGCTATGTTGCATCAAGTAGGCTGATAGGATGATAGGTCTAAACGTTTGTAAGATCAATACTAATGACAAATGCCTCTATAAAAAGTACTTCTTCTCCAAAATAGCCATAGTGTGGAACCTGCCATGAAGTGTCCCTTACTTAAAGATCCATATGTGCACAGTTGCACTCAGGAACATTACCATTAGCCTTAGAGACTGGAAGGTTTAATACCACCTACGAGGACGACAGAATTTGTTGGGTAATTTTGGTGAATGTGAGAATGAGGTTCATTTCTCGTTTTACTGTCCTGTATATGAAGACAGGAATGTGAGGAATGAGTTATGTTTCAGACGGGGAACCTTTTTTGTGGCTGAATTTCTCTGCTGGGCCGGGGATAGAAGCATGGGATCGTTAGACCTGGGCATTCCCGTCAGCGGTGCGCAGCCCAGCATAGCGCACTACGTAGCAAATATGCTCCCATTCTAGTAAATAGCTTCATTTCCACAGCGAGCGGTGCGCAGCGTCTCTGGAGCGTCCCAGAAGCTGCACGCCGCTCCGCTTCATCGGAGATACTTTTTTTGGAAAAAACAAAAAAGCAGCAGGAGGAGAGCAAATAGGGCAGTCATATGTTCATGACATGTTTAACAGGGACTTATTCAAAATTTTCCCAGGGGTGAAACATCCGGACCCCCAGGTAAAATAGCTTTAGCCCACTTCGGGGCTGAAGCCCCGGATGTTTTCAACTCCTAGCGACGCCCCTGGACAGAAGGCAGAGTCTTTTGGTTCAGGAATGAGTAGTAAAATAACTCGCGCCCTGGATCGTTTACTGCAACGTCATTGTGATGGTACCTTGTAAATCCATAAGGGCTGGGCACATGTAAGTGTGCATGGCACAAAATTAAAAAAATCAATCAACCAATCTCCTCCCTCACCTAAAGAAATTCAGCCACACTGTGTTGTACCACTCTGTGTAATTCAAAGAACGTGAGGTTTTGTTGGATACTGTAAAAGAACTCTTCAACCAAAAACTGAGCATTTGTCTGTCAATTACGTTCCGCATGTCACCCTGAAAACATAAAGGCAAACAGTCTTAATGAATTAAAGTCACTGGGACCATTTTTAACAGCAACAAAACTGTGTCAAAACATCCGTTTACAAACTCTCACACATCTCACAGCATGATCCAGGTCTCATTTATCTGCTTGTGTGCCCACTGTCTCACTGTCAATTCATTCTTACAGTATAAAACACTTTACAAGTAGCGCACACGTGTGCCGGGACACACAACTCCATCATGCATGAGTTTGTAAACAGGTGTTTTGCTGTTGTTAAACTCGGTCCCTGTTCAGTTTAGGTCGTGAATATGTTTGGCTTTTTGGATTCTCTGTTCACCGTAGAGCCATGCAAGAAAGACAAAGATGACACGTGGTGAGTAAGGGACATACAAATGGTCATTTTGTGGATAAGATATTCCTTTAACTACAGTAAATAATTAACTCTCTTAACATGTGTTGGCACAGAGGAATGATCAGACTTCCTGTGTTTTATCTGATGTGACATGATGTGTTCTTTCTTTCCTCTGATGTGGTGTGATCTGACTTGATGTCTTTTCATTTCATGTGATGCTTCCTTTTATTTAATATGTTGTGAGGCGTCCTGATCTGACTTCATGTGACAAACAGTGTGTGACTCTGAGCTTCGTGACGAACACTTGGCTGAAGAAGGCACTGATGAGAGCATGTGATTCATCCAGTTTGACCTTTGACCCTTTGCTGTTGCAGTGCTCAGGGTCGTGCGGCCAGGGGAAGACGGTGCGTCATGTGTACTGTAAGGCTCCAGAGGGTCGCGTGGTTCCTGAGAACCAGTGCTCTGCGGAGGAAAAGCCGCTGGCCATCCACCCCTGTGGGGAGCGAGACTGTGCTCCATACTGGCTGAGCCAAGACTGGGAGAGGGTGAGGCCTCCACATAGAGTCCAACATTTAACTGTTTATTAGTACATCTGAAACTGCTGACTGACAAAAGATACTCTGATTGATCCAACTGTTGATTATTGTTTAAGTCAAATACCAAGCACAAACATTCTCCAGGTTTAACTTCTGAAGATTTGCTGCTTTCCTTGTTTTATATTATCGTTTTTTGTCAGTCACGTGTGTGGATTTGTGTGACATCCCCAAGGTGGCATTTTGAAGGTATAGCTACATGAGCAGTGTAGTAAACAAAACAAGTAAATAAGTTATCAAACCAATGAAGTCGACAGATTTAAGAAGCAGAAGCAAACTGAGAGAATACTGCACAGTGAGGGTGTCAGGAACAGTTATTTGACTTGTTATCTATTAAAAACTTTGATCCATGTGACCTGACAGTGTTGCTGCGTTGCTGCCTCCAACCCTGTACTTGGACATTATGAACTATCTGTTTCTCTAGAATATATTAAATAAAGAAACTGTAAAATGCAGAAAGTCCCTTTAGGTGTGTGAATAATTTCTGTTTTTGTCTGCAGTGTAACACAACCTGTGGTCGAGGTGTGAAGCACAGGCTCGTCCTCTGCGTCGGCATCAGTGGAGGAAAGTTCCAGGTCTTTGATGAGGAGGCGTGTGGAGGCAGCGAGAAGCCCGAAGAGGAAAACACCTGCTTTGAGAGACCATGCTTCAAATGGTACACCACGCCCTGGTCTGAGGTGAGCTCAGCACAGTTCACACACTTCACCGTCACCACACAGATGTGGAGATTAGGTGTCTCAGCACCAGTGAGACCACAAAGACATCCTTGAGTTAATTAGTGGTTTATAATGACTGTGTTTCTGTCCTCAGTGCACAAAGACGTGTGGCGTGGGTGTGAGGATGAGGGATGTCAAGTGTTACCAGGGCAGGGAGCTGGTCCGAGGCTGCGACCCCCTCACCAAACCTGTGGCCAAACAGACCTGCACCCTGCAGCCCTGCCCCACGGAGCCGCCAGGTAACAGCTCAGGGGATCTGCTGCTCTGCCTTTAGAAGCTAAAGCCCAGGTCAGACCAAAGATTCACAATGAGAGGAGTTGAAACAGGCGACTACGTGCAATGTGCTGTTCTGCAACGTTCTAAAAACATGAGACGGCGTATCATCTCTAGCCAACAACTCTCTGTGCTTCTGATCTGTAACGTTGACAGGAAGTGACCACCATGAGACGGCGTATCATCTCTAGTCAACAACTCTCTGTACTTTCGTTCTGATTTGCAGCTTTTCAGACTTATTTTGTGGCTGAATATAATTTGTAGCTTCTTAAAATCTGAATGAGGATAGTGATAGTGAGATACTGGCTACAGTGATGAAACAAAACCAGCATCAGATGGACTGTATTCATAATCAATACACCACAAATAATATAAATAACCAGCGCCAATTCATCAGTCAATGAGAATGTGTGTGTGTGTGGGCGGGGCATAAGCACATACAGCCAGCAGCAGCAGCGACCCACCGTCTGACACCGGCACACAGCAAGCAAACACGCTGCAACTTTTCTCTGCAACGTTCTAAAATGGTTTTGTCTTGTCATAAATCCTTGATCTGAACTGGGCTTTACACATGCACACACATACATACACATCCATCACTTCAGAGGACATAAAATGGACTTATTTCTTAGAGGCATACCCTAACTGGTACCGGTATTGGAGACTTACGTTTTGTCCCAAAAGGAAGGCGAGTCCCCACAATGTGACTGTGTAAACAGATTTATGTCCCTACAACATGGGTAGTATCAATGACTGTGTTTAAAGGTGGAACAGCATGACAGCTCCCTAAAGACCCTGACACACCAAGCCGATAGTTGGCTGTAGGTAAGCGCCTGTCGCCCTGTCGGATTGGCAGTTCAGCTCAGCGCACAAGC
Source organism: Epinephelus lanceolatus (assembly GCF_041903045.1). NCBI lineage: Eukaryota > Metazoa > Chordata > Actinopteri > Perciformes > Serranidae > Epinephelus > Epinephelus lanceolatus. Next base: position 3,634,699 of record NC_135742.1, read on the forward strand.
AGAGAAACAGAAGTGAGGAAAGTAAACAAAGAGCTCAAGTCAAGAAAAGTGAGACCAAAACAAACCTTTTAGCAGAAACGTTTCATGATGGTTTGTGTTATTGTTCACTCGCGCACAGTAAATATGCTCTGTTCATTTACTGTGGGATTGTGTTGTTAATGTGCTAATTGGCTAACTAGTGTCATGTTGTTGAATGAGGATAACAGACGGTTGCTGTCTGCTGGTGTGGAGAGTGACACAGAACATATGTGCTGGTTGGCCATTGGCTTTAGTCTATGTGATGTGTGTTTTAGCCAAGACATGGCGACGTGAAGTGACACAGCAGAGGACTTTCGGTGCCACTAGAAAGTCACCTGACATCGCCAGGCCAACATTGGGCCAACGCTCACCGATGGCCAATCATTGACCAACGGCTGGCCGTCGACTTGGTGTCAGGGCCTTAAGAGACTGGAAGTGTCTACCATTCATTGCTTGTAATGCTTCACAATTTGTTTTAGAGCATCTTTACTTTAACTGTTCTGAAACTGAACTCTAACATGTGTTAACTGTGCCCCAGATGAGAGCTGCCAGGATCGTCCCTCCACCAACTGCCTGCTGGCGCTGAAGGTCAACCTGTGCAGCCACTGGTACTACAGCAAGGCCTGCTGCCACTCCTGCCGCGCCCTCCGACCTCCAACCTCCTAGTCCAGGAAACCGCCGCCTCTCTCCACCCTGACTCCAACTCCAGCATGAGGAAAGAAATGGGTACGTTTAAGTCCACGTGGTCCAACAGTTACTGTGAACAGTGAGAGGAAAGTCCAGAGTGACCTACAATAACTTTGATTCACATGTGTTCGTTTATCAAGTTGGATAATTTAAAGGAAATCTTGAACATTTTGCCAGTCCTGTTGATGCTGCATCAACTGCGATGTTCACACGTAAAACAAAATCCCTCTTGTCATTCTCTAATTGTTCTTCATCGTATTTTTTCTTCCAAACACAGAATGCAATGTGTTTCTGGTATATTTGGAATAAACAGAGAAAGAATTGGGCAAAAAGCAATTTTTATTTTGGAGGGGATCCTCTCTACTACTCAAGTTACTTCTTGTGTGGAGAGGGTTTGTGATTACAACTGACAACCAGCACCGTGTTTAGGGGCCTTTGGTGAAACGTGAAATAAAGAGCAGCCGATCACTTCTTACCGAAACATGCAGTACATTTAGTTAAATCTGAGGTACGCAGTTTCCTGGAAATGGCAAAAAAATCAGAAGAATTTGAAAATACACCCTCCCACCAGACAACCACGGGCAAATGCATGTGCTTCATACAGTTCAACCTTGTGTTTCCCCTACATGGATTTATTTAATCTTATTTCATTGTAGAGTTGCACAGATTCACTCAGCACCTCCTTGCCCAATCCACAAATGAGACAAGAATTAGCTGCTAGCCACCTGGTAGTCCCTCCGCCTCCCTCCCGCCACTGTGGACTGCTTCCCTGGGAGGAAAGCAGACAGCAGCTCCAGAAACCGACCTTCAGTCCGCCGCTGTAGCAGCTTGAATTCAGCAGTTACAACAGCTGGTGGTCGACAGCAGCACCGGCTCTAAGCTGTGTAACGGCAGAACAGACAGTTTGCTGATCCACAGGAGAGTTGGGGCTGTCGGGTTTCACTGCTGCCCGCTCTCCTCCCGGCGAGGTGGTCCGTAGTGGCGGGGAGTGAGGCGGAGAACACACTGAGCTAATGTTAGCTACATAAATGTGAACTTGAAGCCACAGTCATGAGCCTTTAGCTACAGTTAGTAAAAGGCTAGAATATTAGCAACATTTTGTCTCCTGAAACACTTTGCTGATATGGACACACTCTTTTAGACTCTTTGATTTGATTAGTCCGTCTTCCTTTTTTGGGTTGCTTTACAATGTTGCCAGTGTTGGAATAGCAACTTTCTCTGGATTCTCCGCCACTGAATCAGACTTTCACTGAAGAGATGTGCATCTGCATTTGTAGAACAGCAAATAGGAATGCCGTCTCTCTGAAATGACCTGTGATCGACCACAGACGCTCGTCACTGGCTAGATTTTCTAAAACCTGACAACAGAGCCAAGAGGAGGTGCAGAAGTTCAGTTTTCTCTTGAATTACAATATGCTCAAAGTTTATTTGGGGATTTTTGCCCAGACAGCAAAATAAAACTGCCTAACCCAGCTTTACGAAAAGGACTTTTTTGTTTTCTTGTCCCAAAAAATATTTTCATGATCATTTCCAATATTATCTCAAGACCTCGTGCAACCATAAAGCCAGTTCTTATCAGCTGTTGTTGATTAATTATCAGTTCTGGTAGAAAATCTTCCTCTAACAACACGTGGAGTCGGAGTAAAAGTGGAGTCAACACTCAGACGGTGTGACAGGCCTCCACCATCAGTTAGCAGCTCGCTCTTGTTGTGTTCATCGCTGCAATGAAAAGATCTATTAAATTATTTCTCAACTGAATATACTGCATGACTAGAATATTTAATACAGATACTGTTTATGGAATATTATTTAATTGTGTTTCAGTTTGGTGTCCGGCATGTAAAAAGTTTGTAATTCCATTCCACCCCCTGCCCGCTTGGCGCAGTGCCGGTACGCCTGCAGGATATGGAAGCATATTTATTAGTCATAGCACATTTTCATTTATCGTGACGCTCCTGATGCCAGCCGGCGGTTATTCATCGGGTTAACTGATGCCAGTTCTGGTCTGTGTGTGACAGAGGAGAGTTAATACAAACACAGAGGATTCCTGACACTTGAAGTATGGCTGAAATGTATTCATGTATGTCTCATTTTTAACTATTGCGTACTGTGTTTTTATATAACTGATACCTCTTTGTACAAAACGTAAGTATGGACATTGTGTACTGTTGATAATAGGCTGAAAACCTAATGGTACTGACTTGTATTTCAATTAAATAACAGTTCAGATGAACAGATTTGCCTCCTCGTCTTTTATGTAAATTTTCTGTATTTGTTCAGCAACATGTTTCTCTCTAACAGCAGACTAGAATTACTGCCTCACGGCTGTATGCCACTGTGGACCAGTCAAGTTGCAGTTACAGTTTACATCCATGTCTATGACAACATGGATGGTTCACACACATCTTCCCCCCCGACATCACAGGAAGGTCTATACAATCAGTAAAGCTTCAAGGTGGGCAACCAAGATTAGAGTCACCAATTCACTATCTGACCAAATGTTTCCCCTTCTGTTCCTGATTTATGACGCTGAGTAATGGCCAGAGAAGTGTTTTACGCAGAACATTATGATGTCACAGTGAAGCTGACCTTTGCCCTTTTGGATATATATGCCAAATTCATTTGTGCCAAATTAGAGTGAACAGAAATTCTGAGATATCACTCACATTCATGACAAGGATGAGAGGTCACATAGACTTGACCTTTGATCTGTGACCACCAAAATCTAGTCAGTTCATCATTGAGTCCAAGTGGACATTTGTGCCAAATTTGAAGAAATTCCGTCAAGGTGCACTTGACTTATTGCATTCACGAGAATGAGATGGATGCACGGTCAGGTGATCTTGATCTTTGATCCTTGACTTCCAAAATCTAATCAGTTTATTCTTGAGCTCAAGTGGACATTTGTGCCAAACTTAAAAAAAATTCCCACAAAGTGTCATAGAGATATTGCGTTCACGAGAATGAGACAGATGAGGTCACATAGACTTGACCTTTGACCTGTGACCACCAAAATCTAGTCATCGTTGAGCCCAAGTAAATGTTTGTGCCAAATTTGAAGAAATTCCCTCCAGGTGTTCTTGAGATATTGTGTTTGCGAGAATGAGATGGATGCAAGGTCACAGCGATCTTGACCTCTGACCCTTGACCATCAAAATCTTAGCAGTTTATTCTTGTGTCCAGGTGGACATTTGTGCTGAATTTGAAAGAAAAAAAATCCCACAAAGGCGTTCTAGAGATATTGCGTTCACGAGAATGAGACAGTCAAGGTCACAGTGACCTTGGCTTTAAAGCTATGACCATCAAAAACAAATGAGTTCATTTCTGAGTCCAAGTGGATGTTTGTGCCAAATTTGAAATTCCCTTAAGGCGTTCTTGAGATACTGCATTCACAAGTATGGTATGGACGGATGCCTTGTCCCACAGCTATCGTCTGCATGGAGACATTAAAAAATAAATAAAGCAGAACAAAAAAGAGTGAAAAGTCAGGAAGAGCAGAGCTGCTTAAAACTAGAAAATGCCTCTTCTACAGAACATTCAGACAGAATTCAGACCCCTCCACTTTATTCACACTCCCTCATCAATCTACATTTAACACTCCGTAATGACAAAGTGAAAACAGGATTTGGGATTTGTTTTATTAGACAGAAAAAAATAAAACATCCCATGGACAGAAGTATTCAGACTTTTTACTATGACACTGGAAATTAAGCTCACATGTTTCTGCACCTTGATTGGAGTCCACCTGTGATCCATTCAGTTAATTGGGCCTGATTTGGAGAGGCACACACCTGTCTCTGTCAGGTGTCACATGACAGATGACGAGCCATGAGGTGGAAGGAGCTGCCTGCAGAGCTCAGAGACAGGACTGTATCGAGGCACAGAGCTGGGGAAGGCTACAAAACATTTGTGCAGCACTGAAGGTTCAGCTCAGTGGCCTCTATAGTTTCTAAAAGGAAGAAGTTTGAAACAGTCAGATTAGAGCTGAGAGAAGGGCCCTCATGGTTAGAGACACAGAACGTGATGGTGGCTCTGGCTGAGCTCCAGAGATCCTGTGTGGAGAATATACCAGAAGGACAACCGTCACCACAGCCCTCACAGAGGTGATGGGCGTTACAGCAGAGTGACCGGACGTCTCCTCAGTGAGAGACACATGAAAGCTCCTAAAGGACTAAAGAGTCTTTGAGCTGAAGAGACAAAGATTTGAAGTGTGTTGTGTCACATTTAATCACCTGCACAACAGCGTCCCAACAGTGAAGCACGGTGAGCGCAGGAAGAAGACTGGAGGCTTCAAATAAGTCCATTTCAATAAAACTTGGGGAAAAAACTGTGAATCCTGTTTTTGTCACCACTGAGTGTAGATTGATGAGGGGAAAATGAATTTAAACAGTTTCAGCACTTTAAAGGCACAGTAGCTGCTGAGGGAGAGGATTTTATATTTTTATCTACCCTGGATGCTCTTTAGAGATTTAATCTTTGAAGAGTCCTCACAAAAATGGAAGCCACAGACATGGAAAACCTGGAAAAGTCATGGAAGTGGCGTGGCGCATCTCAGCTATGAATGCAGAGAAACATACTGTGATGACTGTCATCTCTGCGTGTTCCTCCACTGATCAACTCTCTCTGCTCTGCTGCTCTCTATCAATGTTCTCCTACAAGGCATGACACAGATACCAAACAGGTTTGCATCATTTTATTAACACAGTAAATGAAGTCACTTTCACTCACACACACACACACACACACACACACACACACACACAGCAGCTGCAGTAGATGCAGTTTGACAGCAGCTGACGCCCCCTGCTGGTCAGCATCCAACCGCTCATCTACTCATAGAAACACATCAACTACTGAAGCAAAGAGGAAACAAACGCAGCAGTTTCAGTCTTCTCTTGAATGAAAATGATGTAAGGAAACAATAATAATGTAATAACAATAATGAAAGTGATTCTGCACTCATTCTTTCTCAGAAACTTAAAGATAAAGTGGAGAACCTGCAGCTCAAAGCACCCTGAATGGATTCATGTCTCAGTCTTTATTAATCAAAAGGAAGGAGTTCTCTGCAGCAGAGAGATGACCAGGATGTCCGTCGTCTGTGTCTGTACACAAACTTTAACCCTGAATCTTTCTAAAAGGAGGTCAGAGGTCAGGAGAAGCATGAATTTGGTATTTTAACATCGCACTTCAAACTTTCCGAGCATGTAAACAGCCAGAAAATCCATGAAATGGTTCTACACATCACCATTCCTGATGTAATCTTTGTGGTTACATATTGAAGACACTGCTTGGACTCCAATTTGGTGCCATGGATGATTATACATTAAATAGATAAATAAAAAATGAGTCAGTGCTCATTATAAACTTTTACATTTTTTCTAATTCGATGTATTAGAATATATTTAACAGTCGTTTACAGTCATTCAGCTGCAAAATCATTTTTAAACTCCACCATTTCTTTCCCAACAGTGTAAAACAAGGTCATCCGGTCTGCGCGGAGAACCTGGAAATGTTCAGAGTGAAGGTTTCAAAGAGGATCATACATTAATGTGTGCTCAATGTGTGTCTCAAATTACAAACTAATCACCACGGTGTACTGGTTTAGATTTCTCCAAAGACTAAAAGGAGGTCTAGTCTCCCTCCACAATATAGATCAAGAGGTTACTGCTTGGCTTGAGAAATTGGAGATGTTGGTAATTTGTTTGTAACAATGATTGATTTGCTCCATAAGTGAAAAACTGATGTCTAAAATTACCATTTTTACATTGACTCCAATTGTTCACATTAGAGCAAAATTCAAAATGCTGTCAAAAATTCAGTTTTTGAGATAAAATTCTGAAATTTGCCACACATCATCTACCATGACTCTAGAGTTTTGTGATTTTTTTTCATGAACATTGAAGATTTATTTAGCAAGAATTTGTACGTATATGTTTACAGTACCGTTTACAGTCAAACATTTTGATGCACTGTAGGCTCAATTTTTGATAAATCAAAAATCTGAGAAACATAGTTTTTGTAGGACAGGCTGAAGATGCTCTGTAGCAAGTTTGGTGTCAATTGAGCAAAAATTGTGGGAGGAGATAGGTTTAAGAAGTTTTACAATTTTTGAAAAAAAAAAGAGTGATGAACTTCATAATTTTTAATAGGTTTAAATGTGCAAAAGTTTCTTCAGTATTGGGGCTACAGTTTGATGAAAGTTGTGAAGTTGGCAGAGATTGTATTTGTTTGTAACCAAGTGATTGTATTTGGATTTTAGTAGTTTATATTATTAGAAATATCAAAGGGATTTTCAATTTTGAAGTTTTCTTACTTCTGGAACAAACCCTGTGAGTTCTTTCACTTCAGCTCTCTACTGAACCAACAACCTCCTCGCTGCGTAGAGTGCAGAGCATGCACGCTAACTGCTGCAGCAAATCGACCAATCCCCAGAAGAAAATGCTGGCATTGTATGTTTCTGCAAAGCACCAATACATCTGCATGTGTTGTATCATATCATTGTTTTTAAAGTGACGCTGTAGATGAGCTGACTTTGTCCTCGGGAAGTGGAGGGGATGTTGGATAGTGGCTCACCGAGGTGAGACGCCTGCCAAGCTGCAGATCACTGTTCAAGAGCAACAAGCAACAGAACCGGTTGTGTTTTAGCCAGTCAGCGCTGTGTTTCCAGCCAACCTGGTCTCACTCTGCAGAGTGCAGAAAACTGGCACTAGGGCAGTGACTTCCAGCATCAGACACTGATCAAAAACGCCGTCCTTTCACATTGGCTGATACGCAGCTGGTTGCCTTTTTTGTTTAACAGCGTCCGGCAGTGTCAGGGGGAAATGTGACATGACAACAAGTTAAGATGGTGAAAAGTCCAAGTAGGGTGGATGGATCCAACAACCATTGACTTTCACCTGGCAGACCAGTGTTTGCTTCCCGTTTGAATGTCCAGCCAAACCCTTTTCTTTTTTCCTAAACCCAACCACGTGCATGTGTTGGCTAAACGTGTGTTGTTGAAGGAAAAAAACGCCAGTTTGTGGTGATGTACCGATGTAGTGCTTTTATTTTGAAAGAGACTGTATGCAAACTGTACATTTCCTGTGAAAACAATAGTGTATTTTGAAAACAGACAATGCATGTAACAGGCTGAAGTTGACACGGCGTCCCAGAACGTCAACAACCAACACACCCAGGGTACCTTGGATGTCATATGTGGACGTGGAAAGTCCATGACCAAATGTGGACATGTGACGAGGTTGCTTGGGTGTTAGGGACACGTTAGTAACCCCACTGATCAGCGTGTCCATCACTGGGACCAGTCTCTGTTTTTCCAGCAAAGATAGTGCCCCTAATGTTGGGTACAGTCAGCCAAAACATGTTTTTCTTTTTTTATATATATATAATGTTCAAATATGATGTATCTCTGGTTTGCAGAAACACACACTGACAACATATCGGCACAAGAAACTGTATAGATCTCCTGGATTTGCACAATAAACTTGAGTAGGTTACTATATTGTTGATTCTGAGATCCTGGCAGAAAAAACAGCCGCTGCACCATCATGGATGGTGCTATCTATCGTTACAATGACGAGTATGTTTTTCTTGTTTTGCCAGCACTGCTCTTACCGTTCATGTGAGAATTGCATCTTGCAGATGCATCTCATTAATTTCTGAGGATGTGCGACTAACCAATGCTCCAAATGGACGCAGGATGCACAAGGTAGCATCATGCTCACACAAACGTGTTAAAAGCAAGTACATTTGGGGCCTAACACGTCCATTCATCCTAAGGAATGTGTTTTAGGACTGCAGGTTCTGCACTCCATTTATCTCATAGGTTCATGATCCGTGTGAGACAATCACGATGTGTTAACACACTTCATCAAAAACACACAAGGACAAAATCACAGATAACAAAAAATAGACACATTTTCTGAGCGGGCCTACGAGAAAAAATGTACTTTTACATTTTTTAAAATTCTTTTTAGCAGCATACTATTTTATCTTTAATGTTTTCCTCAGGTTACAGTGTAAGTTTGTCCTAAATGAAGAGTTTTATTCCATCTAAATTTTCATTTTTTGGATAAAGGAAAGGATTATGTGCAGCTCCTGTCGAGCTTTTTTCTCTACTGATGTGAATGAAAAATACCAAACAGTCATCTACCACACTGTCATTAGGAAATACCAAAATGTGCCACCAGTTTGTTCGTAAATGCTTGGGACTCGATAGTAGGACGTCTTTAAGGGGGAAATAAATGTCTTCCATACATCACAGTCATTGGATCACTGAATGCTTCATAAAGCCCTTTAAAATAGTTTGTCTGCACGGCGGCGCTCCGCAGACAAACAGCACACTGAAACACATTCACATACTGACAGGATCACCAGCTGCGCTCTGCTGTCCAAACATAAAAAGCACAACCCTGTGCTGACAAATCTGCACAAGAGACATCAAACAGAAGCTCCATGTAATGTCTGCAGTGCTTAAGCTTTGTTGTTGTTATTGTTGGGTTTGTTGTTGGTAAACAAACATTCCAGTTTTGGATGATTTTAAGTTAAATTCTAGATATCAGACACTGCTGCAGAGTCTTGAAACTAACGAGGGAAAACAGTTTATTCACTAATTAGAGTTGAATTCCTGACAACTAAGTTTCTAATGTTAAAATTTGAATTTTTTATTTCAGTGATTTTACTTTCAACTTGTTAAAATGTAATCAATATTTACAGAGCTTGGCAGGTAGCGTGGAAAACAAAACTAACAGGCACAGGCACCAAATATACTTTGTGCAGTTCATGTGCATTAATTAATCATTCAAATTTAACTTTGTGTACAACTTTGTAAAACAAAAAATGTATTAGTTCTGCCCCTTGACACCTGCCAGGCCCATAAATGAAGTCACAGAAAAATGATTAAATGTTAAAATGTCTTCCTTTATTCTCTCTGCATCAGTTTCAGCCTTAAAATCAGCTCACAGCTGCACAGGTGTTTCAGTTTGGCTGATCAGACCTGGACTCAGTCTGTAATCAGGCAGAATGAGTGAGATCACCTGTGCAGCTTCACTGTGGTGAGCAGGAGCGTCAGCCTGCCTGCACACGCACTGGACTATATATAAAAAGACATATTTAAAGATAATATTTGGCTCCTATCAGGTGTTAGTGAAGAAATTTAGCTGTGAAAGAAAGAAAGGTGAAATGTAACACTGTACAGATGCTGCTACACCAACAAACACAAAAAACATTTTGTCTGTGTGAACATCCACTTGTATAATTTTCCACTGGGATTCTGAGCACACGGTAAAATCCACAGACTGTATGTTCAGTGCTGGAGCAGCACAGTCGCCTGCTGGTCTGTTGGAGAGTCAGTGTGAACAGTTTTATAACTCAGTCTCCAAATGGAAGCTACTGACTTAAGAAACAACCTTTTCCTTAGCTTTATCTCTTCTCCACAACACTCTTGATTTGGAGTCTAAAAGATATATATTCTCGGCCCTGTCTACATAGACACAGATACTTTTGAAAACATATATTTTTCTGTACAGCTTTGCCTCTTATCCAAAAACAGATTTAGAGATTTTTTAAACACCCTCTATGGTGCAGATTTTTCCAAACATGTGGACATGTGAAACGGAGTGTTTGGGAAACAGTGACGTCATCTCAATTCGCACATGTCCGCTGTTGCTTTGTTTAATGTATGTGGCAGAAACAACAACAGCAATGGTGAACTATCAGTGACAGTGATGAGGTCTCCAGTAGGAGTTTGAAAATATTAGCCTTTACATTTTACTACTGTGGAAGACAGCTAACACTAGCGAATGTTTGGAGCCGTTTTTGTGTTCCAGAGTGTCGAGATATTTGTAGGCAGTATGGACGAATTATTATTTTTTTTAAACGACAACTGAAATATCAGTTTTTTAAAATATCTGCGTACATGTAGACAGGGCCTTATTCTATTTTTGTTTTCTGATAAATCCCATGAAAAGACCAAAACCAGCAGTGTGTTCGTGTTCTCTCAATATTTTCTGACTTCCCGTCTCCTAAAATTACTTACTAAAAAAAGACTCAGTTATTTCCTATAACAGCTGCTCACTGTAGTTTTTATCAAACAGGAAGTAGTGCATTTGTTGGGACTAATTTCAGCGGTGGATTAATCCATATTTGAGGCTCTAGTGAGTATTCGTGGCAGCAGGACAGTGCATGTCGGATTAAGTCATGTGTGTGTTCATGGTAATGACGGAGTAGTGTAGCTCACTGATGTGTTTTAATAGCGTCTGAGCAACAGTGGAGCTCTGTGGCACACAGGCAGAAGATATATTCTGCTTCAATACACAAACACTACATTACTTTTTAGGGACCTGACAGGTCAATTTCAGGCTGCCCGTAAATGTCTGTCGCCATAGTTTTTGCTGTGTTTCCAGCACGGTCAGTCCTTGTCTGCTTTTTATCGGCCAGTTTAGCATGTTGAATCGGAAGCAGAGCAGCCGTAGCCCATCGATGAACAAAATCACTTTGATTGGCAGCTTAGCTCAACGCGCAAGAAGAGAAATGAAGGTGAGGAAAGTAAACAAATGGCAAAAGTCAAGAGGGCGTGAGATTGAATCAAACTTGTTATATTATGGTTTTTCTGTTTGTTTTTTGCCACTGAGTTCTTCAGCAGAAACAGTTCGTAATTGTGTTACTGTTTGCACGGTAATAACATTTGTTCTTTCAGCACCAGGTTGTGTTAACGTGTTTACTAGCATCTTGAATCCGTCCTGTTGGTCTTCCTATTTGCCATTTTGAATGATGAAGACACACTACTGCCATCTGCTGGTATGGAAAGGTATTTCCTCTCACACAGGTGCACAACTTACATGCTAGTTAGCTAACTGTGGTCTTTGCGATGTGTTCGAGTACAGCTTTTTGGCCAAGACACAGAAAACGTGAGGCAACGCGACAGTCCGCCTTTGTCGCTGCTGTTGTTTTGTTGTGTCTGAGCCTTTAAAAAGATGTTTTCCATTTAGTGTTGGTTTTGGTCCGCACATGGGATTTGTTGACAATAAGACAAGACTTAACCTGAACAAACCTTGAGCTAGCTTGCTAACTAACCAACAATTAGCCTTATTTAGGGAAACGTCCTGTTTGCACTGGAATTATTCAGGATTTTTACCCCCACCTCTGTCTCTTGTGTGCTGCAATCAAACAAACAAAATCCGTGTTATATTTACTAACAAATTGTAACTAGTCTTGTTTATACTTTGATACACATACATCGGTTAGCTACTGAACTAGCTAATTAGCAAACAAGCTAATTTTCTAAACAACAAAATCAGACATTGATCACAAAAAGATCCACTTAAAGGTGCAGTCAGCGATTTGGTCCTGTGTGTGCGCTGAACAAAAAACACTGTTCATACACAGCCCTGGCTCTGTCACTGGGAAACAAACAAAGAGCAATGTTCCAGCCAGTTACCAACTGGGAGCGTTTGTGCTCATGCACAGGAAAAGGAAAAGGCATGGGCTTATGATAATAATAGATACCAGACCGGAAGATGGCACCTATTCAGTCCAAGAAAACTGCTCATGGGGCGCATTTGCTGAACCAGAATTACCGCCTTGAGGCTGTATGTCTCTGCGACCTCGTCAAGTTGCAAACATAGATGTCTAACACACAAGAAAGTAATTCTTAAGTTATGGCCAAGAACTTGTTTTGTGAGGTCACAGTGACATTTGACAACCAAATTCTTTATTCTTCACTTTATTATTGATTATCCGACTGGACGTTTGTGCCTTGTGTGAGATACTGTGTTAATGAACATGGCACTACATATGTATGTATGGACATGTTGACAACCCTAAGACATAATGCCTCCAGCCATGGCATGAAACATTTCTTGCGGCTGGGTTTTCGTTCACAGTATGCAGCCCACTTAATATGTGTAGCAGTGTTCCTTCTACTGGCTCTGCCCGCAGGTTCCCACTCGGCTCATAGACTTTACATTGTGATGATGTCACAGATTTTTAAATGGGTTTTTCTCACCTTGTGAAAAGTTTTACAAATATAAAACCTCAATGGACCAAAAATTTGTAACTGAGTCATAACTGACCTTATTTGCAGTTGGAGGCGTCCTGTCAACAGTTTTACAGATGTTGTTTTATTGGGGTAGTTTTTGAGGAAGGTGCTTTGTTTTTTCAATACTGCGAGCATCCACTTGTTAAAGGGCTAAGTGGTGTTGCTGTGGGCCTGGGAAAAGGCTATGGATGTATTACCAAAGTCAACACGACACCACAAGATGACCGCCATCTTTGTCTGGTGGAAAGAGGGCATGCATCTGGTCTGTGCGCTACAAAATCTTGATTAAACTTCGGTTAATTTCATGACCTTCAGTTACATTTTGATTGAAGTGTATTGAGCAAACATGGCGTTCGATTATTTTGAAGCCCTTTCTGGTGATTTCTAAAACAAGTATTGACAGAATACTCACCCAGATCGGCCTTGAATCATGTCTAAGGTTGTCTTACATGTCTTGGTGCTAGCTTAAAAAATAATTATAATACAAGTATAGGTATTTTAAACTGGCTGAGCCTGGGCTCATAACGACTGCCAAATCCAAGACCAAACGTGGGCTCGGTGTATTTCAGTTACACCACTGTTATTCGTGTATTGTTCTCACCTGCTATGAAATGGGTACAGCAGACATAAGTGTGATCTGACCTGGGGCACCAGGGCCTGTTTTGACTGACACTCCCATCTGTGTTTACCTGATGATGTCTGCCAGCCACTTTTTCTTACACAATTCCTCAACTGGTATGATATAAAACCGGAGAACTGGATTTGTCTCGTCTCGTAAGTTTTACAGCCCGTCACCCAGCAGCTCTTCCCTATGTCGGCGTGTTGATGTCACAAAGACAACAATCTTAATTTGCCGCCTCTCTGAGCAGTTCTCTGCTTTGCTTCAAATGGTACCAAAAGTGACCTTTCCCTCAACCTTTAGTCACATCGCAACAGCAGGCTGGAAGTTGACTTTGAGAATAAAGAGAAAGGCAGTGGGACGGTGACTCTGGGACATGCTAAATGTCAAAGCGCATTGTCAACAATCTTTCTCCAGAATCGCTGACTCCACCTTAAAACTGAGTCTGTTCAAGTCTGTCAGAAACACATGTTTATGTTCACAAATGCATTCAGCTGTTGGCAGTTGCTCCAGAACTGTGGACCTCCAAAATGGCTGCCAGGAGATGTCACATCACCCAAAAGCCCTCAGTGTTGTAGTACACCAGTACAGCACAGTGCTAACGCTGCTCCCACAGCAGAGCGCTTATATAACATGTTAATTTAGTGTGTTTGCAGATGAGTCAGTGCAGTTTGTATAAAGCAACCTTTTCCCAGGCCAACAGGATGGCGATGCCTCCCTCCTGCCAGCTCCTAGACGTCAGTGCTGACGCTGTGGGTGACCACCTCCCTCATGGTGACGGAGCGAATGAGGTTGAGCTTCTGATAGAAGCTGGCCAGGTCCATGGGCAGCTCCAGGTCCTGCTGCTGCACAGTCCTGTAGCTGATCCTGCGCCCGCCGTTGCACAGCCTCTCCGGGTGCTGCAGGTAGAAGGGCAGTGAGCAGCGGGCGCAGGACGGGCAGAAGGCGTGTGAGCGCTGGCACCTGCGCGGCGGCGGTGTGGGGGAGTAGCTGGCAGGCCCGTTGGCCTCAGTAAGGAAGGTGGGGGGGTAGTTCACCGGTTCGTCGCCGTAGTGCTCCGGCGTTGGAGGCGTAGGGGGAGCGGACAGAGCCAGAGGGCGGGAAGGCGACATAGTGGCAAGCTCTGGTTCCTCCTCTTCCCCCTTCTCAGACTCCTCCCTCTTACAGCAGTAATACTGACAGACAGAAAGGGAGTGACAGGTCAGAATCAAACATCAGGATGTCTTTAACATCAACACTGGGTACGTTTACATGCACACTAATATTCCATGATTATTCCGAAGACAATATCCCGAATTTGACCATCTGATGAGAACATCTGTTGACATCTGAAGACACCCCTGAAGATGGGTCACTCAGGTATAACCCCACCATTGTTCAAAAAAAGTCAAGTCAGATAAGATCACACCTCATGATGATCGTTTTAACAAATAAAGTATTTAAAAAAACAAGGATATCTCTCTGGCATTTCTACTTTTTTGCTGTTTTTGAAATGTGCTAAACCATTTCACCACTGTGTCGTATCGAACCGAACCGTAAATTTAGCTAATTGTTACACTTCTTTAAACTTGGGTCTTTTGTAGCAACACATCACTGTTATTCCTGCTGGGATTGTGCCCACAGAACAGGATTATTTAAGACAAAAAAAGTTGTTAAAATGTCAAAGTATCTGCTACATAACAATGTTCAAATGTAATGTATCTGTGGTTTGCAAATAAGTACAATGCTTTTTTTGTGGCGCTTGGGCTGCTTGTCTGTTCAGCATTAGATGTGTAGTGAGCAGTGAAACGTCATACCTGCAACCTACATAAACACAGTACAGCAACGATGGTCAGTAAGATGACTGTAGCCAGAATTCCTCCTGCGATGACCACTGTCCCGGCTGACATCCGAAATCCTCTCCATCAACAGCCTGCAGGGGGACGAGAAGGAGGAGGAGGGAGGGGTGAGAGAAGAAGAGATAAGAAAGGAAATGGAGCAAGAGGAGGATGAGAGGGAGGATAAAGGGGGTGAGGGAGAGGGTAAAGAAAGAGAGGAAGAGGAGGGAGAGAGGCACAGGTCAGTAATGAGTGAAATAAAGGCAAAGAGGAACAGATGGAGAGAAGGTAATGAGAGGAGGAGGGAGAGAGGGAATCAAGGAGGGAGTGCAGATGGAGAAAGGTCAGAAAGACACAACACACATAATAGAGAGAAACTAGTATTACCACTTTGTTGCTGAATGCCTCCACGAACGAGTCAAGGTGCAGTTACAGATTACATCTATGTCTGTGAAAACATGGATGCATATGGACGCCTGAAAATCGTGTTTTTATGTGAGGTCACACTGACCTTGACCTTTGATTTCTCTATGACCTCCACCTCCTCTTCAGAGATTCCACCATCTTGCTTGCCATGTCTCGGTGGCGTTTCGCTTGTTTTTTGCATATTGTCGGCAACAAACCGAGCGTAACAATAAACAGTTAATGCAATAATAGCGGCCAACAGAAATATAAACAGTCCTACTATGCTAGCTATCCATGCTAACAGCCACCAACGTTAGTCTTTCAGCCCATTTTCCTTGCTCTATGTCACTGTCCAAGCAGTGGTCCGTGCCAGATATTTCGAGTTGTCAACAGAAACCTTCCAGTCTGTATTCAAAATTTCTTTGGATTAAGAGAAGGTAATTATGACTTAAGAGGGTTGTTTATTTATGAAACATGTAAAGTGAGAACCAATGTAAAATACAGATGTGTTTCAGTTTTGGGAGTTAAGTTATGGAATGGACTCGGTGCTGATTGAAATTGTGTAGCTCTCTGTAAAAAGCCGTAAGATGTAAAATGTAAAATGATCAAATTGTAAAATACTTGAAGATTATACTTTAGAGTATAATGTATTGAATTATTAATTTATTTATTTCCTTTCTTTGGTATTGTTGATGTTCTGGGTTTTCCTTTGGTTAAAATAGGATCGGCAAAAATAAGCCTGCAGCTTCAGCCTATTCCTTCAGTGACAGACTGTGAGAAAATTTGTGTGAAATAATCTTTGTTTTCCAAGATGTATGTAACCGAAATAAAACGTTATTCATTCATTCATTCAGATGTGTCAATATGTGTTGTCCGATGTCCACAATTCAAACACAGTTGTCTTATTCAGACAAAATTAAATCAATAGCAGAGGACGAGAGACATGAAAAATTCAAAACACAGCGCTGCAGCAATCCGGAAAATTGCAATCGCGTTCACAAAAATGAGGCAGACGAGGTCACAGTGACTTTGACCTGTGACCACCAAAATTGAATCACTTCATCAATGAGTCTAACTGGATGATTGTGCTGAATTTAAAGACATTACCTCCAGACATTCTTGAGATATTGCGTTCACAGTAATGGGATGGACAAACCAAAAACATTATGCCTCCGGCCACAGCTGTTGCCGGTGTAGAGGCAAAATAAAGTTGGTAGGATAGAGAGTGTACAGTGTAAGAGATAGGAGAGGAAAAGGGAGGGAGAGGAGGGTAGAAAATAAGACAACGAGGAGAAAGGAATAAGGAATAGAGGAGACATGAGGAAGATTGGAGGGGAGGTCTGAAAGGGCAGGGAATGAAATGAAAGATAAAGGTGAAGGAAAACAGCAGATGAAAAGTAGTGAGAGGGGAGGTGTGGAAATAGAAAGATGAAGAAATGAGGAACAAAGAGCAGGATAATGACGAGGGGAGAGAAGAGGAGGAGGGTTGAAGAGAGATAATGTTGTTGCTGTAAAATTTTACGACAAAATGTTTAACCTGGTTTCTCCTGCCAGCAGCCATTACTTAAAATACTGCTGATGATTCATCTTTTATCTGTTGTTAAGCTGAGTCACAAAAATAAAATTACACTCAGCCAAGTGCAAATATGAGCAGGTCTGATGATGGCGAATGTGAGCCAGTTAGCTTAGCTTAGCACAAAGACTGGAAACAGCTGGCCTGGCTCTGCACAGCACCGCTGAAGCTCAACGACTGACACGTACAAAAACCAATGTGTAAAAACAACTACTGAAGGAGACAACATGTAAATCAGTCACATGACTTCCCTCTTCAAATCAATCGCCAGAAACCAGAACCACTTGGTTATGGGGAAATGTTTTGTCATGTTTTGGCGTCATCGCGGCAGGATGTCTGAGTGAAAAAGAATTGCTTTTCGCACACTATCCACGATGGAAAACATCGATGGGTTGCCTCAAAACACCCACATGTGGGGCCTAAAAAGCAGAGATGGGGACTCGAGGCATTGTGACTTGGACTTGAGGTGCAGGCTGAGAATGGCGTTGTCATGATTAGATCACTACCCTGTCAATCAGTCATGCCCTCTCTACGTACCTTACGTGTTTATTGGAGAAACAGGCCCTCTTATATCAGAGAGGCATCAACATGTCAGCGGAAGAAGTACCGAGAGTCATCGTCTTCGGCTTTCGGAATTACCATTATTACGACAAAAGACGAACAGCACAGTGCAAGACATGTGGCATAAACACGTCGGACAGCCAGACGACAACTTCAGACTTTGTTCGTCATTTGAAGAGCCATTCTGCCCAGTAAGTGCTTGTCAATTAGCTAATATTATTTGGTTAGTCGGTAGTTAGCTAACGTTAGCTTGATACGGTACGGGGGTGGGGGGGTGGGTCGGTTTGGTGGAACTTGTTTTTTAATTTATTTGCTAACATTAACCCCAGTGTGTGTGTGTGTGTGTGTGTGCGCGCACGCATGGGGGGCGTCCCTGCATAGTAAACATTGCAGCGATGAAGTCAATGTTTACTGACAGTTACTTATATCTTGTCTTTTCACTTTATTAAGATCAGATTCTGCAGGTAAAATTACAATAATAAGGTGACTTGACTTGACTTGACATAACCTGTGACTTGACTTGACTTGCCCAAGAAAAAATGACTTGGGACTTACTTGAGACTTGAAGGTTAAGACTTGAGACTTACTTGAGACTTGCACATGTGTGACTTGGTCCCATCTCTGCTAAAAAGCCTTTGGTCCCAGGCCTCCAAGAACTGTGCCAGGCTCTGAATCCAATTTTACATAGTGGCCAAAAGTGGAATTACACCATCTGGGTCCGTCATGTGATGTCATAGATTATCTGACATGGAACTACAGAGATGGCATGAGAAATTACAAAGCAACCCTTTATGTGATAGTTATAAATTGTTTAAAACTGATTTCACTTTTGAACCTTATTTGATTATGTTAACACCTGCCAAAAGAGTTCGTTTGTCTAAGTTTTGGTGTGGAAATCATAAGTTACCTATCTCTGAGCGCAGGTATGACTGTGAAAATGTCCCTCGGCAATGTACTCTTTGTTTGACTGGCAATCGAGGAGACGAATATCATTATGAACTTGTGTGTTCCTTCTTTAACAAAGAGAGAAGAGAGTTGGTCGGACAGTTCTATAGAGTAAATCCAAATATTTACAAGTTTCAAAAGTTAATGTCATCTCGAAAAGTAAAGGATTTGTCAAATTTGTTGAAACTTTGAAAGAAAATCCTGAATAGTTTCTCTTGACTTGCTCTGACTTGTACGTATGTACACTAATTCTGTTCTATTTATTTTGTTGTGCATTGGTTGCCGCCTGCTCTGATTTGTTATTGCTGTTTTTGTTTGTCCGTTATACCCCGGGGAGGGGTCAAAAGGAAATAAAATGAAATTGAGACCACGCCCCCAAGAAGCCAGTGACCACTTGTGGTATTGCAGCAAGAAAATCATCTGCGGCCCAAAGCATTTTTTCTCATAGGCCACTATTACAAAAGAGACGTTTGTAAAACTGTTGACAGGAAACCTCGAACTTAAAATAAGGTCAATTATGACCGATGATCCATGGAGGTTTTTTATTTGTTAAACTTGCTGAGAAAAGTAATTTAAAAATCATCTGTAACGATATAGACAAGGCCTTAGATGCAGTTTGTAACAAAGGTCTAACTGTACGTTCAAACCAAAAGTGACCAGAGCTTCCAAAACAGCGGAAGTCATTCATTTTCAATGAGAGCCCGGCGACTTGGGCGACTTGGGCGACTTTGGTGACCTGGTCGTCAGCCACCCGCAAAGCAACCGGAGCGGTCCGGAGGGGAGTTAAAAATCATTTCACTTCATGGTAATGAGCTCTGACGTGGTTCGGCAGCAACCACTCGGAATGCTGACGTGCTTCGATGAAGCAGGTCCCAGAGAACAAGTCTTGTAACTTTGGTTCCTACAGCACACTTGTTCCGACAATGGATATTGACAAGTTTATTACTTGTGTTGGCGCCCACTCAGTCCTTTATAATGTGTCGCTGTTCGGTTACAAAGACCAAAATAAAAAGAATGAGGGTTGGGACCGCGTCGCGGAGGTAGCTGGTTGGTCTGGTGAGTTTTAAAGTGTGTAATGTTCGTAATAGAGGAGAGAACTGCAGGCTAATGTTGCGACGTAGCATGCAAGTCTTCCTTGCTTGGTTTGAATGGGATGACATACGTTTTTCTGTTTTCATTGACCAAACGTAACTCTCTGTAGGCCAACTATGAGCTTTCTGACTGGACAACAGCAAGCAGCAACTATGCTTCAAGCCAGTAGTCACTTAGAGGCTCCTTTAAATTGACAAGCACGATCGAACGTTCAATGATTCACGTGATGAGCGACTAGAGCAACCAAAGCTGCCACAAATATTTTGGACGTTTGCAAAACACTTTGCCTCTTTGGAAGCTTCTGGACTGAACGTCCTTGACTCAAGGAACAAGTGTGATACTGAAGAAAACGTTCAAAGACGACCATGGGGCACGATCTGGAGTTATCAGGAGTGTTTGCATTTTCTAACATTTCTAAGCACATTTATGGATTCTTCCCCACGATGAACAGAGCAGATATTGATACCCCTGGAAAGTGTAATTCACACTGATTCTAACAGTACTGATATCATGTCTCTGTGTTCAGATTTTGAAGGTGCTGTGACTCTGAGAAGGAGGAGTGCAGATCGTCTGGTTCAAAGTTACTGAAGGTGAGTAAAACTGGAGAAAGTCCTCGAGGTTCACAGACATTTATTCAATGAGACAAAAATCTAAATAAGCCTCTAGTTTATTGTGAGCATTTCATGGGCCAACTGCATTCCATTAAAACATTTTGCATGTTTTAGTTAAAGGCATTCAGCTGAGTGCTCCCAAAGCAACCTGACAATTAAACAATGAGGCAGTCAACAGAGCGAAAACCTTCTGCCAGCACTGAAACACTCTCCAACCTGCAGAGCTGCAGCCTCCAGGAACGCTCATGACGGCTTATTGTTTGTCTTCCTGCACATTATGGGTACAAAAAAATGATAAGAGTCTGGTGGCTGAAAGCTTTGTTTTATAACTTCACAACTTTTTGGGAAATACCACAATAAAAACCGACTGACAGAGAAACAGTCTTCAGTAAAGGTCACATCCTAAATTGTCACCACTGAATACAATCCCTGAAATTTCCAGATAATATTTCTTTGATTCTGGAGAAGTTGTCCAGTTATCCAATCGCCCAATAACCCAATAAATGCTGGCACTATTCGTTTCTGCAAACATCAGATATGTGATATTTGTACATTATTACGTAGTGGATGCTTGAACAACCCAGTCTCACTCTAAAGTCATCGCTGCTTGGTCAGTGACTTCTAGCGTCAGAAAAAGCCGTCCTTTTACGTCAGCATGATACATGGCCAGTTGCCGTTTTTACTTAATGGCACCCAGCAGTGCCAGGGGCAAACGTGGGGGGACAACAATGAAAGATGAGGTAGCAGAAGTCCCAGTGGGGTGGGCAGGAGGGTGGTGCATGAGTCCCAGCATGTCTCGCCTAGGTGTCCTGTCACCTACCATCCCCTCCACCTCCAGATGCCACAGTCAGCTCATACACTACGTCACTTTAGAAATGTTGAAATGTATTTGTGGTTTGCTGACACGTATAGTGCCATCAACATTTTCCTGTGGTGACTGGGCTGTTTTCAAGAGGGAGCAAAGGAGATAAATATGGGACAGTCATGATTATTAAAGATTCAGTGTGTAAGATTTAGGGGGATTAAGTGACATATGGCAGTGAGGATTGCAGGGTGCAACCAGCTGAAACTTCTCCTGGTGAGAATTCCTTCATCGTTCATTGTTAAAGGGATAGTGCACCCAAAAATGAAAATTCAGCCATCATCTACTCACCCATATGCCGAGGGAGGCTCAGGTGAAGTTTTAGAGTCCTCACATCACTTGCAGAGATCCAAGGGGAGAGGAGGTAGCAACACAACTCCACCTAATGGAGGCTGACGGTGCTCCAGATTCAAACGTCCAAAAACACATAATTGAAACCACAAAATATCTCCATACTGCTCATCCGTAGTGATCCAAGTGTCCTGAAGCCCCGACATAAAAAGTTGTCATTTAAACTCTGCTCATGTGTGCGCGCCAGACCAGGAAAAGCTTGTGAACACACATGAACGCGGTGCTCATGTCTCACAGTCTCGGTGCGCAGAGAGGCAGTCAGAGCTACAGGCTACAATGAGGCTAAAAACAGAGTTCAAATGACATTTTTCCAAACAACTTTTTATGTCGGGGCTTCAGGACACTTGGATCACTACGGACGAGCAGTATGGAGATATTTTGTGGTTTCAATTATGTGTTCTTGGACGTTTGAATATTGGGGCGCCGTCAGCCTCCATTAGGTGGAGTTGTGTTGCTACCTCCTCTCCCCTTGGATCTCTGCAAGTGATGTGAGGACTCTAAAACTTCACCTGAGCCTCCCTCGGCATATGGGTGAGTAGATAATGGCTGAATTTTCATTTTTGGGTTCACTGTCCCTTTAAGAAGGTTTTATGCGGTAGCCAAATTATCCACAGAGGTCTCTTTCCCTCCAAAACAAACGGATCACTGAATACAGACACTGAATAAACACTTTAATGTTACAAATCATTTTCCTCTGATGACGTTTGGCATGTCGGAGACAAGAGGATTGCCCTCCACATGCTACTGTGTGCTCAACCATTTTTCTCTGATAATTCAGTGTTCTCACCTTATTTCCGATCCACACATTCAGGAGGTTTATACATAGAGTCGAATTATCTGCAGAAATCTCCTCCTCTCCAAAACAAACAGACTCAGTGATTTAAATTGGTAAAAACACTGAAACACTTTTGTGTTTAAATAATCAGTGTTTTTCTGATGCCTATCGTGGACTGCTATGGTGGCCAACATGAAAACGGGATTGGCCTTATCTAGAGCCAGTGTTTGGTTTGTCTGTTCTGGGCTACAGTAGAAACATGCTGTTGCAACATGCCTGACTCCGTGGTTGTGGACCTGCACCCGATGAAGATATAAACATCTCAATCTAAGGTAACAAAAACACAATGATTCTTATTTTCAGGTGATGATACACTAAAGAAAACATATTACATGTTATTGTATTCCATTTCTGCCAATATATCCCCCTTAAATCCTACACACTGGACCTTTGAACAGAAGGAGGAATAATTTGGGGGAAAAGGTGACGAGGAACTTCTGCAGTTTTCCTTTTTTTCATCACGTGTGACTGAGGACAAGTCTGTTTATATTCTCTTTGAAATTAACATTAGAGAGACAGAGACAGAGAGGGACAGAGAGGCATTATGTATTTTATTATTCACTTCATGTTTTATGCAGTTGAGAATTAAGTGTGCATTAGCAAAAGGAAAGAAACGTCCAAACACTGAAGGGACACCAGCAAAGGTTCCTCAACCTTTAATGTGACGACAGATGGAAATGTAACCACTTTGCCCTCGGGGCATCTGCACTGTTGTACTCATCAAATCTCCTCCTGAGTGAAATCACTCACCCCTGATGTTAGATCAGGAATTTAAATGATGAATTGCTCATATTCAGCTTTTACCTCATATTTTATACAATAAATCAGGAGCCGTGGCGACGTTTAAAAAATGTGCACTTATAAGTAGTCAAACACCGTCAGGCAGATGCAGAGAGTCATCTTCATCATCATCTTTATCATCACCGTCACCATCATCTCACGTCCACTGTTTCCTATGTGGGTGTGATGAGGCAGTGCAGGAGTGTACTGTGTCATGGGCGTGTCACGCATGTAAAGCAACATGACTAACACGCTATTCAGCATCCCAAAACATCTGAGAGGAAAGGCCCTCTTAAACCTTTGCCACCATATTAGCTCTGGTTCTTGAGCCGTTTCCATTCAGGATTCTTGGGACCTCGATGCTATCCTGTGCACCAGCCTGCCTTTCCACCTGTTCTGAGTGGAGCAATTATAATCAAGGGGTTGCAAAATGCACAATGGAAGTAAAACTAGTCGCAAAATCACTGATTACACTGCTTACCTGCAAACGTTTGCTTTTACCAACAAAACAAGGATGGACAAACTATTAATGAGACCACTGCACACTCCTTTATTTCTTAAAAAGAATATGACACACCCACTGGTGTCGTCACAATTCAGACCTCACATCAAGGAAAACCTGCGAAACGGAACTTTTCTGCTCGAAATACTCTGAACGCTTCAAAATTAGGTGCAGCAACCAGAATGAAACCAGTTCCATGTTGGTGAGAGAGGGGAATAAGTGAAGTCTGGTCAGAAAACAGACTCAGACATTGTTCAGGTAGATTCTACCCACAGACACCTTGTTCTCACCTGCAGGTTGTCAAATACAGATGCTTTGTCACGCCCCTCTGCATGTTTTATTAACACCAAAGGCAGCCTTTAGCGTCTTTATTAGACACACCAGGCTTCAACTAACTCCAGTGTTAACCCATCTGTTGCAGTAGGTAACACTGAGAGCAGCTGCTACAGTATAAGGGGTAAGAAAGTCTGCTGAGGGTGGGAGAAAGACGAGGTGGGTCATACAAACCAGATCTTTCTCAGAAGACCGCAGTTTGTGTCCCGTATGAAACCAAAAGTCATTGTTGTTTGATTGTATTCTACGTACAGTCATGATGCACTGACCTCATTCATGTGACGTACTTGTGTAATGTCACGTAACAAACGTAGAGATTTAAGCCTTAAACATGATCTTTTTTCAAACCTAATCAAGTAGTTTCATTGCACAACCATTTCACGACATTCACCACGGGTTACGCCATCTTCACACTAGATGGCGAAGCGTCTCCATGTGTGACGACTGTCATGTGAGCAGTCCAGAGAAGTCACCTCGCTGTTCACACCAGAAGCACATTTCTCACGACAGTTTCCAAGTGATTCTTCTTCTCTACTCTTTTCTAATCAAACGTAGAGCTCTGTCTCTGTCTGCTTGTGCGTGTGTGTGTGTGTGTGTCCACTCGTCTCTTTCTCAGTTTCTGTTTGGACACAACTGACAAATATGTGAAATAAGTAAGCATGGGATATGTATTCTATAATTTATACGAATCTGAAGAAACTGCTTATTCTGTTCAGGGTCAAATAACAGGGGAAAATAAAACAAAAAAACATTTTGGTATAAAATATTTTGCATAATGTGAGAAATACTTTTTTGTCATTTTGGTAACAAACATGCAATAAAAAAAAATAAAAATAAAAAAAAATCCAGCCTGGACAGTCTGGGTGATGAAACCCAGCTGCACTGCTGACCTCTGATTACGGGGCGGTCTAATCACCAAAGACTTTCCACATTCTTATTCATTCGTTCACATGTTACCACTTGATTGAATAATCTTACGGGACACAAACACCAATCTCCTGTGTGAAAGAAATGTTGGATTCATCCAGCACCCATCCCGCCAACCTCACTCAGACCTTCGTCACCTTAACTTTTGTTCGTGTCCTGCTGTGTTTTCCCCTGATGCCGCAGAGCACCATTAAACTATAAAGGCAATGAGCCAAACCATGACATTTTTATTCTAAACCTGAACATGTGCTCTTGTTGCCTAAACTGAATGAAAGTGTTTTACCTAAGCTGAAAGTTTATATTGAAAAAGACTGGGTGTATCTACAAACTATTGGAGCTCAGTACCAGGTGACAGTGAAACAGCTTTGTTGTTTTGAAATTAAAGTTTTTTATTCAAGATGAAATCATGGCTAAAATCAACCCAATCATGTCCCCGTCACACACTTGATCTAACATTATGAAATCTTGTCATATCTTAATGTTGTATATTGTTGTTGTGGTGTCTTCATGTTGTGTTGTCTTGCTATTGTTACTGCTGAAGCCGATGTGTCATAGTTATATAATACACCTCACGGTGCAACCTGGACACATCATCAGTGAAGGACCTGCTGTCATTGGGTGTTTCGGGTCTTATCTTCAGACACCCTCTTCCAGGCGACCCGGCCGGGAGTGATCAGTCCCAGACCTGTGTCCAGGTAGCTAACTGTGCCATTCGTCACCCCTCTTAATCCACCGGGAAGCCTTCTCAGCGGCTTCCTGGATGTTCTTGGTGGCTCGTTGTCTCTGCTGCCCATAGATCCCTAAGAGTCCCAGGACCCGGTGTAGAGATCGCCCTGCAAAGCCCCTGCAGCCTACTTCAACAGGCTCACAGCGGGCCTTCCATCCCTGCCTCCGACACTCTGCTACCAGAGAAGCATATTTGGCTCTCCTTCTCTCTTGTGCCTCTTCCATTCTGTCTTCCCAGGGCACAGTTAACTCCAGCAGCACCACTTGCCTGGTTGTCCCAGACACCAGGACCATGTCTGGCCTGAGTGTGGTCGGTGTAATCGTGTCCGGGAACTTCAACTGTCTTTCAAGGTCGACTAGGAACTGCCAGTGTCTTGCTGTTGAGAGAAGCCCTCCCTGGGCCTTTGGATGGGGTTCAGGCTTCTGCCCGGCACAAACAAAAGAGATGGTTCGCTTTGTGGGGGCTGATGGCAGTACAGATGGTATCTGCTCCTGCCCGCAGGACCTGGTCATGGCACCAACGGTACCGCCCCTCTCCCAAGGCCTTAGGACAGCAGCTCAAAATGTGCTCCATAGTTCCCCTCTTCTGGCAGAGTTGACAGGCAGGTGAGTCCACCAGGCCCCAGGTGAACAGGTTGCTTGGGAGGACGTCATATACTGGCTGGACCAAGAACTTGAATCGGAGAGGCTCCGATCTCCACAGTTCTGTTCACGTGATTTTCCTGCCAGTTGTGTGCTCCCACTCCCGGGCCCCCTGCTTGCCCATGCCCACCATCCTGCTGAGGCGAATTTCCTCCTCTTCTGCCCGCACCTCCTCCTGGATCAGCCTTCACCTCACCTTTCCCCTGGCATTGCTGTAGGAAGGTGTTGGGGTGCTCCCATGAATATGTTCTATTTTGTACATGTATTTTTTTATATAACATTGGGCCTCATTCACTAATATCTGCGCAGAAATGTTCTTACTCTCCGCAAAAAATAAGTACTTGCGCAAAATCACCATTCGATTCATGACACGTGTGTACCGGCCAATTTTGTTCTCACCATTGTGCGTATGTTAGTAAATCAGAACCATTCTAAATTGACAGGCGCGTGTCCACGATCTGCAATCAGCATACTACCACACCCCCATTTCTCCATATAAAGAAGCCGCTTGCCTAGAGTTGATTCATGAATGAAGGAAGCGGTTACGCGAGGAGAGAAGTAGTAAATTTCACAGTTTGTTAGAAGTGATGGCGCCGGGTCTTACAGGAATGCCATGGGTCATTGTACGATTGTGGAGGACACAGCATGCCAAGATGATCTTGCACACCTTCTCAGGGGTATAAAGTAGTTTGCCACCGGCCGTATCTGATCCAAACACATCCAACGGCCCTTAAGCACGCCAAAAGTGCGCTCTACGGCGCGTGTGTGGGCATGTATGTTATTATAGCACACCTCTTGAGGGGTTTCAGGGTTTGCGTATGGTGTCATCAGCCATGTTTTAAGGCCATATGCCCGGTCACCCAAACAATATAACATTTTAACATTAACGGAATAGAGACTTACTGAAAATACTAACTTAAAACAATTGAAATAAAAGACTAGAACAAAAGATGCTCACCAACAAGCCATCCACTTCTCACAGCCCCTGCCTCCAAACGCATTCCCACTGTACTGTTTTGCAAAATAAATGAGTCATGGGTGCCTCCTGGCCAGCGGGCCACAGCCTTAAGGATATGACAGTCGGCATTACAGATCATCTGCGCGCTGATGGAGTGATAGTTTTTCTGTTCATGTTATTGTTAATATTTTAATTGTCACAATGATGAGGGTGAACATGTGTCAATTTCATGGTAATTTAATCCATTTGGCCAATATATTAGTAAATTAATTATTTTATAAAATGTTAATTAAATCTCTTTTTCATGAATGTGGTTTTATAGACTCTGCATGTACTTAAAAAGTATGTTTGCATTTTCTAAGTCAGTTCGGCCTTCCTCATTTGTGCGTACGCATGGTCTGAGGCAGTTCTAAATTTGTTCGCAGAGTAAGAACAAATTCGGGTAAGAAAATATTGATGAATCCCGGATTTGTGCGTCAAATGATCATACGCACAGTTTAAGCACAGATTTGTGCGTACGCACTGTTTGTGAATGAGGCCCAATGTCTCTTAGCAGAGAAATTATTCTCTGTTTCCTGCCCAGGGACTACGGAGGAAAATTAGCTTATAGCTGAGTAGCTGTGCACGGTCCCTGTTCAGACTGTACATTTCCTGTGAAAACAGAAGCTTATTTAAAAAGAGATGATGCATATAATAAGCATGAACTGACACGTCGTCCCTGAGCGTTCAAAACTGATGCAGGAGGAAAAGTGACACGTCATATTTTGTTGTGCAGGGCCACAGCAGCAATGCAGCAGCATTTGATAATTCAGGATGAGAACATGTTGCCGTCTATGCTACAAAAAAGGGTTTGAAACTGTTTCACCATGAATGCATTGTGACTTTCTGCATGCCGGTGTCACACTGCATAAAGGCTGGTGTCTGTATTGTTGTTGTCTCAATCCACCACTGCCTCAACTCTCTGTATCCTCACTGTTCTCCATCCATGAAAAACACTTCCACAGGGCCACATGCCTCCACACTCACATATTAGATCACATTCAGCAGAGCATGTAGCAGAGCAGCAGAGCCTCCGTCCTCCAAATATCAGATACACGAGCTAAACACCGCCATGAGCTGTCCCTCTCATCAGCACCCCAAGGATCATCTCATCACTGGCTATTGCATTGGGTTTCCATAGCGACGGAGCACTGGACATCAGCATCCCCGCGGGCCAGAGAGTCGTTCACACCCACACAGCCGGTCAGCAGGACACACAAATCACCCAACACACACACTCAAAGGTCAACATCCGTCCATTCATCCGTCTGTCTGTCCGTGTGTCAGTTCATTAGTGCTCACTAAGAGCTGCAGTCCAATTAAACACAACTTATATATCTGATATTAGCCCATAAGCTGCAAAAAAATTCCATTTCATGAGTTGCTTTTTGTCCATTGTTAATTTGGAAAAGTCTTGTTTTCTTATTATCTTATTTTCCTTGTTCTAAGACAGAGTTTTGTCTCAGTACCTTGGAACACGATTAAATAAAATCAGACTGTGACACTGAAGTCTAGAAAAATCCTTACAAAAGTTTATTTTCAAAACAAAAGGTTAAAGTTTTTTAACACTTTTCCAACTAAATAACTTGTCGAGGTGGAGTTTTTTTGCAGTGTAGACACACAGACAGAAACAGTGCAGCATCAACACTACATGTTATGAATACTGTAGCTATATCTGCGGTTGCCATCTGGAGATCAAGGTCATTTTTATTTGTTCCTTCATTAAGTTATACAATGATGACCGCAGCTCCTGCTTTGTGTTTGTCTTTCCATCCTGATGTGATTCTGTCTTACTGTCCCGAAGAGTTCAAAGAATAAGTCCAGGATTTTTCTTATAGTCAACCAACTGGATTAAAAGACTGAGACCAACAGTAAATTGATGATACTAATAAAATATTGTCTTTTTATCCAAAGACTTTTGTCAAATATTGATTAATTAACTTAATTTCACCAGTAAGTAACCAGCTGTTTCAGGTAATTACCGAGTTTTAAAAAATGAAACTGTGTAAAGATTTACATCTTTAAAAGGAACCAATGGGCTTCGAGAGCTTCACACAGAAAGTCAAAGTACTGAGAGACGCACTAACATGTTGCAGGTTTGTCTTGATTAATGCTTGTTTCATCCTTTAATACTTGCAGCTCGGACGCCTCTTATCCAAAATATATCACAGTCTATCACGTCCTTACAGGAGTATTATACTATAGATGAGGTGACTATAAATTCTATATTGAGTCAGGGCCAGAGCTACCATTAAGAAAACTGTAAAAGTAATCAAATTAAAATATATTTAATTTGGCAACTTGTAGGCCAATAAATAAATTAATCAGTATTTCTTCATCCGTGTGTTGGCCCACAGTGTGGAGAAGACTTTATCCCTTCATACTGAGGAGCTCAGGAAGTCAAAATGAAGTGTTAAATGGATGGATTAAACATGAAAAACTAAAATGAGACTTTATTTGGTGTCTGGTCACATTTTCCAGAGGTGGGTGAGACTGTGAGGGACTTGGTGGACTCATACTCTCGGTATTTTTAAAATCCTGCAGACAGCGCTGTGATGAGTAAATAGACACATGATAAATTCCTAAAGGAATATCAACTATACTCATTTTTTAAACATAAGGATGCTCACCTGCACGCACACACAGATGATTACAAGTATTTGATTAGAGGCGTGATGATATTATTATAAAACATTAGTAGATCACAGGACTGTTTGCAGGGACGTAGCCGTGTATTTTAAGTGGAGCTTTTGGTGCAACTTTTACGCAAAGTTACGCGCATATGTGGCCGTTAAAAACGGATCAGGCATGTTGGATCACATTCACTTGATCATGCACACTTTTCACTCTGTCCGTTCAGTAAGTCCCAGCAGCCTCCTTCACTCAGGTTTCAGGGGTGTGGATTCATACATCAGCACCACACACACACACACACACACACACACACACACACACACACACACACACACACACACACTGTGTAACTGCTGTAAGCCTCAATTACGCATTCTATCAGCGGTTAAATCCTGAAATTATTTCCGATTCAATCCGTGATCTGCGTGCGTAAAAGCAGTTGCCACTGCAGACAAAAATACCCACAAACTAATGAAACCACGGCAGACAGTCTACTCAAATAAACATCACTCTACAATTTGCCAAAATTAGCTTTTTAAAAACCCCACAGGTTCAAAAACTCTATTCCGCGGACTTTACGCGCACTTTACGCAATTTGGGTTTTCGTGGCACAAGCTTCCTAACGACAGTTATCTGGCACTTTGCACAGTTACACCCACTTTGCTTCTCAGGGCACCGCGGGGACCACAGACACTTCCATACAAACAGCTGAAAATCTTACCCATCACATCAGTATTTGGACCGTCCCATGGCGTCCCCAGCGGCACCTCCAGCTCCGGGCGCCCCGGTTTGCGGGCAGAGGACGGAGGGTCGAGTTTCAGCTGGTAGAGGTGTAACCAACCCTGTAACTGTCAGCTAACAGCAGCGTTTTACATCCACACACACATCTGACCTGTGAGAACGGGAAGCAGAGGTTTGTCTCAGTGCGTCAAAGACGAAAATGTGTCTTCACATTTCTTCTGTAATTTCAGAACCAGTGCTTCGATCCACAGCTGGAGACGTTTTTCAGCAAGACAAAAAACTTGTACTGAGTGAAGAACTGTTTCCTTTCTTGTTTCGTCTTTTAATTTGCGTGATGTTGTCTGCTTCAAGCTGTCAAATTCAATAAAATCCCAAAGTGTGAAGTATTTCCTCTCCTGGTCTTCAGGGCTTTCTTTTGGCTTTAGTCCCAACAAAACGTTAAAAGCAAACAGCTGATCCAAACGCACGCAGGGTGACCGCACGAGGACGAGTTGTCAGGAGAAAAGCTCCGGTTCGCTTATAATTAATTGGAGGATGTATGTTCTGCACACCGGATCCGGTCTCATCCTGTCTGTGTTGCAGCGCATTCATTTCCGATGCTGACCTGCCTGGATGTGACCGTGCGTCACAGCAGCGCGCTGCATAAATACCTGAAGGATGCATCCAGGTCGCTTTAAATCCGCTTCATTCAACACTTCATTGAATCAAGTGACATGTTTCTGATGGTGGTTCAGTCATCTGCATAATTCGGGCCTGCTTTCAGGGGAAAAGACAAAAATACGTTTGACTCTTTGAAAAAGAAATAGTCTCATTTTATGGACAGTTTTTGGGGGAATGAACATTTCAGCTCCACATTCTGCTCCTGAATTACTTGTTGAAATGAACAATTTTTGCATTTGGTGAAATTTAATTTCCAAGTGTTTCAGGTGTCTGTCTGTTTCATTGTTTATATACCAGCTGGTATATAAACAATAAAAACTAAAAAAACTAAAACTAAAATAAAAGCGACTGTATGTAAATGTTAAACTTCCTGTGAAAACGGAAGTGTATCTTGAAAGAAGAGAAGTTGACGCAGCGTCCCAGAACAACAACAACCAACACACCCAGGGTACTTTGCACGTCGTGTGTGGACGTGGAAGGTCCATGACCAAAACGTCAACATGTGAAGAGGTCAGAGTGAGAATGTGTTGACCATCCCCACCACCTCCTGATGACAGTCAGCTCATATCTTACATCACTTTAGAGACGCTGGTATGAAGCACGGAACATATCAGTGGTTTCAGAAACATGCAATGCCAACATTTTCATCAGGCAAATGGGCTTGGAATATTTCACGTCAACTTTTCCAGACTTTTATCTGCATCCGTTGTTAAGAAGAAACCTCTGACTGGACAAACTGAATCAATAGACTGATTACTGGCCTACTGTTGTGCTGTTCACCTCCTCTCTCTGTCTCCTTTCTGTCCTCCATCACTTCACTTTGAGCAGCACCGAGAAAAGAGGAGTTTGAGGGAGGCCGAGAAAGAAAAGATTTTATTGAGTGAATTATTTAGAGGTGAAAGCAGGCTGAGATTCCACTGTATTGTACAGACAAGAGCGTGTAATATTAATGAGCGGAGACGTTAGAGGTTACTTCTCTTCTTTTTTCCTGCTGTGCTTCAGCTCCTCAGCATCCAGCCGCTCCCGCAGGAAGCTGCAAAAACAGATTTTTGGGTCAAAGCTGCAGAGCTTCACTGACATGACCGGACACTGTGACTTCTATCAGGCTTTTTCAGTTAAAGCAAGAAAACAAGAATTAGCCTCAGTCGTGGAGAAAGTCTGAGGACGTTGACTTGCGATGCTGCTAAAGATGTTTGGGTCTTGTCTGTTAGTTGTTACCTCCTGGGAAGGAGGATGGATGAATAGTTTGTCTTCTGTTTGTCTTCCATTGGGAAACACTCATGTGAATGGTTCTGGAAGTTACTGAAAAGATGTTGTGCAGATCAGAACCATTCTTAAAGTTCACTAACAGAAAGGCCGCACCGATGAGGGTCGTGGGATGAGGGAATGAGGGTTGTCGGATGTGGAATGAAGGGATGAGATTCAAAGGATGTGGGATGAAGGGATGAGATTCAAAGGATGTGGGATGAAGGGATAAGGGTCAAGGGATGAAGGGATGAAGGGATGAGGAATGAGGTTCAAGGGATGAAGGGAAAGGGGTTGAGGGGTACGGAATGGATGAGGGTCGTGGAATGGAGGGGTGAGCATTGAGGGCTGAGGAATGAGGGTCAGGGGATGAAGGGATGAAGGAAAAAGGTCTGAGGGATGTGCAATGTGGAATGTAGGGATGAGGGTCATGGGATGTGGGATGAAGGGATGAGGGTCATGGGATGGAGGAATGAGGGTAAAGCGATGAAGGGATGACGAGTGAGGGTGAAGGAATGAAGGGATGAGGGTTGAGGGATGAAGGGAAAGGGGTTGAGGGATGTGGAATGAAGGGATGAGGGCCGATGGATGTGGAATGAAGGTCAAGGGATTAAGCGACAAGGGTCAAGGGATATGGGATGAAGGGATGAAGTTCAAAGTATGTGGGATGAAGGGATGAGGGTCGAGAGATGTGGGATGAAGGGATGAGGGTCATGGGATGGAGGAATGAGGGTGAAGGGATGTAGGTATGATGAATCAGGGTGAAGGGATGAAGGGATGAGGGTCAAGGGATGAAGGGATAAAGGTCGAGGGATGAGGGGATGAGGAATGAGGGTCAAGGGATGAAGGGAAATGGGTTGAGGGATGTGGAATGAAGGGGTGAGCACTGAGGGTTGAGGAATGAGGGTTGGGGGATGAAGGGATGAAGGGAAAAAGGTTGAGGGATGTTGGATAATGGGATGAGTGTCAAGGGATTAAGAGATATGGGTCGAGAGATGTGGGATGAAGGGATGAGGTTCAAAGTATGTGGGATGAAGGGATGAGGGTCGAGGGATGACGTGATGAGTGTTGAGGGTTGTGGAATGACAGGATGAGGGAATGAGGGTTGTCGGATGTGGAATGAAGGGGATGAGGATCAAGGGATGAAGGGATAAGGGTCGAGGGATGTGAGATGAAGGGATGATGGTTGTGGGATGATAGGATGAGGAAATGTATGGACTGGGAGCATGAAGGGAGAAGTCAGGGTTGCAGACAAGTGGGCGTTGGAGTGTGATGGCGGTCTGGTGTCGGCTGATGAGATGAGTTGATCAGATATGAGGTGAATTGAGGCTGCATCTGTCCCTGTGTTCAGATTAGTGCAGAGTGAATGTTTTATGTCAGATGTTTCCAAATATGGCCACTTCTGGCTCCAAAAAAACAAGATGGCGATGGCCAAAATACCAAACTGTAGACTTCAAGACAGCATTCCACAAACCAGTGGGTGACGTCACAGTAGCTACATCCTTGATTAACACAGTCGATCAACTCAGTTATAAATGCGTTCAGTCCCAAGTCCCTTTTAAAATGAAAGGTCTACACACATTGTTGAAATGCTTAAATGGTAAATGATAATCAGCAGCTCTTTGTTCTCCTCGTCACCCCTCCTCCTCTTCCTCCTCTCACTGCCCGTCCAATGACATCGCTCAATAAGACAAACAGGGTCTCAGTGTAAGTCATCCACTCAGCATTGATTCCCACATCAGGCCAATGGATTAGCTTACAGTGGGGACTGTCTACACCTGGCAAGGTCAGGTGACAGGTCAGCACTGATGAGGCAGAGTCTGATACAGACGATGCATTCACTGTCAGCTGGAGCGACCCATTCAACTGAACAACAGTTTTTTATTAAATTACACTCTGCTTCTCAGAGGAAACCGAGGGAGACGCGTTGGTGAAAAATGTTGACAGTGTTTTCAGCAGCAAGCAACATTACTTCAAATAATTAAAGGAAAGCTTCTTTACAACAAGGGGATCAATATCAACACTTAGAAAATGACCCAGTACATGTGTCATCAAAAACATTAGAAAAGCAAAGACTGTAGAAATCTGAAAAACTGGTATTTTCATTCCACTTCCTTCTTTCTGTCTTGATTTCCTCTATTTCCTGCCCTCTGACGTCATATGATGAACTGATTCACATGAAGGGTTGGGGGGAGGTGATGATGACAGGTACCACTCTACCTGCCTAACAGTCTACAGTAGGGAGGCTACTGACAGTTGTAGGATTGTATAACCTCTAATCAGATTGGTTGTGATAAATAAGAGTGATTCAAGTTATTTTGATAACATCGCGTGCTAGTGTGTTCAACATGCTATGCTAGTGACATATGTCACGTAAGGGATAATCTCTCAAGGCAGATTCTGCAATTTACATTGTGGGGGGGGGGGCGGTGGGGGGGGTTGAGTTTAGCCAATCACAATGGAGGGGGCGTGGCCAAGACGTGCAGGTGTCCCCAGGAAATGTGTACCTACAGAAACAGCAAGCTCTGCGTCCATAGCAACTGCTCCACCCAAAACGCTGTCTCGTCAACGTGAAAAAAATATTTTTTCCAGCGGATGTCTGAGTAACAACATGATTGAGCGACCTGGAGTAGTTTCATGTCGTATCCGACAACGGGAGGCTTTTAACAGATGACGTCCTGATGTTAGCTTTGCTGCTGCTGTTAGCTGTCCCTGTCAGCTGATGCTTTCTAGACATCGTGATTTCCCAAAACTGCAAAACTGCTTTGCTAGCTCAACCATGTTGTAACCAAGATATCCCCTGGAAAAAATATTTTTTCACAGACCGTTTATTGAGTTACTGAGTTACTACAGACACCGCTAACGGGGCTAACAGCTAACGGTTAGCCCAGCTAATCTGCGATAACCATGTTATTAATTACAAAATGTGCACACAGAAATACTAATGTTTGTTCAATCATTGTGTTTATAGACTTTACAAACATCAGATTAGTCTAAACGCTGATATAGTGATGTGAAAAATGTGATATATATATATATATATATATATATATATATATATATATATATTTAAATATATATATATATAAACTCTGCTGGTTTTCTACCTGGAAGTATTTGTAAACAACAAGGCGATTCCCTGGGGGCACCGCCGGAAGTGAAGGGGTTGAGCGATCCCCGAGGCCCTGCACTTCTGTTAGTTGAAAAACTACTGGCAGTGCCTCCAGAGGTAGGTTTTTTTTTTTTTAACCGATGGATTTCCAGATTGAGTAAAGGGTAATGTATAGTGAGCCGGTGACTGTTGAAAAATAACTCATTAACATGGGGCTCCATGGGGATTGACTCGCTGTTGGAGCCGGCCTCAAGTGGCCATTAGAGGAACTGCAGTTTTTGGCACAATGTTTGCTTCATTTTTCAGCCCTAGAGGTTATTTTTCAATAGTCACCGGCTCACTACACATTATCCTGCTTAGAACATGGCTTACTACTGAAACATTCAAATGTTACAACTGGCATCAATATTATTAAACTGCTGGCAGAGTGTATTGACAGAGGAGAGGCGTTCACCAGACAAACAGGAGCGAAGGAGAGGATTTTACTCCACTTCTCCCGATCGGAGATGCTGGGTGCCCAGTAGCTAAATTTTCTTGGGCCTATAAATGAACGCCAATGAATCATGAAAGTAATATCTCAAGGTTTTCTTGGCACATCATCCTCTGACCACCAGAGTCTGTAACACACAAGCAGTAAGAAGTGCACTGGCTTTCTGAAATAATCATCTTCTGAATAATATCATGTAACATTTAGCCATCATCTCACTTCCCTTCACTGATCAGAGTCGCTATGCTCTCTCTCTAGCTCTCTGGCCACAGTGGGTTTCCATGGCAACGCCTGTGAACTACAGAGATTAAATAGTCCGCTCAGCTGTGGCTTGTGAAAAACTCTTGATTTTAACTGTAAAACACATTAAAGCAAATAATTGATTTAATATTAATTTCTTTGGTAAGTGACCATGGTATAAGCGGGTTAATGCCCTTCGAGGTGTCCATTATCAGGAATAAATGGACTTCGCGGAAGCAACCGTCCGACACGAAGCGGAAGACGGTTGCTTCCGCGAAGTCCATTTATTCCTGATAATGGACACCTCGAAGGGCATTAACCCTTACTTATATTATGCTGGTAAAAATTGTAGCTGACACTTAGAGACAGACAACCATTCACACTCACATTCACACCTACGGACAATTTAGAGTCACCAATTAACCTGCATGTCTTTGGACTGTGGGAGGAAGCTGGAGCACCTGGAGGAAACCCACGCTGACACAGGGAGAACATGCAGACTCTGCACAGAAGGGCTCCCTCACCCTGGGGTTTGAACCCCCCAACCCTGGATTTGAACCAGAAGCCCTTTTGCCGTGAGGCGACAATGCTCACCACTGTGTTGTAGTTTTACTTATTTTAAGCCAAATCAGGATTAATTTTAATTTGTTTAATTTGAGTTTGTTTGCATTTAAGAGCAGAAACTGTAGCTGTTTCCTGTGAAAATGGAAGTTTATTTTGAAAAGATACAATTCATGTATCAAGTGTAAATTGACACGCCAACCCTGAACATCTAAAACTGATGCTGGGTGGTACCCGGAGCATCATGGTTGGCATAGCTGGCGTGATAGATTGTATAAAATAATGGACGTAGCTCCCGTGACATCATCCATTGGTTTGTGGACTCACGGTTTGGCATTACGTCCGTCGTCATCTTGGATTTATGGAGCCAGAAGTGACCATATTTGGATTAGAGGGTTGTCAGTCATGAATGTTGGAATGAGCAATGACACCAAAACTGTTTTTTGTACCAAGCTGTGAAAATGTTTATTTCTGCTGTAAAGTCGGGGAAGCCCTCAAGTGGCCATTAGAGGAGCTGCAGTTTTTGGCACCAACGTTTGCTTCATCTTTCAGCCCTGGAGGTTGGTGCTTGTTTGACGTGTAGGGCCACCGACTAAGCGGCTGTATTTAACAAGTTCAGAGTGAGAATGTGCTGTACATTTTGTTATCCATAAAAACTATGTCTTGCTGCTCTGTCAGGTTGATGCTATGAAAATCTGTTTTAAAAAAGTTGGAGTCTGTGGGGCAGCCACTGTATTTGCCATGTAAAAGTTCAGGCATGAATAACATTTGAGTTTAAATTCTGCAGTTGTTTGGATTAAAACTGAATTCACATGAGTCACTGGTCACTGAGTGTAAATGTACAGTGTGTAGTTTCTGTCCTCTTTGCTCTCCTTTCTTTCTGCTTTGCTTCCCCTTTCTTCTCAAGCAGGCAAGGATCTGTGTCCTCCAGCATTTGTTCCACTCCACTTCCTAATCCTGACTGGCACTGAGGAGCTGCAGAATCCTTAATGTGACACGACATCATGATACCCACCAGATGCCATCGTTCCTCCTTTTGTATCTCTAACATCCTGACAAGCCCTCTGTGGAACACACCACCTCGCTCTGACTGATCCGAGCTCTTGTTCTTTCAGTCAGAACATCACCCAGAACATGGCCGCCTGAGAGCGAGCCAGCGGGCTGACAGGATGTTTCCACCTCCCTCCGGCTTTACACACAGAGTCTGTTTGCAACAGCAGCATCTCCACAACAAGCTGTGGCACTGGATAGAAACTGAAACATTTATCCACCTGAGCATTTAAGTCCTACTCATCATAAAACAGTTAGGACTTTAAAGTTATAATTACAATGATTTTTATTTGATCAAACCACCTTTTAAAGGTTAAGTGTGTATGATTTAGGGGGATTTAGTCTAGTCCAGCACCTCCTAATCAGTGCTCACCTTTTTTCTGTATTAACGTAAGATCCAGATGTTCAAAACGTTTTAACCAGGAGCCAAATTATCTGCAGAGGTCTCTTCCTCTCCAAAACAAACAGAACAAGTGATTTAAACTGGTGAAACCACTGAATGAAGCAGTTTCACATTAGTGTTTTTCCAATGCTACTAGTTGCAGGGACTGCTAACTATAGTGGCTGTTGCAAAAATATGAAAGTCCCTATCTAGAGCTAGTATTTAGTTTGTCC
Source organism: Epinephelus lanceolatus (assembly GCF_041903045.1). Classification (NCBI taxonomy): domain Eukaryota; kingdom Metazoa; phylum Chordata; class Actinopteri; order Perciformes; family Serranidae; genus Epinephelus; species Epinephelus lanceolatus. Next base: position 3,673,361 of record NC_135742.1, read on the forward strand.
GTTCTGGGCTACTGGAGAAACATGCGTTGCAACATGACATTTTCCATAGATGAAGACCTGCTCCTTTTTCTAGATACAAATGGCATTGTACATTTCTGGAAACCAAAAATTTGTTACATTTGTACATTAATATAGGGTGACCATATTTTGATTTCCAAAAAAGAGGACACTTGGCCGGCCACAACATAGCCTACTTAAATGATACTCGCCGTTTACTCAAAGATGCCTTATAATTTTAATATATTTAAAATTTATATGTATGGATAGAAAATTCAGTTATATTACAAAATAATATCTCTCAAAGACAAAAATTCAGATAGGCCCCTATAGGGGACACATACACACACTAGAGTGTGGCGATCCGAGCCCGACAGGTCGGGCCGGGTTTGGTCAAAAATGTAGCTATAAATTGTATTCGGGCTCGGGTCGGATTCAGTCAGCTTTCAGTGAAAATGTAGTGTAAAAATAAATAAAATCCTATTGTCTGTCCTGTTGGGCACTGTTATTTACGTGACAACACCTGAACATAACACACACAGACACACATTGGCTGTTTGTTTCTACCTCTCCCCTCGCTGGAAGCCTCGGACCTTCCACCACCCGCCTCCGCCTTGATTAAACGCTGAAAATAAAAAAAAAAAAGAGGGAGACAGGTTTTTCCTATTTTATCTTATTTTGTTTTATGTCTCCCTCTCCTCTCGCTAGAAGCGTCGGACCTCGCGCCTCCCGCTCCCGTCTCAAACACAGGCTGAGCACCCACGGCGCACGCCCGTCCTGTTAAATAGCCTGTAACCGTAACAACTGTGTGGCACAAACTCAGTGCTTTGGTCATTAAATAATGTCGGGCTCAGTTCGGGTTCGGACAGAAATATGCGGCCCGTGCCGCACTCACACACACACACAAACACACGGAAAACCGGACATTATCATCAGTTTATAAAAACCCCCCGGACGCCCCGGACAGGACGTGAAAAGTGGACATGTCTGGGCAAAAGAGGACGTTTGGTCAGCCTAATTAATATGTAGGAGATGCGTCAAAACTTTATGTTTCAGCAATGCTGTGTCTAACCTGTGGTTATTCTTAGGCACCAAAACCACTTGATCACAGCCTGGAAATCCAGATTCAAATCTAGAAAGATTTTGAGTCTGGCCCTCACCGTTACACCCTTCCTACCCAAGGGGTGGCACTAACTGAGGCATATTAAATGCCGCCGCATGCAATTGGATGGTACGATAGCCAATCAGAGCAAAAAACAAGGTGACGTCCTTCCTGGAAGCGAAGGCTTCTAGGGCAGTCTTCTGTTCCTCTCTCAAGGAAAAAGATAAGTGTAGTTGGCTTAGCGTTTCTTCCAAAGCTAAACTGAATGGATGCGGATCTTCAGCAGCTGCCATCTTGGCTGTTTACTTTTGGATTCCTACGGCGCAGCACTGTTGTCATCATGTTACGCCTGCCCAGAGCCCGCCTCTGTCAGATAGACTGATGGCGATTCACCAGGCTCTGCGCGTTGGGGCCAGATCACCGTGCAGAGCAAATTCAAATTTGCTAGAGGCGGGGCATCTGGATTTCCAGGTTAACTTGATCATGTTTTGGCTTAAAATAGCCAGTCACTAGCTATGTTTCCATCCAGAAGTGATTCGAATCATTGGGAAATACGCATTAAAAGAAAAACAAATCCTGTGTGTTTCCATTAAATGTACGGACTTTGGTGAAAACTACGAACTCGCGCGAGTTTTCCGCAGAACCGGAAACAAAACAAGTCTCGCATTCTTCTTCTTCTACGTTTTCTGGTGGTTGGCAACCAGCTTGTAAATGCATTACCGACTTCCCGACCTGGAGTGTGGATATCACCATGGAGACAGGTGTGCTACGTCAGGCTTAATTCGAACATAACTGTTTCCATCCCCCATTTTGCGAATCAACATTTTTTCGAATCAACAAAAACCTGGCTAAAGCGAGCGTATTTTAGTTTGTGCGAATCAGGGGATTTTAATTTTAATTTTGGCGTTTCCATCATAATTTTCCAATGCGATACTTCTAGATGCGCATCTAAACAGGCTGATGGAAACATGGCTAGTGACTTCTGGTGTCAGATACCAACGGAAAAAGCCGTCATTTCATGTCGGCATGATTCGCAGCCTGTTGCTGTTATTCTGTAACTGTGCCCAGCAGTGCCAGGGGGAAACACGGCCAGGCGACAACATAAGTTAAGGTGGGAAAAGTCTGAGTAGGGCGAATGAGAGTGGTGGTGGGTGGGTCCAACAACCACCAACTTTTACCCGGGAGGCGAGTGTTCACTTCAGATTGTAAAGCCCAACCACATGCATGTGTTGGCAAAACATAACCGTGTGCATTTGTTGTTAAAGGAAAAAAACATCAAGTCATGATGTACCGACGTAGTGCTTTTATTTTGAAAGAGTCTGTATGCAAACTGGACATTTCCTGTGAAAACAGGAGTGTAATTTGAATTCTGAACAACTGACACACCCAGGGTACCTCGCATGTCATATCTCAGTGGTGAAAAGATCAAATGACCAAACGTCGATATGTGATGAGATCAGAGTGAGAATGTGTTGTCATGGCCGAGGTCTGTGCTCTCTGAGTGCCCTCCTACTTCTCAACATACATTTTTTGGACCCAAGTGACATTGTTTAGTAATGACAAGACCCAAAATCGTGTGTTCATTCATTTCCTGAGGTGTTACATTAACCTTTGTGTGGTTCAGTTTTCGTATTTCACCGGCCTTTGTAGAGCCAAAACAGACTGAATGAGTTTGTGTCTAACCAACACAAATAACTGGCACTGAAGATCAACATCTGTCCAGTGGAAAATGTTCTGTAATTATATGGCTCTCCCCGAATTATTCTCACATGTGAAAGTGACGTTTTGTCTGTCAAACATGTCTGATGTTGCAGGGTGGCAATGCTGCGGTCACCGGCGCCAGATCCTCCACTGGTTGCTTCGGGGGTTCTGTCCCATAATTACAGCAATAACCGTTTATGCCTGATCCATCAGAAGAGATAGCCAGGGATAAAAACTGCAGCTCGATACGCCTTGATAGACCACTAAACTCTCCGGCTGGAGTGGCTATTGATTTGTGGCGCTGCAGGGCTGAGGTCCTGGACACCGGGGAGCCATAAAACTCTTCACTCAGGGTTCAGAGCGCTGACAGGAGGCTTCACTTCAATCAGAAAGATGAGGCTGCTGCCTCCATACAGCAGCTGATGGGGTGCCAGGCTCCTCACATAAAGACCATCGCTGCTGTAATCTAAACTTTTCTTACTCTTTATATTTGTGTTGTATTTTATTTATGAATCATTTTAAGACACAGCTGCAGTTAGTCATGTAAAGGAGCAGTGTGTGAGTTAGTGGCATCATCTTTCTCAGTCTTCATTGTTCAGGAGGTTATTAATGTGAGCAGAATTATCAGCAGAGGTCTCTTCCTCTCCAGAACAAACATACAGGTGATTAAAACACTGAATGAAGCAGTTTGAAGTTACATATCAGTGTTTTTCAGACGCTGTTTTCCTTGCTGCAGACAGGACGCTCGCCCAGAACCTGCTAATGTGTGCTCACCACCTCCATGCCTCCGCGATGGCGACTGCATCCCATTTTTGTGAACACGGTATCTCCAGAATGCGAGATGTGAGATAATTTCCTCATATTTGGCACAAACATCCATGTGGACTTAATGATGCACTGATTACATTTTGGTGGTCATAGTTCAAAGGTCAAGGTCACTTGTCTGACCTTGTCTGTCTCATTCTTGTGAATGCAATATCTCAAGAATGCCTTGAGGGAGTTTCTTCAAATTTGGCACAAACATCCACTTGGGCTTAAGAATGAACTGATTATTATTTGGTGGTCAAAGGTCACTGTGACCTCACGAAACATTTTTATGGCCATAACTCAAGAATGCTATGCTCATTATGTCCAGTCAAAGTTCAACTTCACCACGACATCATAATGTTCTGCATACACACTCTTCTGGCCATTATTGAACGTCATATCTCGGGAGCAAACTTTTGGTCAGATACTGAATTGGTGACTCTAATCTTGGGTGTCCACCTTGAAACTGTGCTGACTGCATAGATCTTCTGTGCTGCCGGAGGGAAGATGTGTGTGAGGCATCCATGCTTTCACAGACATGATGTAACTGTAAGAGAAACTTGACTGGCTTGCTGTAACATACAACTGCCAAACAGAAATTCTAGTTTCTCTGATAACTTAATGTGTGCTCACCTTTTTACTGATCGTGTTCAGGAGGTGTTTACCAGGAGCCAAACAATCCACAAGGTCTCCTCCTCTCCATAACAAACAGACCAGGTGATTTAAACAGTAAAACAGTTTCACATTATTCCGACGCTGCTCACCAAAGAGGGGGCTGCCAACTTCGGTGTCCAATGTAATAACCTGAAAATGAGAATGGCCCTATCTAGAGCCAGTGTTTGGTTTGTCCCTTCTGGACTACTGTAGAATCATGACAGTGCAACATGGCGATCTCTGTAGACGAGGACCAGCTCCCTACGAGCTAAGGGAACGAAAAGACAACAATTCTTATTTTCAGGTGTTTTTGAGCTCAGGAAGACGTAATTGAAATGAATATCATATTCAATGTTTCCAATATATCCTCCTAAATCTTCTGTTTCCTGGCTTTGATGAAGGCTGCACCGTGCTGTTGCACCGTAGAGATTAAAATCTCTTCTTAGCCGGGTGTCGTCCTTGACGGCATTGGCATGGTAGACATTTGGGTACTGGACGGAGGAGTGGTTCTTCACTTTGTTGGAGGACACGCCATGCTTTGTAGATATAAACGGCTCTTATAAGGTAACGAATACACAATTCTTATTTTCATGAAGTTCAGCTTCAATCAGGAAGACTCTCTTTGTGTTCATCCATCCACAATTCTCTCCCTCCCACTCACACTGCCTCCTCTAATCAGCTGAGTATGGGTGTTCACTTTCCTACTTATCCAGTCAAACTTCGTCACGATCAATACCAGCCAATCTTCCCTATTCATCACATTTCTTATATCATACCCTGAGTTGGGTAAGGATTACTTTAAAAGTAATCAAATTACTTTACTGTGTTGCTTTTTTGAAAAGTAACCAGTCACTTTACAAAGTTACTCCCTGAGAAAAGTAACTTTTAAAGTACTTTTGAGTATTCTACATTTCCTATTGGCCAATGGACCACAGGGCGCTAAGCCTACATTTTTTTGTCTCCAAAATTAAAGTTATGGACCACTTGCCCTTCACTGAGATCCAGTTCTCCCATCACAGCCGTCACTTTGACCAGTAGAAACACACAACGATCTGCTGCCGTAGACAACTGTATGACAACAACACCCCAGCGTTTTTAATATTTCCTCTAGGGATGTTACCACACAGAGTAAAAGGGGGAAATGATGGTGTGAAACAGCAGAGGCACTTTGTCAACCCACTGAGTTAACGTTACTGTCATTAGCATCAAGCTAGCAAACAATGGCACATCCTCACGGTCGGACATAAAGTAATAACATTAACAAATAGCGGCGGGGCTTTTACTCACCACAACTGCAGAGGCTCCCAGCTTCATTTGAAACAAACTACATTATAGACGCTCCGTTATTTATTAATCCCTCTGTGTGTTTATATATTTACTTTTTATCCGCTCCCGTTGTCTTTGTAAAGTTAACACATCGCACCGTCATTTCAAACTCAACACTTGTTTCAAATTAAAAGCCCCTTATAACCTCGGCTGAGAGAATCCCTCCCTTTTCTAAATAGGCTTTTTTGGTTGTGGAAGATACAGTAGCTTGAATGTTTGCGTACGGTGCTTCAAATGTAGCTCCTGCCATCTGCTGACGCTTTTAGGTGACTACAGCAACATGTCGGCTGGCACATGAACACACACAGTGACTCAAATAATAGTGAAAGTGATAAAAATAGGACAAGAATAACCCGATGACATCACACACGCCGTGAAAGACGACCGGGGATAATTGGTGAGTACCAGCGTGTAGTGTGTCATGTCTGTCGGCCAAGTCACGGCACGATTTTATGACTCCACAATCGTGTAATGTGACACAGTGACTTTCACAATGGGCAGAAAAGTCGTGTAGTGTTTTAGACTCCACCGTAGACAACGGCAGCATTTCTTCTACCACGTAGCGAGCCACAAGCTCCGTGGCTTCTTTCAGACTGATAGGTTTAACGTTATCTCCGTTATTAGAACCAAAAGACAGTCGTTGCTGTTTCGGAGCTGAAGGACCAGCGTTCTAAAAGTAATGCAAGTAACTGATGTCTTGTTTGAAAATGTACTCAAGTATTTGATTACTCAAACAGCAAACTAACGCATTACTTTGTAATGTAACTTTGTTCCCAGCTCTGATCACACCATCTTGATGGGATTTAATTGCCGAAGACTTTTCACATTTTTCATTCTTATGTGCATGTTATGAATGTTCTTTTAACTATAAAACACGTCTCTCCTGATTGAAGTGTGTTTATACACTGAAGAAAACATTCTGATTATATTTCTGCCAATATATCCCCCTCGATCCTTCACACACTAGGCCTTTAAAAGGCATCGATATTCATTTACCCAAGATAACAAATTGATGCACAGCCACAAGAATATTTGCTCACCCTCATCCCTTGCAAGCTTTACTGCCTTGGAGCAAACACCTTTCTGCTCTGAAACCATTGATATGTGGTAAAAGAAGAAAAGACTGATCTATGCATCTTATTTTAATTAAAGTCAGAAATCACTATGTGTTAAATCTAATCCAAACGTCTTAATGAGACGATGTGTTTCTATATCACTGCATTCAAACACTCATACACAAAACATGTATTCAGAAATGAGTGAATACTGGAGAGAAAATGCCAGGAGCCACAACAATGCCTCACATGCAGTTGATTGAAATGGTAAAGCACATGAAAAACTAAACACAACAGATACACGCGGAGCTCTCAGTCTCCTCTGTGCAGTGAATCAGAGTGACATAAAGCATAAAGCAACACAGACATGTCTCATTAAAACTGTTCTTCGCAGAGATGACTCGTCCAGCTGCTGGCACTCAGCCTCAGTGGAGTCAGTCCTGACAAACTGGCCTGCAGGTTTGAATCACAGCGACACACTCTGTCCCAACAAGTCCTGGGAACAAAGTCACGCTGGATTCTGTTGAAACTGTAACAGAAAAGGTGAATTCCAGCATCTTTATTATTTCAGTAAAGGAAGAATGTAAAGGTGAGTTAGGCTGACTGTGGAGCAGATTTAACAGGCACATATAAAGGATTGTCTATGAAGGGAATGTTGGCATTTCTGCAAACCATGATTTTGTTACATGTGCATGTTTCATACGTATCATATCCATGGATGTATAAAGAGACCTGGACACAGCATTGGCAGTGGGGGGTCATTCATTCCTATGAGAGCTGCTCAGTGATGCATGAAGCCAAAAGCTCTTCCAGACTTTTGAAATGTCATCGGATTAAAGGGATCAAATCTTGATAGTGAAACGGGTCACTTTACAAGAGTTGTGACACTCAAAAACTGAATCCACTGAGTTACAGACATCTCTTTGCCATGTAGGTCAATGGAAAACAGTCTTTCTGGGCTGCAGGACATCACCTGGCAGATCCTGGAAATTGCAGTGCCACTGCAAAAATTGTCTTTAAAATCCAGTGCACTTCCTGGGGGCTTGATCATATCAACATATCTAAAGTGAGATTTGACTTTGTCATCATGAGGTGGAGGTGACGGTGATGTGTGAGACCTGGCGAGATGGCTGCAAAGCTGCCCCACTGTTTGAAACCACCAAACAACAAAACCAGACACTGTGTTTCCAGCTTCGTTTCAAGCACAAAACATGGGTGTTTTGCAGCGACACATTGCTGTTTTTCCTGCCAGGATAGCGCCATGGAAAGTGACTGATTCTTACCGAGACATTGTTGAGACACGTATTTTAAAGGAGACGTCCAGTATTTTGCACTTTGAGCCCCATTTCTGGGTTGTTTATGATGAAATAGGGGCTAAGAACGATTGCTCATTTTCAGAGAATTTGGCTTTCCCCTGCCTGGCTTAACAGCGCTCGACAGTGCAAGCATTTCACTCGCATTTGCGACTAAAAATAGGTGTGTGCAAACTGTAAAAAATATTTAGGGGCACATGTGTGCATAAAAAAATCAGCCGAAGCAGCCTATATTTTTGTCAATAAAAAAATATGATAATCTAACCGCAAATGTTGGAGGAACTCCAGCCGCCTTCCCTCTTCCCTGTGTGACACGGTTATGGGCGGTTTTCCAAGCCACTGTCGGCACAATGAATATAAGTCCCACTGTCGGCACAATGAATATAAGTCCCACTGTCGGCAGGGTGGAAATAAGTCAAAGTGTGGTGGAGGAGATGGACCAGGTTAAGCGGCGGACCTCCGTGGAAGCCCTCTCCCCTCTCCCTGCAGTGAGGGACCGTTCTCCAAGCTACCGCTACTGGGCAGCGTGGAAATAAGTCAAAGTGTGGAGGAGACGGACCGGGTTAAGCGGCGGACCTCCAGGGAAGCCTGCTCCGTTCTCCCTGCAGTTAGGGACCGTTCTCCACGGTAGCGCTGCTGGGCAGGGTGGAAATAAGTCCTGCAGAGTTTCAGAGGACCTGGAGAATGTTTTAGGATAGTAATAACATTATATACGATAATCATATTGTAAAGATAATATATATAAGACAATAACATTAAAGACAAAATTAAATTGCAGTACTTTTTCAAAACTTGATGATTTTACCTTTCTGTGTATTTTGTATACAAATTCATTACATAATTTTGCTTGTATATGTCTATTTGCATCACGTTTATTACGGAAAACACATTATTTGATCAATTTACATTGTGCCCCTAAAGTTCTTTGTGCGCTCCTTACTTTTTCAACTTAGGAGCACATGTGCTCCTTGGGAAAAAAGTTAGCGTCAAGCCCTGCTTAACACTGCTGCGTATGGCCATGTGTGAACCTGTCCTAAAACCACCCTAAATGTTCGTTTTCAAAGCCATGAAACTCACCGAGTGGTCAGTGGTGTTCGTTGATGTTCTGACATAAAAATCGTACCAAACTGTGGTTTCTGTTATTTGATATATTGTGTAATCCATTGGTTTTCTATAGAAGCCTCATTGTCTGTTGGCAGTAATCCGCCACCGGAAACGGAAAGGGGGTTGTTTACGAGAAGGTTGTAGTCATTGTAGTCTTTTAGCTCAGCGAAAGTGCCGACTCCACAGTGCTGTGTGCGCTCCTGGAGGAAGAACGAGAACGAATGAAAAAGTTTTGTAATAAGCTTAAACAGCTGCACAATGGATTACTCGCTTGTAAACAACCTTCACAGTACGATGCCTTTGAACACAACGCTAGCTTTCTTCTTCTGCTTCTGTCCCATTACATTGCAATGGTTTCCTGCCGGTTGGCGACACCCACGTACAGGAGCATTATCACCATCAAGTGGGCTGGAGTGTATAACGCTTCAGGGTAAAACGTACGATCAAGCGGAAGTTTACACACGGGTGTGAGGCAGCTGAAAAAATAGTTCCACAGTCGAGATGAAGAGTGAAAACACGGATGGAAACCAGAGTTTGCTACGATTTTTATGTCAGAACATGAACGAACACCACTGACCACTCAGTGAGTTTCATGGCTTTGAAAATTAACGTTTAGGGTGGTTTTAGGACAGGTTCAATCGTCACTATTTTGGTCTTAGCCACTCTATTTCATCATAAACAACCCAGAAATGGAGTCAAAGTGAAAAATACCGGACTTCTCCTTAAAGCCAAAATATGATCTTTTCCTAAATAACACCGATTGTTTTTTTGTGCCTAAACTTAACCACAATGTTGTTGAAACGTAAAGTTTCCATGTATCCGCTAACATGCAAATGTAACATATTTGTGGATGGCAGAGACATACAACGCCAACATTTTTTCTGATGACTAAGGTGAAAGTCGGTGGACATTTTCAGAGCCTTGCAGCCCTGTGTGGTGCTGTTTCTGCTTCAGGCTGTGATGTTCCCTTTCAAGACACTCTCGATGGTGCAGGAGTAGAAATTCCTCAGTATTTGAGGGGATACCTGGAAATTCCTCAGATGTCTTAGGTAACAGTCTCTGACTTGTCTTTCACACCACTGCACTTCAGTCAGGCCCTCGTGGGGAGGACACAAAGTCCTTGCAGCTGTCCACCCTCTCCACAGAGGACCAGATCATATTACGGGGAGATCGTTCCTTTGCTGCTTTTAGTGACAACATGTTTGAACTGGAACTACAATGAATTTTTAAGTGTACGTGTGTGAGAATCATTGATGAGTGAGTGAAGGTGCTGTTATGGGATGTTTCCTGAGACAAACTGTTGTATGTTCTCAGTGTTTCAGTTTGTGTTTTATCTGTGTGCCGTCTGGGACAGAGAAATGCCACAGAATGTCATCTTAATGTCATCACAGCTCATCACATGTTAATGAGCAGCATCACTCCTACTGTAAATGAGAAAAAACAGATGCTTATTTCAATTAAAAAAAAATGTGCTTGTTAAAGTTACAGCACATTAAAATGCACCATCAATGTTATGAGTCATCATCAGTGGTCTGTTTACAGAGTGGTTGCTTTAGTCCTAAAAAGTCAATGAATTTGTTTAGATGTTTCATTTTCCACCAATCAGGACAGAACTGATTCACCCTAACAATCTGCATGGGTTCATTAATGCAAACTTAATGCATCATTCAAACCTAAAGAATGTTAGTGTTCTGGTCAGAACATTTTCAAAGACACAAACTCTGCCAAGCTGCATTAAAGTTAAATGTGTATAAAATCAAATCAGATTAATTTGGAATATTGTTCTTGATGACTTTCAGAGTTAACAAGTACAAATGATGCTAAATGTAAAACAATGTATTGTCTAAACAGACCCTAAGATGGACCCTTTTCACAGCAGACATTTTGACTTTCCACGTCCACATATGATGTCCAAGGTACCCTGGTGCCATGCATTGTCTTTTTTTCAAAATACACTTTAGTTTTCACAGGGAATATACAATTTGCATAGAGTCTCTTTCAAAATAAAAGCACTACGTCGGTACAACTCTGCATATTGACTTTTTTCCCTTCAACAACAAAAGCACATGTTTGGGTTTTGGTTTGGAAGAAGAACAAGGTTTGGCTTTAGAATCTTACGGGACATGAACGTTGCTCTCTTGACCCAATCACCACTTCTCCCACCTGCTCCAGTTGGACTTTTGCCACTTTAACTTTCATCCTTGTCCTGCCGCATTTCAGCACTGCCGAGCGCCGTTAAACTATAACAGCAAACAGCAGTGTGTCATGCCGACGCTAAAGGATGCCTTTCTTCATTGGTTTCTGACTCCACAAGTCACAACCCAAGAGCTGCATTTCGATGTCTTTAGTTTGAGACCGGGCTCACTGGATCGCTGACATGGCTCCCTTGGACACTTAATGTCATTATTTACACCTGCGCTTTTCCCGCAAAGCATGAGACGTGTCAAACTCAGTTCACAAACACACCTGAGGAGACAGAAGACAATACAGCACCTGTTAAAGGATGTTGAACTCTTAAGCTGTCCTGGAAAAGTTGAAGTGTCTCTGGAGCTGCTGTCTGTGCTCCTCCTGGCAAGATGGTCTGTAGCAACAGGGAGTAAAGTGAAGGACGTGCTGTGATTCAAGGCTTAAGCTAACGCTAGCTACATGAACATGAACTTGAAGCTGCAGCTGTGAGCCTTTAGCTCCGGTTAGCAGGAAGCTAAAATATGAGCAACATTTTCTCTCATCTCTGAAACGCTTTGCTGATATTAACTCGTGTTTTGTGTCGTTTATTGTCGCCCTGTTTTTGATTAAGTCCATCTTCCTTGTTTGGTTTGCTTTGCAGTGTCGGCAGTTGTTGCCAGCGCTGAACGAACAACTTTCACTCAGGATTCTCCACCACTGAATCAGGCTTTCATCAAAGGGACATGCGCGTGCGTCTGCATTTGAGAACATCCAACAGAAAAATGACTGACCTAAGTTTTCTAAAGCCTGAAAATGGAGCCAAGAAGTGGTGCTGAAGTCTAGTTTTCTCTCCGTCTACTTGATTTACAATCTGCTCAAACTTTTTGATGCCCGGTGATGCCAAAGTAAAACTGCCTACCCCAGCTTTAAGTTGATATCAGGAAGCTATTAAAGGGCAGATTTGACAAACTGATGGACACAGCAGCTCTTGACGTCTTTCTAAGTGTTTGCTGAGTGTCTCCTCCAGCTGTGTGAACGTCAGAGCAGACTTCCTCTTCTGATCCAGTTCGTCAGCTTACAGGTTTCTACTGTTTCACCTCTTATTTAGTCTAGGGATTCCAGTGTGAGAGGTGCCTCTGACCTGTCTGAGGGGAGGCAGGGAGGGAGTCTCTGGCACCCAGCAGCTTTATTATCATTTCACCAGCCTGCAGGTTGTCTGTGAAAGGCCAGACTCCTGGATGGCTACCTGCTGAGGTGTGAAGGCCCTCAGCGTTGTGGTGAGCTACAAGGCTTAGCTGGATCTCTTTAAAACGCCGCGGGTGAGGGAAATGTGATGGTAGCATGATCTGCCGAATTAGCTCTCCCTGGCTTTCCCACCAAACCCCAATGTTTATAAAATATATAGAGTTATCCTCATGTTACAGCCCGTGATGTCAGGCTGCCGCTCTGCGCCCACGTCCTGCGTCATCGGCCGGGCCGGGCAGCAGAGGTCGGAGTCTGGATCCATTCAAACAGCCATCTGATGCTGAACGCTGCACAAACAGACCCTCAGCTTCAGACAAAACACAGGAAAGAACCTGTATTCCTCTTGTCTTCAGACGTGAGCTGCTGTTCTCACTTTGTTTGATTTGTTCTCAGTGGTCAAAGGTGTGTAATGTAATTTAAAAAAGACACATAAACCTCCCTCAGGCTCTTAGCTGTGTAGGTGTTTAGTCAAAAGGTCAGGCTGTAGAGCAGTTCCAGGATTCATCGGGGGGTTGAAGCTCTTGTCAAATTTAAAGTCTTTCATTCATGTAATATTAAATCTCACTTTTTATACACTCAAGTTTTTTTTTAATCGCGTTAATCGCATGCTGCTATTTTTGCCTCCGCCTGTCTCGAAGAGGCTATAGGTGGCAAAGTTTTCAAACATATTGAAGAAACTGGAAGAAACTATAAAGTAGAAGACCCAAGGGATCCAGTTGCACCATGTTATGCCAGCTTCTCAAGAGGGGGGCTAAATAACGCTTCAAAGTTAGGCTGAATTTTGGTCCTTTCAAATCAAAGTCACACATGGTCCAGTCATAAAGGTTTTGATTTATTTTGACAAGGCGCAGCTTTTTTTGTGACTAGACGACCAATGAAATCTTGCCGACTAATGACCTTTCTGGTCGGCCGACATTTGGTCGACTATTAGGGGGGCAGCCCTATTCCAGACCGTTCTATAGCGCTGACACAACACTGTGGAGATAAGTCCAGCTATGCAAGAATATTGGAGGATTAACTGCTCCACAAAAGAGGCAAGACTGTCATTTAGGATGTAAAAACAACTTGCAACTTCTTTTACCAGTTTGTGCAAAAACAAAATGCTAATGTAAGAGAACAGATAAGTGCTCCTGCATGTATTTTTTAAAAAGCAAATTACAAAAATAAAAGATGAGAAACATTTCAACAGTGATGAAAGTACAACTAAGTGCAGGTTTTAATTGAAATTTGCAGCTACAGACACGTGTGCACAAACATTTTAACATACCTCGACATAGATCACATGACTAATAAAGGTGATTTGATTATCATCTTTTTGACATTTATCAAATAAAAATACCAGTAATATCTCTTCAAATATATATTAATCTACTTTTTTTCTCCACTTTACATTAAACACTTGAATACTAAACAATAAAACAAACACATTTATTGTTTGTATCATAGAAACATACACAGTAATTTTCTCTGTCTAAGCCAGTACAACACACCACAGCTGGTTACCTCCTCCCCCTCCTGCAGTGCCGACAGCATTATTAATAATGAAACACAAAGGTTTTTATTTGATGGTTTGGTCCTCTCTCTGACGCTCTGACCCCACTTTTAGAAAAAGAAAAAGCCTTTTTCAAAGAATATTCCAGCTCATCTCCACTGAAGCGCACGGAGAGCATCCCTGTTTGAGGAGGCTTTTATTGGATATGGAGCCTGAGAGCACCTGACCGCCCTCGTCTCCGTGCGCCATCTCAGCCTTTTTGTTTCACCAGCGCTGCAGGAGACGCTTCGAACATTCAGATATCAGAGGCTGTGAGGATGACGTCTTCTAGTCAAATGAAGTCAGGTGCATTGACTTGTTTTATCGACAAAGGGAGGTGTCGTGTTGTAAAACAATCCAAGCAGATAAAGTGAGGGTGAAGAGGGACACTCTTGCTGCTCTGATGCATTTATTTATTTATCTATTAGGATAAAAAACAACAAGCTGTTCCTCATCAGGTTGTACAGATAGCATGTGCACCTGCAGGAGTAACAAGGACAGCTGAGGACACTTAAGTCATTAAGGTCAACATAGAGATATGGCACCTAGAAACACACCAAAGACAAACAATTAGCACCAGAGTGTGTTCATACTGTCCTGGTGTCTTTTGACCATTTAAAACAATACAAGGTCAACTCACAACCACTGGTCAGAGCTTTCATATTTCTTTAAGCTGTGAACACTTGAAGCAAATAGTGATTTTTACCTTCTCAGATTAAGTTAAATGTATGACTCTGAAAAAATAAAACTTTTCAGTATCTTAAAGTTAAAAAAAAAGATAAAAGTCCTAAAAATACACAATTAAATTGACTAACTTTCCTAACTTGTTGTTCATCTCACTGAAAGGCACCTTAAAGGAGCAGCGGGCAAGATTTAGAAAGAATTAGTGGCATCTCCGGGTTAAGATTCCCTCTGTATTCATTGTCTAGGAGGTTTTTCATTGGAGCTGAATTGTCCAGAGGTCTCTTCCTCTCCAAAACAAATGGACCAACTGATTAAAACCAGTTAAAACACTGAATAAAACGGTTTCATGTTTTAAAAAATCAGTGTTTTTTCAAATCTCTTGTCCCCAAGGTGCTGCTAACTACAGTGGCCGATGGGAAAACTTGAGTGGCCCAATCCAGAGCCAGTGTTTGGTTTGTCTGTTCTGGGCTGGAAACATGGCGGTGAACATTGCAGTCTTCATGGATCTCCGATCACCTGCTTCCTATGTAGATATCAACAGTTTGTTTGTTGTCATGCACAAAAAACAGCAGGCAAATTCTCTGTTTGCAAAAACCTACATTTCAATAAACCTGTTTCTGACAGTTTGATTTATGTTTTTATATTAAAAAAATGTGTCATATGCTGTGCTTCTCTGATGGCAATATTTTATGGAACTTTAGGCTGCTCTTGATCTTTTCTTTTTTCGTGAATATTTGCTGCAGTACTTTGATGATTGTTTCATTATTTGGGATTTCTAATGATAATCAAAACATTATTTGATGAGTTAATTGTCTGTGTAATGTTGTCTTGTGTTCTTTAACTTTGTTGCAGTGTGTCCTTGTCTGTTTTAGGAGCTTGTTTTGAATGTCTTTGATGTGATTCCAGATGCAGTATTTCTATGTTGACCTCAAACACTTACTGTAGGTGGCCACACCTGGTTAATCGTTACCACTGCAGGTTTAAATACAACCTGCAAAGTGATTCCATTTCTGCCTCTTAGTGTGTGGGAAGAGTTAGAGACAGTAAACATGCCTTTGAAAACTTATTCTCAAGTTAATTATGTGTGGAAAAGTTGTTTTTTTCAAAGTCAAGGTTAAAATACTCTAAGTATGACATGCTGCTCCTCACCAGCTGGGGAAACGTGCGCAAAGTGAACACTAGCACCTCAGCATTACCAATGCTTTCTGTGCCCTTTAGCAAGGCATTCATCCTCCGTCTGCTGCTGCAGTGAAGCTCCACAGAGACCAACAGGAACAAACTGGCTGCACTGGGAAGCTCCCAGCACTCAGGCACAGACACAATACAAAGTATGATGATGCTGGAAAAATCTTCTGTGACTCAATGAAGGTTACAGACTTTGTGACCGCCAAGGACAGGCTATTAAGATATGCATAATGAGGTCCAGGTGAAAAAGAAAAAAATATTTATATAAAAGTCTGAGATCATTTAACAAACCATGCATAAAACTGAAGGTCAAAGAAGCAACTTTCTGAGCACATATGCTCTTTATCAGCAGCGCTCTGTTTCACACACAGTTGGTGAGGACAAGATAGTGAGGGCTCATTATTTTTGTTTTTCAAAACAGGAAATGTATTCTGTTGGTGCCTGTTTACTGGAAACTTCAACTTAAGTTGATTTAAAGGTCCAGTGTGTAGGATACAAGGGGATATACTATATAATATAATCAGTATGTTTTCTTTAGTGTATAATCACCTGAAAATAAGAATTATTGTGTTACTGTTATCTTAAAATGAGCTCTTTATATCTACACAGGGAGCAGGTCCTCAACCACTGAGTCTGGCATGTTGCACCACTGTGTTTCTACAGTAGCCCAAAATGGACAAACCAAACACTGACTCCAGATGAGGTCAACTGACCTATGGCTAAGCCACGCCCCCCTCCACTCACTCGGACAAACTATCAACATTCAGTGAGCGGCGCTATGGCAGGTGTCACAGTACACGGCATTTCACAGGAGGCAATTGATGATTTTTGGAGACATAACGATCAGATGTCATTGAGAAGTAACCAAAAGGGCCTAAACTACGCATTGGAGGGATATATTCATCATTTTATTGTTGAGAAGGTCGATGAAAAGCTTAAATTACAAGCCAAAATTTACAGGTCACAGTGTACGCTTGTGAACCGCATCTGGTTGCCGTCACCATCAAAGACAACAAGTTAAAGTGCCACTGAAGTTAAGGTTTTTGGCTCAGAATGTGAGAAAAGGATAACGGCCTTTTTACCATCTTTACCAAGAGTGTCTCTCCGTTAGTTTGGTGCTACAGTATTTACACTGAATCATTCAGCATAACGTTTGCCAACCTTTGTTATCTCTGCCATTACAGATGGGAACTGCCCATTGGTTCAACAGCCCATTGTTCCGACCATATTAAACTCATTGTTCCGAAGTCCATTCCGAAATCATCATGATGCCCTGTGGTTAAGGTCTGGGTAGGTTTAGGCACAAAAACCACTTGGTTAGGGTCAGGAAAAGATCATGGTGTGGGTTAAAATGAAAAAGAAAGTGACAAACACATAAGCCGTGAGCCTGCTCTGCCTCAAGCCGGTCGCGGAGCACCATACGCCCGCCACGAGCCGTTCAGCACCGCGGACAGTCGGACTAATGGGATGTCGAACCAATGACATGGACCATTACAGATAAGTTAATGAAGCTAAGCTCCAGAAGTTAACGTTAGCTTAACTAGAGCCCTTTGGACAACAGCTAACAATGATGTACAATCACCAAAGTACAAAACTAGAACAAAACAGGCTAATGAACTCCCAGCAAACAAGGTGACATGATGAACAACGCAGCTAGGAGCTAACGTTAGGCTAACTTTAGCTAACGTTAGCTAGAGATGTTAAAGATAACTTTATATTTCTTTCCAGCAAAGTGACAATATGTTGGCTCAAACACAATGTTGACTTACCTTAGAACAGATGTAGACATCATTGTTAATCTTATTCACGTTGAGTTGATGTTGTGGTCTAACGTTACCACACAACTTTATCCAAAGGAGACACTTTTCTCGCTTGAGATGTGGTTTAAAGTGTAAAAAATACACCTGGTCGCCCAGCCTCTCAGGATACCTTGTGTCAGAGTTGCATGTACCCCATGCACACCGTTTGACCATTTTTAAACTTCAAATCTCTGAAAAAGCTCATAAAACCGAACAAAACTGACTTTCTGTAATGCATTTCAATGGACGTCCAGGCAGAGAATGTCCGAGTGTATGGGAATGGCTATACACACTGTGATTGGCTCATCGCATTTGAGGGCGGGGCTTAGCCATAGGTCAATTGCGTTTTCGTGTTGACCACCATAGCAACACCTCCACTATAAGCAGCGTCAGAAAGACACTTGGTTTTTTTACCAGTTTAAATCACTGAGTCCTGGTAAGAACCTCCTGAACGTCTGGATCTTAAGTTGTCAGGGAAAAAATGTCAGCATGTCAGGTACTGGGCTAGCAGCCTGTCTGCAAGGAAGAGACATCTGTGGATAATTCTGCTCCTTACTTATGCTTACTGAAGTTCTTGGAATTTATCCTGAAGGGATCATGAATATCTGAGCCAGATTTTGTAGGAATTTAACAAAGTCAGTACAATTTATCCTCTGGGGAACATGAATGCAGAAAAATTCATGGCAATCCATCCAGTACTAGAGAGAGTTCAATCTGGAGCGACAGACTGACCAACCCTACCATCCAGACTTCCAGAGAGCCAAAACGTTAGCATGCTTGAAGAGCTCACAGCTCATAATTACTTGATGAGGTGTCTTGATTTGACTTTGTATCATTTAAAAAGGTGGCAAGCCAAAAGGTTGGAAACCACTGTCCGAAGGGAAAACATCCCTCTGTCAGCTCGCCAGCTCGTGGTGCTCACTCTCTCTGGAAATCAAACCAGCAACCTTCATTATCTGCCTCCCGTCACCTGGTGAGTCATCCTGACAGGAAGTTTAGACAAAGCAATCACAAAGTTTGGTCTTACCTCTCCTCCAATGACATCGAGTCTCAGCTCCCCAGCTGTCATCCTGAATGTATTCCAATGAGTTAATGAATATTCATTGGCCCTTTATTAGCATATTGTTCAGGATATTAGCATAGCCAGTGACATAAACATCAGCGTGAGGGGAGCAGATGAATCAGAGGGCACGCAGTGAAAGAGTGGGCAGATCGAGCCCCGAGGGGACAGCAGGTCGGCATTCATTACTTTCATGAGCTGGACGGGTCACGGAAGACACGGGAAGGTCTGACAGGGAGAGGTAGCAGCGAAGGAGACAATTTCACAACACTGAGATTAAAGTAAAGTCCAGGCAGAGGTAATTTAGAGGCAGAAGTAATCTGATGGATCATACTCAGTAAAATTTCTGTTGGTAGCAGAGTACCAGGCTTAATAGTTCCGGCTGTCAGCTTGACAGATTGGGGATTGACTGGGCTTAAAGGGATAGTGCACCCAAAAATGAAAACTCAGCCATTATCTACTCACCCATATACCGAGGGAGGCTCAGGTGAAGTTTTAGAGTCCTCACAACACTTGCAGTGATCCAAGTGTGCTACAATGAGGCTAAAAACAGAGTTCAAATGAAATTTTTTCCAAACAACTTTTTATGTCGGGGCTTCAGGACACTTGGATCACTGCGGATGAGCAGTATGGAGATATTTTGTGGTTTCAATTATGT
Organism: Epinephelus lanceolatus; assembly: GCF_041903045.1. Classification (NCBI taxonomy): domain Eukaryota; kingdom Metazoa; phylum Chordata; class Actinopteri; order Perciformes; family Serranidae; genus Epinephelus; species Epinephelus lanceolatus. Next base: position 3,692,748 of record NC_135742.1, read on the forward strand.
GTTTTTGGACGTTTGAATCTGGGGCGCCGTCAGCCTCCATTAGGTGGAGTTGTGTTGCTACCTCCTCTCCCCTTGGATCTCTGCAAGTGATGTGAGGACTCTAAAACTCCACCTGAGCCTCCCTCGGCATATGGGTGAGTAGATAATGGCTGAATTTTCATTTTTGGGTGTACTATCCCTTTAAGCCCTGATCACACAGAAAACATTTAAGCAGCTGGAGGCAGGTTTTTGATGAGAATTAAGCTTTTGGTCTCTGTTTTAGCGTTGTAACGTCTGGCATTTGTGCGCCCTAGATGCCTGCCGTTTTTGCCAGAGCGCTCTGAACTCTTAGAGTTGAAAAAACTTCTACTCAAAGCAGAAAAGGGCCCCACATCATCTCTTTTTTCATTATCTTTTTTCCCATTGTCCAATCAGATGATTTGAGAGGCGGGCCTTCTGTGGTGGTCGTGACAAGTTTACAGTTGGTAAACAATGGAGGAGAAACTGGTGGTAGTGGTTGCTGGATACCCAGAGCTATACGGCCTGACAATGGACATCAGGTTATCAAACTGCCCCTGAGTCGTCCTAAAATCTGCCTGTAAACGTCCATGATGGAGGAGAAGCTCCTGGACCAACTGGTGGTACTCCCCATGATCCAGCCTCTTTTTTAGGGTCTCATGTACCCACACAGATCTCTGTTTATCTGCTGACAGCCTCTCACCCTCAACCAGAGCTACAGACAGTACCCTCTGCCTCAACATGGCAGGAACTATACTAATCACTGTTAAATAACTGAAATAAATAACTAAAAAAAAGGCAAAGGAGGTTGCCACTTGGTTTCTGCCTATTTAATAGTATAGTTGGCCTATCTTAGATTATCTTCAACCAATACAGAGCAGCTCTGTTTCCTTGTGTAGAACAAAAACAGAAGTTAAAGACAGAAAGGTGCATCTTTCCATCACTTTGACGGGACTAATGGCACATTAACCTGCACGTTAGCTGCTCTGTGGAAAGCACTTGTGACCCTCCAGTTACAGTTACCATGTGTGTACACACAGAGAGGCGAATGCCATCATGCTGCCGTGAGATGCCAGGTGAGATGAGGCTCTAAAATGCAAATGTGCTCCAAGATAAAGCCCATGCATTTTTCATGGTGAACACGGCAGCTTCACTCCTCTGATATGACAATGAGCGCTTATCGCTCTATGTGCTCAGCTGGGCGTGCGACCACAGGCACAAATGCAATCCGCACCTCGCTTGGTGGAACAGATTCAGCTCTGCACTGTAGGAAATATAATGTACCTGTAAAAAGATGATTCATTTTATTATAACACTTAAAAATAAAGAGATAGAAATGACTGTTTTTTTTATCAATGCAGGATTACCACTGTGTGCATGTTGAAGGGTCAAGCTTCAAATTAAGAGTCAGAAGATGACTGAAGTCAGCAGGATTTATCTTGAGCCAATCATGAATGCCTGAACCCCATTTAGCAGCTAGTGTCAGTCCAACCAAACGAGCTGTTGAGATATTTCAATCAAGACCAAAATGGTGCTTCAATCAGCATCGCCATTTATAGGTGATCCTATGACAATGTCAACCTCTAGCATGGCAAAAAATAAAACTAGGTGTATTTTGACTCCATTTATTTGTAGTGAAAATGAACAATGACAGCAATATAGTCCACGATGAGCAGCGCTAAAATCAACCTGCGTAGTTGTCCCTCCATTGTGACATTAGAAAGTGTCACATTTATCTTGCAAGTGTACTCTTCTTCAACGTTTGCTTTACTTCCTGGATTTTTCCCACATGGAAATTCTGACCAATCAAGAGCAGCTTTCTCACACAAGGCATTTGATCTGGTCCTCTTGTAAATGCTGCCATGAGAACACGCACCAACTCTAGGCAATTATACAACTTTGGATCAACATGAGTCCCTGATTCAGACCAAAGGAGACCACTCTAGGGCTGACAGCACCTTTAGTGTCACTTTTGGTGGTCCAAGATTAAGGGAAATGTGACCTTGCATCCATCTCAGTCATGTGAATTTGATATCTCACAAATGCCTTGAATTAATATCTTAAAATTTGGTGAAATCATCCACTTTCACTCATTGATGAACTGATTAGATTTTGGTAATCAGAGTTCAAGGTGACTGTGACTTTGTCTCGTTCTTGTGAGCACAATATCTGAAGAACACCTTGAGGGAATTTCTTCCACTTTGGCACAAACATTCACTTGGACTCAGCAATAAACTCAGTAGATGTTGGTGGTCAAAAGTCAAGGTCAGTGTGACCTTGTATCCATCTGATTCTTGTAAATGCAATATCTGAAAAACACTGTACGGAAATTTCTTTAAATTTGACCCAAACGTGCATTTAGGCTGCAGAACAACCTGACTGGAATTTGGTGGTTAATGTATTTTGGCCATAACTCAAGAATTCATATGCTAATTACAACAAAACCTCACACAAATATCTATCAGGATAAAATGATGAAGTGATAATGTTTTATATCCAAAAGGTCATCTTCACTGTGACATCATAATATTCTGCATAACACCCTTCTCTGGCCATTACTCAGCGTCATATCTCAGGAACAGAAGGGGAGACATTTGGTCAGATACTGAATTGGTGACTCTAACCTTGAAACAGTGCTGATTGTATAGATCTTCTGTGTGTGAAGCATCCATGATTTCAAAGACATGGATGTAAACTGTAAGAAAAACTTGACTGGTGCTTACCACGAGGCGGTAATTCTAGTTTCTCTCAGTTTTGACAGTTTACACAAAGACACTTTTCACACCACAGAAATAAAACCTTTATATAAAGCCTGAATCCCAACCAGCTCCAGGTGTGTTGTTCTATGCCTGACCTCCGACCTCTGAGGTAGGCTGGCAAAGAAATCTACTTAAAGGTGGTTAATAATGTATCATATTACATCACTGTGTGAGGATGTTGTGAGGCTGGCTGTACCTCAGTGACTGTATCCTCAGTGACTAACCAAACTGTATGTGCACACACAGAGCCACAGAGCCGCAAGCTGTTTGTTAACGTGTTTAATTAGCATGTTGGAACACAAGCTCTACATGACTCACATACCAAGCAGTCAATGCAGGGAGGCCTCTAATTATCACAGGCCAACACGTGTAACTCGGAGGATGATGCTGGAAAAGCTCCCAGAGAAGCTCATGCTTTCCTGACTGAATGAAAATAGGATAAATAAATAAATAAATAAATAAATAAATAAATAAATAAAATGAAATCTTAAATAAATAACCGTGACAACAATGACATAAACTAAAAAAAAAGAAAAATCTTGAACATAATACAATGAAAATACATTTAAAAAAACTGAAAACTGAATAAAATCATTCTGAAATATATGAAAATAGGGTGAATATATAAAATGAATCTCTAAAAAAAAAAAATGAAAACAAATAAAAAATATCTCCTAGTATTGGCACAAGACAATAATAACACTTTTGAAAAAAGAATACACTATGATTAATTATAATTATTATTGATATAGTATTGGAAATGTTTATACTGTACATGAACAATATTTCAAACATTTTATTAACTACATGGAGAATATTTTGGGGGATTTTTTTAAACATATTGTGGCATGTATGCAAATATCCAAACCATGCAGTGCAGTACCCGTATGCTTTCTGTCTTTATATATTTATGTGAGTGAAAGATTATAACTTAACCTCAGAGAACATGGCTTCAGGCATGGAGCTACTCGTTACTGTCAGTATCTCATTAAAACAGGCACGGCCTGGTAGTTCAGCTGCCTTTAATGAGCTGTGTGCCTGATTGCTGTCACCCTGAGCGCAGGCAACCATCTATCCAAGCACCCCAAACAGAACAGCTCACTCAGCTGAAATGAAGCCTGACGGGACCTTCAAGGGCACAGCAAAGTGCAGGCTCGCCCTAAACTCACGCCACTCACTCCCTCTGACCTTCCATGGGACGTGGTCGGCAAAATCTGCTGCTGTGACGCTGCCTTGCTCTTTTGACCTTTTACAAATTGTTTTCAGGACGTTTATGCGTGGTTTATCTGTGTATTTACTATTGCACCTCAGATTTCTGTGGCGTTTGACCATCTTTCATGCCGATAAAGCCTTTTTCAGTTAGCTGGACAGTGACATATGAAGCTAGTAGTGAAAGTTCAGTCAGGATGACTTTACATGCTTAGGTCTGACAAATATTTCTCAGAACATCTACCATTCACTCCTTACATGCATGCGCACTCATTTCTTTCTGAGGGCTATCAGCTGAGACATCAGCTGTTCTGTCAGCTGATCACAGTTAACCAATGGCACAGCAACACACCTTCAATGTTCGCCCATCATCTTACTGCTTCTTGTTTTATTTAAATATGGTTCTCTTTCTCTTGAAAAAACAAAATCCAAGGCAACTCTTAAAAGGCCTTTATTAAATGGCTAGTTCATGATGAACATTAAAATCACCAACATGTTTCGGCCATGCTCACTGGCCTTCATCAGGGCATGAAGCTGCAGGGTTCACAGGTGGCCTAAATGGGGCCCTACTCAGACATGGGTGGAGCCAATCAGCACTCCATTTGCCAGACGGCAGGCATATAAGCAAAACTCCCTTTACACAATGCACTCATAAATAGAAACCTGCATTATAGGGCCAGTAGGCAAGCAATGAGAATATATCAAATATAATTAGAAAGAATCACAATAAACCATCAATAGGTCAAATTCTATAAGGAGAACAAAACATATATACATGGACTGCATTCAGAAGCAGAAGTAACATATGAAAATTAATAGAGTATATACATATAACACAAAAAAGAGACAGCCAAAAAAAAAAAAAAAAAGACACTAAATATATGCAAACAGATATACGAAGCAGGGAACCTTTACATAGCAAGTATTAATTTACAAAAATGGAGTAAGGTCAAGGTCCTCATTAATTCCTGGATGTACAGTAGCTTTCAATTTGAAAATCCATTCCGCCTCTTTTTGATTGAGACGTTTCTGTCTATCCCCTCTTCTATCTGCCTCAGGGATGTGGTCAATACCCATAGCCATCAAAGAGGAGGGGTCATTGCCATGATATCCTTTGAAATGTTTAGCCATAGGGTAGTCCAGGTTACCTATCCTGATCGCATACTTATGTTCTCCAAGTCTATCTTGTAAGCTGCGTGTAGTACGGCCAATGTAAAAGAGTCGGCATACCTGACATTTAAGTTTGTAAATACAATTGATGAAATGATGAACACGATATGTTTTATTTCTAACTTCAAAGGTTTTAGATTTAACAATATTATTACAATGAGGACAATGGCCACACCTGTAACAGCCCTTAAGTTCAGATTTGAGCCAGTTATTGGGACGTGCAGTTGGTAAATGACTATGAGACACTCTGTCTTTCAAAGTAGGTGCCCTCTTAAAGGTCACAACAGGGGGTTCAGGGAAAATGTCCTTCAGAGTGTTATCACATTCAATTATGTTCCAGTTTTTCTTAAAGGCCCAGTGTGTAAAATGGGTTGAAAACAGTGACATCAGTGGTCAAATTCTAGATTGCAGGGCTCACTCGCTCACCCCTCCCGTTGGGTAAATGACGGTGGCCTCGTAGGGACAAAAAGCCTTGCGCACGACTTTTTCAGGAGTAGGTCTATCTAGCAACGAGGTGAATGTTTATTTAGAAATCTAAGCCATGTTACGATATTGTAATGAATCCCTCACGAGCAGGAGACCAGAGGAGTGTTCGGGGAAAAGGCCCGTTTATTTGAGCACTCCAGAAACTCCGGTAACACACATACTCGTTTACCATTCTGAGTGGAGACCCCCCTCCCCTCTCTGCTCCGCCAATCTCCAGCCCGCACACTGACTGACAGCGTAGCCGGTAACAGAGCTCAGCTGTTTATTTATAATATCTCCGGACTATAGTAGCTGCAATGGACGACTTTGAACGCGATTTTGAAGAGTTTCTCGTAGCGGACACAGACCCAGAGCCATACCTGTTTGAGCCGGAGCATACAGATGAGGAACTCCATGTGTTTGATGCTGAGCAGGTGAGAAGAGAGGCTGAATGCACAGAATGGGATTCGGTGCTACTGCTGCCATCGTTGGGGAGATATATCACCAGGAGGAAAAGCGCCGCAGAGAGTGCATCACAAGGAGTGAAGCTGCGTCTTCATTTCCTCGCAGATGACGGTTTGGGTTCATTCTCTCCTGTTGCGTGGTAAGTGTGGTCCATTCGCAAACTATAACTAAAAAAACTTTTCACTACTCTCTATCGACGAACTACTAACACTCTCTGCTGTTTCTTCCTCCTTCTTCCTTCCTTCCGCTGTCTTCGTTGGTTCATTTATACACGCGAAACGAATTCTCTTGCTGGCTGGATTGTCCACTCGGTCTGCCGTACATACATGGCGGCGCAAGATGGCGACCTCTCTAAAGCAAGGTCCTTGCTATATATATATATATATATAAAAGCATAATTATAAGGCTACGAAAACCAAACAAATTTTATTTTATAGCGATCATACACAATTCAGATTCAGATTGACAATAAACCATGCCAAATATTACACACTGGCCCTTTAATGATATTTTTCATTTTGAAGGCTTCTGTGCTATATTTAGTTGTAAAAAACACACCTTTAGGTGCCTCCCTCACAGGTTTTCTTTGTAGCAAAGAGTCCCTATTAAGGGCTCCGGCTTTGTTATTTGCGTGTTTGACCATCTGTCTTTTGTAGCCCCTATCAAGAAAACGAGCTTCCATCTCCTCACTTTTCTCTGTATAATCTGATGCCTGATCACAGATGCGTCTCAAGCACTGGAACTGGCCAAAGGGAATATTTCCTATAAGGGATTTTGTATGAAATGATTTTGCATGGAGAATCGTATTTCTATCTGATTGTTTCCTAAAGACTGAAGTATGTAGCTCTCCATCTGCAGTCTTAGAGATATTCAGATCCAGAAAATTAATGTCAGTTTTGCTGTAGTCAAGTGGCAATATTATATTAGAATTTGTGCTGTTAAGATATTGATGGAATTGTAATAATTCATTTTCATCACCCGGCCATAGCAAAATGACATCATCGATACTGCAACCCACATGAGCGCTTCATCTGCTGTTGTCTTCAAGTTATGGTTCTCTTTCTGTTCATGGTTCTTTCATGCTGCAGTTGTGTGCACCCTCTACCTCCCCATCACTGCCCAGTCTGAGCAGATTCATCAGCCTCATCAGCCTTCAGAGTCATCAGCCACCACGGCCACCAATGTCGAGACTCCAGGGGGATTTGTCTTGCGATTTATCATGTGCAAATCTCCCTCTGGAGTCCACATACCAAAGACTTTCTGTCAATTCATATTCATCACATCATCTGTTAATGTCTTCACCTCCAATCTGTATTGAACAATCATCTTTATTTCTTTCACCTGGTCTCTCCTGATTGAAATATGCACCTGTTGCCATTTCATTATATAAACAGAAAAAGACTGTGTTTCAGTGATGGTATTCTGATCCATTTGCTTACGTAGAAGTACTAATTTCACATTGTGAAAGTACTCCACTACAAGTAACAGTCCTGTATTCATAACCTTGAGAGGGGGGCGAACAGTTTGTGTGCCAGGTGGGTGAAGTCCTTCATGATACATGAATGAGGCGTTTATATCTACATAAGGAGCAGGTCCTCGTCCATGTTGCACCGCCCTGTTTAGCCCATACCGGACAAACCAAAAACTGTCTTCACACAAGGCCATTTGCATTTTCATATCGACCACCGTAGTTAGCAGCCCCTCAGTGCAAGCAGTGAAGGGAAATTCATTATTTTCCTCCTGTGAACCTGCTTTCTTCAGTGTTTTTAATGGTTGATATCATCTGGTCCATTTGTTTTGTGGAGAAAGAGACCTCAGCGGATAATTCAGCTCCTAGTAAAAACCTCCTGAACAATGAACACTGAAGGAATTCTAACCAGAAGTTTCACCTGGTTGCAATCTGCAATCCTCGCCACTAGATGCCACTAAACCCCCCTAAATCTTACACACTGGACCTTTGTGTTGCATTTTACTGCTTTAGATGTTTTAAGACTGCACTCATTTTAACTCCTTTATATACTGATGGGTAGTTAATTCTACAGCAACGCATTATATTCTAGAAGATCATCATATGTTTGTAGCATGGCTGTCCTGTTCGAATAATGCATCTCTACAGAGTCAGACAAACAGCCTGTTTTCAGGTTTGTGTCGATGACTTTTGTAGCTTAACCAGGAGCATTTTCAAAGAGTTGTTTTAGCCTGAGGAGGAGGAGGAGGAGGAGGAGGATTTTCTCAACACATCCTTTAGTTTATCACAAACATTCAACATCAACAAATAATAGTAACCGAAGCTGTCTGACAAATGTGATAGAGTAAAATGTACAATATAAAGTATAAAGACGCATAAAATGTAAATAGACAAGTAAAGTACAATGACATCAAATATGTACTTTAGTATATGTTTTCAACAACTGATGTGTGATATTATTATCACTATAGCCTTCCTTTGCTTTATCCTGCTGAGTCTAAGCTTAAAAAGGAACCATTTTAAGCTACGAAGCAGCTGAACGCAGAAAGAGGGTGGCAGAGACGGAGGGGAAAAGAGAGCAGTTGTGTTATATGGTGTACAGAAACATCAGAGCTGTGTGTATACAGTATGTGTGTGAGACAGACAGTGTGATATAGATAGATGGATACAGAGAAAGATGTGAGGCTATGTTTTATTTATCTCTGGTTAAGTGCCGGTGAGAGCTGCAGTAAAGCTGCTGGATGAAACCATTTCAGTGGAACAACAGAGCGTTCTGTAACTCTCAGTCTGCTGCCTGCAGCAGAGCAGACACATGAATGGTTTCATTTTCCTTAAATTAAGACAGGTAACTAGTATTTTAGTGCAAAATCATGTGCTGATTCATCAATCCAAGGACTGCTGACTAATAATATGCTACTAACATGAAATCTTTATTAATAATCCTTTAACGTTATGCTCAGCCATTTGGTAGAGCACATTTTGAGTCACTATATCATAATGAAAAATGTGTTGAACTTAACTCAACTGACTGAGCTACCTCTACCATTCGCTTTAGGTAGGCTTTACTAAAAAGAATCCATTGGATGTTGCTGTGTCTTCAAATAGTTTGCCGTGGCAGTTCCCGTTGTACAGGAAGTTAGTAACAAAAAAAGTCACTCCAGACATTAAGGCTCCGTGTGGTGGGATTTTTTTCCAACATGTTAAAGTTTCAGAGGTCTTACTGAACAGATTTCTGTAACTTGAGACAAAAAATAAAAGTTTCTGTCCAAAGCCTTTCTCTACCAAACATTTGAATTGTCCTTTTTTGGTAAAGGTCGTGATGTTATGTTGATGATGTTATACCAATATATATTTAAAGAAAAAAAAGTATTCAGTAGTAGTAGTCAGTATTATTTTTCACCATTTCTGAGATGTTTCTCAAGTACTGTAATATTAAATATCTATAATGAATATGTATAAATAACACGAGCCCTTGTAATGAAAAAATGTACTAATTCCAAAGTAACACATAAATACATGTTGGTATACTAACATATTACAAGCATTATAACAGTATATGGTGTTATTTTGATGTTTTCTTTCAGTTTCACCACAAAGGGAGGTCTCAGCTGTTTGGTAGAGGCCTATAATTAAAAAAAACTATCCAGTCTGTTAATAAATAAATAAATAAATAAATAAATAAAAACTAAAAAAAGAATGATTTTACTTTATTATTGCCCCAGGGAAATAAATAAATGCAAAGGAAAAAAACTGCATTGCTGTTTTCTTAGTGTGGACATGAAAGGGTTAAATTCAGTTATTCATGTGTTCAGTTTAGTCACTTACATTGAAATCTGGTAAATGAATGAACAGTTAAAATTGCATTGCAGAATACAAGGGAGGTGTTTTTACTTTGTACCTGTGTTTGACGTAGAAACACTGAGTGACATTTATTTTGGTCCGTCAATTCAAAACAAAGTAAAAAGGGAGAAAGTGAAATGCAGTCTGTTCAATAAAGGAATATGAATACACACACACATACTGTTTACTGCTGCTGCCCTCTGCTGTCTGTAAATGTGAATGGTGTCCTGCTCCTTTTAGCCACACAGGTTTACACCACATGTTTTTACAGGTTATTTATGGTAAGAACATTAAGAACTGAATTCCAATTATGAATGTATGCATATATATATATATATATATATATATATATATATATATATATATATATATATATATATATATATATATATATATATATATATATATGAATATGTACGTAAGTATGTGTGTGTGTTTGTGTATACAGTACAGGCCAAAAGTTTGGACACACCTTCTCATTCAATGCGTTTTCTTTATTTTCATGACTATTTACATTGTAGATTCTCACTGAAGGCATCAAAGCTATGAATGAACACATGTGGAGTTATGTACTTAACAAAAAAAGGTGAAATAACTGAAAACATGTTTTATATTCTAGTTTCTTCAAAATAGCCACCCTTTGCTCTGATTACTGCTTTGCACACTCTTGGCATTCTCTCCATGAGCTTCAAGAGGTAGTCACCTGAAATGGTTTCCACTTCACAGGTGTGCCTTATCAGGGTTAATTAGTGGAATTTCTTGCTTTATCAATGGGGTTGGGACCATCAGTTGTGTTGTGCAGAAGTCAGGTTAATACACAGCCGACAGCCCTATTGGACAACTGTTAAAATTCATATTATGGCAAGAACCAATCAGCTAACTAAAGAAAAACCAGTGGCCATCATTACTTTAAGAAATGAAGGTCAGTCAGTCCGGAAAATTGCAAAAACTTTAAATGTGTCCCCAAGTGGAGTCGCAAAAACCATCAAGCGCTACAACGAAACTGGCACACATGAGGACCGACCCAGGAAAGGAAGACCAAGAGTCACCTCTGCTTCTGAGGATAAGTTCATCCGAGTCACCAGCCTCAGAAATCGCAAGTTAACAGCAGCTCAGATCAGAGACCAGATGAATGCCACACAGAGTTCTAGCAGCAGACCCATCTCTAGAACAACTGTTAAGAGGAGACTGCGCCAATCAGGCCTTCATGGTCAAATAGCTGCTAGGAAACCACTGCTAAGGAGAGGCAACAAGCAGAAGAGATTTGTTTGGGCCAAGAAACACAAGGAATGGACATTAGACCAGTGGAAATCTGTGCTTTGGTCTGATGAGTCCAAATAGTGTAAATAGTCATGAAAATAAAGAAAACGCATTGAATGAGAAGGTGTGTCCAAACTTTTGGCCTGTACTGTATATATATCTTATCTTACTATATAATGATGAAAACTCTGTGTGTGTGTGTGTGTGTGTTCCACGTTTTTCTCCTCACTGACTTGGTCAATCCATGTGAAATTTGGCACAGTGGTAGAGGGTCATGGGAGGATGCCAATGAAGCAATATTACATCAATTGGCCAAAGGGGGGCGCTATAGCAACTGATTGAAATTGCAAACTTTGAATGGGCATATCTCATGCCCCGTATGTCGTAGAGACATGAAACTTTGCACAGAGATGCCTCTCCTCATGAGGAACACATTTGCCTCAAGAACCCATAACTTCCGCTTATATAGATTTTCCGCCATTTTGAATTTTTTGAAAAACACTTCAAATGGATCTCTTCCTAGGAAGTTTGAGCCATCTGCATGAAACTGGGTGAACATAATCTAGGGACCAATATCTAAAGTTCCCTCTTGGCAAAAGTTGGAAAACTTACTAAAACTGAGCTTCTATAAGGCAATGAATATTGCGCAGGGCGTGGCTCATCACATAAAGGTGTATAACATCTCAAGGGTTTCACCCATCACCACGCAACTTTGTAGGCATATGACCACACATAATCTGAGGGGACCCCTCCATTATTGAGCCCATCAAACAAAATGGGGGCGCTAGAGAGCTCATTTCTTATCTAGGCCTAACCGCCATATGGATTTTTGCTAAACTTGGTAGATATGTAGAACAGGACGCCTCAAGGTGACTGGAGAAATTGAACTCTAATTGGCAACTGGGTGGCGCTATAACAACAGAAAAAATGCTTCAAAATGGCTAAAATGCGACCGATCGCTGTGGCTCCCCCTGTGGACCAATGTTGGTGTTTTCTAATTTTTGGTATGACTAAGTCATGGTATGGTATGCTGTACATAATCACGGAAACTGTCAGTGTGTCATTCTGTCAGTCAGTCATTCTGTCTGTCCCACGTTTTTCAAAAACTCTGTCTGAATACATTGCTCTTCTTAATGGGTTCAGATGACTATTTAATCTGCAATTTCCTATGACCTGTATCCCAAACACACACCATGTGAAACTGTACGTGGGCAACATATATATATATTTTTATATATATATATATATATATATATATATATATATATATATATATATATATATATGTGTGTGTGTGTGTGTGTGTGTGTGTGTGTGTATACAGTAAATAGGATTCTGACAGGACAGTTGCCAACTCAACAGGACACAGGCTCTTTATAGGTCTAATAAAAGGCAAGAACTGTGCCGGAACAGAGCCTTATCTCTCTGTTTACTGTCAAAGGTTAATGATCTCTTGTGCTTATTTTACCTGGGAAAGGAAAAGGTGTCACAGGAGCCATTTTATCTTTGGATTTTATCTTAGCCCCATTGGTTGAAGGCAAGAAAAAAAGAGAAAGAAAGCATAACTGGTTCCTCTCTGTTAGCACAGGAGTTATATTGTACACTACTTTTTTATTGAATAAATAATAAATAAATACATTTATTGAGTGTATATAGGACTTTTCAAAACAGATGTCTCATAATGCTTCACAGAACATAAATCAAGTAAAAACAATAAAGTAACCATTAAAATAGATCATCAAAAAATACCAATAGCAATTGTAACGCAGTAAAACAAGGTGTTAAACAAATACACATAAAATATATGAATATATACATGCATACAAAAGAAAATATAAAAAATACATAATACACATGAACACAGCAACCAGTCAACCTCTGAAATGACAGAAAAAACAACTTCAAGAAGTAGAACGTAAAATGTTTTTGAAAGAGTGAGCAGACTCAGCTGGTCTAACGAGATCTGAAATTAACACGAAAACCTCTGTTTCCCAACTTCAACTGTTAAACTGCAGTATGACACGCTTATCATGAAGTCTACTTCCTCTGTTCTCTAAGGTGCCATATATATGTAAATGTACTTTTCTTAAGTGTTTGTTACTTAAGGCATCCAAAAAAGTATGCTGTTCTGAAGTATCCAGACATCCGTCCGTCTGTCTGTCCGTCCATCCGTCCGTCCGTCCATCTTTCCATCCCAAGGTCACAGCAGCAGCAGGCTGATCAAAGTACTCCAGACATCCCTCCCGTCAGCAACATTTTCCAGCTCCTCCTGGGGGACCCCAAGGTGTTCCCAGTGTGTTCAGGGTCTGCCCCGGGGCCTCCCACCAGTGGGACATGCCCAGAAGAATGAGCCGAACCACCTAAACTGGCCCCTTCCAACACAAATGAGAATGCGGCCCTACTCCAAGCTCACCCTACCTCTAAGGCTGAGCCCAGTCACCCCTCGGAGGAAGCCCATTTTGGCTCCTTGTATCCGTGATATCACTCTTTCAGTCACTATCCAAAGTTCATGACCATAGGTGAGGGTTGGGGCGTAGATGGACCAGTAAATCAAAAGCTTTGCCTGCTGGCTCAGCTCCCTCTTCACCAGGACAGTCCGACGCAGCGCTTGCATCACTGTGGATGCCTCGCCAAGCTGCCTGTCCACCTCACACTCTGTTTTACCTTCACTACAAGACTGCAGAGATACTTCAACTCCTTCCCTTTAGGGCAGTAACTCTGTCCCCATCCAGAGGGGGCAATCCACCATTTTCTGGCAAAGAACCACGGTCTAAGACTTGTAGGTAGTAACTCTCATCTCAACCACTTCACACTTGGCTGTAAACCACCCGTAGTGCACGCTGAAGGTGTGATGAAGTCAACACCCACTAGAAATGTGATTAACTTTGAGCCATGTATGCGGACACATCTGTCACCTGGATTATACAAGGACCGGGTGGCTCGTAGCAAAGACCCTGGTACTCTGTAGAAGTGTGCATTAATTATCAAAATTGTGCTTTTGCATATACTTCAAATACAAGTATACTTGTTTTCAAGTGACTGTATCTTGATTTTTATGCATCAAAAGGAACACTAATGTGTTTCACTGAAAATATATACAGTACAGTTATAATTTTTTCGATATATTGATACAATTACCACTGTAATAAGTGATCATATAAACTGTAAACTTTGTATATGTTAAAGCTTGTGGATTTTAACAGGACATTTTTTAATTCAGCAGCAAGTAGATTGCCTGTTTTATTGGTGTAATAAAATGACAGAGCTCTGTCTTTTCTGTTGAAGCTTTATCTCTCTGTTTTCTGTCTGAGGTTAATAATCTCTCAATTGCATTTTACCTGAGAAAAGGAAAGGCTTGACTTTATCTGTAACAACTGGGTCATTGCTCTCTGTAAACACTGGAGTGAAACAATTCTGTTGAATAAAGAGGAGCTGAATCAGCACAAAGGAGGGAGGTAAAAACTGAGCATTAAAACTCTTAATCTTTTATGTAGCCTGCTGTGTCCTTTCATGATTCACTGTTATCATAACATAGCTGATACGATGTGCGAAACACCAAGAGAGACTGTTCAGCTGTTTGTTAGGTGAAGGTCAAAGTGTAGTTATTCCTGTAGGTCTTAATGCTCTACATTTAATACATCAGTAAACCCTGACAGTAAAACACATGACCTCAAATAAACACAAAAACGTGCTGTCTCCCAGCTGAAAATGTTAAACTGCAATATAATAGTGTAGAGTTTCTGTGAAGTGCTGTAGTGATTCATTTATTCAAAACGCACATTAAACACACATTAAACATGGCTTAATGCGACAATTTCAAACACAAGTAGCTTCACTATAACTCGCAGCATTCACAGACAAACACTTGTCTTTATCTGGACACATTTTCCCCACAAATACAACATGCTAATGTTTTTAGCATAAGCTTATGGCATTTTACATTGTATAACTTAGCTTAACTGCTAGCTGACTTTTCCTCTACTCATATGAAGCCAGGGACAACAGCAACATTTACCAAAGATAACATTACAAAATTTGGCTCCATTACAGCTCACAAGGTTCACTGACAAAACAACTGGCTTATATTAACATGTTTTCCAAACAAATACAACATGCTAACGTTATTAGCACAAGCCTATGGCATTTTATGTTGTTCAGATTAGCCTAGTGATGGGCAGAGATTTTCTCTGCTCATATGAAGCCAGGATAAATCACACACAAGATTTAAAGTACTGTTTTGCAGAGGCTTTATTGTCTTCACAATTTATTGATTCTTATCTCTGAAACAGAAGTAAATAAAAGCTTTTTTTCCACTGAGGGAAATGGTTTCAGCTTACAAAAATAGACAGGAGGTCCATGTCGCCACTACATGCAGTTACATTTCTTGGGAGGTGCACATCAAGCTACAGCATAGGGTACGGTGTAGGCTCTATGTCGACGCAGAGCCAACGCTGTAGCGTCAATTTGACGCAGGAGTATAAATCACATTAGATTTATTGTAAGGTGGCACCCTCTTATTACGGGAGCAGAGGAGGAAGTGAAGTGACGCAGTATAAAAAGCAACAAAGTCCACGTAATGTTGCATTTAGATGGAAGAAGTTCCCATAGGATGTGTGGGACTGGTGGTGGATGGGTTAAGCAAACACAGGGCTTTCACCCAGGAGACGGGTGTTAGTGCCTCGAAGTCAACATCGACTTCTTTTGAAGACAACACAGTGTAGTATGCCAGTATGTGTAGCATACTACCAATTTACCTATTTAAATCACACCATTGTTTTTTTTTTTTAATTCAACCACCTAGTGTTGTTACCTAAACCTAACCACAAAGTTTTAAAGTGTAACTGTGCCATAACGTTATGAAACACTTTAAAACTGTGAGTGTTAGGAAGGTAACAGATATGTATTTGGGGACGGACATATAGTTTTTTGGAGGTCATTTTGTCGTTTAGATATGACATGATATACAGCACAAAAACAACTCAGATCAACATGACAAAGAGCTCAGGGCGCTGACCTGCCCTCCATCGATCCTAATCCAATTGAGCATATGGGACGTGCTGGTACCCCAATTTGCAACCCACAAGACTCAATTGTTATGCCACCAACACCTTGGTGCCAGACAACACAGGACACCCCAAGAGGTCCTGTGCCAATGCCTTGTCAAGTCATAGCAAAATCTGATCCAAGAAGGCCCCATGGTGGATTGGACTTGACTCTGGGGCATCGCCATATCCGATAGATCCTCCACTGGATTGGCATCTGGGGATTTTGGAGGGCAGGTTGACATCTTGAGGTCCTTGTCATGTTCCTCAGGCCAGTTTTCAGGCCAGAGTTGAGTTTGCCTGTCAGTGGTTTTAATGTTGGGACTTGTCGGAGTATATTTTATATATTTTGTACTAAACTGATGTTTTTACACATTTAAAAAATGTAATAGTTTTGTACTTGTACATAAAGTACTCAATACTGTAGTTAATAATACTTTTTACTTCTTTACATGTGCTGTATGTCATGTTGCATACCACCAGGTGATAATGGACTTACAGTTTACATACTGTATACTTACACAAACTGGATTCTGTAATGTATGTCTTTACAGAGGTGGAAAGGTTTGATTTTAACAGGACATTTTCCAGCTCAGCAGAAAACAGAAAACTGGCAGTTCACTGTTCTAATAATTTAATTTTAATTTAATTTTTAATTTTATATACTTTATTAATCCCCCTGAGGGGAAATTCAAATTTTTCACTCCGTTGTCATTAACACACAGGTCCGAAATACACACACATGCATAAACAGGACCTATACCTTGTCTTTCTGTGGAGCTTAATCTTTCCTGTTGTATTTCTTTGGTTAATGATCTCTTGAGTTTATTCTACCTGAGAAAGGGAAGGGCTCTACTTTATTCTCTGTTTGCCTGGCATCACAGAAGCCTGCCTGTGTTTGGATGATATCTTTTATGATGCATGTTCTTGAACTCCTTGAATATGACAAACAGCTGAGGGCACTGACCTGCCCTCCATCCCCAGATCCCAGTCCAATCGAGCATATGGGACTTGCTGGTACCCCACTTTACAACTTTAGGACTCAAATATTCTGCTGCCAACACCTCGGTGCCAGACACCACAGGACACCCCAAGAGGTCCTGTGTCAGTGCGTTGTCAGGTCATAGCCAAATATGACCCAAGGATGTCCCATCATGGATTGGACTCCACTCTGGGGTGTCAGTACATCTTATAGATCCTCGATTGGATTGGCAAGTGGTTGATGACTTGAGCTCTTAGTCACATTCTTTGGGCCAAGTTTTTGCTGTGTGTCCTGCCGGGGTTGATTTCCAACTCAGCAGGAAGCAGATTGGCCCTTTATTGGTCCAATAAAAAGATCTATAGTTTCTGTCTTATCTTTCTGTTTTCAGGTTAATTATCCCTTACTTGAGAAAGCCATATGTCACATTGATTAAATAAGTAGATCAGAGCCAAGTGTTTTATGATTCAATGATAAAGCAGCTACAGTATATAAGTCTGGAGGTGACAGCAGGTTGGCAAAGTGATCCACAGTGTGACTGAAATGGTAAGAACTTTTAATTTTATTTCAATCGCAATTTTAATGTGTAAATTATGGTTTTAAAAATTGACATGTGAATTTGCAACATATACAGATTGTGTGTTAGACTGTACTGTAACTGCTGCAGTGGACAGTTTCGTAAATAGGTAAAGTTTCGGCTGAAAAATCATCCTGGAAGCAAAAGGGGGCGTGGCCAGTCAGAAAATTTGACAATTTTTAGGAGTCATCCCATAAAAGAAGAGAGCATGCTTCCACAATTTGAAAGTTTTCAGATTTTACTCCTTATTTTTCTCATAATTCTTTGTAAACGTTTTATTTGTGTTTTGCCTTTTATGCAAATATTTCTTGCGATTTCAAAACTGGTATACATTTATGGTCGCTAACAGTTTTGTGCTATGTCCCAGATGAAGCTGTCAGTGTTGTTGCTGCAGACCCTGCTTGCTCTGTCCTCTGCCAGTCTGCAGGACATCTTGAAGAAGAGCTCACAGACCACAGAAGGTAAACGGACAGAATTTCCTTCGTTACAGACACGACACCTGGTTTTTCTTTGTGCCTTAGAAAGAAAAAAGGTGGTATTTAGGCCTATTTCTTTTTAGAGTCATCTTGTTTGTTGATGATATGTCTCTATATCTATCTTCAGCATATTTTTCACTTACATAGTTTAAGGGTTGATTTACTTACTAAGATATAAATAAATTGTGTCCTCTCACTGTCCGGCCACCAAAACCCACATGAGAGATCTGAGTTGATAAAAATGTTGATATACTCATCTGAGTCACCTCCAATTATTACTCATAACTGTAGACTTAATGAGCAGCAACAAGTGTTTTTTGTCTCTTAAGCCCATGTTCCACTGGACAAAATAACACTAACACTCACTAACATCTGGCTTTTGTATTAAATGGCAAAGGTTACAATTGGCATTCATTCCCAGGACAAATGTTACTGGTATTTATCGGGTCCAGCTCCAATCAGCAGCAATGGAAATATGATACCCAGGTGGAAGCACAAATTTTCGTCCCGGTGCATGCAATGATATGTCTCCATCCAAGCAGTGCTTAAAGATCCTTTGAGTCAGACATAATTGAAAAAAAAAAGAAGTAATCCCTTAACATTTAACTGGGCTACATTTACCATAATTTACAGGACATAACACAACATAGTTAGAAGCTACTTGCATGTTTGGTGTGCAAAAATCTTAAATTGTAAAGTAACTAAAGCTGTCAGATAAGTGTAGCAAAAGTACAATATTCAGCCGACCACTCAGATGTCGTGGAGTAACATTAAAAGTTAATAGTGGAATGAAAGTAAAATACACAAGCAAGGGACTGTTCTTTACTAATCAGAGGAAGGGGGTGGCCTGTGTGGACTGAAGTGATTCTGATGAAAAACTATTTAAAGCGCATCCTACATAATGTGTTCAAAGACCATCGGAAATTTAAAAATCCACAGTAATTTCTGTTTTTACAGTTTCTGGCTATGATAAATGGTGTAATTTTGACAATCTTTATTAAAGAAAACATGCCTTCCAAACAGCTGGTTTGGAAGGCATGTATTCTTAAAAAATTGGCAGTAAAATAATACAATATACAGTTATTTAAAGTTGTATACCCCTTTCCTAAGGAAAAATAAAAAACATGAGACCCACTCCAGTGCTCAAAAAATTATTTGACATGTCCCCCCGAAAAAAATACATATATGAAAAAAAGTACTTCCACTGCAGTTGTTTATTTTTGGGTAAAACACTTATTTTATTTCAGTCAGGAACACTTTAGCCAAAGAAAACTGTATTTCCATTAGCAGTATTATATTTGTCAGTATGGCTCTGTTCTGGGGCCTCTCTACCTTTCCTCTGGCCTACACAGAAAGCCTTCGTAGTGTGCCTCTGCCTTTATGCCACTATTATCATAGAAATCAAAATAAAATGTATTTATGATATACTTAGATTTAGGGTTGGACAGAAGCATTTGTTTGCTAGATACTGTGCACAAGAGCAATAAAAAAAACATCAAGAAAAACCTTTGGTTTTTAAGGGGTCTTTAAAAAAATCTTTGCCCCCCTTTACTCTATCCAGTATTATCTGTCCATGCATTTGGTTCCAGTTGGATTTGAAATTTGTTTGATGTTTGTGATTTGATGACTGCTTTTATTTCACATTTTAAGACATGGATTCGTTGCCCTGATCTTGTTTTTCCCTTTCATAAATGTTGTTTCATAAATACATGTGATATGACTGTTTGTTCGTTTTCCACCTTTCTTTTTATACAGTTCCCTTACGGGACCCAGATCTAGGGAACAAGATTCCTCAAATCACCGCCAATGGATCAATGTTGGCTCTTCTAACTCCTGCTGAGAAGAGGCTGAGTCGATCCTCCTATATCTTTAGTGGCTCCACCCTGGAATGGCAGACCTGGCGTGGCTCTCTCCCCTCCGGTGCTGTTTATATTTACAACGACTATGCGAGTCGCTATGAATATGTCTGTAAGTATGGGTGTGAGGCTGGCTTCTACAATCCTGGCATGGGTAGTTATTGCCGCTACCCCTACGCAAGGCTAGAATATCTCACGTCCTCATTTGAAATCCTGGTGAACAGAGAGAACTTTGAGATCCTGGAGTGGAGGGATGATTCCTATGGTTCAGTGCCCCATAATTCAGCCAGAACTTGCTATTCTACAACTGAGACCAAATATGTAGGAAAGAATGTGTATGGTCTGGGGAAGGTACATGCTGAGCATAGCTGCTTCTACCTGCCTTGGGAGGGTAAAGAGTATTGGTACGAGCACTACCAGGTCCTGACCATCAACAAAAATATACACAGTGAGCACATGTCAAATGTCAAATACAACACCAATGTTGAAACTGTTGCACTTCCTCCAGAGGTCATGACCAAGTCCACCATAACAAACAATGCTTGCAGCCCAGTTGTGAAAACAGTTGTGCTCTCAGGAACATATCAGGAGGAGAAAAGGTGGGACACCAGCATTGCCACCACAATCGGTGTCAGCAGTACCATCACTGCCCAAATCCCATTCATCAGCGCAAGTATTGGGCTCAGCGCTGAGACAACAGAGGAATTCTCCAGTGGAAGCACCGTGGTGGAGTCGAAAACCCGCTCTGTCTCTGTGGAGCTAACTGTCCCTCCAAACCACTCCTGCAGTGTCAGTATGCTGGGACTTAAGCACAAAGCAGACATCCCATTCTCAGCTCGACTTACCCGCACCTACAGGGATGGGAGAACCAAATCGGCGGACGTCACTGGGGTGTTCTATGGTGTCAACGTTGGAGAAGTCCGGTCTGTTGTGGATCGCTGTGAACCTGTACCCAATGCTCAGCCCTGCAGCCCCGAAAGAGAAATGGAGGAGACATCTTAAGATATCTGTTCTGACATATTCAATATAACTGTTGATGATAAATGTAGTGTACTAATTCTACTTCTAATTGGCTGGACAGCAGGGTAGGTTTTAGGAGTAGTTGCATTAAGAGCAATTAATATATTATATCTAATGTTGATGTTTCTTTTCAAACCAATTCACCAAATCTACATATCTCTGCTGGCTGATTAGTTACATGCACTCACCAGAAGTGAAGGATAAATTAGTTGGTTAATGAAAATCTCAGCCTCTATTGCTGTGTTAAACGACCATTCCAGGACTTGAAATATCATTTTTTATGCAGACGATACAATCCTTTCCATGACTAGTTTGGATAAATTTTGTTGATTATGTTGATGGTTCATGTGGTTGTGGAGAGTCTGTCTGAGTTTGTTGACTAGAAACACTGAATACTGGAATGATACAGAACATATTATGATTTGCAATGTGCTGGTGACACTGGAGTGTAACAGATCACTTTTGAATTATCAGGAGTTAATTTTGTACGTGGTAAATAAATAAACTCCCCTTATCTTGCGTAAGTGTGTTTTGTCTTGTCCTGTTTATTCTCTAATGTTAGGATTAGTAGGTAAAAGGTGCATCGCCACAATGTAAAGTCTGTACTGAAGCTAATGGGTATCCTAATAAACTAAACTAAACAAATCATGTGAACATTGCAGTCTGCCTTTAAGACGTTCCTCACCAGTATGTGCACAGAAAGACACCAGGTGGTGCTCAAGCATCACCTGGTGTCTGTCTGTCTATCTATCTTTTTTTTTTTTTTTTTTTTTTCTGTTCAATCTCAATTTAGCCTGATCAAATATAAAAACAGATGTTTCCAAGATTTGGTTGAAGAAAGGGCCCCAATTCATTGAGCAATATGGAAAGCTACACTTTGTTTACATATATATATATATATATATATATATATATTTTTATATATTTATATATGTGTACATATATATATATATATATATATATATATATATATATATATATATGTATATGTGTGTGTGTGTAATTTATAAATAAAGCAGAGTAAAAGTGAGTGCAGGAGTCATCTTTTCTTTAAAATAACATACAGTTTAGCCAACAGCATGAAAATTGTTTTAGTGATGGTCATTCACCAGGAACTTTCAGCTCCCTGGTGATCTCCCGCCAGCCTGTTGCCACCTTATTTAGGTATTTGTAGTGAAATGAAGAGGTAACCTACTGTGTAGATAAGAACTCATTACAACTTCATGAATCAGCCATTCCTTGTCCAACAGCGTGCAGTGAAGCACTGCAGCACTCGTGGCCAGTCAGGATTTAAGATAAGATAAGATACACCTTTATTGATCCCACAATTGAGAAATTCCAGTGTTACAGCAGTCAAGGAGAAAGAGTCAGATTAAAGATTCAAAAATTTAACTTAAAAACCTAAAAACTAGGCATGCAAAATAAAGTACAAAATTACAAGAAATGGTAATAAATAATAATAAAAATAATACTAATAATGAGAAGAGGATAATAATGAGCAGTAAATAAAAATGAGCAGTGGAATAAAGAGAGCATATCTAGTGCAAGTGATTGTATGTGCAAAAAACAGCAACATTTTGTTGCTGACACTCACTCTTGTCATAGTCACTGAGCGCATAATGTAGCAATTATTTAAAGAAAGATAAAGAAATCCCTTTAAAGGAGTCATCACCTGGTGTTTTAACATATCCCGTCTCTCTTTAATTGTCTTAAAATTATTTTTTAAAATTAATTTGCCAAAAACAAAATCAAACTTTGAGCTTGTTTTGTCCCCCCCCCCGCCATACCCCGACTTTCTCTCGCGAGAGTACATGCGACATTTTGACTGGTCGGGACGCTCATTGTAATAATGATAATGTGGCGCGCACTGATTGGCTGCAGGAAGGACAGGGCCAGAATGGGGGCTGGCCCAATACATCCATGAGTTGGCCGACTCCAAAATAACAACAATCCCTTCGTCATGGCGCACGCACCAAATGAACAACCTGACCGGGCAGCTGTTTATGGAATTCGCTCTTTTATGTTTGAACCGGAGTCGGAACCTGCCGGAGAACCTGGGTCTCCGCAGGGGTCCCCCGCCATGGTCTCCATTTACAAACATCCATACCACAGTACAACGCACCCCGGAGATGTAAAACGAAAGACGTGGGGGTCACTTCTAAATCACATGAGGTCCACAGGTTATACTAGTCCCTTGTGAATAACGTTAGCATCTAGCGTTAGCCCAATTAGTAGTTAGCTGCTGTCTACCATCATTTCAGGGTCAAGTACACAGTAAAACATACCGTTAACTGTTACACAAAGCGGCGAGACTTGACAATTGCACTGCTGGTCGGGCTTAGGCAAACAGCCTCCTGTTGTTACGTAACCGTAAGAGCACACCCAAAATCGCACTTTTTTGAGTGTGCACCCTTGTGGTTTGAACAAAGAGGCCAAACGAAAAAACAGAGCCACTTTCATCCTCCAAAATTTCAGGCAAGTTTCAACTGAGGTCCAACTCCAATATACACATATTAACAAGGAAAAATGTGATTTCCGGGTGACGACTCCTTTAAATAATCTATCTTTAAAGATAGTTACTGTTTTCAAGATACCACCAATCTTTATGAAAGCCGGAGAACGGAACAGTTTCAGTTTGACAAAGGTTGTAAACTAGGTGAAAAACAGGCTGTTTATTGGTCCAATAAATGTAGCTGTATTTTCTTTATCTTTCTGTTTTCTTTGATAGGTCAATAATCCATTGGTATTATTTTACCTGAGAAAGGAAAGTCCACTCCAGTTGTTTGTTTGTTTGCCCTCACAGAAGCCTTTCTATCTTTGGATTTTATTACTTATGATGTGTTTTGTTGCCCTATTGGATCAAGGGCAGGAAACTAAAACAGAAAGGAAAACATAAAGGGGACACATTGTCTGCAAGCACTGGAGTTAGACATTTCTGTTGAATAAACATGAGAAACTCTTTCTTATTCTTTACAGTTATTGTATTTCATCAATTTTTTTGAGCCCAAATTTTGAGCTTGCTGTGTCCTGTCATAATTTACTGTTAACCCAGCATTGCTAATACAATTTTTTAGTTGTTTGATAACCAAAGGCCAGTGTGTTGTAATTCCTGTAGGTCTTTATTTATGCAACACAATTAACATGACGGACAGAGCTATACTTTTTTATTGTTAACATCACCATCTTATCTTTGTTTCTGTTAACAGGTTTGTATTGATAATCTTTAGACTCTATTTTTCCTGGCCTTAATGATAAAGGCTTAAAAGACAACAGAAGCCTTTTAACCTTTGAATTTTATTATTTATGATGCCCGTTTTTAGCTATTTCCTTGCTGAGGTCAAAATAAAAGCAAAAAAGTTTTTTTCAAGTTTTTTGTTTTAATATCTATTAAATAACTAAACAAACTCCCTTGATATGTTATCGTATCTTTCCAAAACTGCTATTTGATATCAGTATCATATTTTACATTTATAGTTTATAGTTTGCGATTATTTCTCTTTTCTCATTTGAGCTTTTGTTTTGATTGAGACATTATCTGTGTAGGAAGAGATTTGGGAATGTTGGGAATTCTTTGTCTGATTTGAATGTAAAATGGTTTCTATTTTGAACTGTTGTCCGGCTTTTTTGTAGTTTGTGCCTGCTTATTTTTGATAATGCGGAGGCGATTTTGGTTTTAGGCCATCCTCGGGTCAGCTTCAGGTTGATTGCTTTGATTTCTAACACCTGTCCAAGTAAAATAATATTTAATTGATATTAACTGATACATAATATAGTGTCAATGGATATATTATATATATGTTGTACATGACCATGATTTTTTCACAGCAGAAATTAGGTCGTTGTAACCCTTAGTAGCTTAGTAGTGAGACAACAGAGCAATTTTCCAGTGGAACCACCAAGGTGACCTCGAAAACCTATTCTGTATCAGCAGAAATTTTAATTAGGTTGTTGTAACCCTTAACCTGAAAGACGCACGAAAACATACTCTTTAATTTTGTGATGTGTAACATGTTGTGCTTATACTGCACGTGTTTTGGGGATATCCTGTTGATAGAAGACACTGATAACTGTGTTTGTCAAGGCAATAAAGAGTGATTAATAAGATGTGATAGAGACGATTCTTTGATATTGTCTACTTTGCCTTCTTCATGTATGTGATTAAATTAGCCAGTCAGAGCCAAGTGCAAGTGAAACTATTTGTTTTATGATTTAGCAGTAAAGCAGCTGCAGTATATAAGCATGGAGGCGACAGGAGCAGGACAAAGTGGATGTATCACTGAAAAGGTAAGTCCTTTACATTTTTTTTTTATATATATGTCTTGATTTTAAAGATTGACACGTGAATTTGAAATACACACAAATGTCAAACTTCACAAAACATGTTCACAGCAGTAGCTAAGGTTCTGGCTAAAGATTCATCCTGGATGCATACAAGAGGTGACATCAGTAATTGGGAAATTTAAACATTGTTAGTAGTTATCTCATAAGAAAACTGAGTACTTCCACAGTTTGGAAGGGTTCAGATTTGTAAGATATTTCAACTTTTAATTTATGCTTTGGCAATTGATGTTCACTAACAGTTTCATGCTGTGTTCTAGATGAAGCTGTCAGTGTTGTTGCTGCCGGCCCTGCTGGCTCTGTCCTCAGCCAGTCTGCAGGACATTGTGAAGAAGAGCGCACAGCACAGAAAAGGTAAAGGTTTTTAGAAATGTCCTTTTCTTATAGATGTATATCCTGCTTGTTTTTTCTTTATGCCCTTTTTAAAAAGTGGTATTTATATCTTTTAAAAGTCATGTTCTTTATTGATGACATGTCTCTAAATCTATCTCAGGCATAATTTTCACTTCTATAGTTTAATGTTGATTACTGTCATTTGACTGTCCAGGAGCCAAATAAAAAATGTTGATATGTTCATCTAGGTCAGCTTCAATCATTTCTGTGCACTCATATGGGCTTAATGAGCATTTGCAAATGATGTAGCGGTGCATGTGAATCACAAAAACTAATGAGCCAGCAATTCCTTAGAACAATGTACTGTTATGAACCTCAAATAAAAGAGTACATATCATGAAGGACGCAGTAGTATAGTAGTTTTGGATGTAAACCAGATCTTAGGTGGTCTCTATGGTGACATAACTTTGAAATCAGCCTTTTATTTTATTTTTATTTTTACAAAAATACTGGCAGACAAATTCTTTCACAAATCTGAAATATGGTTTTAAACAGTGTTTCGGGACTATCTGTTGATGTTGTCCAGATTTGACCAGTCTGTGTGCAGTAGTTTTCTATGTAGACAAGATGAGCTGGTCTGTATAGCAAAAATAAATAAATAAATGAAATACGATAGTTTCGGTGTCTGTTTTTTTCCACAAGCTGCAAGTGAATCTAGCAGGAAAACACACTAATAATCTGTTATGAATGATATAAAAGCTATATTAGATATGATATAAATGATCTGATTTTGATAAATGATCAAATATGAATTAAATCCTTCAATAGATTTATCAGTTGTGTCTAAACTGAGCGGAGAGAGAAGAGCAAACACATACACACAGAGACACACAAGCAGACACAAACTGAGCTGACAAGTGATTTAAACAGAGCAGAGGATCAGAACCACTTCCTGACTGGTGCGGAGAAATGCGCTTCTGGTGTGAACGTTCAGACCACTGCTGATGGACTGCTGTGTGACAGTTAACACATCTGGCCGCTTTCGCCTCCAGTGTGACCCTGGCATTAAAATGTCCTCTTTCTGTTGCCTGACTGGCTGCTTTGCGAGCATTTGACACAGTGTGAAGCATTCACTACAGTCCCAGGGAATAGTTTAGTAGGTTTTAGTAGGTTTTTTATTAGCTACAGCATGCGGGCTATTAGTGGGGCAAGCCACTGGGAAAACTGCCAGTATGCCCAACGGCCAGTCCGGGCCTGGATGCAATAATCAAACACTGATCATAGATACAGTGAGGTAGTAAAGCCTATCTATCTATATAAACCATCTATCTATCTATCTATCTATCTATCTATCTATCTATCTATCTAAACTTTATTTTCACTGCTTCTATTTCTTATTTTGAGGTAAACATATTGATTTATTGCCCTGATTCTTGCTTTCCCTTGTTTTTATTTAACATTTAATGACTGTTCTTTTCTTTCCCCTTTCTTTATACAGTTCCCTTTTTGAACCCGGGATCTAGGGAACAGGATCCCTCAAATCCCTGCCAATGGGTCAGTGTTGCCTCCTCTGACTCCTGCTAAATTTGAGAAGAGGCTAGGTCAGTCATCCTCCTATATGTTTGGTGGCTCCAGCCTGGAATGGCAGACCACGTATGGCACTGTCCCACCTGGTGCTTTTTATATTCACAACGAATATGTTGGTGGACGTGTCGACTATGTATGTAAATACGGGTGTTCCTCTGGCTTCTTCAACCCCAGCATGGGTCCGTACTGTCACTACCCCTTGTCAGGGAAAGAGAATCGAGGCCGCCCATTTGAGATCTTGGTAAACAAGGGAGGCATTGAGGATTTATACTGGCAAGATGACTCCTGGGGGGATGTGCCTCCCAATTCAGTCAAGACCTGTTCTGGCCTAGACCTGTATGTTGGGAAGAACAAGTACGGTCTTGGGAAGGTGCAACAGTCAAATGGGGCCTTCTTTCTTCCCTGGCAGGGTGATGAGTATTGGTACAAGTACTACCAAGTTCTGATCATCAACAAAAATGTACGCAGTGAGCACATGTCAAATGTCGAATACAACACCAATGTTGAAACCGTTGCACTTCCTCCAGAGATTGTGACCACATCCGACATAACAAACAATGAGTGTAGCTCAGTTGTGAAAACGGTTGAGCTCTCAGGAACATATCAGGAGGAGAAAAGGTGGGACACCAGCATTGCCACCACAATCGGTGTCAGCAGTACCATCACTGCCCAAATCCCATTCATCAGCGCAAGTATTGGGTTCAGTGCTGAGACAACTGAGCAATTTTCCAGTGGAAGCACCAAGGTAACCTCGAAAACCCATTCTGTCTCTGTGGAGCTAACTGTCCCTCCAAACCACTCCTGCAGTGTCAGTATGGTAGGACATAAGTACAAGGCAAGCATCCCATTCACAGCTCATCTTACCCGCACCTACAGCAATGGGAGGACCAAACTGGCATATGTCAGTGGAGTGTTCCACGGTGTCAACGTAGGAAGAGTCCAGTCTGTTGTGGATCGCTGTGAACCTGTACCCAATGCTCAGCCCTGCTCTGAATAAGAAACAGAAGAGACATCTTAAGATATCTTCTCTGACATATTCAATGTAAATGTTGATGATAAATGTAGTGTACTAATTCTACTTCTAATTGGCTGGACAGCAGGGTAGGTTTTAGGAGTAGTTGCATTAAGAGCAATTAATATATTATATCTAATGTTGATGTTTCTTTTCAAACCAATTCACCAAATCTACATATCTCTGCTGGCTGATTAGTTACATGCACTCACCAGAAGTGAAGGATAAATTAGTTGGTTAATGAAAATCTCAGCCTCTATTGCTGTGTTAAACGACCATTCCAGGACTTGAAATATCATTTTTTATGCAGACGATACAATCCTTTCCATGACTAGTTTGGATAAATTTTGTTGATTATGTTGATGGTTCATGTGGTTGTGGAGGGTCTGTCTGAGTTTGTTGACTAGAAACACTGAATACTGGAATGATACAGAACACATTATGATTTGCAATGTGCTGGTGACACTGGAGTGTAACAGGACATTTTAAATTCCCTCATTATTGAATTGTCATTATTGAGTTTGTTTTGTACGTGGCAAATAAATAAACTCCCCTTATCTTGTGTAAGTGCGTTTTGTCTTGTCCTGTTTATTCTCTAATGTTATGATATAAATTGTAGGTTAATGGTACATCACCACAATGTAAAGTTGATACTGAAGCTAATGGGTATCCGAATAAACTCAGCTAAACAAATCATGTGTACAGTAAGCACCTACCCTTTTGGCACCAGACTAGATAAGTACCCTTTTTGTTCAGATGTTTTTTTTTTTAGCTCATGTCATCAATTCTCAATTAAAAGAGTGTTGTATGTCCAACAACTTGATGTGAGTTGAGCCCCTGCCCCTCCATCTTGAACCTCCCTTGTCACAGTCAGTTAACGCTCACAAACTAACCTTCCTGAGCAGCATCATGTCTCTCTGCTCCACCTTCATGGACAACCAGTTAATGACAGAGTTTGTCCTGAGCCTCTGCGCCATGCTGTGTCTAGTGTACAGAACTGTTTGGTCTGTTTTAACCTAGAACAAACACTGTACATGTCTTCACGTTATCTTGGCTCTGATATTAAACACTAAACAATAACTGCTCCAGTGGCATGAGAACAGACGTCAAGATGAAGAGTGATTACTCGTTAAGAATGTTGTTTCAAACCAGATAACCAGATTCCCTGGTAAGCTGCAGGAGCAAGTGGCAAAACAAGTTTAGTTTGACTTGGTTGAAGGGATTTAAAAAAAAAAACAAAACAAAAAAAAACATTAGTTGGATGATCACGTGTGGTCACGGATCACCTCTGGAGGTGGTCTGAGTACAGTTCACTTCATAGGGGTCAGATTTCTATTGGAGTGTTCACATATGCACAAAAAATGTTGAGTCACTGCTCTGACTCCGCATGGAGAGCTAAAAAGGTGTATGATAACACCCTAAAAGGACTGAGTTTGGAGTTTGTTTTAAAATGACAATGTGAAAACACCCTGTGTGTGTAAAAACTTCCACACTGTCCTAGGTTCCTGATTACATTCATTCAACTCACCTGCTCTCTGCTGCTCACCTGAGAATCATCCAGTAATCAGCCCTGCAGTATAAAACACTGGCTCTCCTCTCCAGTCCCAGCCAGATCGCTGTGGTGCAGTCATGCTTCAGGCTGCTGCTGAATTGTGAATTCAACTTAGAGTTTTGCTTGTGTTTTCCTCTGTCCTACCTGCGAGCCTGCCTGCCTGTTCGTCCTTGTACCACGCTCCCAGCCAGCCAAACCCCTCCAACCTTGTTTTGTTTCCCTGCCATCCACCCACTCCCCTCACCCTGGATTTTCCCCTACAGCCACGTTCATTATCCTGGCAGTAAAGCCCCATATTTTTCCCCACTCTCTGAGTGTGTGTTCTGCATTTGGGTTCATCTTGTTGATTGTAACAGAAATAAGGTTGTGTACCTGCACACTTGGATCAATGCAAGTATCTTTAATGAACAAGCTTTTGGTCAACAATCAGCACATGAGCACAATGAACAGTATTTATGTGATTCATCAAAGCAATCAGTAACACCTGTGCTGCACCACTCCTGCTCAAATGGTAGATGTAGTTCAAAAGCAGAGTGAGTAGGAAACCTTAAGCCCTTTTCGGACAGGATTAGTTTTACATAGGGACGAGGGGTAAAGTAATAATTACCAGAGATTTTAGTCCCGTCCGAATGTGCCATGTCAGTAATCATTACCGCACGATGTCAGTAAAGATTACCGCGACTTTTACCTTCTGTAAAAGGGTCCAGGACAATTACCTCAGGTAATACTAATCCCAGGCGAATAGACCAGCAGTAAACATGTGTGTTAGGGCTGTCAAAAAAAAAATCGAAGTTAGAAATATATTCAAATATATTTATTTTTTTATAAGTTCGAATCTAAATTTGATCATTCGAATATCATTAATAATTAATTAATTAATATTATCAATAATGTTGTATATCACGGAAAATCCCGTTTGGGCGGAGGTGGCTCGCGCACGAGCCGGGCCAGAGAGGGACGCAGCGGGAGGGAGAGGCGCCGACGGAGGAGCCCGCTGCACCAACACCACCCACTGCGCTGTCCGCGATGTGTGACCTGTTCGAGGAGACATACAGGGAGAGTGTTGCACCTGCTACCTCCCTGCCTACCCTTTTTGAAGAAGAGATGAAACGTTACCAGAATGAGACACCACTACGAGCCGGCCAGGATCCACTCTTGTGGTGGAAAACTACGCACTGAAGTATCCAAACATTGCTCAGATAGCGAGACAGAAGTTGATCATACCTGGCACTTCAGTGAGGTCAGAACGGGTGTTTTCATCCGAGTGTCACGTTCATATTGCGTCAGCAATAAGCATCTTATTTTTTGGTTTTTTTTTTTTGATAATGATGATAATAATAATAATAATAATAATAAATCATCATCATCATCATCATCATCATCATCATCATCATCATCATCATCATCATCATCATCATCGAACTCTACTAAATTAATTCGAAAATATTCGAACTCAATTTCATGGTGCTTTTAACAGTCCTATCATACGCTCATGATGGCAGGAGGGCACGGCGGTGCGTGAATGGATTTACCCCTCCCACTTGTGGTAGTTTTACTGATATTTCTT
Source organism: Epinephelus lanceolatus (assembly GCF_041903045.1). Taxonomy (NCBI): domain Eukaryota; kingdom Metazoa; phylum Chordata; class Actinopteri; order Perciformes; family Serranidae; genus Epinephelus; species Epinephelus lanceolatus. Next base: position 3,724,220 of record NC_135742.1, read on the forward strand.
ATCCCGTGCGAATCGGCCATTAATATTACTGACGTCCTGTGGTAAAGTGACATTACCCCACGTGCCCATGTAAAACTAATCCCATCCGAATAGTGCTTTAGAGACACTCCACAAGAACCATGTGCAGACAAAAACAACTAAACAATAGAGAAAACAATATATAACAAATAGAAGACTGAATATATACACAGCACTAAATTAAAAGGGTGAAGACACTGCACAAACATCAGGCAGACCGTCATAAAATGCAATACCTTTCCCAATCTAGTTATAAGCGACAGACGATCATCCTCAACAAATATAAAGAATATAAGCATTTAATTCAAGCCAAAGGCAACACAGTAGCGGCTGCCAAAAGTCAGAAAGGCGGCTGGCAAAAAATCGCTGACTGTGTGAACGTGTGAAGTTAATGGGTTTATATATCTTATGACTTATGTATATTGTGTACTATACAATATCATTACCTCAAATGTGACATGAGTAGATCTGTCTGCAATTACATTAGTGTATGCTTAGATGGTGTATATGACAAGTTGAACCTCATTCTTTCAGTTCTAACCCAGACAGTGTGAAACGCACATGGGAGCAAATTAAAGATAAATGTGAAAACATAATTCAAAGCAGTAGGAGGACTTGTTCTCATGTTATGTAAGTACAGGAAGTAACCTACAAGGCTGTAGTGCCTTGATCACTATCTGCTGTTGGATAATATCAGTATAAAACAAGCACAATGAAATGATGGTTAGCTGTTCAGCACAAGTTGCCACGGTGATTTATCCCAGTAAAAAGAGTACTGTTTTTTTAACTGATTAATCCATGTTTAAATAAGAGTGGACATATTTCATACATTTGTTTCATTTAATTTATTTATACAGGAAAGGAATTAAAAGTAACAGTGTGTGTTACAGTTTAAACTGGCCTGACTCAGTTAAAAACTGGTTTTCAGCAGGTTCCTGTTCTGCAACAAAAGCACATTACAGTACAGGATATTAACAAAAACGATCAACAGAGGCAAAACAACAAAATGTAGGCGGCTACATAGACAATGCAGAGTAGAGGACTGAAGTGGAGTGAGTAAAATGGGATTTGAATCAGTGGTGCAGGTAGTGTTTATATGTGTGTTTGAAATGTGTAATAGAGCTTATTGCTCTAATGTAGAGTGGGATCTCGTTCCAAAAGTAATAAATATATTTTTACTGGAAGAGAAGGATTTGATGTGAAATTGCTCAAAAATGATTCTTTCCATGCTGGCATGAACTAAGAAAGCTGAACAACAAGATTAAAGCACAGCACACATTTTCATTTCACTGTGTCTTTAAAAAGACAGCTGGGGTTTTCCAAATGTCTTCATGGCTGAGTTGTTACACACTGTACATACCGTCACGTCGCCTTTGCCCTGATATTGAACAGTAAATAATAACCGCTCCAGTGGCGTGAGAACAGATGTTGAGATTAAAGGTGATTACCTGCCAAGAATGTTGATTTAAACCCGATAACCACATTCCCTGGTAACCCGTATTGGCAAAAGACAAAACATGTTAAGTCTGATTTGGTTGAAGTGATCTATTAAAAAGTGCAAAGTTACAACACCAACACTGAAAACTACACTAAAGGATATTTTTAATGAGTTTTCTTTTCCCTACCAAGTAGGTACCTGGTGTAGAATAACTGCTGGACGTAGAGATGCTGTGTCCTCATCAGCACCTCCACCTCTCTGCTCTACTCCGTTCATAGAGAGCTGTTTAAGTGTGGAACACCAGTATAATTTGTGGTAGAAAAGAGATTGTCCAAACTGCGTCAAAAGCAACCCAATCACCTGAAAAAACGTTGGCATTGTACGTTTCTGCAAACCATGGACAAGTTACATTTGGGTAACATGGGTTAAAAGTAACTGCCTGACTTTGCATGCACTTTCATGAATAATAAATGACAGAAAACCAAATTGTGACTGCAGAGTAGGGGTGTCCCTGACTAAGAATTTTCATAGTCGAATCTGATTTGACAGATTTTACCTTTAGCCAACTAATCATTGAATCATGTTGTTTTCCGCCTCATTGATTAATGAGCTCGCATCAGTTTCCGCTCCAGAGAAAAGAGCTAAAACACCCAAATAAACAAATTTTAATTCTTTAGTAGTAGTAGTAGTAGTAGTAGTAGTAGTAGTAGTAGTAGTAGTAGTAGTAGTAGTAGTAGTAGTAGTAGTAGTAGTAGTAGTAGTAGTAGTAGTAGTAGTAGTAGTAGTAGTAGTAGTAGTAAAACAGTTTTCCTTCTTTCTGACTTCAAGTTACTTCATTAATCAACTCAGGTTCATACAAGTTCATCCACACGGACCGTGCGTCACCGCTCTCAATTGTCGGACAAAAAGTAGCCAAATAAATAATCAGTCTATCAAGAAAACAATCAGCAGTGAAATTCGTTTCAAGACACTTCAGGTAAATGAATAATCCTCGGAGAGGAGGGAGAAAGTTTAACAGCGAGGAAAGAAACAATTACAGGTTTAGTGCCTGTCTGATACTCCCTGGTGTCTAAAATCTTCTGTTGTCCTTCACAGATCACAAACGATAACACCATCAGGAAACATGAATGAATGCCACTCACAGGTAGAACAGGGGAAACTGGAGGGACAACACTGCGTTGATCTTCCCTGCCCATCTCTCCACCTGCATCTCAGTTCTTTATCAGCCCTGCTGTACTTATATCTGCCTCTTCTCTCCAGTCACAGACAGTTTGGCATAGTTGCCTTATGTCTCATGCCTCAGCTCTAACATCTCTAACTTGTCTCTTATCCATTCCCTGGGTCTCTGCCACCTGCTACCTACCTGCCTGACCCTCGGCCTGATCTCTGGACTTTGAACCTTGTGACTGTAAGTTTTTTGCAGTTTTCATAAATCCACTGAACTGATCCTGTCTGCCTGCTTTTTACTGTGTTTGAGTCCGTAGGCTCCTACATTGGTACACCTTTTTATATATAAGGCAATTCTTGGTCTGCTTCCATATTACCTGTGTGTTTTCATCACGCAAAAAAACACCGGGCAGTATTCACTGCGTTCTCAGGACCTCTTTATGCTCTCTGTCCCAAATGTTCGGACTGAAATTGGGAAAAGGGCTTTTGGGTATTCTGCACCCTCAGCCTGGAATTTGTTGCAGAATGATTTAAAACTGAAGGAGCTCGTGTTGTTACGTTTTTAAATCTAAATTGAAGGACTTGGAAGCAGTTTCTATGGGATGTCGGTTTTTAGCTTGACTGTTTGTACAAATTACTCCCAGAAACACTCGTTTTGATTTACTGGTAGTTTTTCTTTATGCAAATTTTAGTGCTTGTGAATTGTACTTGTTCTCCCTGTATGTCTCTGTCTGCAACTTTGTGTTTTTGCTGCTGACCGTCTTGGCCAGGTCTCCCTTGAAAAAGAGATTCTTAATCTCAACGGGACTAACCTGGCTAAATAAAGGTTAAATAAAATAAAAAAATAAAATAAAAAAAATAAAACACGCCAGCACACACCAATAGTGATAGCAGATTTTCTCTCAAAACTTCAAAACTTTTACTTTATCTATTTTGTATAGTTACTTATGCTTAATGAAGTTTCTGTATCGACTAGACACACAGATTTGTGTGAAGCATCCATGTTTTCACAGACATGGATGGAAACCATCAGAAACTTGAGTGGTTTGTGAAGGTATACAACTGCAAGGCTGCATTTCTAGTTTTAAAAAATTATTATTATTATTGTTATTGATATCACTGGTAAAATAACATGACAAACAGTGTGACCATGTGCATAGAACATAAATAAGCAATGTAGCTGCGAGATGTATCCAAGTTTAGTGATCCTGGACAGGCTGGTGTGTGGAGTAAAGGTCTGTTCCACGTTTTTCTCCTCACTGACTTGGTCAATCCATGTGAAATTTGGCACAGTGGTAGAGGGTCATGGGAGGATGCCAATGAAGCAATATTACATCAATTGGCCAAAGGGGGGCGCTATAGCAACCGACTGAAATGTCAAACTTTGAATGGGCATATCTCATGCCCCGTATGTCGTAGAGACATGAAACTTTGCACAGAGATGCCTCTCCTCATGAGGAACACATTTGCCTCAAGAACCCATAACTTCCGCTTATATAGATTTTCGGCCATTTTGAATTTTTTGAAAAACACTTCAAATGGATCTCTTCCTAGGAAGTTTGAGCGATCTGCATGAAACTGGGTGAACATAATCTAGGGACCAATATCTAAAGTTCCCTCTTGGCAAAAGTTGGAAAACTTACTAAAACTGAGCTTCTATAAGGCAATGAATATTGCAGAGGGCATGGCTCATCACATAAAGGTGTATAACATCTCAAGGGTTTCACCCATCACCACGCAACTTTGTAGGCATATGACCACACATAATCTGAGGGGACCCCTCCATTATTGACCCCATCAAACAAAATGGGGGCGCTAGAGAGCTCATTTCTTATCTAGGCCTAACCGCCATATGGATTTTTGCTAAACTTGGTAGATATGTAGAACAGGACGCCTCAAGGTGACTGGAGAAATTTAACTCTAATTGGCAACTGGGTGGCGCTATAACAACAGAAAAATGCTTCAAAATGGCTAAAATGCGACCGATCGCTGTGGCTCCCCCTGTGGACCAATGTTGGTGTTTTCTAATGTTTGGTATGACTAAGTCATGGTATGGTATGCTGTACATAATCACAGAAAATGTCAGTGTGTCATTCTGTCAGTCAGTCATTCTGTCTGTCCCACGTTTTTCTCCTCACTGACGTGGTCAATTTATGTATTTAAACTGCACATAGGCATTGAGGACTGGCATAGGTAGAAGGTGACAAAGCTACCAATGGCTATGGACTAGTACTTATATATTAATAAAACAACAATAAGGTAAACAACACAATGTAAGCCCCAACATGAGCAGTTTTTTGTTTTCACCAAGGCTGGATTTTACAGTTGGTTTATTGTGACAAACTGGTGAAAGGCTAAATGACTGTGATGTTTTTCTGTGTTCCATCAGTGTTGCTGCTGATGGCCCTGCACGCTCCATCCTCAGATAGCCTCAACAGCTGTGAGAAGGAGGACGACGAACCAGGTAAACCAACGCTTGGATAAGGATAGAAATAGCTTGCAGACAGCAAATAAAAAAAGAGTTTGAAAATAGAGGGACAAAAGAAATTCTATGAAGCCACAACAGTGACGGTAAATTTTGGCATCACAAACAGAACATGGGGTACTATTCATCTGCTTTACCACTGAAGAATGTAAAATTTAGAAAACATACCATTCAGGGGAAATATAGGTCTTTTTTTTTTTTTTAACTATTCTTCAACCAATCTCTACCAAACTGTAGAGATGTTGACTGAGACTGTTTAGAGACTTGAAAAAATGTTAACTTCTTCTGTTAGATTAGGACTAACTAATGTGTTTGGCCAACATAAAGCTTTCTTGTGTAATGTTGGATGGGTTGCTGGAGTGTGAACATCCCCAAAATCAAAATTGTCATGAATGGGATCTTTTTTAGGTTACTTGTAACTCCACAAGTCAGTTAATGATTAGTCTGAGTGGGCGGAAGTTTGCTGCATAGATCAGCCTCTCATTGGGCGGAACGAGCCACCCGCTGAAGTCCCGCCCTACCACCTCCGGTTGTGTAGCAGTTTTCAACCGTTTTCAACACGTCCTTTACATTTTTCTGCCATGGTTCGCGTCCTGTAGACAATATTTTTGTGGGCGTGTTACACCAAAACCGCCCAGAACGATTGTGATTGGTTGAAAGAAATACAAGCAGCCGGGGCATTTTTTTCTCCAATCTTAAAGTGAGAGTCGGTGTAGCCAGACCTTTCTTTTCTTGAGAAAGGTCTAGTGAGCGAGACTAGCTAATGATATGCCCTTAAGTAACACTATTAGTTAGCTTGGCATGCTAACCATTGCAACTTATTTTACAGCAGTTAAACATGCAATCAAGTTCATTTGTGATTGTGATTTTTGGTTATGGAAAGGCTGGAAAAAGTGTTTGCACTGTGCTTAAACACGAGAAATACGGAGCTCAATCAAGACAGAAACCAACATATTCTCATAGAACAGTTCACAGGATATCCTACGAATTTGCACCCAATTACTGGCGTTACGTTCTTAAGGTACAGTTACATCATTTACGTAAAGTTAGCGGTAGGTTTAGGCAATAAAATTTACTCTGGTTAGGTTTAGGAAAAGAAATGAGGTTAGGTTTAGGAAAAGAGACATGGTGAGGATGTATCTTAAAATAACTAGTAATAATTCACAGGGGTCTGAACATGCAACTCCAGGGTAAAATCCTGAGCGAAAGTCCGTTTGTTTTTTTTCATCCACCACCCCAAGCTGCCATCTTACAAGTGCTTGGGACTGCTTCATTGTCTACTGCCGTCAGTGCATTGGTCACGTGATCGCAGCCTTTCAAAATGTGTGGGATATGTACGAAGTTGGGTGCATTGCTTTTTGTCCTTTTTTCCAGTTTTTGTTTTGCCCTATAAAACAATTATTTCAAATTTAGCCTAAAAAGCATTTGAAGTACTGAAATGTCATCTGGTTTATTCCTAAACATTGTTCCCTTCTGTGCCTTTTTTCTTTCTTTTATACAGTCCTGTCATTGAACCCAGATCTTGAGGACAAGGTTCCTAATTTTACTGTGATAGAACCGACAGATCAACTTATTACTGCCACGACAGCCGTTGTTCTCAGGGGGATTCAGAACAACCTGAACCAGTCTTCCTCCAAGGTTGATCAAACCAACCTGGAGTGGCAGACTTTTGACGGCACTATTCCCAAAGGAGCAGTTTCAATCTACAACGGATATGTTGGACGCACCGACTATGTTGCCAAATATAAGTGCACCGCTGGCTTCTACAACCCTGACAAGGGTCCTTACTGCCTCTACCCCTATGGAGAAAAAGAGCATCAAGGCTCCCCATTTGAGATCCTGGTGAACAAAGACAACTTTGAGTTTCTGGAATGGAAGGATGGCTCCTACGGTTCAGTCCCTCAGAATTCAGTTAAGACCGGACCCGAAGACATATATGTTGCGAAGAACATGTATGGTCTCGGGAAGGTACATGTTAAACATAAGGCCTTCTTCCTTCCCTGGGAAGGTTATGAGTATTGGTACAAGACTTACAAGGTCCTGACCTATAACAATGAAGTAGTAAGCGAGCACATAACTGATGTCAAGTATAAAACTGATGATGTTGATATCATTAAGTATCCTCCAGAGAACATGCGCACATCTGTCATCTCCAACCGTGACAGCCGGTCAGTAACACAGACAGTTACCCTATCGAAGAAATTTCAAGTTGAGAAAAAGTGGGACCACAGCTTTTCCCTCACAGCAGGAGTCCGGGCTACCATCACTGCTGGAATCCCCCTAATTGGCTCTACAGAAATCGAGTTTAGTGCATCGACAACCTATCAGTTCACCAAGGGGACCACTTATGTGGAGGCAACTGACCACACTGTCTCTATTCAGCAGACTGTCCCACCAAAGCACCAGAGCACTGTCAGAATGGTGGGATATAAGTACGGTGCAGCCATCCCTTACACGGCACGCATCTGCCGCACCTACAGAAACGGTGAGACCTCATGGACGTCCATCTCTGGGACCTATAAAAGTGTCCAAATTGGAAAGGTCTGTGGTGTGGTGGATCCCTGTGAACCTCTACCCTAAAGTCCCTGTCAATGAACGAATAACAAAGAAGGTATATTGAGATATTGTACCTGGCATATTGTATGTTGGACACATGGAATATTGTAATGAAAAGCTAAAAATGACCCAGCTAAGATGGCCGCAGTGGTGTTTCTGTGAGCGTTTGCTGTGGCCTCAGTTTTCACCATGAATTACTTTGAGTTGCCTTTAAGAATTAATCTTTTGAATTGGTCATCTCCAATTGTTACACTGTTAAACAAGAATCTACAGACCTGACCTGCACAACAAAAGTTGTAGTAAAAAGTTGTTGACAAAAGTCTCGTCCTTTGCCGTGGACCAAGTTCTGGTCTCTAATCAAACTATCTGGAACTCCACACAGCAAATTGAAGTCTGATATGCCTTCCCACTTTGACTCAAAAATGGATCTTAATTAAAGGAACTTAAATTCAGTTCACAAATCACAGTCCACACTTTGTGATCAAGCCCCAAAACTTGCTCTCTGCGTCAGCTCTAATATCAGATTTGCAAAAACGTGTCAGAACCCTGAAGAAAGAAAACTCCTGCCTGAAGGAAAAGGTTGAAGAAGAATTGAAGTCTGCCCTATAATCCTTGCTTCCTGCATGTTTCTGAACAAGCTGAGGGCCAGGATATTCTTGGTGTTACAAACCAGCTGATACCACTTTTTCTTGGTAAAGAGAACCTCCTAACTTTGGAAATCATCAAGCTGGCTCACCATTCTTCCACTGCACGTAGACAAGATTATGTAGCCAGTCAAAGGCCAATCCTGTTCAACTTCATCAAGATCCAGAATAAAATGAGGATCCTTCAACCCTACTAAAATAAAAGGAACTCATCTTCAAAGGTGTGCACGTTTTTTATTTTTTTTTTTTGTTTTTGTTTTTTTTTTTCAGATTTTCAGTGCAGGGTTACCTAAGAAACATCGACTGTTCGATCCCATAAAAAAGAAGCTCTGCAACTTAAGTTACTGTGTACTCTACTCTGCCATGCTGTAAGTTCTCTGCCCTGATAATGCTGAGGTATTTCCTCGTGACATGAAATCTCCATTATTCCACGGGTGATAAAACTTCTTTCTTCCTCCCTAAGTACTGTTTGTCTTGTTTCTATCATTAATTTGTTATGATGGTATGGCATACCTTCGATTTGCTGGAACCTGCATCAGGCTTTTGAGAAGGAACTTTGTCGCAACTGCGGCATGTTGTTAAACCAAGCCATGCCATGTTAATTCACTTTCTGTTTGCTGCAAATCATACCACAAAGCATCCATGGAGTGGATATAAGGATGGACAAAACATCTCAACTTACCTCCACAATAGAAAAATGAAGCTAAAATCCTCCAGATATTATTATGCTGCTGATGTCATTTGGACCCAGAGTCTGCACAGTTGCGATCTCCGTGGTGTTGAGTTCCCAGCCATACACCCGTCTCAACATCCCAATTAGCAATCATGACCTCAGTCCCCATTTTTTTAACATCAAATAACCAATTAAAACCAAACTTCTTCGAAAAATGAACACTTGAACAAACATCTGAGCAACAAGAACTACCTAAAATGTATTTGACATGTACTTTGACATGTCCCCGTTAAAGGGGTTTTTTTGGGGAGTTTTTCCTTATCCGCTGCGAGGGTCATAAGGACAGAGGGATGTCGTATGCTGTAAAGCCCTGTGAGGCAAATTGTGATTTGGGCTTTATAAATAAAATTGATTGATTGATTGATTGATTGATTGATTGATTGACTTTGATCTTTTAGTTTGACCCATGTTCCATCTGCTAACATGGAGGGGGCGGGGTATATAAACAATACTGCAGCCAGCCATCAGGGGGCGATTGAGATGTTTTGGTTTTATTTGTGTTGTTCATCTTTATCTTACAGTATGTGTTTGTGATTGACAGATGATATCCTTGATTACATTTTAGAAGGCTTAGCCTATTTGATGGGAAGTGACTGATTATATATCTATATTTGTCTTTTTCCTCTTAATCTACATAATATTTCTGTCTTCATTGTGGTTTTTCGTACTATGGGCCTTTGGGTGATCATGACCTCTGAGGGCTAATTTTTACATGTGACACAGTATATATTATTACCAATTATTCAGGGTAATTTACATTTACCATGCCATCACACTGCATCCTGCTAAACCTGCTTTGCCTTTGTTTTTGTTCAGCTAATTTGTTATAACGTCTGTGTGCATACCTAATCACCTGTTGATGTACCAAAGTAAATATTTTGTTTCCTTATTGCTGCCTCTGTATAATTAACACTGCAAAAGGTCTACATGTTGTTCATGTGAATATAAAGAGCTTACCTTCTAAAACTGATCTCTTGGCGTATTTACAATAAACCCAGTGTAATTACACTTTCTGAGACATAATTGAAAATTAGTATCTCTGATAATGAACTCTTTGAGCTCTGCAGTACAACTGGTCAGCCAGTGCCTGCATTGCTACTTTTGCTTATTGTAATGCCATTACAGTATCTTCAAATGCTTCATATACTAAAAATCTGTACAACCTATGCTAAAGGGTTATCTCAGTCAATTAACAATAATAATACTACAGATTTATGTGTTGAAATTGTGTCATTTGAGTTTTTTTTTTCAGCAGATTTTATAACCATATTGTTCCTAAATAGTTTTTAAAAGTTAACACATCAAGAATTCTTCACACTCATAAGTCATTTGTACTATGTACATTTTTTTAGTTTTTGAGACATACTCATTTTTATGACCACAGTGCAAAGCCCTTATGACAGATTTATTGTTCATTCCTCTGGTGCCACCATACATTTTTAGTGTGGTTTTGCATCACATGCCATGTAGCGCAATGACGCCATTATGAGTGTACAACTTGATGACACAGAACGAAGAAGTCTTATCTTGCTTCTGGAAAAAAGAATGAATATTTTAACTTATGGTTTTATGCAAATAGCATTTCCTACGGCCATGACGGAGAAATCCCTGGGGAAATTACTGCAAAATACTACATTTGCACCACATGTAAGGTGAGATGAAAGGTAATGCCATAATGATAGAGAGGACCAAAACCTTGGTGTTCTGCTGCTGCTGCAAAAAAGAATGTTCTAGCTTTTATGGTTTTTATTTTAGATTGATTATATACAGAATTACACAAATGATGCAACATTACCAGGAAATACCGATGTAATTACAACAAAGTTTGCACAACATGTAAGGCAAGGCAACGTACGATCATGACTTGATGAGAGGGAAGACAGAAGCTAGATTTTTCCTGCAAAAAGAAAGCACACTTTGGCTACTATGCCTTTTATATCTGTTAAAACCGCATCATGCAAACAACAGTCTAACACGTCCATCTGTGGGATGTACAGTACAGGCCAAAAGTTTGGACACACCTTCTCATTCAATGCGTTTTCTTTATTTTCATGACTATTTACATTGTAGATTCTCACTGAAGGCATCAAAACTATGAATGAACACATGTGGAGTTATGTACTTAACAAAAAAAGGTGAAATAACTGAAAACATGTTTTATATTCTAGTTTCTTCAAAATAGCCACCCTTTGCTCTGATTACTGCTTTGCACACTCTTGGCATTCTCTCCATGAGCTTCAAGAGGTAGTCACCTGAAATGGTTTTCCAACAGTCTTGAAGGAGTTCCCAGAGGTGTTTAGCACTTGTTGGCCCCTTTGCCTTCACTCTGCGGTCCAGCTCACCCCAAACCATCTCGATTGGGTTCAGGTCCGGTGACTGTGGAGGCCAGGTCATCTGCCGCAGCACTCCATCACTCTCCTTCTTGGTCAAATAGCCCTTACACAGCCTGGAGGTGTGTTTGGGGTCATTGTCCTGTTGAAAAATAAATGATCGTCCAACTAAACGCAAACCGGATGGGATGGCATGTCGCTGCAGGATGCTGTGGTAGCCATGCTGGTTCAGTGTGCCTTCAATTTTGAATAAATTCCCAACAGTGTCACCAGCAAAACACCCCCACACCATCACACCTCCTCCTCCATGCTTCACAGTGGGAACCAGGCATGTGGAATCCATCCGTTCACCTTTTCTGCATCTCACAAAGACACGGCGGTTGGAACCAAAGATCTCAAATTTGGACTCATCAGACCAAAGCACAGATTTCCACTGGTCTAATGTCCATTCCTTGTGTTTCTTGGCCCAAACAAATCTCTTCTGCTTGTTGCCTCTCCTTAGCAGTGGTTTCCTAGCAGACCATGAAGGCCTGATTGGCGCAGTCTCCTCTTAACAGTTGTTCTAGAGATGGGTCTGCTGCTAGAACTCTGTGTGGCATTCATCTGGTCTCTGATCTGAGCTGCTGTTAACTTGCGATTTCTGAGGCTGGTGACTTGGATGAACTTATCCTCAGAAGCAGAGGTGACTCTTGGTCTTCCTTTCCTGGGTCGGTCCTCATGTGTGCCAGTTTCGTTGTAGCGCTTGATGGTTTTTGCGACTCCACTTGGGGACACATTTAAAGTTTTTGCAATTTTCCGGACTGACTGACCTTCATTTCTTAAAGTAATGATGGCCACTCGTTTTTCTTTAGTTAGCTGATTGGTTCTTGCCATAATATGAATTTTAACAATTGTCCAATAGGGCTGTCGGCTGTGTATTAACCTGACTTCTGCACAACACAACTGATGGTCCCAACCCCATTGATAAAGCAAGAAATTCCACTAATTAACCCTGATAAGGCACACCTGTGAAGTGGAAACCATTTCAGGTGACTACCTCTTGAAGCTCATGGAGAGAATGCCAAGAGTGTGCAAAGCAGTAATCAGAGCAAAGGGTGGCTATTTTGAAGAAACTAGAATATAAAACATGTTTTCAGTTATTTCACCTTTTTTTGTTAAGTACATAACTCCACATGTGTTCATTCATAGTTTTGATGCCTTCAGTGAGAATCTACAATGTAAATAGTCATGAAAATAAAGAAAACGCATTGAATGAGAAGGTGTGTCCAAACTTTTGGCCTGTACTGTACGTTTTTAAAATTCGTCAACTATGTTTTGTACAGAACTGACAGGGGTGCTAGACGAGCAGTGGCTACTCTTTAAACCTGTCTTAAGAGACCTAATAGAACCTGGTGTATACCATCAAACGGTCTATCCGTCCTCGGAGATCGTTGTAGGGCTGATTTGATGGCTGCTAGCCATCTTTCTGTCTCAGTGTTGGTGTATAAAGAGTCGACATCGATGGAGAAGAGGTAAGTGCCGATAGGTACCTGCAGGGTCGACAACTTGTGGACAAAGTCATGGGTCCACGTCACTGGTTCAACATCCCATTAGTCTGACTGTCCGCGCTGCTGAACGGCTCGCTGCGGGCGTATGGTGCGCCGCGGCAGGCGTATGGTGTGCCGCGACCGGCTCTGGGTCAGCTGGGAAAGGCTTGAGGCGGAGCAGGCTCACGGCTTATGTGTTTGTCACTTTCTTTTTCATTTTAATCCACACCACGATCTTTTCCTGACCCTAACCAAGTGGTTTTTGTGCCTAAACCTAACCAGACCTTAACCACAGGGCATCATGATGATTTCGGATTGGACTTCGGATCAATGGGATGACGAACCAATGGGCAGTTCCCCACAGTCATAAGTATCTTTGACATAACTCGGATGTATTTCAGCTGGAGGGTTAATATAATAATCAATATAACCCGCCACACAATATGACTCCGATCCACAGTTGCTCACTATCGGTCTTCCTGCCAGGATTTTAAAAGGCACAGTCCAAGACTCTGGAGCTTTATGGATCTTCAGCAACAGAAGAGAGGCGGATGAGGATTTTCAGGACCATACAGGTAAGTAAGTTGTTTAAAATTTAATTTTTTTATTGTATAATTTGTCAATAATGGATTGTATTAAAAATTGTGTTTCAGGTTGCATCGAGGGTGGGAGCGGGATATAATAGTTATTATTTTCCAATTGTCTATTTGCCTCGATGAGGTAGTTGGTTCTATCTTGGAGAACAATCTGGCCACCTTTGTCCGCCGGTTTAATGATGACATGATCCAGTTTTCTTAAAGCTGCTAAGATCTGTCATTGATCCCCTGTGATGTTATTTCAAATATTAGTTAAGGAGATTTTAAAGGCTGTATAAGCAATTATGTCTTTACTGATTAATACCCGAATTGGTGAGGAGACCATTTTGAAGCCGGCTCCCACGTGGATGGATTTTTAAACGTTAGGTAAGTATAGTCCTGTTCATAGTTAAAATGATCCAATATTTTCAACCTTCTGTGGTAATTATATACATCTTTCCTCAGTTGTAATTTATGAAAGGAATTGGGTGTAGGAATGAAATTGAGTCCCTTCCCTATTATTTCCTGCTCTGCTATACTCAAAGTATAAGAGGAGCAAAGAACCATTTTGTTTGTAGGAAGGGGAAGGATCGAAGCCTTATCCCCCCCCTACTAGTTTAACTGGTCAAGCCAATGTTCCAAAATGAGTTTGGCTGTACTGGGGGTCCAATGCACCAGATCTTTAGTCTCTGTGCAGAAGCGGAGTTTGTTGATCTCACTAAGAAAGCTATATTTTCTGGTTATGGTTTGATTGAGTAGGTCAAGCAGATGTTGCTGGGCCTCATCTAATCTGTCAGAGTAATTGATTGTAGGTCGTGATGTTACGTCTGATACTGAAGTCCCAAGGCCTGTGTCGAGCAAAGGGGGCGTGTCCAAATGAAGCCCGTGTCAAAACCTGTATCTTTTTTCGGAATATCACGTAACCAAAGACAAACGAGGCCCCGTTTGTCTGAAATCACGTGACTGCCTCGTTGTGTGATTCAAGTTGTTTAAAAAGGCGTGGGAGATACAGGAAGTGTTCTGATCTGAGGTGATATTGAAGATTGTTACATGCAAAGGACTGAGTGAGAGACTGACAACATATCTGAGGAAATGGAGCCACCCAAAAGGCGAAGGACATCTGCAGTTTGGGAGCATTTTGACCTGATATCTCCCAAAAAGGTATTCTTGGATATGACTTCCCCAGCCTTAGAGAACACCCTCTCACAGGGGACTGAAGAAGCAGGTGTACAGAGAAACTGAAGTGCCAGTTTGTACAGGTGAGGATAGAGATGCTTCTGAGTGTGCCAGTATGAGAGTGGGTCCTGTTGTCAGTGGATGTTCTGTTCTGCCAGGTATCGCTGCACTTCCACAATGGCCTGTGCTTTGGCATTGGACGGTCCACGGCTCTGAGTCACCGTGCTGTCAAGCAGGTGCCACAGGCTACTATCACCTACAGAAGAGTACATATCAGTATTGCAGCAAACAGTCACAAATGTAGAGCACATCACAGTAACACTTACCTGAGTTGGATGTTGATGCTGTTGAGGCCCCTGGTGCAGTGGCATCACAGGTGGCTGATGGAGGCATCTGTGGAGGAATGTCTTGCAGTGTGAACACATTGGCACACTCCATCCGCAGTCGTTTCACTGCCTTGTTTGCTTTTAACTGGCTGTAGAAACCCAAGACTTTAAACCTGGGGTCCAGCAATGTTGCCAGCATTGTCACACTCATAGTCTCTAAACCTGACAGATGTTCTCTGAGTTGACGTATTAGGCTTTCAGCCAACAGTTTGGCAGGGTCAGTGTGTAAATGTGAGGCCAAACACTGAACTGTATAGTGGAGCATCTTCATATGGGGTATTATTTTTGAGGCTGACACACGTTTCTCCTCAGACAGTTCCACTGTGGCCTGGTGGAAAGGGCCTAAACTTGTAGAGTTTCCCCAGTTGTGTCATACTCACGTGAAATGCGTGGGCGAAGGTCTGTCGATAGCGAGGCCAGGGCTGCACCCAAAGCCTCACGCTGTTCATAGAGGCGCTGTAACACGAATAGGGTGCTATTCCATCAAGTTTCTACTTCAGTTTGTAATTTATGTTTGGGCCTGCCCATTGAGTCTAGTATATGGCTTAAACGCTCTTTTGCTGTGGTGCTGGTACGGAAGTATGTCACGATCTTTCTTGATTTTGCCCGTATGTCAGAAAGGATGGGTTCCTGGTCAAATGACTTGCGCACTATTAAATTCAGAAAGTGGGCAACACAGATGCTGTGCCTGACCTGCAGTGCCCTTGCACAGGCTATCATGTTTGAAGCAGCATCTGTGACCAAGCACCTCACCTTACCCCTGATCCCCCACCCTTCCATGATGTTATTCTTCACCACGGCACGGCCAAGTTGTCAGCTGTGTGGCTGTGGGAAAAATGTTCCACACCGAGCAAAATCGTGTTTAGGGTGTCTTCCTCTGTGATGAAGTGGCATGTTACGCAAAGGTATGCCTCCATGTTCGTGGACATCCACATGTCTGCTGTCAGACTCACAGCTGCAGCCTTCTGAATCTCTTCCTTTGCCTTCTCCTGTGCGGTTTTATACTTTTTTCCACCATAGCCTTTAGAGCCTGGAAAAGAAAACAAAGGTGCATGATAGTCTATAAAGCAGTAGCATAGCAATTCTAATTCAGCAGTAGTAGTATAATACTAAATATAATATTTCACTATAATACTAAATTACTTTAATAGTAACACCAACACTAGCATCATAGATATTTAACACAAACCTGTCTCGTTGGGAGAGTGTAAGCTGGATCAAGGACATGGATGAAGTTGGTAACTGGAGGTGGTAACTGGATTTATGGAGGAGTGTATGGCGGTCTGTGTCCTTGAAAAAACCTTTTGTGGCCAGTACCTTATTCTGATCGCTGGAGTCACGGTAGAAGAACCCAAAATAGGTTAGGTTAGGTTAGGATAAAAGCACAGTGCTCTGAAGAGAGCACTCTGGGGGGCACAGCTCTCGGGGGCTGTATGTATCCACTAGATACTTAAAATGATTTTTTGTTTAAAACAAAATGGGTCCTTAAAAGCCCTGCTAAAATTTTGTAAAATGCAAAGTAGACTGGGCCACTTGGCAGTTTGGCAGTGGGAAGTAGGTTTTAAACAAAATACTCCAGCTTCCCAGGGTCTCCAATTTTACATCTTGGGGTTGCTATCAATTAAAAGGAGCAAAGTAAAATATTATAAAATATATATATATTTTTTTAAATATAAAATAAAATAAGTGCTGGAGTTGGATTAAGAAAACCAACATAAAAGAAGGAAGGTTAGTAAGTGCTTCTAAAATATATAAATAAATAAATAAATAAATAAATACATGCAAAAATAAGTGCTGAATAAAAAGTCAATAATAATACATAGAACAATAAAACCAATAAAAAATCAGAAAAAGGAATAATGAAAGTTCATAAAAATTCTTAAAATATAAATAGGTAATTTTAAAACATGCAATTCTTTAATGTCGAGTAACTTATCGTGTAAAATTCCAACCCCCAATATAAAACTTGCTCTGCTTAATAAAAATAGCTCACCTTTCAAAGAAAGTTTATTAAAACAATAGAGGTTAGTAGGGACTCCGGCTGCAGGCAAAAAGCTGGTATAAAATCATAATGCAACAGATAAAATGAATGAGTTAATAAAAAAAATAAATAGAATAATTAAGAAAATAAATAATTGAATACAGTAAATAAATAATAAGTTATAAATAAAATGCAGCTTCCTCCACCATGAATCAATAAGAGCTATAAAAAAATAATTTAAAATACACACTAAAATTCATGGAAAAGGGTTAGGGTTGGAGATTGTCCAGGAGGCGGATCCATTTCCTTCCTGCTCTCCTCCGCTGCGCCGTGGACCAACGTGGGTTCCCCTCCAGGACTGTGGCCTTCAAAGCTGTCCAGCCATGTTGAATGACTGGGATTTGTGTGTTGTGTTGTTTGCAGATGTTGTGTTTGTACTGATAAAATCTTGTTCGGATTGCGTTTCCTGTCTCACCTACATACTACATCTGACAAATTGTGCAAAAAAATTAGATCAGTTAGATCTGTTTTTTCTATAGGCAGCAATAAGCCTATGGTTCTGGAGCAGTTGGGAGTCCTCAGTCCCCTGATAAAAATTCCTCTTAACATTCCTGATCAATGTAACAGCAGATGTGGAATAATTAGTGACTACTGGGAGAAGAGAGGAGGCCCAGGTAGGCCTGGTCTGTTGGAAGGTCTTAAAACATTTTCCTGAGGAAGGAGCGAGAGTACCCTCTTGTGGTCAATGTAGAGAACGGCACTCTAGTGACTGCTATGAAATCCTCTTATTGGCTGCAGACCCTGTGAAATCTCAGGAGCTGGGACTTAACGATTCCTGAGTAGGTGTGCTTGGGGTGATAACTTGTCTTATGCAGTAGGGAATGTGTATCTGTTTTTTTGAAAAATATTTTAATATCCAATTTGTATGTTTGTGGGAAATTTGGTCCTTTTATATGTGAGTGGTGTCTAAAATAATTTACCAAGGTCAAATTAATTGTGGCTTTCAACTTGATGGATGAGTTGTTGTTGTTATTAAGGATATTTAAGATGACCTCAAAATCCTCTCTCTGGTGGTCCTAGATGTCATCCAAATATCTGTAGTAGTAAAGGGTTTTTTTTGGGGCAGGCTTGGAGCGCTGTTTGTTCCATTCAGCCAAAAAAATATTTGCATAGGCTGGGGCGAATTTCTTGCCCATTGCCGTGCCTTTGATTTTTAGAAAGTATTTGTTGTTAAATTCAAAATTGGTCAAATGTATGTGTAATAGTTCCAGTAGTCCTTATCAGGTCTTTTGGAATCAGGATATTTTGCAAAAATATTTTTTATGGCCTGAATGCCCTGTGAGGTGTCAGTATTAGTATAGAGGCTGTCAATATCCATGGTGAAAAGACAGGAATCTGGAGGAAGGGGAAATTCTTTGATTTTATTGATGAAGTCATAGGTGTCTTTAATATAACTGGGATGTTTAATAGAGAGAGGATTAAGGTAAAAGTCAAGATATTTCTCTGTACAGTAGGTCTCACTGTTACAGTCGGACACGATTGGGCTGCCAGGAGGAATTTCATGGGGTTTGCTCCATTTTTCAGGCTCCTTGTGAATTTTAGGCTGCATATAAAAACGTCTAGATCAAGGTTCTTCACTGCCAATTAAATAGGACTGCTGTTTAGAATTAATCATTTTTTTCTCATATAATTTTTGTACAGTTTTTTCCACCATGGGGATTGTTTCCAAATAAATGGGTGTTTTAATTTGGGTGTAATAATTTGTATCCAATAAATGTCTGTTTCCCTCCCATATGTATTTGTCCCTGTCCATTATAACAACTGCACTGCCTTTTGTCAGCTGGTTTAATGACTACAAATCATTGTCTTACAATGATCGTAGAGCTTCTGTTTCCGCTTTAGTGAGACTGGGTTTAGTTCTGCTAATTTTAAATTTGGTATCAAAATATTGGATATCCTGTTCAATAATTTCTTTAATGTTTTCAGGCAGTTTTAATAATGGAGGGCTCCAATCAGACTTTGGGGTAAATGGTGGGAGGTCGGAGTCACCTTTCCCTTCAAAATAAGCTGTGATTTTTAATTTTCTGTGGTATTGTTGCAAATCAAATCTAGTGCTCTGTATTAGGTTCTTATTGCTGCCTTTAGTGGGGATAAACATGAGGCCTTTACTCAGTAAGGAGAGCTGTGCTGGGGACAGTCTGAAATTTTTGCTCAAATTAATGACAGTTTTGTTCCCCTCCTGAGGTTGCAGGTTCACGGGGGGTCTTAGTTTAGCTGCTGGGCCCAGTGCTGGAGCAATCGTGTTGCTGTGGCATGAGTCCAGTGGATACCATCCCTCTCAGTAGAGAATTGGCTCCTGGGGAGCTCAGGGATAAACAGGTAGTTGGACGTTATGTACTTAATAAGTGCATGTAGGTGCATCTGCTCTCGCTGGGGGAGGCCCCTTGAAAATTGGTGAGAGGCAACCAAATCTCCGCTTGTGGGAATTGAACTTTGGCCATCCTGATGAGCCTCGGCAGGTCTTTGATGGATGTCTGGGTCATTTGGGTTCTGCTGTTTAGACCCAGTGACAGAACCAGTGTCTGAACCGTGGAGACTGTTCAAGAAAAAGAAAACAGAGTAGATTACTAAATGAGGGGTTAAAGAGGGGAGGGTTAGGTTTAGGGAGGAAAATGAATAGGGTGAGGGATCAAAAGCATAATAAAATTAGGTGGTGGGTAACTAAGTGAAATACTATGACTCATGGGTTAGTCAGTATGGCAAGTTGAATAAGCCCTGATAAGTGTACATAAAAAAGTATTTGATTGTGGAGAGTTCTAAGTCCAGTCCCTGATAATTCGAACAACATATGGTAAAAATGACATGAAAATGAAAATTTCATAATTATCAACATTAAGATAATTGTTCGCATTTGTTAGAAGGTAGAAGTAAGTAGGGTAAGTAGGGACCGAACTCAGTTTGTGTAAATGTCATTTTTAAGCGCAATTAGTTGCCTAATGAAGAGACAAATTAGTTTTCAGTTCAGTGGTGAGAATGCTACCTGTGGTGTCTCCAAGCAGCAAATATTCTCAGCTTCTGTGGGCATGGTAGCACATTTTCCACAACGGCACCTATCCAAAAAGTGTAGGTAGATGTAAAACATGTATAATGGCAGAAGTCTAGCTGATGTACTGGCTGGTTAGTGTCTATAGATTTTTATATAAAAAAAAAATGACAGAGTGGACAAGTAGATGTTGAGTGGAAGTAAACATAACATCTTCAGGAGTAAATCGTCATTATACGAAAACGTGCCATTTTGTGTCTCTCAAAACAAACTGTGCTATAAATGTCAATAAACAATAAATACACTATAATCATTTTAGAATTTATGTTCCATGATATCTCTTGTAACATTAAAACAATGTAAAATTTTATTTATTTTGTTTTCAAAGAGTTTTAAACACCTTTTTTGTATGAAGCATCATTCAAAAGCTGTAAAAATGGCCTGTCGCTCAATATGATTGTTCTACTTTTACTGGCTATTAAGGCCCAAAAAAGTCAAACTATCATAAAAACATGAAATTATATATAAAGCCTCAAGTGTCCTTTCATTATTCATGAATGGGTTTTATTCTTAATTTATGTAAAATGTTGTAAAAAACATCAATTTAGTCGGGTCGCCAGGTAGTCGTCAACCCTGTTACTTTTAATGAAAACACCCCTTCTGAGATAATGGACTGTTCCGAAAGTTGCATCATTTCCTTGGAGTGAAATCAGCTTCCTTTTGTGAACATGCTGGTGAGAAGACAAGTAAGTGTCCTCTTATTTTCATGATTTTTCTTAGAGTTATATAATGTTTGACAGAAGGGGACAAGCTCATTGTGTCAGCCCTGTTTCCACAAAAGGACACGTTAAAAAGATTTTTATTAGAAATTTTTAATGTACATAAATAACATGATATAAGCCTCTAATGAATGCACACCATGTGGTCTCATGACCTTTACCACATGGCTAGTAATGGCTGCCAAGAACATTTTTCGTCAACCCTGTTACCGTCAACCCTGTTACCATTCTAGCGCAAAAGGGTTGATGGTAACAGGGTTGACAAAAGTATGGTTTTGCAAGTCCATGAAAATATACTTTCCTTACCAATAGTAGACATTATATACATGGTTTTACAAGTTTCATCGTTAGCTGAGAGGGAAACTGAAAAAATTGTGCACTTGGTGACAAGTTTTTGAAATTTGGCATGGTGTTAAACTTGGTGGAGAGGTATAACATGGTCCAACATGGAACCCATTACAATTTGGAGCAGATCCAAATCTCCGGTGAGGGCCATACTGAAATTTGTGGCTATTCCAACTTGGTTTTTGAAAACCTTATACCCATACCTTACACTATGCCAAATTTCAAAA
Organism: Epinephelus lanceolatus; assembly: GCF_041903045.1. Lineage (NCBI taxonomy): Eukaryota > Metazoa > Chordata > Actinopteri > Perciformes > Serranidae > Epinephelus > Epinephelus lanceolatus. The sequence goes on from NC_135742.1 coordinate 3,745,629, forward strand.
ACTTGTCACCAAGTGCACAATTTTTTCAATTTTCCTCTCAGCTAGCGATGAAACCTATAAAATTATGTATATAATGTCTACTATTGGTAAGGAAAGTATATTTTCATGTACTCGCAAAACCATACTTTTTTTTTAACCCTGTTACACTAGAATGGTAACAGGGTTGACGAAAAATGTTTTTGGCAGCCATTACTAGCCATGTGGTGAAGGTCATGAGACCACATGATGTGCATTCATTAGAGGCTCAAATCATGTTATTTATGTACATAAAAAATTTCTAACAAATATCTTTTTAATGTGTCCTTTTGTGGAAACAAGGCTGAAGCAATAAGCTTGTCCCCCTCTGTCAAACATTATATAACTATAAGAAAAATCATGAAAATAAGAGGACACTTATTTGTCTTTTCACCAGCATGTTCACATAAGGAAGCTGATTTCACTCCAAGGAAATGATGCAACTTTCGGAGCAGGCCAAACATGTTCAATGGATCAAATTCATTGTGACTGTCCTTTCAATATCCTTCATGTTTTGAAAAATGCTAAAACCTCCCAATAAATATGTGTCCAAAATATTCTTTGATTAGTCATGTTGAATTAAAGGTTTATGAATGTCCCATTATCTTCATTAGACTCAAAGCTGCAAGTTAAACTATCAGTATGGTAACTGTTGTCAGCCCTGTTACTGAGGTGTCAGCCCTGTTACTTGTATAATATTCTAGTATAATTCAAAAAAATGAAAAGACAAATGTCAAATCAACTCCTTTTATATGTTAAGTAAAAGAAACCAGTAATCTACAGAATGAAATGTGGGTATTATTGTTTTGTTTCCATATTCTGTTCTAAAAAAGAAAGATGCTGTGAAAGTGTCAATTGCAAATGAGCATATTCATTCATGGATAAAACAAACACCTCAATATTCCCACTGTACAAACACACTCAGTGTAACAAGGGCAGATTTATCCTTCAAAGTATATCAGATTTGTTGTAAATATGCATTTAAAACATTTTCAAACATTAATTGGTGTATCGTAACAGGGTTGACAAAACACACATATGCATGTTGATTAAATGTGGGAAAAAAATAAGATAGCCTGAGATGGCACAGCACCTATTTCTGATAGGTAAGGATCTATTTAATCCAAAAAGGGTCATAAACAGTTTTAAAACAGTACTTTGAAAATCAAACATTAAGGATGGGAAATGGCACGTGTTCATATAATGATAACATGGACATGGAGAACTGTGTAGTTTAGAGAAGACTGCACTCTGGCTTTTTTTTGTTTAATGACAAAGATTACTGATGTGACTGATATAGACATGCTAATGCAGCTTTGTAATGGTAGCAAATCAGAATAACATGAAAAAAAAACAACAGCTACTAACAGTTAGCATAGGCTAGCGTTAGCTACATGATAAAAACTGTAACAGCATACATAAACAAACCAACTAAAGTGCCGTATCCAGACACAATACTTTGAACTAACCATTCGGAGACGTCCTGCTGTAGCTGCTGAGTTTCACCTTCTTCAGGTGCCTCGCCATCCGGATCAGATTCTGGGTCAAACTGGAAAGCTTGAATGACTGCGTGTCTACAAGTCATTGCGATACATCCACTGTAACATTGGCGCATGGTACCGCGGGCACAAGCCGGTCAAGGCCACACCCCCACTCCACCCCGCCCCTCTCCTGCTCATTAGCATTTAAAGCGGCAGACACAGAAACAGCCTGTCCTAAGGAGAGCTCAGTGTGGGACTGGCTCGTAGTGGCTGTAATTCTGCACCAAGGCTCAATTTGGGGAAAGAGACTTCAGATACAGTATTAGGGGACCTCTAAGGCCTTTATAAAAGTGTCCAAAAAGCAGCATGTCATGTT